>NC_141042.1:24525000-25247500 GCF_052040795.2 Danio rerio | reverse complement strand
CCTCCACTTAAGGGCCCCTGACCCCAGCAAGCTACCCAGGGGTCCACATCTCTCCCTGGACTTGCAGTGTAGGCCAAAGGGTGCCACCTGGCCCTCCACCTAGAGGCCTCAACCCCAGCAAGCTACTCATGGGTCCACCTCTCTTCCTGGACTTGCAGTATAGGCCCTAGGGTGCCCCCTAGCCCTCCACCTAGGGGCCTCTGATGCCAGCAAGCTACCCAGGGGTCCACCTCTCTCCCTGGACTTGCAGTATAGGCCCCAGGGGACCCCCTGGCCCTCCACCTAGTGGCCTCTGACCCCAGAAAGCTACCCAGGGGACCACCCCTTTTGCTTGACTTGCAGTATAGCCCACAGGGTGCCACCTGGCCCTCCACCTAGGGGCTCCTGACCCCAGCAAGCTACCCATGGTTCCTCCTCTCTCCCTGGACTTGCAGTGTATTCCCCAGGGTGCCCCCTGGCCATCTACCTATGAGCCTATGACCCCAGCAAGCTACCCAGGGGTCCACCTCTTTCCCTGGATTTGCAGTATAGGCCCCAGGGTGCCCCCTTGCCCTCAACCTTGGAGCCCCTGACCCCAGCAAGCTACCCAGGGGTCCACCGATGTCCCTTGACTTGCAGTATAAGCCCCAGGGTGCTCCTTGGCCCTCCACCTAGGGGCCTCTGACCCCAGCAAGCTACCCAGGGGTCCACCTCCCTCCCTGGACTTGCAGTATAGGCCTCAGGGTGCACCTTGGCCCTTCACCTAGGGGTGTCCCACCCCAGCAAGCTACCCAGGGTCCACCTCTCTTCCTGCACTTGCAGTATTGCCCATAGGTTGTCCCCTGGCCCTCCACCTAGGGCCCCTGACACCAGCAAGCTACCCAGGGGTTCACCTCCCTCCCTGGACTTGCAGTATAGGCCTCAGGTTGCCCCCTAGCCCTTCAACTAAGGGCCTCTCACCCCAGCAAGCTAACCAGGTGTCCACCGATGTCCCTGGACTTGCAGTGTAGGCCCCAAGATGCCCACTGGCCATCCACCTAAGAGCCCCTGACCCCGGCAAGCTACCCGGGGGTCCACATCTCTCCCTTGACTTGCAGTATAGGCCCCAGGGTGCCCCCTGGCCCTCCACCTAGGCGCCTCTGACCCCAGCAAGCTACCTAGGGGTTCACCGATGTCCCTGGACTTGAGGTATAGGCCCCAGGGTGCCCCCTTGCCCTCCAACTAGGGGCCTCTGATCCCAGCAAGCTACCCAGGGGTCCACCGATGTACCTGGACTTGCACTATAGGCCCCAGGGTGCCCTTTGGCCCTTCATCTATGGGCCTCTGACCCCAGGAAGCTACCCAGGGGTCCACCTACCTCCCTGTACTTGCACTGTAGGTACCAGAGTGCCCCCTTGCCCTCCACCTAGGGGTCTATGACCCCAGCAAGCTATACAGGGGTCCACCTCCCTCCCTGGACTTGCAGTATAGGCCCCAGGGTGCCCCCTGGCCCTCCATCTAGGGGCCCCTGACCCCAGCAAGCTAACCAGGGGTCCACCGATGTCCCTGGACTTGCAGTATGAGCCCCAGGGTGTTCCTTGGCCCTCCACCTAGGGGTGTCTGACCCCAGCAAGCTACTCAGGGGTCCACCTCCCTCCCTGGACTTGCATTACAGGCCTCAGGGTGCTCCTTGGCCCTCCAACTAGGGGTGTCTCACCCCAGCAAGCTACCCAGGGGTTCACTTCTCTTCCTGGACTTGCAGTATAGGCCCCAGGGTGCCCCATGGCGGTCCACCTAAGAGCCCCTGACCCCAGCAAGCTACCCAGGGGTCCACCGATGTCCCTGGACTTGCAGTATAAGCCCCAGGGTGCTCCCTGGACCTCCACCTAGGGGCCTCTGACCCCAGCAAGCTACCCAGGGGTCCACCTCTCTCCCTGGACTTGCAGTATAGGCCCCTGGGGACCCCCTGGCCCTTCACCTAGGGGCCTATGACCCCAGAAAGCTACCCAGGGGTCCACCTCCCTCCCTGGACTTGCATTGTAGGTACCAGAGTTTCCGCTTGCCCTCCACCTAGGGGTCTATGACCCCAGCACGCTACCCAGGGGTCCACCTCCCTCCCTGGACTTGCAGTATAAACCCCAGCGTGACCCCTTGCCCTCCACCGAGGGGTGTTTGACATCAGCAAGCTACCCAGGGGGCCTCCTGTCTCCCTGGACATGCTGTGTATTCCCCAGGTTGCCCCCTGGCCCTCCACCTATGGGCCCCTCACCCCAGCAAGCTACCCAGGGGTCCACCTCTCTTCCTGGACTTGCAGTATAGCCCACAGCGTGCCCCCTGGCCCTTCCACCTAAGGGCTCTGACCCCAGCAAGCTACCCAGTGGTTCACCTCCCTACCTGGACTTGCAGTATAGGACACAGGGTGCCCCCTGGCCCTCCACCTCAGGGCCCTTGACCCCAGCAAGCTACCCAGGGGTAAACCTCCCTCTCTGGACTTGAAGTATAGGCCTCTGGGTGCTCCTTGACCATCCACCTAGGGGTGTTTCACCCCAGCAAGCTATCCAGGTGTCCTCCTCTCTCCCTGGACTTGCAGTGTAGTCCACAGGGTGCCCCCTGGCCCTCCACCTATGAGCCTATGACCCCAGCAAGCTACCCAGGGGTCCACCTCTCTCCCTGGACTTGCAGTATAGGCCCCAGGGTGCCCCCTGGCCCTCCACCCCGGGGCCCCTGACCCCAGCAAGCTACCCAGGGGTCCACCAATCTCCCTGGACTTGCAGTATAAGCCCCTGGGTGCCCCCTGGCCCTCCACCTAAGGGCCCCTGACCCCAGCAAGCTACCCAGGGGTCCACCGATGTCCCTGGACTTGCAGTATAGGCCCCAGGGTGCTCCTTGGCCCTCCACCTAGGGGCCTCTGACCCCAGAAAGATACCCAGGGGACCACCTCTCTTGCTGGAATTGCAGTATAGCCCACAGGGTGCCACCTGGCCCTCCACCTAGGGGCTCCTGACCCCAGCAAGCTACCCAGGGGTCCTCCTCTCTCCCTGGACTTGCAGTGTATTCCCCAGGGTGCCCTATGGCCCTCTACCTATGAGCCTATGACCCCAGCAAGCTACCCAGGGGTCCACCTCTCTTCCTGGATTTGCAGTATAGCCCACAGGGTGTCCCCTGGCCCTCTACCTAAGGGCCCTTGACCCCAGCAAGCTACCCAGGGGTCCACCTCTCTCCCTGGACTTGCAGTATAGGCCTCAGGGTGCTCCTTGGCCTTCCACCTAGGGGTGTCTGACCCCAGCAAGCTACCCAGGGGTCCTCCTCTCTCCCTGGACTTGCAGTGTAGTCCCCAGGGTGTCCCCTGGCCCTCCACCCCTGGGCCCCTGACCATAGCAAGCTTCCCAGGGGTCCACCGATGTCCCTGGACTGGCAGTATAAGCCCCAGGGTGCTCATTGGCCCTCCACCCCTGGGCCCCTGACCCCAGCAAGCTATCCAGGGGTCCACCTCCCTCCCTGGACTTGCAGTAAAGGCCCCAGGGTGCCCCCTTGCCCTCCACCTAGGGGTGTCTGACCCCAGCAAGCTACCCAGGGGGCCTCCTATCTCCCTGAACATGCTGTGTATTCCCCAGGTTGCCCCCTGGCCCTCCACCTATGAGTCTCTGACCCCAGCAAGCTACCCAGGGGTCCACCTCCCTCCCTGGACTTGCAGTATAGGCCCCAGGGTTCTCCTGGCCCTCCACCTAGGGGCCCCTGACCCCAGCAAGCTACCCAGGGGTGAACCTCTCTTCCTGGACTTGCAGTGTAGTCCCCAGGGTGTCCCCTGGCCCTCCACCCCAGGGCCCCTGACCCCAGCAAGCTACACATGGGTCCACCTCTCTTCCTGGACTTGCAGTATAGCCCACAGGGTGTCCCCCGGCCCTCCACCTAGAGCCCCTGACACCAGCAAGCTACCCAGGGGTCCCCCTCTCTCCCTGGACTTGCAGTGTAGTCCCCAGGGCGCCACCTGGCCCTCCACCTATGAGCCTATGACCCCAGCAAGCTACCCAGGGGTCCACCTCTCTTCCTGGACTAGCAGTTTAGCCCGCAGGGTGCCACAGTCCCCAGGGCGCCACCTGGCCCTCCACCTAGGGGCCCCTGACCCCACCAAGCTACCCAGGGGTCCTCTTCTCTTCCTGGACTTGCAGTATAGGCCCCAGGGTGCCCCCTGGCCTTCCACCAAAGGGCCCCTGACCCCAGCAAGCTACCCAGCGGTCCACCGATGTCCCTGGACTTGCAGTATAAGCCCCAGGGTTCTCCTTGGCCCTCCCCCTAGGGGCCTCTGACCCCAGCAAGCTACCCAGGGGTCCTCTTCTCTTCCTGGACTTGCAGTATAGGCCCCAGGGTGCCCCCTGGCCTTCCACCAAAGGGCCCCTGACCCCAGCAAGCTACCCAGCGGTCCACCGATGTCCCTGGACTTGCAGTATAAGCCCCAGGGTTCTCCTTGGCCCTCCCCCCAGGTGTCCCCTGACCCTCCACCTAGGGCCACTGACAGCAGCAAGCTACCCAGGGGTCCACCTCCCTCCCTGGACTTGCAGTATAGGCCTCAGGGTGCCCCCCGGCCTTTCACCTAGGGGCGCCTGACCCTAACAAGCTACCGAGTTGTCCACCTCTCTTCCTGGACTTGCAGTATAGGCCCCAGGGTGCCCCCTGGCCCACCACCTAGGGGCCCCTGACCCCAGCAAGCTACCCAGGGGTCCACTTCTCTTCCTGGACTTGCAGTATAGCCCACAGGGTGCCCCCTGGCCGTCTAACCAGAAGGCCCTGACCCCAACAAGCTACCCAGGGATCCACCTCCCTCCCTGTACTTGCAGTATAGGCCCCAGGGTGCCCCCTGGCCCTCCACCTAGGGCCCCTGACCCAAGAAAGCTACCCAGGGGTCCACCTCCGTCCCTTGACTTGCATTGTAGGCCCCAGAGTGCCCCTTTGCCCTCCAACTCTGGGTCTCTGACCCCAGCAAGCTACGCAGGGGTCCACCTCACTCCCTGGACTTGCAGTATAGGCCCCAGGGTGCCCCCTGGCCCTCCACGTAGGGGCCTCTGAACCCAGCAAGCTACCCAGGGGTCCACATCTCTCCCTGGACTTGCAGTGTAGGCCCCTGGGTGCCCCCTGGCCCTCCACCTAGGCGCCTCTGACTCCAACAAGCTACCCAGGGGTCCACCTCTCTCCCTGGACTTGCAGTATAGGCCCCAGGGTGCCTCTTGGCCCTCCAACTAGGGGCCCCTGACCCCAGCAAGCTACCCAGGGGTCCATATCTCATCCTGGAATTGCAGTATAGCCCACAGGGTGCCCCCTGGCCCTCCACTTAAGGGCCCCTGACCCCAGCAAGCTAGCCAGGGGTCCACCGATGTCCCTAGACTTGCAGTATAGGCCCCAGGGTGCCTTCTGGCCCTCCACCTATGAGCCTCTGACCCTAGCAAGCTACCCAGGGGTCCACCTCCCTCCCTGGACTTGCATTGTAGGCCCCAGAGTGCCCCCTTGCCCTCCCCCTAGGGGCCCCTGACCCCAGCAAGCTACCCAGGGGTCCACATCTCTTCCTTGACTTGTAGTATAGGCCCCAGGGTGCCCACTTGCCCTCCACCTAGGGGCCTCTGACCCCAGCAAGCTACCCAGGGGTCCACATCTCTCCCTGGACTTGCAGTGTAGGCCAAAGGGTGCCACCTGGCCCTCCACCTAGAGGCCTCAACCCCAGCAAGCTACTCATGGGTCCACCTCTCTTCCTGGACTTGCAGTATAGGCCCTAGGGTGCCCCCTAGCCCTCCACCTAGGGGCCTCTGATGCCAGCAAGCTACCCAGGGGTCCACCTCTCTCCCTGGACTTGCAGTATAGGCCCCAGGGGACCCCCTGGCCCTCCACCTAGTGGCCTCTGACCCCAGAAAGCTACCCAGGGGACCACCCCTCTTGCTTGACTTGCAGTATAGCCCACAGGGTGCCACCTGGCCCTCCACCTAGGGGCTCCTGACCCCAGCAAGCTACCCATGGTTCCTCCTATCTCCCTGGACCTGCAGTGTATTCCCCAGGGTGCCCCCTGGCCATCTACCTATGAGCCTATGACCCCAGCAAGCTACCCAGGGGTCCACCTCTTTCCCTGGACTTGCAGTATAGGCCCCAGGGTGCCCCCTTGCCCTCAACCTTGGGGCCCCTGACCCCAGCAAGCTACCCAGGGGTCCACCGATGTCCCTGGACTTGCAGTATAAGCCCCAGGGTGCTCCTTGGCCCTCCACCTAGGGGCCTCTGACCCCAGCAAGCTACCCAGGGGTCCACCTCCCTCCCTGGACTTGCAGTATAGGCCTCAGGGTGCACCTTGGCCCTCCACCTAGGGGTGTCCCACCCCAGCAAGCTACCCAGGGTCCACCTCTCTTCCTGCACTTGCAGTATTGCCCATAGGTTGTCCCCTGGCCCTCCACCTAGGGCCCCTGACACCAGCAAGCTACCCAGGGGTTCACCTCCCTCCCTGGACTTGCAGTATAGGCCTCAGGGTGCCCCCTAGCCCTTCAACTAAGGGCCTCTCACCCCAGCAAGCTAACCAGGTGTCCACCGATGTCCCTGGACTTGCAGTGTAGGCCCCAAGATGCCCACTGGCCATCCACCTAAGAGCCCCTGACCCCGGCAAGCTACCCGGGGGTCCACATCTCTCCCTTGACTTGCAGTATAGGCCCCAGGGTGCCCCCTGGCCCTCCACCTAGGCGCCTCTGACCCCAGCAAGCTACCTAGGGGTTCACCCATGTCCCTGGACTTGAGGTATAGGCCCCAGGGTGCCCCCTTGCCCTCCAACTAGGGGCCTCTGATCCCAGCAAGCTACCCAGGGGTCCACCGATGTACCTGGACTTGCACTATAGGCCCCAGGGTGCCCTTTGGCCCTTCATCTATGGGCCTCTGACCCCAGGAAGCTACCCAGGGGTCCACCTACCTCCCTGTACTTGCACTGTAGGTACCAGAGTGCCCCCTTGCCCTCCACCTAGGGGTCTATGACCCCAGCAAGCTATACAGGGGTCCACCTCCCTCCCTGGACTTGCAGTATAGGCCCCAGGGTGCCCCCTGGCCCTCCATCTAGGGGCCCCTGACCCCAGCAAGCTAACCAGGGGTCCACCGATGTCCCTGGACTTGCAGTATGAGCCCCAGGGTGTTCCTTGGCCCTCCACCTAGGGGTGTCTGACCCCAGCAAGCTACTCAGGGGTCCACCTCCCTCCCTGGACTTGCATTACAGGCCTCAGGGTGCTCCTTGGCCCTCCAACTAGGGGTGTCTCACCCCAGCAAGCTACCCAGGGGTTCACTTCTCTTCCTGGACTTGCAGTATAGGCCCCAGGGTGCCCCATGGCGGTCCACCTAAGAGCCCCTGACCCCAGCAAGCTACCCAGGGGTCCACCGATGTCCCTGGACTTGCAGTATAAGCCCCAGGGTGCTCCCTGGACCTCCACCTAGGGGCCTCTGACCCCAGCAAGCTACCCAGGGGTCCACCTCCCTCCCTGGACTTGCAGTATAGGCCCCAGGGTGCCCCCTTGCCCTCCACCTAGGGGCCCCTGACCCCAGCAAGCTACCCAGGGGTCCACCGATGTCCCTGGACTTGCAGTATGAGCCCCAGGGTGCTCCTTGGCCCTCCACCTAGGGGCCTCTGACCCCAGCAAGCTACTCAGGGGTCCACCTCCCTCCCTGGACTTGCAGTACAGGCCTCAGGGTGCTCCTTGGCCCTCCAACTAGGGGTGTCTCACCCCAGCAAGCTACCCAGGGGTCCTCCTCTCTCCCTGGACTTGCAGTGTAGTCCCCAGGGTGCCCCCTTGCCCTCCACCAATGAGCCTATGACCCCAGCAAGCTACCCAGGGGTCCACCTCTCTCCCTGGACTTGCATATAGGCCCCAGGGTGCCCCCTGGCCCTCCACCCCGGGGCCCCTGACCCCAGCAAGCTACCCAGGGTCCACCTCTCTTCCTGCACTTGCAGTATTGCCCATAGGGTGTCCCTTGGCCCTCCACCTAGGGCCCCTGACACAATCAAGCTACCCAGGGGTCCTCCTCCCTCCCTGGACTGGCAGTATAGGCCCCAGGGTGCACCCTGGCCCTCCACCTAGGGGCCTCTCACCCCAGCAAGCTAACCAGGGGTCCACCGATGTCCCTGGACTTGCAGTATAGGCCCCAGGATGCCCCTTGGCCCTCCACCTAAGAGCCCCAGACCCCTGCAAGCTACCCGGGGGTCCACATCTCTCCCTTGACTTGCAGTATAGGCCCCAGGGTGCCCCCTGGCCCTCCACCTAGGCGACTCTGACCCCAGCAAGCTACCGAGGGGTCCACCGATGTCCCTGGACTTGCAGTATAGGCCCCAGGGTGCCGCCTGGCCCTCCACCTAGGGGCCTCTGATCCCAGCAAGCTACCCAGCGGTCCACCGATGTCCCTGGACTTGCACTATAGGCCCCAGGGTGCCCTTTGGCCCTTCACCTATGGGCCTCTGACCCCAGGAAGCTACACAGGGGTCCACCTCCCTCCCTGGACTAGCACTGTAGGTACCAGAGTGCCCCCTTGCCCTCCACCTTGGGGTCTATGACCCCAACAAGCTACCCAGGGGTCCACCTCCCTCCCTGGACTTGCAGTATAGGCCACAGGGTGCCCCCTGGCCCTACACCTAGGGGCCCCTGACCCCAGTAAGCTACCTAGGGGTCCACATCTCTTCCTGGACTTGCAGTATACGCCCCAGGGTGCCCCCTGGCCCTCCACCTAGGGGCCCCTGACTCACCGATCTCCATGGACTTGCAGTATAAGCCCAAGGGTTCCCCTGGCCCTCCACCTAGGGGCCCCTGACCCCAGTAAGCTTCCCAGGGGTCGACTTCTCATACTGGACCTGCAGTATAGGCCCCAGGGTGATCCCTGGTCCTCCACCTAGGGGCCCCTGACTCACCGATCTCCCTGGACTTGCAGTATAAGCCCAAGGGTGCCCCCTGGCCCTCCACCTATGGGCCCCTGACACCAGCAAGCTACCCAGGGGTCCACCGATGTCCCTGGACTTGCAGTATAGGCCCCAGGGATCCCCTGGCCGTCCTTCTAGGGGCCCCTGACCCCAGCAAGCTACCCAGGGGTCAACCTCTTTTCCTGGACTTGCAGTATAGGCCCCAGGGTGCCCGCTGGCGTTCCACCTAGGGGCCCCTGACATCTGCAAGCTACCCAGGGGTCCACTTCTCTTCCTGGACTTGCAGTATAGGCCCCAGGGTGCCCTCTGGCCTTCACATTAGGGCCCCTGACCCCAGCAAGCTACCCAGGGGTCCACTTCTCTTCCTGGACTTGCAGTATAGGCCCCAGGGTGCCCGCTGGCGTTCCACCTAAGGGCCCCTGACCCCAGCAAGCTACCTAGGGGTCCAACGATGTCCCTGGACTTGCAGTATAATCCCCAGGGTGCTCCCTGGCCCTCTACCTAGGGGCCTCTGACCCCAGCAAGCTACCTAGGGGTCCACCTCCCTCCCTGGACTTGCAGTATAGGCCCCAGGGTGCCCCCTTGCCCTCCAACTTGGGGGGATTGACCCCAGCAAGCTACCCAGGGGGCCTCCTCTCTCCCTGGACTTGCTTTGTAGTCCCCAGGGTGCCCCGTAGCCCTCCACCTATGAGCCTATGACCCAAGCAAGCTACCCCAAGGTCCACCTCTATCCCTGGACTTGCAGTATAGGCCCCAGGATTCCCCCTGGCCCTCAACCTAGGGGCCCCTGACACCAGCAAGCTACCCAGGGGTCCACCTCCCTCCCTGGACTTGCAGTATAGGCCCCAGGGTGCCCCCTGGCCCTTCACCTAGGGGCCTCTCAGCCTAGCAAGCTATCCAGGGGTCCACTAATGTCCCTGGACTTGCAGTACAGACACCAGGATGCCCCTTGGCCTCTCACCTAGGGGCCTCTGACCCCAGCAAGCTAAGCAGGGGTCCACTTCTCTTCCTGGACTTGCAGTACAGGCCCCAGGATGCCCCCTGGCCCTCCACCTAAGAGCCCTTGACCCCAGCAAGCTATATGGGGGTCCATATCTCTCCCTTGACTTGCAGTATAGGCCCCAGGGTGCCCCCTGGCCCTCCATCTAGGGGCCTCTGACCCCAGGAAGCTACCCAGGGGTCCACCTCCCTCCCTGGATTTGCATTGTAGGCCCCAGATTGCCCCCTTGAACTCCACCTATGGGTCTCTGACCCAGCAAGCTACGAAGGGGTCCACCTCCCTCCCTGGACTTGCATTCTAGGCCCCAGGGTGCCCCCTGGCCCTCCACCTAGGGGCCTCTGACCCCAGCAAGCTACCCAGGGGTCAACCTCTCTTCCTGGACTTGCAGTATAGCCCTCAGGGTGCCACCTGGCCCTTCACCTAGGGGCCCCTGACCCCAGCAAGCTACCCAGGGGTTCACTTATGTCCATGGACTTGCAGTATCGGCCCCATTGTGCACCTTGGCCCTCCACCTAGAGGCCTCTGACCGCAGCAAGCTACCCAGGGGTCCACCTCTCTTCCTGGACTTGCAGTATAGGCCCCAGGGTGCCCCCTGGCCTTCCACCTAAGGGCCCCTGACCCCAGCAAGCTACCCAGGGGTCCACCGATGTCCCTGGACTTGCAGTATAGGCCCCAGGGTTCCCCCTGGCCCTCCACCTAGGGGCCCCTGACCCCAGCAAGCTACCCAGGGGTCAACCTCTCTTCCTGTACTTTCATTATAGGCTCCAGGGTGCCCCCTCTCCCTCCACCTAGGGCCCCCTGACCCCAGCAAGCTACCCAGGGGTCAACTTCTCTTCCTGGACTTGCAGTATAGGCCCCAGGGTGCCCCCTGGCCTTCCACCTAAGAGCCCCAGACCCCAGCAAGCTACCCAGGGGTCCACCGATGTCCCTGGACATGCAGTATAAGCCCCAGGGTGTCCCCTGGACCTCCACCTAGGGCCCCTGACACCAGAAAGCTACCTAGGGGTCCACCTCCTCTCCCTGGACTTGCAGTATAGGCCTCAGGGTGCCCAACGGCCTTTCACCTAGGGGCGCCTGACCCTAACAAGCTACCGAGTTGTCCACCTCTCTTCCTGGACTTGCAGTATAGGCCCCAGGGTGCCCCCTGGCCCGCCACCTAGGGGCCCCTGACCCCAGCAAGCTACCCAGCGGTCCACTTCTCTTCCTGGACTTGCAGTATAGCCCACAGGGTTCCCCCTGGCCCTCCATCCAGATGCCCCTGACCCCAACAAGCTACCCAGTTATCCACCTCCCTCCCTGGACTTGCAGTATAGGCCCCAGGGTGCCCCCTGGCCCTCCACCTTGGGGCCTCTGACCCCAGCAAGCTACCCAGGGGTCCAACTCCCTCCCTGGACTTGCAGTATAGCCCACAGTTTGCCAACTGGCCCTCCACCTAGGGGCCCCTGACCCCAGCAAGCTACCCAGGTGTCCACATCTCTCCCTGGACTTGCAGTGTAGGCCCCAGGGTGCCGCCTGGCCCTCCACCTAGGGGCCTCTAACACCAGCAAGCTACCCAGGGGTCCACCTCACTTCCTGGACTTGCAGTATAGGCCCCTGGGTGCCCCCTGTCCCTCCACCTAGGGGCCTCTGACCCCAGCAAGCTACCCAGGGCTCCACCTCTCTTCCTGGACTTGCAGTATAGGCCCCAGGGGAACCCCATGGCCCTCCACCTAGGGGCCTCTGACACTAGCAAGCTACCCAGGGGTCCAACAATGTGCCTGGACTTGCTGTATAGGCCCCAGGGTGCCCGTTGGCCCTCCACCTAGGGGCCTCTGACCCCAGCAAGCTACCCAGGGGTCCAACTCCCTCCCTGAACTTGCAGTGTAGGCCACAGGGTGCCCCCTGGGCCCTCCAAATAGGGGCCTCTGACCCCAGCAAGCTACCCAGGGGTCCACCAATGTCCCTGGACTTGCAGTTTTTGCCCCAGGGTGCCGCTTGTCCCTCCACCTAGGGGCCTATGACCCAAGCAAGCTACCCAGGGGTCCTCTTCTCTCCCTGGACTTGCAGTGTAGGCCCTAGGGTGCCCCCTCGCCCTCCACCTAGACCCTATGACCCCAGCAAGCTACCCAGGAGTCCACCTCACTCCCTGGACTTGCAGTATATGCACTAGGGGACCCCCTGGCCCTCCACCTAGGGGCCTCTGACCCCAGCAAGCTACCCAGGGGTCCACCGATGTCTCTGGACTTGCTGTATAGGCCCCAGGGTGCCCCCTCTCCCTCCACCTAGGGGCCCCTGACCCCAACAAGCTACCCAGGGGTCCACTTCTCTTCCTGGACTTGCAGTATAGGCCCCAAATTGCCCCCTGGCCCTCCACCTAAGGGCCCCTGACCCCAGCAAGCTAACCAGGGGTCCAACGATGTCCCTGGACTTGCAGTATAGACCCCAGGGTGCCCCTTGGCCCTCCACCTAGGGGCCCCTGACCGCAGCAAGCTACCCAGGGGTCCACATCTCTTCCTGGACTTGCAGTATAGGCCCCAGGGTGCCCCCTGACCGTCCACCCAGGGGCCCCTGACCCCAGCAAGCTACCCAGGGGTCCACTGATGTCCCTGGACTTGCAGTATAGGCCCCAGGGTGCCCCTTGGCCCTCAACCTAGGGGTCTCTTACCCCAGCAAGCTACCCTGGGGTCCACCTCCCTCCCTGGTCTTGCAGTGTAGCCCCCAGGGTGCCCCCTGGCCCTCCACATAGGAGTCTCTGACAACAGCAAGCCCCCCAGGGGTCCAACTCTCTCTCTGGACTTGCAGTGTAGGCCGCAGGGTGCCCCTTGGCCCTCCACCTAGGGGCCTCTGACCCCAGCAAGCTACCCAGGGGTCCACCTTCCCTCCCTGGACTTGCAGTATAGGCCCCAGGGTGCCCCCTGGCCCTCCACCTAGGGGCCTCTGACCCCAGCAAGCTACCAAGGGGTCCACCTCTCTTCCTGGACTTGCAATATAGGCCCCAGGGTGCCCCCTGGCCCTCCACCTAGGGGCCTCTGACCCAAGCAAGCTACCCAGGGGTCCACCTCTCTCCCTGGACTTGCAGTATAGGCCCCAGGGGACCCCCTGGCCCTCGACCTAGGGGCCCCTGACCCCAGCAAGCTACCCAGGAGTCCACCTCACTCCCTGGACTTGCAGTATAGCCCACAGGGTGTCCCCTGGCCCTCCACCTAGAGCCCCTGAAACCAGCAAGCTACCCAGGAGTCCACCTCACTCCCTGGACTTGCAGTATAGCCCACAGGGTGCCCCCTGGCCCTCCACCTAAGGGCCCTTGACCCCAGCAAGCTACCCAGGGGTCCACCTCTCTCCCTGGACTTGCGGTATAGGCCTCAGGGTGTTCCTTGGCCCTCCACCTAGGGGTGTCTGACCCCAGCAAGCTACCCAGGGGTCCACCTCTCTTACTGAACTTGCAGTATAGCCCACAGGGTGTCCCCTGGCCCTCCACCTAAGGGCCCTTGACCCCAGCAAGCTACCCAGGGGTCCACCTCCCTCCCTGGACTTGCAGTATAGGCCCCAGGGGACCTCCTGTTCCTCCACCTAGGAAACTCTGACCCCAGCAAGCTACCCAGGGGTCCACCTCCCTCCCTGGTCTTGCAGTGTAGGCCCCAGAATGCCTCCTTGCCCTCCACCTAGGGGTGTTTGACCCCAGCAAGCTACCCAGGGGGCCTTCTCTCTCCCTGGACATGCTGTGTAGTCCCCAAGTTGCCCCCTGGCCCTCCACCTATGAGTCTATGACCCCAGCAAGCTACCTAGAGGTCCACCTCTCTCCCTGGACTTGCAGTATAGGCCCCAAGCTGCCCCCTGGCCCTCCACCTAGGGGTGTCTCACCCCAGCAAGCTACCCAGGGGTTCAACTCTCTCCCTGGACTTGCAGTAAAGGCCCCAGGGTGCCCCCTGGCCTTCCACCTAAGGGCCCCTGACACCAGCAAGCTACCCAGGGGTCCACTGATGTCCCTGGACTTGCAGTATAGGCCCCAGGGTGCCCCCTTGCCCTCCACCTAAGGGCCCTTGACCCCAGCAAGCTACCCAGGGGTCCACCTCTCTCCCTGGACTTGCAGTATAGGCCTCAGGGTGTTCCTTGGCCCTCCACCTAGGGGTGTCTGACCCCAGCAAGCTACCCAGGGGTCCACCTCTCTTACTGAACTTGCAGTATAGCCCACAGGGTGTCCCCTGGCCCTCCACCTAAGGGCCCTTGACCCCAGCAAGCTACCCAGGGGTCCACCTCTCTCCCTGGACTTGCAGTATAGGCCTCAGGGTGTTTCTTGGCCCTCCACCTAGGGGTGTCTGACCCCAGCAAGCTACCCAGGGGTCCACCTCTCTTACTGGACTTGAAGTAAAGCCCACAGGGTGTCCCCTGGCCCTCCACCTAGGGGTGTTTGACCCCAGCAAGCTACCCAGGGGGCCTCCTCTCTCCCTGAACATGCTGTGTATTCCCCAGGTTGCCCCCTGGCCCTCCACCCATGAGCCTCTGACCCCAGCAAGCTACCCAGGGGTCCACCTCTCTCCCTGGACTTGCATATAGGCCCCAGGGTGCCCCCCGGCCCTCCACCTAAGGGCCCTTGACCCCAGCAAGCTACCCAGGGGTCCACCACTCTTCCTGGACTTGCAGTATAGGCCCCTGGGTGCCCCCTGGTCCTCCACCTAGGGGCCTCTGACCCCAGCAAGCTACCCAGGGCTCCACCTCTGTCCCTGGACTTGCAGTATAGGCCCCAGGGGAACCCCTGGCCCTCCACCTAGGGGCCTCTGACACTAGCAAGCTACCCAGGGGTCCAACGATGTGCCTGGACTTGCTGTATAGGCCCCAGGGTGCCCGTTGGCCCTCCACCTAGGGGCCTCTGACCCCAGCAAGCTACCCAGGGGTCCACCTCCCTCCCTGAACTTGCAGTGTTGGCCACAGGGTGCCCCCTGGGCCCTCCAAATAGGGGCCTCTGACCCCAGCAAGCTACCCAGGGGTCCAAAAATGTCCCTGGACTTGCAGTTTTTGCCCCAGGGTGCCGCTTGTCCCTCCACCTAGGGGCCTATGACCCAAGCAAGCTACCCAGGGGTCCTCTTCTCTCCCTGGACTTGCAGTGTAGTCCCTAGGGTGCCCCCTCGCCCTCCACCTAGACCCTATGACCCCAGCAAGCTACCCAGGAGTCCACCTCACTCCCTGGACTTGCAGTATATGCCCTAGGGGACCCCCTGGCCCTCCACCTAGGGGCCTCTGACCCCAGCAAGCTACCCAGGGGTCCACCGATGTCTCTGGACTTGCTGTATAGGCCCCAGGGTGCTCCTTCTCCCTCCACCTAGGGGCCCCTGACCCCAACAAGCTACCCAGGGGTCCACCTCTGTCCCTGGACTTGCAGTATAGGCCCCAGGGGAACCCCTGGCCCTCCACCTAGGGGCCCCTGACCCCAGCAAGCTAACCAGGGGTCCAACGATGTCCCTGGGCTTGCAGTATAGACCCCAGGGTGCCCCTTGGCCCTCCACCTAGGGGCCCCTTACCGCAGCAAGCTACCCAGGGGTCCACATCTCTTCCTGGACTTGCAGTATAGGCCCCAGAATGCCCCCTGACCCTCCACCCAGGGGCCCCTGACCCCAGCAAGCTACCCAGGGGTCCACTGATGTCCCTGGACTTGCAGTATAAGCCCCAGGGTGCCCCTTGGCCCTCAACCTAGGGGTCTCTTACCCCAGCAAGCTACCCTGGGGTCCATCTCCCTCCCTGGTCTTGCAGTGTAGCCCCCAGGGTACCCCATGGCCCTCCACATAGAAGTCTCTGACAACAGCAAGCCCCCCAGGGGTCCAACTCTCTTTCTGGACTTGCAGTGTAGGCCGCAGGGTGCCCCTTGGCCCTTCACCTAGGGGCCTCTGACCCCAGCAAGCTACCCAGGGGTACACCTTCCCTCCTTGGACTTGCAGTATAGGCCCCAGGGTGCCCCCTGGCCCTCCACCTAGGGGCCTCTGACCCCAGCAAGCTACCAAGGGGTCCACCTCTCTTCCTGGACTTGCAATATAGGCCCCAGGGTGCCCCCTGGCCCTCCACCTAGGGGCCTCTGACCCAAGCAAGCTACCCAGGGGTCCACCTCTCTCCCTGGACTTGCAGTATAGGCCCCAGGGGACCCCCTGGCCCTCGACCTAGGGGCCACTGACCCCAGCAAGCTACCCAGGAGTCCACCTCACTCCCTGGACTTGCAGTATAGCCCACAGGGTGTCCCCTGGCCCTCCACCTAGAACCCCTGAAACCAGCAAGCTACCCAGGAGTCCACCTCACTTCCTGGACTTGCAGTATAGCCCACAGGGTGCCCCCTGTCCCTCCACCTAAGGGCCCTTGACCCCAGCAAGCTACCCAGGGGTCCACCTCTCTCCCTGGACTTGCGGTATAGGCCTCAGGGTGTTCCTTGGCCCTCCACCTAGGGGTGTCTGACCCCAGCAAGCTACCCAGGGGTCCACCTCTCTTACTGGACTTGCAGTATAGCCCACAGGGTGTCCCCTGGCCCTCAACCTAGGGGTGTTTGACCTCAGCAAGCTACCCAGGGGGCCTCCTCTCTCCCTGAACATGCTGTGTATTCCCCAGGTTGCCCCCTGGCCCTCCACCCATGAGCCTCTGACCCCAGCAAGCTACCCAGGGGTCCACCTCTCTCCCTGGACTTGCATATAGGCCCCAGGGTGACCGCTGGCCCTCCACCTAAGGGCCCTTGACCCCAGCAAGCTACCCAGGGGTCCACCTCTCTCCCTGGACTTGCAGTATAGCCCACAGGGTGCCCCCCGGCCCTCCACCTAAGGGCCCTTGTCAGCAGCAAGCTACCCAGGGGTCCACTTCCCTCCCTGGACTTGCAGTATAGCCAACAGGGTGCCCCCTGGCCCTCCACCTAAGGGCCCTTGACCCCAGCAAGCTACCCAGGGGTCCACCTCCCTCCCTGGACTTGCAGTTTAGGCCTCAGGGTGCTCCTTGGCCTTCCATCTAGGTGTGTCTGACCCCAGCAAGCTACCCAGGGGTCCACCTCTCTCCCAGGACTTGCAGTATAAGCCCCAGGGTGCAGCCTGGCCCTCCACCCCAGGGCCCTTGACCCCAGCAAGCTACCCAGGGGTCCAACTCTCTTCCTGGACTTGCAGTTTAGCCCACAGGGTGTCCCCTGGCCCTCCACCTAGAGCCCCTGACACCAGCAAGCTACCCAGCGGTCAACCTCTCTTCCTGGACTTGCAGTATAGGCCCCAGGGTGCCCCTGGCCCTACACCTAGGGGCCCCTGACCCCAGCAAGCTACCCAGGGGTCAACCACTTTTCCTGGACTTGCAGTATAGCCCACAGGGTAATACCTGGCCCTCCACCTAGGGGCCCCTGACCCCAGCAAGCTACCCAGGGGTCAACCTCTCTTCCTGGACTTGCAGTATAGCCCACAGGGTGCCCCCTGGCCCTCCACCTCGGGGCCTCTGACCCCTGCAAGCTACCCAGGGGTCCACTTCTCTTCCTGGACTTGCAGTATGGGCCCCAGGGTGCCCCCTGGGCTTCCACCTAAGGGCACCTGACCCCAGCAAGCTACCCAGGGGTCCACCGATGTCCCTGGACTTGCAATATAAGCCAAAGGGTGCTACTTGGCCCTCCACCTAGGGGCCTCTGACCCCAGCAAGCTACCCAGGGGTCCACCTCCCTCCCTGGACTTGTGGTATAGGCCTCAGGGTGCCCCCTTGCCCTCCACCTAGGGGTGTTTGACACCAGCAAGCTACCCAGGGGGCCTCCTCTCTCCCTGGTCTTGCTGTGTAGTCCCCAGGGTGCCCCCTGGCCCTCCACCTATGAGCCTATGACCCTAGCAAGCTACCCAGGGGTCCACCTCCCTCCCTGGACTTGCGGTATAGGCTTCAGGGTGCCCCCTTGCCCTCCACCTAGGGGTGTTTGACACCAGCAAGCTACCCAGGGGGCCTCCTCTCTCCCTGGTCTTGCTGTGTAGTCCCCAGGGTGCCCCCTGGCCCTCCACCTATGAGCCTATGACCCCAGCAAGCTACCTAGGGGTCCACCTCTCTTCCTAGCCTTGTTGTATAGCCCACAGGTTGCCCCTTGGCCCTCCACCTAAGGGCCCTTAACCCCAGCAAGCTACCCAGGGGTCCACCTCCCTCCCGGACTAGCAGTATAGGCCTCAGGGTGCTCCTTGGCCCTCCACCTAGGGGTGTCTGACCCCAGCAAGCTACACAGGGGTCCTCCTCTCTCCCTGGACTTGCAGTGTAGTCCCCAGGGTGCCCCCTGGCCCTCCACCTATGAGCCTATGACCCTAGCAAGCTACCCAGGGGTGCACCTCTCTCCCTGGACTTGCAGTATAGCCACCAGGGTGTCCTCTGGCCCTCAACCTAGAGCCCTTGACACCAGCAAGCTACCCAGGGGTCCAACTCCCTACCTGGACTTGCAGTATAGGCCGCAGGGTGCCACCTGGCCCTCCACCTAGGGGCCCCTGACCCCAGCAAGCTACCCAGGGGTCCAACTCTCTTCCTGGACTTGCAGTATAGCCCACAGGGTGTCCTCTGGCCCTCAACCTAGAGCCCTTGACACCAGCAAGCTACCCAGGGGTCCAACTCCCTACCTGGACTTGCAGTATAGGCCGCAGGGTGCCACCTGGCCCTCCACCCAGGGGCCCCTGACCCCAGCAAGCTAAACAGGGGTCAACCTCGCTTACTGGACTTGCAGTATAGCCCACAGGGTGCCACCTGGCCCTCCACCTAGGGGCCCCTGACCCCAGCAAGCTACCCAGGCGACAACCTCTCTTCCTGGACTTGAAGTATAGCCCACAGGGTGCCACCTGGCCCTCCACCCAGGGGCCCCTGAACCCAGCAAGCTACCCAGGGGTCCACTTCTCTTCCTGGACTTGCAGTATAGGCCCCAGAGTGCCCCCTGGCCCTCCACTTAAGGGCCCCTGACCCCAGCAAGCTACCCACTGGTCCACCTGCCTCCCTGAACTTGCAGTATAGCCAACAGGGTGCCCCCTGGCCCTCCACCTAAGGGCCCTTGACCCCAGCAAGCTACCCAGGGGTCCACCTCCCTCCCAGGACTTGCAGTATAGGCCTCAGGGTGCTCCTTGGCCCTCCACCTAGGGGTGTCTCACCCCAGCAAGCTACCCAGGGGTCCTCCTCTCTCTCTGGACTTGCAATGTAGTCCCCAGGGTGCCCCCTGGCCCTCCACCTATAAGCCTATGACCCCAGCAAGCTACCCAGGGGTCCACCTCTCTCCCTGGACTTGCAGTATAAGCCCCAGGGTGCCCCCTGGCCCTCCACCCCGGGGCCCCTGACCCCAGCAAGCTACCGAGTGGTCCACCGATGTCCGTGGACTTGCAGTATAGGCCCCAGGGTGTCCCCTGGCCCTCCACCTAGAGCCCCTGACACCAGCAAGCTACCCAGGGGTCCTTTTCCCTCCCTAGACTTGCAATATAGGCCCCAGGGTGCCCCCTGATCCTCCACCCCGGGGCCCCTGACCCCAGCAAGCTACCCAGTGGTCCAACTCTCTTCCTGGACTTGCAGTATAGCCCAGAGGGTGTCCCCTGGCCCTCCAGCTAGAGCCCCTGACACCAGCAAGCTACCCAGGGCTCCACCTCCCTCCCTGGACTTGCAGTATATGTCCCAGGGTGCCCCCTGGCCCTCCACCAAGGGGCCCCTGACTCCAGCAAGCTACCCAGGGGTCAACCTCTCTTCCTGGACTTGCAGTATGGCCCACAGGGTGTCACCTGGCCCTCCACCTAGGGGCCCCTGACCCCAGCAAGCTACCCACGGGTCCATCTTTCTTCCTGGACTTGCAGTATAGGCCCCAGGGTGCCCCCTGGCATTCCACCTAAGGGCCCCTGACCCCAGCAAGCTACCCAGGGGTCCACCGACATCCCTGGACTTGCAGTGTAAGCCCCAGGGTGCTCCTTGGCCCTCCACCTAGGGGCCTCTGACCCCAGAAAGCTACCCAGGGGTCCACCTTCTTCCTGGACTTGCAGTATAGGCCCCAGGGTGCCCCCTGGCCCTCCACCTAGGGGCCCCTGACCCCAGCAAGCTACCCAGGGGTCCATCTTTCTTCCTGGATTTGCAGTATAGCCCACAGGGTGCCCCCTGGCCCTCCACCTAAGGGCCCTTGACCCCAGCAAGCTACCCAGGGGTCCACCTCTCTCCCTGGACTTGCAGTATAGGCCTCAGGGTGCTCCTTGGCCCTCCACCTAGGGGTGTCTGACCCCAGCAAGCTACCCAAGGGTCCTCCTCTCTCCCTGGACTTGCAGTGTAGTCCCCAGGGTGTCCCCTGGCCCTCCACCCCGGGGCCCCTGACCATAGCAAGCTTCCCAGGGGTCCACCGATGTCCCTGGACTGGCAGTATAAGCCTAAGGGTGCTCATTGGCCCTCCTCCTAGGGGCCTCTGACCCCTGCAAGCTAACTAGGGGTCCACCTCCCTCCCTGGACTTGCAGTATAGGCCCCAGGGTGCCCCCTTGCCCTCAACCTAGGGGTGTTTGACCTCAGCAAGCTACCCAGGGGACCTCCTCTCTCCCTGAACATGCTGTGTATTCCCCAGGTTGCCCCCTGGCCCTCCACCTATGAGTCTCTGACCCCAGCAAGCTACCCAGGGGTCCACCTCCCTCCCTGGACTTGCAGTATAGGCCCCAGGGTTCCCCTGGCCCTCCACCTAGGGGCCCCTGACCCCAGCAAGCTACCCAGGGGTCAACCTCTCTTCCTGGACTTGCAGTGTAGTCCCCAGGGTGTCCCCTGGCCCTCCACCCCGGGGCCCCTGACCCCAGCAAGCTACACAGGGGTCCACCTCTCTCAATGGACTTGCAGTATAGGCCCCAGGGTGCCCCCTGGCCCTCCACCCCGGGACCCCTGACCCCAGCAAGCTACCCAGGGGTCCACCTCTCTTCCTGGACTTGCAGTATAGCCCACAGGGTGTCTCCTGGCCCTCCACCTAGAGCCCCTGACACCAGCAAGCTACCCAGGGGTCCCCCTCTCTCCCTGGACTTGCAGTGTAGTCCCCAGGGTGCCACCTGGCCCTCCACCTATGAGCCTATGACCCCAGCAAGCTACCCAGGGGTCCACCTCTCTTCCTGGACTAGCAGTTTAGCCCGCAGGGTGCCACAGGGCCCTCCACCTAGGGGCCCCTGACCCCAGCAAGCTACCCAGGGGTCCTCTTCTCTTCCTGGACTTGCAGTATAGGCCCCAGGGTGCCCCCTGGCCTTCCACCAAAGGGCCCCTGACCCCAGCAAGCTACCCAGGGGTCCACCGATGTCGCTGAACTTGCAGTATAAGCCCCAGGGTGCTCCCTGGCCCTCCACCTAGGGGTCTCTGACCCCAGCAAGCTACCTAGGGGTCCACCTCCCTCCCTGGACTTGCAGTATAGGCCCCAGGGTGCTCCCTGGCCCTCCACCTAGGGGTGTTTGACCCCAGCAAGCTACCCATATGGCCTCCTCTCTCCCTGGACTTGCTGTGTAGTCCCCAGTTTGCCCCCTGGCCCTCCACCTATGAGCCTAAGACCACAGAAAGCTACCCAGGGTTTCACCTCTCTCCCTGGACTTGCAATATAGGCCCCAGGGTGCCCCCTGTCCCTCCACCTAGGGGCCTCTGACCCCAGCAAGCTACCCAGGGGTCCACATCTCTCCCTGGACTTGCAGTATATCCCCCAAGGTGTCCCCTGGCCCTCCACCTAGGGCCACTGACACCAGCAAGCTACCCAGGGGTCCACCTCCCTCCCTGGACTTGCAGTATGGGCCTCAGGGTGCCCCCCGGCCTTTCACCTAGGGGCGCCTGACCCTAACAAGCTACCGAGTTGTCCATCTCTCTTCCTGGACTTGCAGTATAGGCCCCAGGGTGCCCCCTTGCCCACCACCTAGGGGCCCCTGAACCCAGCAAGCTACCCAGGGGTCCACTTCTCTTCCTGGACTTGCAGTATAGCCCACAGGGTGCCCCTTGGCCGTCCATCCAGAAGCCCTTGACCCCAACAAGCTACCCAGGGATCCACCTCCCTCCCTGTACTTGCAGTATAGGCCCCAGGGTTCCCCTGGCCCTCCACCTAGGGGCCCCTGACCCCAGCAAGCTACCCAGGGGTCAACCTCTCTTCCTGGACTTGCAGTGTAGTCCCCAGGGTGTCCCCTGGCCCTCCACCCCAGGGCCCCTGACCCCAGCAAGCTACACAGGGGTCCACCTCTCTCAATGGACTTGCAGTATAGGCCCCAGGGTTCCCCTGGCCCTCCACCTAGGGGCCCCTGACCCCAGCAAGCTACCCAGGGGTCAACCTCTCTTCCTGGACTTGCAGTGTAGTCCCCAGGGTGTCCCCTGGCCCTCCACCTCGGGGCCCCTGACCCCAGCAAGCTACACAGGGGTCCACCTCTCTCAATGGACTTGCAGTATAGGCCCCAGGGTGCCCCCTGGCCCTCCACCCCGGGACCCCTGACCCCAGCAAGCTACCCAGGGGTCCACCTCTCTTCCTGGACTTGCAGTATAGCCCACAGGGTGTCTCCTGGCCCTCCACCTAGAGCCCCTGACACCAGCAAGCTACCCAGGGGTCCCCCTCTCTCCCTGGACTTGCAGTGTAGTCCCCAGGGTGCCACCTGGCCCTCCACCTATGAGCCTATGACCCCAGCAAGCTACCCAGGGGTCCACCTCTCTTCCTGGACTAGCAGTTTAGCCCGCAGGGTGCCACAGGGCCCTCCACCTAGGGGCCCCTGACCCCAGCAAGCTACCCAGGGGTCCTCTTCTCTTCCTGGACTTGCAGTATAGGCCCCAGGGTGCCCCCTGGCCTTCCACCAAAGGGCCCCTGACCCCAGCAAGCTACCCAGGGGTCCACCGATGTCGCTGAACTTGCAGTATAAGCCCCAGGGTGCTCCTTGGCCCTCCACCTAGGGGCCTCTGACCCCAGCAAGCTACCTAGGGGTCCACCTCCCTCCCTGGACTTGCAGTATAGGCCCCTGGGTGCTCCCTGGCCCTCCACCTAGGGGTGTTTGACCCCAGCAAGCTACCCATATGGCCTCCTCTCTCCCTGGACTTGCTGTGTAGTCCCCAGTTTGCCCCCTGGCCCTCCACCTATGAGCCTAAGACCACAGAAAGCTACCCAGGGTTTCACCTCTCTCCCTGGACTTGCAGTATAGGCCCCAGGGTGCCCCCTGTCCCTCCACCTAGGGGCCTCTGACCCCAGCAAGCTACCCAGGGGTCCACATCTCTCCCTGGACTTGCAGTATATCCCCCAAGGTGTCCCCTGGCCCTCCACCTAGGGCCACTGACACCAGCAAGCTACCCAGGGGTCCACCTCCCTCCCTGGACTTGCAGTATGGGCCTCAGGGTGCCCCCCGGCCTTTCACCTAGGGGCGCCTGACCCTAACAAGCTACCGAGTTGTCCATCTCTCTTCCTGGACTTGCAGTATAGGCCCCAGGGTGCCCCCTTGCCCACCACCTAGGGGCCCCTGAACCCAGCAAGCTACCCAGGGGTCCACTTCTCTTCCTGGACTTGCAGTATAGCCCACAGGGTGCCCCTTGGCCGTCCATCCAGAAGCCCTTGACCCCAACAAGCTACCCAGGGATCCACCTCCCTCCCTGTACTTGCAGTATAGGCCCCAGGGTTCCCCTGGCCCTCCACCTAGGGGCCCCTGACCCCAGCAAGCTACCCAGGGGTCAACCTCTCTTCCTGGACTTGCAGTGCAGTCCCCAGGGTGTCCCCTGGCCCTCCACCCCAGGGCCCCTGACCCCAGCAAGCTACCCAGGGGTCCAACTCTCTTCCTGGACTTGCAGTATAGCCCACAGGGTGTCCCCTGGCCCTCCACCTAGAGCCCCTTACACCAGCAAACTACCCAGGGGTACACCTCCCTCCCTTGACTTGCACTATAGGCCCCAGGGTGCCCCTTGGCCCTTCACCTAGGGTCCTCTGACCCCAGGAAGCTACCCAGGGGTCCACCTCCCTCCCTGGACTTGCATTGTAGGCCCCAGAGTGCCCCTTTGCCCTCCTACTCTGGGTCTCTGACCCCAGCAAGCTACGCAGGGGTCCAACTCACTCCCTGGACTTGCAGTATAGGCCCCAAGGTTCCCCTGGCCCTCCACCTAGGGGCCCCTGACCCCAGCAAGCTACCCAGGGGTCAACCTCTCTTCCTGGACTTGCAGTGTAGTCCCCAGGGTGTCCCCTGGCCCTCCACCCCGGGGCCCCTGACCCCAGCAAGCTACACAGGGGTTCACCTCTCTCCTTGGACTTGCAGTATAGGCCCCAGGGTGCCTCTTGGCCCTCCAACTAGGGGCCCCTGACCCCAGCAAGCTACCCAGGGGTCCACTTCTCTCCCTGGCCTTGCAGTATAGGCCCCAAGGTTCCCCCTGGCCTTCCACTTAAGCGCCCCTGACCCCAGCAAGCTACCCAGGGGTCCACTGATGTCCATGGACTTGCAGTCTAAGCCCCAGGGTGCTCCTTGGCCCTCCACCTAGGGGCCACTGACCCCAGCAAGCTACCCAGGGGTCCACCTCCCTAACTTGACTTGCAGTATAGGCCCCAGGGTGCCCCCTTGTCCTCCACCTAGGGGTCCCTGACCCCAGCAAGCTACCCAGGGGTTCACCTCTCTCCCTGGACTTGCAGTATAGCCCCCAGGGTGCCCCTTGGCCCTCCACCAAGGGGTCCCTGACCCCAGCAAGCTACCCAGGGGTCCACCTCTCTTCCTGTACTTGCAGTATAGCCCACAGGGTGCTCCCTGCCCCTCCACCTAAGGGCCCTTGACCCCAGCAAGCTACTCAGGGGTCCACCTCTCTCAATGGACTTGCAGTATAGGCCCCAGGGTGCCCCCTGTCCCTCCACCCCGGGGCCCCTGACCCCAGCAAGCTACCCAGGGGTCCACCTCTCTTCCTGGACTTGCAGTATAGCCCACAGGGTGTCCCCTGGACCTCCACCTAGAGCCCCTGACACCAGCAAGCTACCCAGGGTCCCCTTCTCTCCCTGGACTTGCAGTGTAGTCCCCAGGGTGCCACCTGGCCCTCCACCCATGAGCCTATGACCCCAGCAAGCTACCCAGGGTTCAACCTCTCTTCCTGGACTAGCAGTTTAGCCCGCAGGGTGCCACAGGGCCCTCCACCTAGGGGCCCCTGACCCCAGCAAGCTACCCTGGGGTCCTCTTCTCTTCCTGAACTTGCAGTATAGACCCCAGGGTGCCCCCTGGCCTTCCACCTAAGGGCTCTTGACCCCAGCAAGCTACCCAGGGGTCCACCGATGTCCCTGGACTTGCAGTCTAAGCCCCAGGGTGCTCCTTGGCCCTCCACCTAGGGGCCACTGACCCCAGCAAGCTACCCAGGGGGCCTCCTCTCTTCTTGGACTTGCTGTGTAGTCCCCAGGTTGCACCCTGGCCCTCCACCTATGAGCGTATGACCCCAGCAAGCTACCTAGGGGTCCACCTCTTTCCCTTGACTTGCAGTATAAGCCCAAGCGTGCCCCCTGGCCCTCCACCTAGGGGCCTCTGACCCCAGAAAGCTACCCAGGGGTCCACCTCTCTTCCTGGACTTGCAGTATAGCCCACAGGGTGCCCCCTGGCTCTCCACCTAAGGGCCCTTGACCCCAGCAAGCTACCCAGGGGTCCACCTCCCTCCCTGGACTTGCAGTATAGCCCACAGGGTGCCCCCTGGCCCTCCACCTAAGGGCCCCTGACCCCAGCAAGCTACCCAGGGGTCCACCTCCCTCCCTGGACTTGCAGTATAGGCCTCAGGGTGCTCCTTGGCCCTCCACCTAGGGGCCCCTGAACCCAGCAAAGCTACTTAGGGGTCCACTTCTCTTCCTGGACTTGCAGTATAGGCCCTAGAAAGCCCCCTGTCCCTCCACCTTAGGGCCCCTGAGCCCAGCAAGCTACCCCGGGGGCCAACAATGTCGCTGGACTTGCAGTATAGGCCCCAGGGTGGCCCCTGGCCCTCCACCTTGGCGCCTCTGACCCCAGCAAGCTACCCAGGGGTACACCTCTCTCCCTGGACTTGCAGTATAGGCCCCAGGGTGACCCCTGGCCCTCCACCCAAGGGCCCCTGACCCCAGCAAGCTACCCAGGTTTCCACCTCTCTTTCTGGACTTGCAGAATAGCCCACAGGGTGCCCCTTGGCCCTCCACCTAGGGCCCTCTGACCCCAGCAAGCTACCCAGGGGTCCAGTGATGTCCCTGTACTTGCCGTATAGGACCGAGGGTGCCCTTTGGCCCTCCACCTAGGGGTCACTGACCCCTAAAAGCTACCCAGGGGTCCACCTCTCTTCCTGGACTTGCAGTATGGGCCCCAGGGTGCCCCCTGGTCCTCCACCTAGGGGCCCCTGGACCCAGCAAGCTACCCAGGGGTCAACCTCTCTTCCTGGACTTGCAGTATAGCCCACAGGGTGAAACCTGGCCCTCCACCTAAGGGCCATTGACTGCAGCAAGCTACCCAGGGGTCCATTTCCCTCCCTAGACTTGCAGTATAGCCAACAGGGTGCCCCCTGGCCCTCCAGCTAAGGGCCCTTGACCCCAGCAAGCTCCCCTGCGGTCCACCTCCCTCCCTGGACTTGCAGTATAGGCCTCAGGGTGCTCCTTGGCCCTCCACCTAGGGGTGTCTGACCCCAGCAAGCTACCCAGGGGTTCTCCTCTCTCTCTGGACTTGCTGTGTAGTCCCCAGGGTGCCCCCTGGCCCTCCACCTATGAGCCTATGACCCCAGCAAGCTACCCAGGCGTCCAACTCTCTCCCTGGACTTGCAGTATAGGCCCCAGGGGGCAACTTGGCCCTCCACCCCGGGGCCCCTGACCCCAGCAAGGTACCCAGGGGTCCAATTCTCTTCCTGGACTTGCAGTTTAGCCCACAGGGTGTCCCCTGGCCTTCCACCTAGAGCCCCTGACACCAGCAAGCTACCCAGGGGTCCACCTCCCTCCCTGGACTTGCAGTATAGTCCCCAGGGTGCCCCTGGCCCCCCACCTAGGGGCCCCTGACCCCAGCAAGCTACCCAGCGGTCAACCTCTCTTCCTGGACTTTCAGTATAGCCCACAGGGTAATACCTGGCCTTCCACCTAGGGGCCCCTGACCCCAGCAAGCTACCCATGAATCAACCTCTCTTCCTGGACTTGCAGTATAGCCCACAGGGTGCCACCTGGCCCACCACCCCGGGGCCCCTGACCCCAGCAAGCTTCCCAGGGGTCCACTTCTCTTCCTGGACTTGCAGTATAGGCCCCAGGGCTTCCCTGGCCTTCCACCTAAGGGCCCCTGACCCCAGCAAGCTACCCAGGGGTCCACCGATGTCCCTAGACTTGCAGTATAAGCCCCAGGGTGCTCCTTTACCCTCCACCTAGGGACCTCTGACCCCAGCAAGCTACCCAGGGGTCCACCTCCCTCCCTGGACTTGCAGTATAGGCCTCAGGGTGCCCCCTGGCCCTCCACCTAGGGGTGTTTGACCCCAGCAAGCTACCCAGGAGTCAACCTCTTTTCCTGGACTTGCAGTAGAGCCCACAGGGTGCCACCTGACCCTCCACCTAGGGGCCCCTGACCCCAGCAAGCTACCCAGGGGTCCACATTTCTTCCTGGACTTGCAGTATAGGCCCCAGGGTGCCCCCTGGCCTTCCACCTATGAGCCTATGACCACAGCAAGCTACCCAGGCGTCCACCTCTCTCCCTGGACTTGCAGTATAGGCCCCAGCGGGCAACTTGGCCCTCCACCCCGAGGCCCCTGACCCCAGCAAGCTACCCAGGGGTCCAATTCTCTCCCTGGACTTGCAGTATAGTCCCCAGGGTGCCCCCTGGCCCTCCACCTAGAGCCCCTGACACCAGCAAGCTACCCAGGGGTCAACCTCTCTTCCTGGACTTGCAGTATAGCCCAGAGGGTGATACCTGGCCCTCCATCTAGGGGCCCCTGACCCCAGCAAGCTACCCATGGATCAACCTCTCTTCCTGGACTTGCAGTATAGCCCACAGGGTGCCACTTGGCCCACCACCCCGGGGCCCCTGACCCCAGCAAGCTTCCCAGGGGTCCACTTCTCTTCCTGGACTTGCAGTATAGGCCCCAGGGCTTCCCTGGCCTTCCGACTAAGGGCCCCTGACCCCAGAAAGCTACCCAGGGGTCCACCTCTCTCCCTGGACTTGCAGTATAAGCCCCAGGGGGGAACTTGGCCCTCCACCCCGAGGCCTCTGACCCCAGCAAGCTACCCAGTGGTCCACCTCTCTTCCTGGACTTGCAGTATAGGCCCCAGGTTGCCCCCTCCCCCTCCACCCAGGGGCCCCAGACCCCAGAAAGCTACCCAGGGGTCCACTTATTTTCCTGGATTTGCAGTATAGGCCCCAGAGTGCCCCCTGGCCCTCCACTTAAGGGCCCCTGACCCCAGCAAGCTAACCAGGGGTCCACCGATGTCCATGGACTTGCAGTATAGACCCCAGAGTGCCCCTTGGCCCTCCACCCAGGGGCCCCTGAACCCAGCAAATCTACTCAGGGGTCAACTTCTCTTCCTGGACTTGCAGTATAGGCGCTAGAGTGCCCCCTGTCCCTCCACCTTAGGGCCCCTGAGCCCAGCAAGCTACCCAGGGGTCCAACGATGTCGCTGGACTTGCAGTATAGGCCCCAGGGTGAACCCTGGCCCTCCACCTAGGCGCCTCTGACCCCAGCAAGCTACCCAGGGGTACACCTCTCTCCCTGGACTTGCAGAATAGGCCCCAGGGTGCCCCCTGGCCCTCCCCCTAGGGGCCTCTGACCCCAGCAAGCTACCCAGGTGTCCAGTGATGTACCTGTACTTATCGATAGGATCCAGGGTGCCCTTTGGCCCTCCACCTAGGGGTCTCTGACCCCAGCAAGCTACCCAGGGGTCAACCTCTCTTCCTGGACTTGCAGTATAGCCCACAGTGTGCCACCTGGCCCTCCACATAGAGGCCCTTGACCCCAGCAAGTTACCCAGGGGTCCACTTCTCTTCCTGGACTTGCAGTATAGGCCCCAAGGTGCCCCCTGGCCTTGCACCTATGGGCCCCTGACCCCAGCAAGCTACCCAGTTATCCACCGATGTCCCTGGACTGGCAGTATAAGCCCCAAGGTGCTCATTGGCCCTCCACCTAGGGGCCTCTGACCCCAGCAAGCTAACCAGGGGTCCACCTCCCTCCCTGGACTTGCAGTATAGGCCCCAGGGTGCTCCCTTGCCCTCAACCTAGAGGTGTTTGACCTCAGCAAGCTACGCAGGGGGCCTCCTCTCTCCCTGAACATGCTGTGTATTCCCAGGTTGCCCCCTGGCCCTCCACCTATGAGCCTCTGACCCCAGCAAGCTACCCAGGGGTCCACCTCCCTCCCTGGACTTGCAGTATAGGCTCCAGGGTTCCCCTGGCCCTCCACCTAGGGGCCCCTGACCCCAGCAAGCTACCCAGGGGTCAACCTCTCTTCCTGGACTTGCAGTGTAGTCCCCAGGGTGTCCGCTGGCCCTCCACCCCGGGGCCTCTGACCCTTAGCAAGCTTTACGGGGGTCCACTTCTCTCCCTGGACTTGCAGTATAGGCCCCAGGGTGCCCCCTGGCCCTCCACCCCGGGGCCCCTGACCCCAGCAAGCTACCCAGGGGTCCACCTCCCTCCCTGGACTTGCAGTATAGGCCCCAGGGTTCCCCTGGCCCTCCACCTAGGGGCCCCTGACCCCAGCAAGCTACCCAGGGGTCAACCTCTCTTCCTGGACTTGCAGTGTAGTCCCCAGGGTGTCCGCTGGCCCTCCACCCCGGGGCCTCTGACCCTTAGCAAGCTTCACGGGGGTCCACTTCTCTCCCTGGACTTGCAGTATAGGCCCCAGGGTGCCCCCTGGCCCTCCACCCCGGGGCCCCTGACCCCAGCAAGCTACCCAGGGGTCCACCTCTCTTCCTGGACTTGCAGTATAGCCCACAGGGTGTCCCCTGGCCCTCCACCTAGAGCCCCTGACACCAGCAAGCTACCCAGGGGTCCTCCTCTCTCCCTGGACTTGCAGTGTAGTCCCCAGGGCGTCCCCTGGCCCTCCACCCCGGGGCCACTGACCCCAGCAAGCTACCCTAGGGTCAACCTCTCTCCCTGGACTTGCAGTATAGGCCCCAGGGTGCCCCCTGGCCCTCCACCCCGGGGCCCCTGACCCCAGCAAGCTACCCAGGGGTCCACCTCTCTTCCTGGACTTGCAGTGTAGCCCACAGGTTGTCCCCTGGCCCTCCAGCTAGAGCCCCTGACCCCAGCAAGCTACCCAGGGTTCCACCTCCCTCCCTGGACTTGCAGTATAGGCCCCAGGGTTCCCCCTGGCCCTCCACCTAGGAGCCCCTGACCCCAGTAAGCTACCCAGGGGTCTACCTCTCTTCCTGGACTTGCAGAATAGCCCACAGGGTGCCACCTGGCCCTCAACCTTGGGGCCCTTGACCCCAGCAAGCTACCCAGGGGTCAACCTCTCTTCCTGGACTTGCAGTAAACCCCACAGGGTGCCACCTGGCCCTCCACCTAGGGGCCCCTGACCCCAGCAAATTACCATGGGCTCCACCTCCCTCCCTGGACTTGCAGTATAGGCCCCAGGGCTTCCCTGGCCCTCCACCCCAGGGCCCCTGACCCCAGAAAGCTACCCAGGGGTCCACCTCCCTCCCTGGACTTGCAGTATAGGCCCCAGGGTGTCCCCTGGCCCTCCACCTAGGGGCCTCTGACCCCAGCAAGCTACCCAGGGGTCCACCTCCCGCCCTAGACTTGCAGTATAGGCTCCAGGGTGCCCCCTGGCCCTCCACCTAGGGGCCCCTGACCCCAGCAAGCTACCCAGGGGTCCACTTCTCTTCCTGGACTTGCAGTATAAGCCCCAGTGTGCCCCCTGGCCTTCCACCTAAGGGCCCCTGACCCCAGCAAGCTACCCAGGGGTTCACCGATGTCCCTGGACTTGCAGTATAAGCCCCAGGGTGCTCCTTGGCCCTCCACCTAGGGGCCTCTGAACCAAGCAAGCTACCCAGGGGAACTCCTCTCTTCTTGGACTTGCTGTGTAGTCCCCAGGTTGCCCCCTGGCCCTCCACCTATGAGCGTATGACCCCAGCAAGCTACCTTGGGGTCCATCTCTTTCCCTTGACTTGCAGTATAGGCCCCAGGGTGCCCCCTGGCCCTCCACCTAAGGGCCCCTGACCCCAGCAAGCTATCAAGGGGTCCACCTCCCTCCCTGGACTTGCAGTGTAGTCCCCAGGGTGCCCCCTGGCCCTCCACCTATGAGCCTATGACCCCAGCAAGCTACCCAGGGGTCCTTCTCTCTCCCTGGACTTGCAGTATAGGCCCCAGGGTGCCCCCTTTTCCTCCATCCCGGGGCTCCTGACCCCAGTGAGCTACCCAGGGGTCCACCTCTCTTCCTGGACTTGCAGTATAGGCCCCAGGGTGCCCCCTCCCCCTCCACCTAGGGGCCCCAGACCCAAGAAAGCTACCCAGGGGTCCACTTCTCTTCCTGGACTTGCAGTATAGGCCCCAGAGTGCCCCCTGGCCCTCCACTTAAGGGCCCCTGACCCCAGAAAGCTAAACAGGGGTCCAACGATGTCCATTTACTTGCAGTATAGACCCCAGAGTGCCCCTTGGCCCTCCACCTAGGGGCCCCTGAACCCAGCAAAGTTACTCAGGGGTCCACTTCTCTTCCTGGACTTGCAGTATAGGCCCTAGAGTGCCCCCTGTCCCTCCACCTGGGCGCCTCTGACCCCAGCAAGCTACCCAGGGGTACACCTCTCTCCCTGAACTTGCAGTATAGGCCCCAGGGTGCCCCCTGGCCCTCCACCCAGGGGCCCCTGACCCCAGCAAGCTACCCAGGGGTCCACCTCTCTTTCTGGACTTGCAGAATAGCCCACAGGGTGCCTTCTGTCCCTCCACCTAGGGGCCTCTGACCCCAGCAAGCTACCCAGGGGTCCAGTGATGTCCCTGTACTTGCCGTATAGGACCCAGGGTGCCCTTTGGCCCTCCACCTAGGGGTCTCTGATCCCAGCAAGCTACCCAGGGGTCCACCTCCCTCCCTGGACTTGCAGTATAGCCAGCAGGGTGCCACCTGACCCTGCCCCTAGGGGCCCCTGACCCCAGCAAGTTACCCAGGGGTCCACTTCTCTTCCTGGACTTGCAGTATAGCCCACAGGGTGTCCTCTGGCCCTCCACCTAGAGCCCCTGACACCAGCAAGCTACCAAGGGGTCCCCCTCTCTCCCTGGACTTGCAGTGTAGTCCCCAGGGTGCCACCTGGCCCTCCACCTATGAGCCTATGTCCCCAGCAAGCTACCCAGGGGTCCACCTCTCTCCCTGGACTTGCAGTATAGGCCCCAGGGTGCCCCCTTGCCCTCCACCTAGGGGTGTTTGACCTCAGCAAGCTACCCAGGGGGCCTCCTCTCTCCCTGAACATTATATGTTTTCCCCACGTTGCCCCCTGGCCCTCCACCCATGAGCCTATGACCCCAGCAATCTACCCAGGGGTCCACCTCTCTCCCTGGACTTGCAGTATAGGCCCCAGGGTGCCCCCTTGCCCTCCACCTAGGGGTCTCTGACCCCAGCAAGCTACCCAGGGTTCCACCTCCCTCCCTGGACTTGCAGTATAGCCAGCAGGGTGCCACCTGGCCCTCCACCTAGGGGCCCCTGACCTTAGCAAGCTACCCAGGGGTCCACTTCTCTTCCTGGTCTTGCAGTATAGGCCCCAGGTTGCCCCCTGGCCCTCCACCCATGAGCCTCTGACACCAGCAAGCTACCCAGGGGACCACAACCCTCCCTGGACTTGCAGTATAGGCCCCAGGGTTCCCCTGGCCCTCCACCTAGGGGCCCCTGACCCCAGCAAGCTACCCAGGGGTCAACCTCTCTTCCTGGACTTGCAGTGTAGTCCCCAGGGTGTCCCCTGGCTCTCCACCTAGGGGCCCCTGACCTTAGCAAGCTACCCAGGGGTCCACCTCCCTCCCTGGACTTGCAGTATAGGCCCCAGGGTGTTGCCTGGCCCTCCACCTAGGGGCCCCTGAACCCAGCAAGCTACCCAGGGGTCAACCTCTCTTCCTGGACTTGCAGTATAGCCCACAGGGTGCCACCTGGCCCTCCACCTAGGGGCCCCTGACCCCAGCAAGCTACCCAGGGGTCCACTTCTCTTCCTGGACTTGTAGTATAAGCCCCATGGTGCCCCCTGGCCTTGCACCTAGGGGCCCCTGACCCCAGCAAGCTACCCAGGTTTCCACCGATGTCCCTGGACTGGCAGTATAAGCCCCAGGGTGCTCATTGGCCCTCCACCTAGGGGCCTCTGACCCCAGCAAGCTAACCAGGGGTCCACCTCCCTCCCTGGACTTGCAGTATAGGCCCGAGGGTGCTCCATTGCCCTCCACCTAGGGGTGTTTGACCTCAGCAAGCTACCCAGGGGTCCATCTCCCTCCCTGGACTTGCAGTATAAGCCCCAGGGTGCCCCCTGGCCCTCCACCAAGGGGCCCCTGACCCTAGCAAGCTACCCAAGGGTCCACCTCTCTTTCTGGACTTGCAGTTTAGGCTCCAGGGTGCCCCCTGGCCCTCCACCTAAGGGCCCTTGACCCCAGCAAGCTATCCAGGGGTCCACCTCCCTCCCTGGACTTGCAGTATAGCCCACAGGGTGCCCCTGGCCCTCCACCTAAGGGCCCTTGACCCCAGCAAGCTACCCAGTGGTCCACCTCCATCCCAGGACTTGCAGTATAGGCCTCAGGGTGCTCCTTGGAACTCCACCTAGGGGTGTCTCACCCCAGCAAGCTACCCAGGGGTCCTCCTCTCTCTCTGGACTTGCAGTGTAGTCCCCAGGGTGCCCCCTGGACCTCCACCTATAAGCCTATGACCCTAGCAAGCTACCCAGGGGTCCACCTCTCTCCCTGGACTTGCAGTATAGGCCCCAGGGTGCCCCCAGGCCCTCCACCCCGCGGCCCCTGACCCCAGCAAGCTACCCAGGTGTCCACCTCTCTTCCTGGACTTGCAGTTTAGCCCACAGCGTGTCCCCTGGCCTTCCACCTAGGGCCCATTACACCAGCAAGCTACCCAGGGGTCCACCTCCCTCCCTGGACTTGCAGTATAGGCCCCAGGGTGCCCCCTGGCCCTCCACCTAGGGGCCTCTGACCCCAGCAAGCTAACCAGGGGTTCACCGATGTCCCTGGACTTGCAGTATAGGCTCCAGGATGCCCCCTGGCCCTCTACCTAAGAGCCCCTGACCCGAGCAAGATACCCGGGGGTCCACATCTCTCCCTTGACTTGCAGTATAGGCCCCAGGGTGCCCCCTGGCCCTCCACCTAGGGGCTTCTGACCCCAGAAAGCTACCCAGGGGTCCACCTCTCTTCCTGGACTTGCAGTATAGCCCACAGGGTGCCCCCTGGGCCTCTACCTAAGGGGCCCTTGACCCCAGCAAGCTACCCAGGGGTCCACCTCCCTCCCTGGACCTTCAGTATAGCCCACAGGGTGCCCCCTGGCCCTCCACCTAAGGGCCCCTGACCCCAGCAAGCTACCCAGGGGTCCACCTCCCTCCCTGGACTTGCAGTATAGGCCTCAGGGTGCTCCTTGGCCCTCCACCTAGGGGTGTCCGACCCCAGCAAGCTACCTAGGGGTCCTCTCTCTCCCTGGACTTGCAGTATAGGCCCCAGGGTGCCCCCTTTTCCTCCATCCCGGGGCCCCTGACCCCAGCAAGCTACCAAGGGGTCCACCTCTCTTCCTGGACTTGCAGTATAGGCCCCAGGTTGCCCCCTCCCCCTCCACCCAGGGGCCCAAGACCCCAGAAAGCTACCCAGGGTTCCACTTCTCTTCCTGGACTTGCAGTATAGGCCCCAGAGTGCCCCCTGGCCTTCCACTTAAGGGCCCCTGACCCCAGCAAGCTAACCAGGGGTCCACCGATGTCCATGGACTTGCAGTATAGACCCCAGAGTGCCCCTTGGCCCTCCACCTAGGGGCCCCTGAACACAGCAAAGCTACTCAGGGGTCCACTTCTCTTCCTGGACTTGCAGTATAGGCGCTAAAGTGCCCCCTGTCCCTCCACCTTAGGGCCCCTGAGCCCAGCAAGCTACCCAGGGGTCCAACAATGTCGCTGGACTTGCAGTATAGGCCCCAGGGTGGCCCCTGGCCCTCCACCTAGGCGCCTCTGACCCCAGCAAGCTACCCAGGGGTACACCTCTGTCCCTGGACTTGCAGTATAGGCCCCAGGGTGACCCCTGGCCCTCCACCCAGGGGCCCCTGACCCTAGAAAGCTACCCAGGGGTCCATCTCTCTTTCTGGACTTGCAAAATAGCCCACAGGGTGTCCCCTGGCCCTCCACCTAGGGGCCTCTGACCCCAACAAGCTACCCAGGGGAACACCTCCCTCCCTGGACTTGCAGTATAGGCCCCATGTTGTTGCCTGGCCCTCCACCTAGGGGCCCCTGACCCCAGCAAGTTACACAGGGGTCAACCTCTCTTCCTGGACTTGTAGTATAGCCCACAGGGTGCCACCTGGCCCTCCACCTAGGGGCCCCTGACCCCAGCAAGCTACCCAGGTTTCCACCGATGTCCCTGGACTGGCAGTATAAGCCCCAGGGTGCTCATTGGCCCTCCACCTAGGGGCCCCTGACACCAGCAAGCTACCCAGGGGTCCTCCTCTCTCCCTGGACTTGCAGTGTAGTCCCCAGGGTTTCCCCTGGCCCACCACCCCGGGGCCCCTGACCCCAGCAAGCTACCCAGGGGTCCACCTCTCTTCCTGGACTTGCAGTGTAGCCCAAAGGTTGTCCCCTGGCCTTCCAGCTAGAGCCCCTGACACCAGCAAGCTACCCAGGGTTCCACCTCCCTCCCTGGACTTGCAGTATAGGCCCCAGGGCTCCCCCTGGCCCTCCACCTAGGGGCCCCTGACCCCAGCAAGCTACCCAGGGGTCAACCTCTCTTCCTGGACTTACAGTATAGCCCACAGGGTGATACCTGGCCCTCCACCTAGGGGCCCCTGACCCCAGCAAGCGACCCATGGATCAACCTCTCTTCCAGGACTTGCAGTATAGCCCACAGGGTGCCACTTGGCCCACCACCCTGGGGCCCCTGACCCCAGCAAGCTTCCCAGGGGTCCACTTCTCTTCCTGGACTTGCAGTATAGGCCCCAGGGCTTCCCTGGCCTTCCACCTAAGGGCCCCTGACCCCAGCAAGCTACCCAGGGGTCCACCGATGTCCCTGGACTTGCAGTATAAGCCCCAGGGTGCTCCTTTACCCTCCACCTAGGGGCCTCTGACCCCAGCAAACTACCCAGGGGTCCACCTCCCTCCCTGGACTTGCAGTATAGGCATCAGGGTGCCCCCTTGCCCTCCACCTAGGGGTGTTTGACACCAGCAAGCTACCCAGGGGTCAACCTCTTTTCCTGGACTTGCAGTATAGGCCTCAGGGTGCTCCTTGGCCCTCCACCTAGGGGTGTCTGACCCCAGCAAGCTACCCAGGGGTCCACCGATGTCCCTGGACTTGCAGTATAAGCCCCAGGGTGCTCCTTGGCCCTCCACCTAGGGGCCCCTGACCCCAGCAAGCTATCCAGGGGTCAACCTTTCATCCTGGACTTGCAGTATACCCCACAGGGTGCCACCTGGCCCTCCACCTAGGAGCCCCTGACCCCAGCAAGCTACCCAGGGGTCCAACTCTCTTCCTGGACTTGCAATATAGGCCCCAGGGTGCCCCTGGACCTCCACCTAGGGGCCCCTGAACCCAGCAAGCTACCCAGGGGTCCACATCTCTTCCTGGACTTGCAATATAGGCCCCAGGGTGCCCCTGGCCCTCAACCTAGGGGCCTCTGACACCAGCAAGCTACCCACGGTTCCATCTCTCTCCCTGGACTTGCAGTATAGGCCCCAGGGTAACCCCTGGCTCTCCACCCGAGGGCCTTTGATCCCAGCAAGCTACCCAGGGGTCCATATCTCTCCCTGGACTTGCAGTATAGGCCTCAGGTCGCCCTCTGGCCATCCACCTACGGGCCTCTGACCCCAGCAAGCCACCCAGGGGTCCACCTCTCTCCCTGGACTTGCAGTATAAGCCCCAGGGTGCCCCCTTGCCCTTGTCCTAGGGGCCTCTGACCCCAGCAAGCTACCCAGGGGTCCACCTCTCTCCCTGGTCTTGCAGTATAGGCCCCAGGTTTCCCCCTTGCCCTCCAGCTAGGGGCCTCTGACCCTAGCAAGCTACCCAGGGGTCCACTTCTCTCCCTGGACTTGCAGTATAGGCCCCAGGTTGCCCCCTTGCCCTCCACCTAGGGGCCTGTGACCCCAGCAAGCTACCTAGGGGTCCACTTCTCTCCCTGGAATTGCAGTATAGGCCCCAGGGTGCCCCCTGGCCCTCCACCTAGGGGCCTCTGACCCCAGCAAGCTACACAGGGGTCCACCTCTCTCCCTGGACTTGCAGTATAGGCTGCAGAGTTCCCCCTGGCACCCTACCTAGGGGCCTCTGACCCCAGCAAGCTACCAAGAGGTCCACCTCTCTCCCTGGACTTGCAGTATAGGCAGCAGAGTGCCCCCTGGCCCTCTACCTATGGTCCTATGACCCCATCACGCTACCCAGGGGTCCACCTCTCTCCCTGGACTTGCAGTATAGGCAGCAGAGTGCCCCCTGGCCCTCTACCTATGGTCCTATGACCCCATCACGCTACCCAGGGGTCCACCTCTCTCCCTGGACTTGCAGTATAGACCCAATGGTGCCCCCTTGTCCTACACCTAGGGGTCTCTGACCAAAGCAAGGTACCCAGAGGTCCATCTTCCTACCTGAACTTGCAGTTTAGGCCGCAGAGTGCCCCCAGGTCCACCACCTAGGGGCCCCAGACCCCAGCAAGCTACCCAGAGGTCCACCTCTCTTACTGGACTTGCAATATAGGCCCCAGGGTGCCCGCGTGCCCTCCACCTAAGGGCCTCTGACCCCAGCAAGCTACCCAGGGGTCATCCTCTCTCCCTGGACTTGCAGTATAGGCACCAGAGTGCTCCTGGCCCTCCACCTAGGGGCCTCTGACCCCAGCAAGCTACCCAGGGTTCCACCTCTCTCCCTGGACTTGCAGTATAGACCGCAGAGTTCTCTATGGCCCGCCACCTAGGGGCCTCTGACCCCAAAATGCTACGCAGGTCTCCACCTCTCTCCCTGGATTTGTAGTTTAGGCAGCAGAGTGTCTCCTGGCCCTACACCTAGGGGCCCCTGTCCCTAGCAAGCTCCCCAAGAGTCCACTTCTCTCCCTGGACTTGCAGTATGGGCAACAGGGTGCCCCCTTGCCCTCTACCTAGGGGTCCCTGACACCAGCAAGCTACCCAAGGGTCCAACTCTTTCCCTGGACTTGCAGTATAGGCCCCAGGGTGCCCCCTGGCCTCACATCTAGGGGCTTCTGACCCCAGCAAGCTACCCAGGGTCCAACCTCTCTACCTGGGCTTGAAGTAAAATCCGCAGAGTTCTCCCTGGCCCTCCATCTTGGGGCCTCTGACCCCAGCAAGCTACTCAGGGTTCAACCTCTCTACCTGGACTTGCAGTATAGGCCGCAGAGTGCCGCCTGGCCCTCCACCTATGGGCCTCTGACCCCAGCAAGCTACCCAGGGGTCCACCTCTCTCCCTGGACTTGCAGTATAGGCCCCAGGGTGCCCCCTGGCCCTCCAAGTAGGGACATCTGACCCAGGCAAGCTTCCCAGGGGTCCACCTCTCTCCCTGGACTTGCAGTATAGGCAGTATAGGCCCCAGGGTGCCCGCTTGGCCTCCACCTAGGGGCCTCTGAGCCCAGCAAGCTACCTAGGGGTCAACCTCTCTCCCTGGACTTGCAGGCCGCAGATTGCCCCCTGTCCCTTCACCTAGGGGCCTCTGACCCCAGCAAGCTACCCTGGTTTCCACATCTCTCCCTGGTTTTGCAGTATATGCCCCAGAGTGCCCCTGGCCCTCCACCTAGGGGCCTCTGACCCCAGCAAGCTAAAAAAGGGTCCACCTCTCTCCCTGGACTTGCAGTATAGGCCCCAGGGTGCCCCCTTGCCCTCCACCTAGGGGCCTCTTACCCCAGCAAGCTACCCAGGGGTCCACCTCTCTCCCTGGACTTTCAGTTTAGGCTCCAGGGTGCCCCCTTGCCCTCTACCTAGGGGTCTCTGACCCCAGCAAGCTAACCAAGGGTCCACCTCTCTCCCTGGAATTGCAGTATAGGCCCCAGATTGCCCCTGGCCCTCCAACTAGGGGCCTCTGACCCCAGCAAGCTACCCTGGTTTCCACATCTCTTCTTGGTTTTGCAGTATATGCCCCAGAGTGCCAATGGCCCTCCACCTAGGGGCCTCTGACCCCAGCAAGCTACCCAGGGGTCCACTTCTCTCCCTGGACTTGCAGTATAGGCCCCAGAGGGCCCCCTTGCCCTCTACCTAGGGGTCTCTGACCCCAGCAAGCTAACCAAGGGTCCACTTCTCTCCCTGGACTTGCAGTATAGGCCCCAGAGGGCCCCCTTGCCCTCTACCTAGGGGTCTCTAACCCCAGCAAGCTACCCAGGGGTCCACCTCTCTACCTGGACTTACAGTAAAATCTGCAGAGTGCCCCCTAGCCCTCCACCTAGGGGCCTCTGACAAAAGCAAGCTACCCAGGGGTCCACCTCTCTACCTGGACTTGCAGTATAGGCCGTAGAGTGCCCCCTGGCCCTCCACCAAGGGGCCTCAGACCCCAGCAAGCTTCCCAGGGGTCCACCTCTCTCCCTGGACTTGCAGTATAGGCCACAGGGTGCACCCTGGCTCTCCAAGTAGGGACATCTGACCCCAGCAAGCTTCCCAGGGGTCCACCTCTCTCCCTGGACTTGCAGTATAGGCAGTATAGGCCCCAGGGTGCCCGCTTGGCCTCCACCTAGGGGCCTCTGAGCCCAGCAAGCTACCCAGGGGTCAACCTCTCTCCCTGGACTTGAAGTATAGGCCCCAGGGTGCCCCTGGCCCTCCACCTCGGGACCTCTGACCCCAGAAAGCTACCCAGGGGTCCCCCACTCTCCCTGTACTTGCAGTATAGGCCGCAGAGTTCCCTCTGGCCCCCCACCTAGGGGCCTCTAACCCCAGCATGCTACCCAGGGGTCCATCTCTCTCCCTGGACTTGTAGTTAAGGCTGCAGAGTGCCCCCCGGCCCTCCTCCTAGGGGCCTCTGACCCCAGCAAGCTACCCAGCAGTCCACCTCTCTCCCTGGACTTGCAGTATAGGCCCCAGAGGGCCCCCTTGCCCTCTACCTAGGGGTCTCTGACCCCAGCAAGCTAACCAAGGGTCCACTTCTCTCCCTGGACTTGCAGTATAGGCCCCAGAGGGCCCCCTTGCCCTCTACCTAGGGGTCTCTAACCCCAGCAAGCTACCCAGGGGTCCACCTCTCTACCTGGACTTACAGTAAAATCTGCAGAGTGCCCCCTAGCCCTCCACCTAGGGGCCTCTGACAAAAGCAAGCTACCCAGGGGTCCACCTCTCTACCTGGACTTGCAGTATAGGCCGTAGAGTGCCCCCTGGCCCTCCACCAAGGGGCCTCAGACCCCAGCAAGCTTCCCAGGGGTCCACCTCTCTCCCTGGACTTGCAGTATAGGCCACAGGGTGCACCCTGGCTCTCCAAGTAGGGACATCTGACCCCAGCAAGCTTCCCAGGGGTCCACCTCTCTCCCTGGACTTGCAGTATAGGCAGTATAGGCCCCAGGGTGCCCGCTTGGCCTCCACCTAGGGGCCTCTGAGCCCAGCAAGCTACCCAGGGGTCAACCTCTCTCCCTGGACTTGAAGTATAGGCCCCAGGGTGCCCCTGGCCCTCCACCTCGGGACCTCTGACCCCAGAAAGCTACCCAGGGGTCCCCCACTCTCCCTGTACTTGCAGTATAGGCCGCAGAGTTCCCTCTGGCCCCCCACCTAGGGGCCTCTAACCCCAGCATGCTACCCAGGGGTCCATCTCTCTCCCTGGACTTGTAGTTAAGGCTGCAGAGTGCCCCCCGGCCCTCCTCCTAGGGGCCTCTGACCCCAGCAAGCTACCCAGCAGTCCACCTCTCTCCCTGGACTTGCAGTAAAATCCGCAGAGTGCCCCTTGGCCCTCCACCTTGGGGCCTCTGACCCCAGCAAGGTACCCAGGGGTCCATCTCTCTACCTGGACTTGCAGTATAGGCCCCAGAGGGCCCCCTTGCCCTCTACCTAGGGGTCTCTGACCCCAGCAAGCTAACCAAGGGTCCACTTCTCTCCCTGGACTTGCAGTATAGGCCCCAGGGTAACCCCTGGCTCTCCACCTAGGGCCTTTGACCCCAGCAAGTTACCTAGGGGTCCATCTCTCTCCCTGGAATTGCAGTATAGGCCCCAGGTCGCCCTCTGGCCATCCACCTATGGGCCTCTGACCCCAGCAAGCTACCCAGGGGTCTACCTCTCTCCCTGGACTTGCAGTATAGGCCCCAGGTGCCCCCTTGCCCTCGTCCTAAGGGCCTCTGACCCCGGCATCCTACCCAGGGGTCCACCTCTCTCCCTGGACTTGCAGGCTGAAGATTGCCCCCTGGCCCTCCACCAAGGGGTCTCTAACCCCAGAAAGCTACCCATGGGGTCACCCTTCCCCTGGACTCTCAGTATTGGCCCCAGGGTGCCCCCTAGCCTTCCACCTAGCGGCCTCTGACCCCAGCATGCTACCCAGGGGTCCACTTCTCTCCCTGAACTTGCAGTATAGGCCCCAGGGTACCCCCTTGCCCTCCACCTAGGGGCCTCTTACCCCAGCAAGCTACCCAGGGGTCCACCTCTCTCCCTGGACTTTCAGTTTAGGCTCCAGGGTGCCCCTTTGCCCTCTACCTAGGGGTCTCTGAAACCAGCAAGCTAACCAAGTGTCCACCTCTCTCCCTGGACATGCAGTATAGGCCCCAGATTGCCCCTGGCCCTTCACCTAGGGGCCTCTGACCCTAGCAAGCTACACTGGGGTCCACCTCTCTACCTGGACTTGCAGTAAAATCCGCAGAGTGCCCCCTAGCCCTCCACCTAGAGGCCTCTGACAAAAGCAAGCTACCCAGGGGTCCACCTCTCTACCTGGACTTGCAGTATAGGCCGCAGAGTGCCCCCTGGCCCTACACCAGGGGGCCTCAGACCCCAGCAAGCTACCCAGGGGTCCACCTCTCTCCCTTGTCTTGCAGTATAGGCCCCAGGGTGCACCCTGGCCCTCCAAGTAGGGACATCTTACCCCAGCAAGCTTCCCAGGGGTCCACCTCTCTCCCTGGATTTGCAGTATAGGCAGTATAGGCCGCAGGGTGCCCGCTTGTATAGGAGAATTTCTGATGCATATAGAGGAACTTTTATTATGTAATCACTTTACAATCTGCCACTATTAAAATATAGATTACTATTAAAATACACTGTTAAAACTTATAGAAATACATTCAAGTGATGCAGATGAAAACACACAGACATGCAGGGTCTTATAATTGACGAAAACACACACAGGCATACAGGGCCTTATAATTGAATGCCTCACAATTGAAGCACAGCACATCATGTGCCTAAATGAGAACATTCAGATAGAGCGTATGCAATACATTAAGACAAAAGTATGTATTGACCAAGACAAAAACAACCCTCGACAAAATAGCATACATAAGGAGAATCATTTAGAAAGTATGGAAACAACATGATCATGTGCAAACACATGATTGTAAGCACATGCTATATGACCTTAAGATATGTAAAAACAGAAAAACATACAGCCATTAATTAAAAAGCTAGGATACTATTGGAGCCGGGAAATCGCGTGATGCTATACGACATGTCAGGATGACTATGGGAAAAAACTGTATATAAACTGTGGGTTTTTGAACATTGGGAGGAGAGAGATCGATCGACCAACTCTGCTGTAACAATAAACTGCTTCAACTTGAGAACTTCGAAGACCTCAGCCTCTTTTTTGAAACTTAGAAGATGTTTGTCGAGATCCAGCGCAACTTTCCACAACATAATTTGGCGCCCAACGTGGGGCTGGACTGAGGATGGTCGAAGGAAGTGTCAATGGGTCGATCCTTGGCAGACACTCACGCAGAGACCAAAAAGCGCGCAGATTAAAAAGGTGAGCAATTTTTTGCTTTATTTTGGTTCTCTGATGAGTGTACTGTGGGGTGGACCAGACGCTTGAACTTGACTTTTAAAATACCTCACCATTAAAAAGAACCTATAAATTGACTAAATTTATTAAATAGAATGATAAAGTAAATGATAAAGTGATAAAAGAATAGTGAAGTGAACTATTTATAAGAAAAAGAGGTCTTCCAGGTTGTCAAGGTATGTGCTTGTACTAACAAATGGCTGTATATTATGCACTAACTAATGGCTTTGTATTATATACTAACGAAAGGCTGTAAATTAAATGCGTATGAAAGAGAGTTACATGCATGAATTGCTACGCAAGAGGCGGGAGCAGATCGCGCGAAGGTGGCACTAGGGGTCGCTTTTTATAGTTGTTGTTAGAGCAAAGGAGCGCTCCGCGTCTCTGTACTCGCCTGTGGATTGAGTAAGACTCTCCTGATAGAGGCAGGGAAATTGGGAGGAGGCCTTTAATCTGATCTCAAAAGCACCTATAAGGAGGGCTGGATCTCAGTGAACTGACCTGTGTAAGTCTTGTTAGTCTATATTTTATGTTTTTATGTGGTCCGGACCAAGGGGAATGACTGATTTTTCTTACAATTTCTAGAAAGAGAATTGAATAAGAAAGCATATACTGTGAGATTTGTGAATGAGAATGCATGTGATGAGAGAATTGAAATTTAAAGCATGAGTAGGTTGTGTGCTTAAGGATGTTGAGTGCTAGAGAGAAATTACTGAGATGTAGTGTGAGAGAAAGTGAGTATTATAATTAAGAGAATAAAATATAGATATAATATGAATTGATTAGAGAATTAATAAAAGTTGCACATGCTGTGCTGGAGGGACAAAGCAAACAAAGTGGCCACAACGATTAAGAAAAGCAGTTTTGCATGTAAAAAAGTTTGTTTTGTCTCCCAGGACCTGCTTGTGATGGTAAAGACACTTTTACTGTACCTCCAATTGAAAATAAATAAAAGTATTAAAGGGAGGTTTGGATTCCAGATAAAAAAAAATAATAATAATAGTTTGCATGCAAATGATCTGTGTTTGCTCGTTAAGAGGCCTTGATAGCGACGGACATTAACTAGTAACTGTTACTCAGATTTGGAAAGTTATTTAATGATGATATGCATAGAGCAGATTTAGATTTTAAGAGTGAGTTCTGAATGTGTGGTGACAGTTAAGAGATTAATAGCAGATTAAAATATAGAGATGTGCGCAAGGAAATTGCTGTGGTTATCACTTTAGTGTTGTGTGTGTCTGTGTTTGTGTGAATGGTTGTGTAAAATTCCATATTAGTGGACAAGCAGAGCCGCCCCTCCTGCACCGTCCCTTAAATGGATCATGGCAGAGATGGACACTCTCTGTGTTACACTGAGAGGAATGAATGACTGAATGAGCCCTGTAGATAACAAATGCTGAGTGAATGAGCCCTTTGAATGTGAAGAAGTAGAATGTGAGAGTGTCGTTAAGTGTTTGTGTTTAGTAGTGTGTTTGTGATAAATAGTAAAGTAAAATAATTATTATTGTAGATTATAATATAAAGATGGACTGCAGATATTGTGTGATAAAACATAGAAGAGACTGATGCAGTGTACGGAAGATATTATAATATTTAGGAAATAAATTAATTCAGTTCAGATAGAAAGATATAAAGATAAATATTAAATTAAGGAAAAGTATATAACATAAATTGAGATTTGTGCATACAAAGAGATCATAATTTCTTAGAATAAAAATTAATTTAGTGAATAATAGTATCTGATTTAATAATAATGAGGTGTAAAAGTGTATATTACAAGAGAGTATAAGATAAATAGGATAAAGTAAATACATTTTGGAAGAAAAATAATGTGTTATATAAAAGAATAAAGTGAAAAGTTAAACATTTGGGAACAGAGTGGAATAACACTTCATAGGAAATATTAGAATTAGCATAATATATATATATATAAAATATGAATCATTTATAGTTAAATACTCAACTAAGAGAACAGAAAATAATGACAAATAGCAAAAGGAAGGAACATTTGATGTAATCAGTGTGTGAGTAAATATAAACTATGATTAAAAAATAATAATTATCAATCAAAAGAATAAGACGAAAGGTAAAAACTAAAAAGATGATTGTGTAAAAAAAATAAAAAAAAAAGACTAAGAAAATGTACTTTAAAATTGAAACAGATATGGAAAATGTTAGAGAAATTCAAACAATGTAAAGAAAGACCAACTAGTGAGAAAACACTAGAATAGATTAGGAGAAGAAAAAAAAAGTAAACCACAAGCTGAAGCTAAAGAAATGAAAAGAGAAAAAAATTAAAGAAACAGAAAATTAATAAAAGATATGTGGACTTAGTGATAAATGTTAGGAAAATCAGCTTTTGGACAACAAAGAGAAGAAAATAGATGAGAGGAGTCTTTATTTGATGAAGGAAAATGGGAAAGTGGAAAATTGCTTAGATTATTAACTAAGCAAATTGCTATATTAAATTAAGGGGCATGGAGATGGACTTTTGAAGGGTCCTGGTCTTTTTGCCTGCTGGACATCCCTGACGGCACTGGGAAATAGAATTAGGTGTTTGGAGAAACACAAAGAGCAACTTGTTGACTGTGAACTCTTATTACATGAACTAAAAGCAGTGAGCCAGGCACTGCATACAAAAAGCTACAGAGACTTTGACCTATCAACATATGTTCAAGTGACACTTAAAGAAGGAGAAACAAGACTCTGATGAACTGATCAAAAAAGCTAAACCTTCCAGCAACATCAGCTGGGTGACAGAGAAGCCAGCACCAAGAGGAAGGAGAAATGCTCTACACTTTAACTCCTTAAATAAGCAGGAAATATGGGGATTCCTGAATACAACAATGCAAAGACTGCACCATCTATGGAACAGTTGCCTCAGGGTTCGAGGAGGAGAAATTGGCTGTGGCCTAGCAAACTCAATCTCCAAAGCCCAGTGGAACTATGATCCAAATCAAGTCTATTGCAAATTAAAACAAAAGTGTACCCTTTCTTGTATCAAATCAGACTTCTGTCAATTGATTAGAAACAAGTTATTATACAAATTAGGACTTCATATTTAGTAAAGGAAATTTTAATTAAATAAGGATTATGAAATAAAAATATATTATAGAAATATAAATATAAATATATTAGTTATAACAGATAGAAGATGTAATTAAGACAATTGATAATGGGGAAAATAGATTGAGTTAAACATTTCTAGAGCAGAGCTAGTAAAAAGAAGAATTTGTCTATACAAATGTATGATACTGAAAGAGATTTAGATTTAGAAAATTAATAAAAGGAAAAAATTAATTGAGGAAAAAAAGAACAGCACATGAGAATAAGTCAACAGTGAGAATATCTAAGTGTAAGAGATGATTTTCAGGAAAAGGGGGGTTAATATAATAGATTTTGTTTCATATATAGCCATACAAAAAGTAAATAAAATGGGAACAAATTTGAGGACTAATGAGTAAAGCAAAACAGAACAGATAGATTCAGTGATTTTTCACTTACAAAAATTACATAAAAGCTGTGTATACAACCAGTCAGATGGGTTGTCTTAGGAAGTAATTATCAATCAAGAGAAAAAAAATAATAAATGTGACATTCGAATGAGCAAATAGTTCAAAATGATTTAAAGAAGTACAGGTAATACTTAAATAATAATTATTATCATTGCAGGACTTGGATTTAGAATAAGAAAAATAACCAGTACAATTGAGGGTTAAATTTAAACCAGATACACATCTGTAGAGAAAAGAAGAAAAAAGCTGAAATAAGTATAAAAACTATATTGAAGTTTTATTAAGAGTGTGAGTATTAACACCTAGTGATTATAATATGCAATACATATGTCGTTGGATATTTCTATTTAGATTATATTTCAATTTAGGTATGACAGTGTATGGAATTAATAAGATTTTATTTAAATTGAATAAATACTTTAATTATGCTGCATCAAAGCAGGTAAAATGCAGAAGATATAAGAAAAATCAATGAGAGAAAATTCCAACTGTAGTTCCTACATTTTATGAACAAATGTTCCTCCTGATGTCAAATGTTCTTAAGTAATTAGTTTCTGTCCAGCCAATTTTAGGTAATTAGCAAAAGAGGGTACCTATTAGTATTTACATTACCTGGAAAAACTATACATTGATGCATCTAAAAATCTTATGATGAATAGTAGTTTGTTACAACATAGTTGATTTAATTATCTGCAGCTCCTTATAGCTCTAGCTCAGTTAAAAGGCAAAAAACACATGATGACTCTTAGGGATGACTGAAATTTAGCATTGATGGAACAAAGAATCTGACACAAACAGCACTGGAGAAAATTTATAAAACAGGAAAGACTGCAAAAATTAGGTACTTAGTAAAAATTAAACAGCAAGGAGATTGGTTCTCTTATTAAAAGGCAGTGCTTAGTGAGTTGTCCATGTGGCATTTGTGCTAAATATAATGTGAGGAAAGGAACAGCAACCATTACCTAAAGTGACATTCAAGCAATTAATTGGGGTTTTGAGGTTATGATAAAATAAGTACAAAGCAAGAAATAAATGTTTATACTCCTTAACAGGTTAGGATTAAAAGCTGGTTGTGGTGATATATTATATTACTAATAAGAAAAACTATGATTCCTACATTTGGAATACTTTTAGAAATAATTTCAAATAATGGGTGCATATTAATAAATTATTTAGAGTAATTAAAGTAAATTTAAAATAGCTAAGTAAATAAATAATTAATTAAATAAACAAACAAACAAATAAATAAAACTGTTAAAGAAATACTGTTAATTAAGAATACATCAAAGGCTAAAGTGAATTTATCATGCACAATCACAAGGACTGATCAAAAGCACCAAGAAGATAATAATAATATTATTAATAATAATAATACATTTTATTTGTAATGTGTTCTTTTATACTCAAAGCGCTACAGGCAACACACTAGAACACAAGGCAAGCAAAACAGCACAACAATAGAAGATGCAATAAAACAATAAAAATATGAACCATAAGATAGAAATAAAAAGTTAAACAAAATTATCATCTAGTTAAAATTATCATCCTAAGTTAAAAGCAATGCTAAAAAGGTGAGTCTTAAGAAGTTTCTTAAAACAGTCCAGAGAGGCAGCATTGCTAATGCTGATAGGGAGTTCATTCCAAAGCTTAGGCGCACTGTGTAAAAAAGATTATTAGGGCCATAGATTTAAAAAAAATAAATAAATAAATAAAAATGTGAAAATGCTAAACATGATTGAGTTTGGATTAGTAAACTGGATTGATGTGTAAACAGATGCTTGGATAAGTGTTTACATGCAAACTAATAGAAACAAGAACTTAACACTGCATGGAATGCTAATGTCCTGTCTAATACATTGGCAAATAAGAATTTTTGTCGTATTAGAAAAACTAACTGCCATGTATGAAGCTATTTATTCACAGGAACAAAGCAAGGAACGACAGAAGGTGCTTTGGAAGATGTTCCTGCTGCTGTTGCTGATGATGATGCAAATAAAGATGAGTGAAAGCCTAGAGGTAACTTCTCTAAAGGTAAAGGAATATCCCATTCTGATGAAGTTGGACAAGAGTATCCAACAATTGACTTCTTAATTTTCTTGGAAAAGAGGTAATGATCCCACAACAAAATAAAGGTAAAGGACAATCATCTAAAGAAAAATATTGACCCAGAGGATATGCGTGAATCAAGCTGATACATATGCGATTTATGAAGAAATTGACTATAACCAGATCTCAGATGATCAGCTATTAGAAGAAGCTAATAACAGTAATTGGTATCGTTGGGCAAAATACACAGTTGGAAAATTACAAATATGCAATTGCCTTATATGTTTATAATAGCATTTATAAAGCTTAAAGTGGTTGTAAATCCTAATGATTATATACATTGTGCAAAATTCAGTACAATAACTGCAATATACTGTACAGTGACTCCCCATTTTGTCAGGCCCAATCCATTGATAACCTCTAAATTTACATAAGAGAACAATGATAGGTTGAAAAAAGAATGTAAAGAAATGAACATCAGAGTTCAAACAATAATAAGAGAGAGATTCCCACAAATTATGTGATAAATAAGAAATTAATATATATGAATGTTATATAATCAGTGGATTGACAAATGTGAGAAAATTTAAAGGAAATTATATAATAATTTGGCATTTGAATGACGAAATGTAGGGAAAAAGAAAATGCTTATATGCAAACCTTCCAAATGGCTACAGCTACAATAAAGAATATAATGTTGCTAGTTTAAGAAGTTGCAATTATGAAAGAAAAAGTTATAGGGCAGTTAACCGCACACTTGGTAATTTCACTGGACACAATGTACAATTCCTAAGATGATTTCCCTTAATACAAGAAGATTAACAAACAGTAGACCATTACTGGATCTGTGGAAGAGGAATATTATGCCCCAATATTCTATTGAATTGGAATGGAGTTCATACTACAGTTAAATTAATACAGGAAGTGATAATAACTGGGTTAAAGAGCAAGATGACATACAAAGACCGCAGAATTGAAAGCAGCAGAATTGGAAGAAATGAGTTAAGAGACAATATACACTTGACTCAGATATTTGCATATTTGCAATTGACCAACCTACAAGAATATCACATGAAGTTAAAGCAACAGATAAATTAAAAACATTACTGGAGTAATAGTGTGGATAATTGCAATGAAAAATTTAGAATGGGTTAATTACATTTATTACAACCAACAAAGATTTATAAATTAGACAAATTATGCCCTTAAAGCAATAGGGGAACAACTGGCTCTAACTAGTAAAATGGCTTGGTAAAACAGTGCATCATTTGCTGCACCTATATTCCAAATAATATTGCCTCATATGGATCTTTTACAGAAGCCATGCAAAAATTGTAAAATCTGAGGTAAGAAATAAAAGAGAACACTGGAGAGTATACGTATTTTGATTTGCTTTGTATTTGGATCATTAAGACAATAGTTTCCCAGGATTGGAATATCATTAATAAGAATTGCTATATTTGTTTTTATTCTTCTTTTGGTTGTGTTATGCTTCTCAGACAGATAGTTAAAGTTGCTGCCAAGCGGATGGCAAATGTGCGAGTTAATAGAACTGTGCATGACTGCAAAGATTATGTCTATGAAGTCTTTGGAACAGATTTGGACCAAATGGGACACATTTGGAACAGTTGGATGAGTTTTGAAAACAATTACTACCCTGAATGTCTTTTATCTTTAATGTCTTAAAAATAATAATAATAAATTCTTTAGCTTTTTACTAATTTTATAAAGGCTTTAAATCACAAGGATAAGAGTTTTAAGCAAGGCATCATCCATAATGTAGGAAAATGCAAATAGAATGAACTGAACAGAACTTAAAGATTGTGTAATGATTTTAAGCCCTATTTACTATAATACATTTCTGTGTATTTAGGAGTTCATCGAAGCTGCCGGAGATCATAACAGATGTACACGGGGAAAGAGGGAAGATGATTACGGGTCAAGGGACTCCTCAGTATCCAGCAACATCGAAAGGAGAAGAAGAGCAGACTCTACTGGAGGTTTAAAAACCCACTGTCTGCTCCAACACCAGACAGTACTCAGAAGTACCTCTGGCGACGTGGGATGAAACATCAGATATAGCTATTTTACAGGCGCTGAGAATGTTCTGGAAATATTGAGATTTTCTATCGTATGTTGATTAATCAAGTATTTATGCTATATAACTACTGCGGTGAAAAAGTCTGATAAAGCATATGCTTTTAATATGACTAATGATTGCTGTGTGTTAAACTCCCCAAGAAAGTATTTAGTTAGGGAGAGCGGAATCTTTTACTCCTTCTAAAAGCAAAAAGTGGAGGGAGATGTTTGGTTCCGTTTCTCTTCTGAAGTGCGGCGCAAGGATGCTGGCAATTGATAAGGATGTAGATGGGCAACTTTTTTGGTTGCGCAAGTGTGTTAAAACTTGGCGAGATGTTGGATTCTTAAGTTGCACTTCAGCGAGGGATTTAGGTGAGGGACTTTTTGATTAAGTCCCTAAGGGGGGATTTATAGGAGAATTTCTGATGCATATAGAGGAACTTTTATTATGTAATCACTTTACAATCTGCCACTATTAAAATATAGATTACTATTAAAATACACTGTTAAAACTTATAGAAATACATTCAAGTGATGCAGATGAAAACACACAGACATGCAGGGTCTTATAATTGACGAAAACACACACAGGCATACAGGGCCTTATAATTGAGGGCCTCACAATTGAAGCACAGCACATCATGTGCCTAAATGAGAACATTCAGATAGAGCGTATGCAATACATTAAGACAAAAGTATGTATTGACCAAGACAAAAACAACCCTCGACAAAATAGCATACAAAAGGAGAATCATTTAGAAAGTATGGAAACAACATGATCATGTGCAAACACATGATTGTAAGCACATGCTATATGACCTTAAGATATGTAAAAACAGAAAAACATACAGCCATTAATTAAAAAGCTAGGATACTATTGGAGCCGGGAAATCGCGTGATGCTATACGACATGTCAGGATGACTATGGGAAAAAACTGTATATAAACTGTGGGTTTTTGAACATTGGGAGGAGAGAGATCGATCGACCAACTCTGCTGTAACAATAAACTGCTTCAACTTGAGAACTTCGAAGAACTTAGCCTCTTTTTTGAAACTTAGAAGATGTTTGTCGAGATCCAGCGCAACTTTCCACAACACTTGCCCTCCAACAAGGGGCCTCTGAGCCCAGCAAGCTACCCAGGGGTCAACCTCTCTCCCTGAACTTGCAGTATTCGCCCCAGAGTTCCCTCTGGCCCCCCACCTAGGGGCCTCTAACACCAGCAAGCTACCCAGGGGTCCACCTCTCTACCTGGACTTGCAGTATAGGCCGCAGAGTGCCCCCTGGCCCGCCATCTAGTGGCCTCTGACCCCAGCAAGCTACCCAGCAGTCCACCTCTCTACCTGGACTTGCAGTAAAATCCACAGAGTGCCCCTTGGCCCTCCACCTTGGGGCATCTGACCCCAGCAAGCTACCCAGCGGTCCATCTCTCTACCTGGACTTGCAGTAAAGGCCGCAGAGTGCCCCCTGGCCTTCCACCTTAGGGCCTCTGATCCCAGCAAGCTACCCACGGGTCCATCTCTCTCCCTGGACTTGCAGTATAGGCCCCAGGGTAACCCCTGGCTCTCCATCTAAGGGCCTTTGACCCCAGCAAGCTACCCAGGGGTCCACCTCTCTCCCTGGACTTGCAGTATAGGCCCCAGTGTGCCCCCTGGCCATCCACCTATGGGCCTCTGACCCCAACAAGCTACCCAGGGGTCCACATCTTTCCCTGGACTTGAAGTATAGGCCCCAAGTGCCCCCTTGCCCTCGTCCTAGGGGCCTCTGACCCCGGCAACCTACCCAGGGGTCCACCTCTCTCCCTGGACTTGCAGGCCGAAGATTGCCCCCTGGCCCTCCACCAAGGGGTGTCTAACCCCAGCAAGCTACCCAGGGGTCCACCTCTCTCCCTGAACTTGCAGTTTAGGCTGCAGAGTGCTACCTAGCCTTCCACCTAGGGGCCTCTGACCCCAGCAAGCTACCCAGGGGTCCACTTCTCTCCCTGGACTTGCAGTATAGGCCCCAGGGTGCCCCCTGGCTCTCCACCTAGGGGCCTTTGACCCCAGCAAGCTACACAGGGTCCCCCTCTCTCCCTGGACTTGCTTTATGGGCCCCAGGGTGCCCACTGGCCCTCCACCTAGGGGCCTCTAACCCCAGCAAGCTACCCAGCGTTCCACCTCTCTCCCTGGACTTGCAGTATAGGCTGCAGAGTTCCCCCTGGCACACCACCTACGGGCCTCTGACCCCAGAAAGCTACCAAGAGGTCCACTTCTTTATTTCAACTTGCAGTATAGGCTGCAGAGTGCCCCCTTGCCCTCCACCTAGGGGCCTCTGACCCCAGCAAGCTACCAAGAGGTCCACTTTTTTACCTCGACTTGCAGTATAGGCTGCAGAGTACCCCCTGGCCCTCCACCTAGGGTTCTATGACCCCATCACGCTACCCAGGGGTACACCTCTTTCCCTGGACTTGCAGTATAGACCCAAGGGTGCTCCCTCTTCCTACACCTAGGGGTCTCTGACGTCAGCAAGCTACCCAGGGGTCTAACCCTCTACCTGGACTTGCAGTATATGCCCCATGGTGCCCATTAGCCCCCCACCTAGGGGCCTCTGACCCCAGCAAGCTACAAGCTATCCAGGGGTCCACCTTTCTCCCTGCTCTTGCAGTATAGGCCCCAAGGTGCCGCCTGGCCCTCCACCTATTGGCCTCTGACCCCAGCAAGCTACCCAGGGGTCCACCTCTATCCCTGGACTTGCAGTATAGGCCCCAGGGTGCACCCTGGCCCTCCAAGTAGGGACATCTGACCCCAGCAAGCTTCCTAGGGGTCCACCTCTCTCCCTGGACTTGCAGTATAGGCAGTATAGGCCCCAGGGTGCCCCCTGGCCTTCCACACAGGGGACTCTGACCTCAGCAAGCAACCCAGGGGTCCACCTCCCTCCCTGAACTTGCAGCATCGGCCCCAGGTTGCCCCCTGGCTCTCCACCTAGGAGCCTCTGACCCCAGCAAGCTACCCAGGGGTCCACCTCTCTCCCTGGACTTGCAGTATAGGCTGCAGAGTGTCCCCTTGCTCTCCACCTAGGGGCCTCTGACCCCAGCAAGATACCCAGGGGTCCACATCTCGCCCTGGACTTGCAGTATAGGCCGCAGAGTGCTCCCTAGCACTCTACATAGCGGCCTCTGACACTAGTAAGCTACCAAGGGGTCCACCTCTCTCCCAGGACTTGCAGTATAGGCCCCAGGGTGCCCCCTGGCCCTCCAAGTAGGGACCTCTGACTAAAGCAAGCTACCCAGGGGTCAACCTCTCTCCCTGGACTTACAGTTTAGGCCACAGAGTGCCCCCTGGCCCTCCACCTAGGGGCCTCTAACCCCAGTAAGCTACCCAGGGGTCCACCTATCTCCCTGGACTTGCAGTATAGGCCCCAGGGTGCCCCCTGGCCCTCCAGCTATTGGCCTCTGGCCCCAGCAAGCTAACCAGGGGCCCACCACTCTCCGTGGACTTGCAGTCTGAGACCCAGAGGGCCCCCTTGACATTCACCTAGGGGTCTCTGACCCCAGCAAGCTATCCAGGGGCCCACCTCTCTCCCTGGACTTGCAGTCTTGGCCACAGAGGGCCCCCTTGCCCTCCAAGTACAGGTCTATGACCCCAGCAAGGTACCCATGGGCCTTCCTCCCTCACTGTACTTGCAGTCTGTGCCCCAGAAGACCCCCCTGCCCTCCACCTTGGGGTCTCTGACCCCCGCAAGCTTCTCAGGGGTCCACCTCTCTCCTTGGACTTGCAGTCTGGGCCCCAGAGGGCCCCCTTGCCATCCAACTAGTGGTCTCTGACCCCAGAAAGCTACCCAGGGGCCCACCTCTTTCCCTGGACTTGCAGTCTGGGAACCAAAGGGCCCCCTTGCCCTCCAAGTACGGGTCTTTGACCCCAGCAAGCTACCCAGGGGCCCACCTCTCTCCCTGGACTTGCAGTCTGGGACCCAGAGCAAGCTGGGACCCAGAGCACCTCTCTCCCTTGCACTAAACCTAGGGGTCTCTGACCTCTGCAAGCTACACAGGGGTCCACCTCTCTCCCTGGATTTGCAATCTGGGCCATAGAGGGCCCCCTTGCCATATAACTAGTGGTCTATGACCCCAGCAAGCTACCCAGGGGTCCACCTCTCTCTTTGGACTTTCAGCCTTGGTCCCACAGGGTCCCCCTAGCTTCCACATTAGGTGTAAATGACCCAAGCAAGCTACCCAGGGGCACACTACTCTCCCTGCACTTGCAGTCTGAACCTCCACCTAAGGTTTCCCAGACCCAAGAAATCTACCCAGGGGCCTACCTCTTTCCTTGGATTTGCAGACTGGGACCCAGAGGGCCCCCTTGCCCTCCACCTAGCGGTCTCTGACCCCATCAAGCTACCCAGGGGCCCACCTTTCTCCCTGGACTTGTAGTCTGGGCCCCAGAGGGCCCCCTTGCCCTCCACCTTGGGGTCTCTGACCCCAGCAAGCTACCCAAGGGTCCACCTCTTTTCCTGGACTTGCAGTCTGGGCCCCAGAGAGTCCCCATGCCTTCCCCTTGTGGTCCCTGATCCTAGCAAGCTACCCAGTGGCCCACATCTCTCCCTGAACTTGCAGCCTGGGCCGCAGAGAACCCCCCTGCCCTCTATTTAAGGTGTCCCTGACCCAAGCAAGCTACCCAGGGCCCCACCACTCTCCCTGGACTTGCAGTCTGAGCCCCAGAGGGCCACCTTGCCCTTTACTTAGGGGTCTCTGACTCCAGCATGCTACCCAGGGGCCCACCTCTCTCCCTGGACTTGCAGTCTGCGAACCAGAGGGCCCCCTTGCCCTCCACCTAGAGGTCTTTGACCCCAGCAAGCTACCCAGGGGTCCACCTCTCTCCCTGAACTTGCAGTTTGGGCCCCAGAGGGCCACCTTGCCCCACAATTGTGGGTCTCTGACCCCAGCAAGCTACCCAGCGGCCCATTTCCTTAAATGTATTTGCAGTCTGGGCCCTAAATGACAATCTGCACAATCACACCAAAAATCTCGGTGTTATCTTCGATCCAATCTTGCAATTTGATAAACATGTAAATGCGGTTTTGAAGAGCAGCTTTTCCAGCTTAGATTGGTGGCAAAAGTTAAACCCTATCTTTCTAAAAAAGATTTAAAAATCGTAACCCATGCTTTAATCTCTTCTCGGTTAGACTACTGCAACTTCTTGTACATTGGCCTTCCTCAGTCAACACTGTCTCAGCTACAGTTGGTCCAAAATGCAGCCGCCAGATTAATAATAGGAACTAAGAAAAGAGATCATATCTCCCCTGTCCTCCCCTCATTGCACTGGCTACCTATAAAATACAGGGTTGATTTTAAAATTCTTCTTTTTAATTATAAAGCTTTGCACAATTCTGCCCCGGCCTATGTCAGCGATCTTATTAGGCCATATACAGCTTGTAGACTCTTAAGATCCCATGACCAGTTTCTTTTGTCTGTCCCTCGGTCTCGCTGCAAGTCAAAGGGTGATCGAGCTTTCAGTGTTGCGACCCCAAGGCTCTGGAACAGTCTCCCTCTGAACATCAGAATCTCTCCTTCTTTGGATGCTTTTAAATCTAACTTAAAGACATATTTTTACTCTATTGCCTTTGACTGATGCATGCATGTTATTTTTTATTATTTATATTTTAGTATTACATTTAAATATATTTCATTGTATTTTAATACCAGTTTTTTTTAGTTTTATTGTCTAGTTTATTTTATTGTAAAGCACTTTGGATCAACTACGGTTGTGTAAACTTGTGCTCTATAAAGTTTGCCTTGCCTTGCCTTGCCTTGCCCATGACCTAAGGGGTCTCTGATCCCAGCAAGCTACCCAGGGGTCCACCTCTCTCTTTGGACTTGCAGCCTGGGCCCCATAGGGCCCCCCTGTGCTCCACATAAGGTGTCCCTGACCCAAGCAAGCTACCCAGGGGCCCACTACACTCCCTGCACTTGCAGTCTGAACCCCAGAGGGCCCCCTTGCCCTCCACCATGGGTTCCCTGACCCCAGCAAGCTATCCAGGGGCAAAACACTCACCCTGGAGTTGCAGTCTGAGCCCCAAAAGGCCCCCTTGCCCTCCACCTAGGGGTCTTTAACCAAGCAAGCTACACATGGGCCCTCCTCTCTCCCTGGACTTGCAGTTTGGTCCCCAGAAGGCCACCTTGCCTTCCACTTAGGGGTCTTTGACCCCAGCAAGCTTCCCAGGGGTCCACATATTTCTCTGTACTTGCAGTCTGAGCCCCAGAGGGCCCCTTTGCCCTCTACCTAGGGGTCTCTGACCCCAGCAAGCTTCCCAGGGGTCCACCTCTCTCCCTGGACTTGCAGTCTGGGCCCCACAGGGCCCCCTTGCCCTCCACCTAGGGGTCTCTGACCCCAGCATGCTACCCAGTGGCCCACCTCTCCCCTTGGACTTGCAGTCTGGGCCCCACAGGGCCCCTCTGCCCTCCACCCAAGGTGTCCCTGACCCAAGCAAGCTACCCAGGGGCCCACCACTCTCCCTGGACCTGCAGTCTGAGCCCCAGAGAGCCCTCTTGCCATCAAACTAGCTACCCGGGGGCCTACCTCTTTCCCTGGACTTGCAGTCTGGGACCCAGAGGGCCCCTTGCCCTCCACCTAAGGGTCTCTGACCCCATAAAGCTACCCAGGGGTCCACCTTTCTCCCTGGACTTGCAGTCTGGGCCCCAGAGGGCCCCCTTGTCCTCCACCTTGGGGACTCTGACACCAGCAAGCTACCCAGGGGCCCACAACTCTCCCTGGACTTGCAGCCTGGGCCCCACAGGGCGCCCTTGCCCTCCACCCAATGTGGCCCTGACCCAAGCAAGCTACCCAGGGGCCCACCACTCTCCCTGGACTTGCAGTCTGAGCCCCTGAGGGCCCCCTTGCCGTCCACCTAGGGATCTCTGACCCCAGCAAGCTATCCAGGGGCCCACCACTCACCCTGGACTTGCAGCCTGGGCCCAACAGGGTTCCCTTGCCCTCCACCCAAGGTGTTCCTGACCCAAGCAAGCTATCCAGGGGCCCACCTCTCTCCCTGGACTTGCAGTCTTGGCCCCAGAAGGCACACTTGCCCTCCAAGTAGGGGTCTCTGACCCCAGCAAGCTACCCATGGGCCTTCCTCCCTGACTGTACTTGCACACTGTGCCCCAGAAGACCCCCCAGCCCTCCACCTAGGGGTCTCTGAACCCCGCATGCCACCCAGGGGCCCACCTTTTCCCTGGACTTGCAGTCTGGGACCCAGAGGGCCCCCTTGCCCTCCACCTAGGGGTCTCTGACCCCAGCAAGCTACCCAGGGGTCCACCTCTCTCCCTGGACTTGCAGTCTGAGCCCCAGAGGGCCCCCTTGCCCTCCACCTCGGGGTCTCTGACCCCAGCATGCTACCCAGTGGCCCACATCTCCCCCTGGACTTGCAGTCTGGGCCCCATAGGGCCCCCTGCCCTCCACCTAAGGTGTCCCTGACCCAAGCAAGCTACCCATTGGCCCACCACTCTCCCTGGACTTTCAGTCTGAGCCCCAGAGGGCCCCCTTGCCCTCCACTAAGGGGTATCTGACTCCATCAAGGTACCCAGGGGCCCACCTTTCTCCCTAGACTTGTAGTTTGGGCCCCAGAGGGCCACCTTGCTTTCCATTTAGGGGTCTTTGACCTCAGCAAGCTACCTAGGGGTCCACCTCTCTCCCTCTACTTGCAGTCTGGGCCCCAGAGAGCCCCCTTGCTCTCCACCTTGGGGTCTCTGACCCCAGCAAGCTACCAGGGGCCCACCACTCTCCCTGGAATTGCAGCCTGGGCCCCGCAGGGCACCTCTGCCCTCCACCCAAAGTGTCCCTGACCCACGCAAGCTACCCAGGGGCCCAGCACTCTCCCTGGACTTGCAGTCTGAGCCCCAGAGGGCCCCCTTGCCCTCCAGCTAGGGGTCTCTGACCTTAGCAAGCTACCCAGGGGCGCACCTCTCTCCCTTGACTTGCAGTCTGGGACCCAGAGGGTCCCCTTGCTTTCCATTTAGGGGTCTCTGACCTCAGCAAGATACCTAGGGGTCCACCTCTCTCCCTCGACTTGCAGTCTGGGCCCCAGAGAGCCCCCTTGCTCTCCACCTTGGGGTCTCTGACCCCAGCAAGCTACCAGGGGCCCACCACTCTCCCTGGAATTGCAGCCTGGGCCCCGCAGGGCACCTCTGCCCTCCACCCAAAGTGTCCCTGACCCACGCAAGCTACCCAGGGGCCCAGCACTCTCCCTGGACTTGCAGTCTGAGCCCCAGAGGGCCCCCTTGCCCTCCAGCTAGGGGTCTCTGACCTTAGCAAGCTACCCAGGGGTCCACCTCTCTCCCTCGACTTGCAGTCTGGGCCCCAGAGAGCCCCCTTGCTCTCCACCTTGGGGTCTCTGACCCCAGCAAGCTACCAGGGGCCCACCACTCTCCCTGGAATTGCAGCCTGGGCCCCGCAGGGCACCTCTGCCCTCCACCCAAAGTGTCCCTGACCCACGCAAGCTACCCAGGGGCCCAGCACTCTCCCTGGACTTGCAGTCTGAGCCCCAGAGGGCCCCCTTGCCCTCCAGCTAGGGGTCTCTGACCTTAGCAAGCTACCCAGGGGCGCACCTCTCTCCCTTGACTTGCAGTCTGGGACCCAGAGGGTCCCCTTGCCCTGCACTGCAGCGGGCACTCGGGCAGATCTGAGGTTTCCAGTGAGAGATAATCTGTCGCCTCCGGGCCCGCGGACCTCCCGCTCCTCCATGCGCTCCATCCAAGCTTCGAGCGGAGGAAGCGATCCATCTAAACAGATGGTAGCCCTTACGTTCGATGACACCAAGGACCAGACGTCCACTGCAGCATCGGAGGGTGGGCTTTCATTGTCCTACGGGAATCCAGACCCGCTCGCCCCCATCGGGCAGGTGAGCGCTGTCAAAACGGATCCTGAAACGGACATGTTGGCCATGCTTTCCCAGGCTGCTTCGGCTGTGGGTTGGAGATGGTTTATCCCCCAGCTCCGCGGCCGGACCGACTAGATGGGTCCTACGTAGAGGACCAGAGGGCTAAGCCTTCAAAGCCTCTCGTCCCCTTCTTCCTGGAGGTGCACAGTAGGCTCACGCAGTCTTGGAGGGCACTTTTTTTCTGCTTTGTGGAGGACGATGTCCACATTAGTGGTCCAGAAGAGCCAACTCTGGCTAAACTTGGCTGATATGCGCGTAGTCGACAAAGTCCGCTTGCTTGACTCCCCCATATACCAAGCTGGCCTGTTCGGCGACACAGTCTGTGAATTCGCCCAGGAATTCAACGCGGTAAGAGAGCAGTCTGATGCGATGGGTAATGTCACCTATCGGCGGGACCGTAAGCCCGCTCCGCCCGCTGAACCATCCATATCTGCTGCTCAAGACAGAATGCGCCCGCCTACGAGAGCTGCCCCGCCCCGCCTACGGTGAAGCGAGCGCGTAGAACACCTCGAAAGCAGGCAGCCCTCCCTGCCCAGAGCGTCGCTATGTCTGGTAAACAGACCGCGAAGCATCCCTGGGACAGGTCATTTGGAGAAGAGGGAACTTGCTCTTTCTCCGCTGGAGGGCGGGGCCCCATTTCCAATTTCACTTTTTACTGCCATGAAAACATCAATGAAAGAGCACTTTTCTACTTCCTCGGATGTGACAGCCCGAAATCTGCCAGTCTGGGACGCTATGCTTCTAGCTCGCATGTCCGGTGCATTTCGCCAGTGGCTCTGAAGCGCTGGGAGGACGGTCTCCTTTCTTTCCGCGGTCTTCTTTCTCCCGCGGAAGAGCTGGAGGCTCGTGCTTCCCGGATCAGCAGACCCACTCCGCACTGCCCCACTGCTGGTACGTCAGCGATTTTAGCGATGAGTCCTGTCCGCCCCTGTCTTGCGAGAGGAGATTCCTGTCCTCCAGGCGAAGGATGCAATCGAGCCGGTCCCTCCAGCCGAGATGGAGAGCGGGTTTTACAGCCCGCACTTCATTGTGCCCAAAAAGAGCGGTGGGTCACGGCCAATCATAGATTTGCCCGTTTTGAACCGCTGTCAGAAGCTGCCATTCAGAATGCTCACGCAGAAGCGCATCCTCCGGTGCATTTGTCCTCTGGATTGGTTTGCAGCAATAGACCTGAAGGACGATTATTTCTATGTCTCCATTCTTCCTCGCCACCGTCAGTTTCTGCGGTTTGCGTTTGAAGGTCGAGCTTGGCAATACAAAGTCCCTCTTTTCGGGCTCTCTCTGTCTCCACGGGTCCTCACCAAGCTTGCGGAGGGTGCCTTAGCGCCCCTTCGGCTCGTGGGCATCCGCATACTCAATTATCTCAATTATCCACTCTCGGGAGCATTTAATTATGCACAGAGACAAGGAACCCAGTTGCATTGACTTATCAATTGCCAGGAGCTGTTGGCAGTGTTCCTCGCTCTCCACCATTTTTTTCCGGTGCTGGAGCAGCAGCACGTGCTGGTCAGGATGGAAAGCATGGCACCAGTGGCGCATATCAACCGCATGGGGGGTATTCGCTCTCGTCGTATGTCTCAGCTCGCCCGCCGTCTGCTCCTCTGGAGTCATCCGCAGCTGAAATTGCTGCGTGCCATTCACATTTCAGGCAAGCTCAACCATGCAGCCGTACATCCTGGAGAATGGAGACACCACCCTGAGTCTGTTCAGCTGATATGGGCGTGATTCGGGAAAGCCCAGATTGATCTGTTTGCTTCCCCCAAGATCGCTCAATGCCAGTTGTTCTTTTCCCTGACCGAGGGCTCTCTCGGCACGGATGCACTGGCCCACAGCTGGCGTCGGGGCATGCGCAAATATGCCTTTCCCCCAGTGGGCCTGCTCGCGCAGTTACTGTGCAAGTTTAGGGAGGACGAGGAACAGGTTCTGCTAGTTGCGCCCTTTTGGCCCAACCGGACCTGGATGTCAGAACTCTCCCTCCTCACGATGGCCCTCCCTGGCAGATCCCTTTGCGAGAGCACCTACTCTCTCAGGGACAGGGCACCATCTAGCACCCTCACTCCTCCACGTGTGGTCCTTAGACGCGAGGAAGACTAAGGTAACCTACCAATTGCGGTGGTTAATACCGTCACTCAGGCTAGAGCCCCCTCCTCGAGCGCGCCTATGCCGTGAAGTGGATTCTATTCACTGAATGGTGCGTCTCTCGCAGAGAAGACCCCGGAAATTTGCCAGATCAGCGTTGTGCTTTCTTTACTCCAAGAGAAGCTGGAGAGCAGGCTGTCGCCCTCCACACTCAAGGTTACGTGGCTGTCATCTCCGCTCTCATGACGCAGTGGCTGGCAGCACCATGGGAAGGCATAACCTCATCATTTGGTTCCTCAGAGGCGCTAGGCGAATGAATCCACCCCGTCCCCCTCTCATGCCCTCTTAGGATCTCGCCCTCGTTTTCACTAGCTGTCAGAAAAGTTCCCCGTTATATGAGCCCTGCAGATTCCTCCGAGGCCCCCAGCACTGACTCAGCGGAGGAGTCACTCGCTTGCCCATTACGTTGTAGGTCTGCCCGCTGGTCAGCCCGCATTTTGGGTATAGGTGCCCGTAATGCGTTATCCAGCTAGGCGATCCCATATGCTTATTCAGCCATGGTGCAGTCCCCCCTTACAGGCGGACCCGTGTCTTCCCTCTCCGCTAACCATCTTATTATATGCATACTCCCCCTTCTCAGGGCTAGTCCATATATTTTGCCATCATATCTCCCCATTGGGAGCAGGTGGCCTCCGCGGCGTCCTCTCTATCGGGACTGCACTCTTTCCCAATGTACTGTCGTATTTTTCGAGAATTATCTAGGCACTTGCAACTCCCAAAAAAAAAAATTTAAATCCGTAAAACTTATTTGAAGTCGGATAAGTAAGGGCCAGGGATCACGTTGGAAGACCGCGCCTCTCTTTGATGCAGGAGCACTCACGCTATGCCTGGCTATCCTCTCATCGGAGGCGAAGGTAAGGTGCAGTCATTATGGCGTTTTCCAGACATTTCCCTATTCGTGGATTAAATAAATCCACTGATAGCATTGAAGTTCCCCATCCGAAGGGGAACTCTCTGGTTACTAAAGTAACCCTCGTTCCCCGAGGAGGGGATCGAAAATGCTATATAGCATCGCCATGATAACTATTCCTTAGCTGTAAGTGTCAGTCTCTTCAGCTTAAAAGGATGGCATTTCCTTGCTTTCCCTGTGCTTATATGCGGAGCTAATTGGCAATAAGCTCCAGGTGCGCAAGCTTACGCTGCCAACTCATTTGGCATTTCATTGGCCCGTTATATACTCTTTCAGACAATTGGCTTTCTGAAACAAAATTCCCATTCGTGGATTAAATAAATCCACTGATAGCATTTCTGTTTTCCTCCCCGGGGAACGAGGGTTACTTTAGTAACCAGAGCGTTCTTCTGTAGAAAGTCTTATTTGTTTTATTTCGGCTAGAATAAAAGCAGTTATTAATTTAATAAACACAATTTTAAGGTCAAAATTATTAGACTCTTTAAGCTATATATTTTCCTGATAGTCTACAGAACAAACCATTGTTATACAATTACTTCCCTAATTACCATAACATGCCCAGTTAACCTAATTAACCTAGTGAAGCCTTTAAATGTCACTTTCAGCTGTATAGAAGTGTCTAAAATATCTAGTCAAATATTATTTACTGTCATCATGGCAAAGATAAAATAAATCAGTTATTAGAAATAAGTTATTAAAACTATCATGTTTAGAAATGTGCTGAAAAAATCTGCTCTCCATTAAACAGAAATTGGGGACAAAATAAACAGGGGGGGGCTAATAATTCTGACTTTAACTGTACTTGTTTTTATTTGATTTTTTTTTTCATTTCAAGGTTTGGATATTTATGAGCACAAATTCTTAGAGAAAAATAGATTCTGATACTGTTAAACATTACATTGTAATAAGTTTTCAAATAAATCTTCACTGTGAACTATTGAATTGGAAATGATGTTATTTTAATATAATCTGTTCGGAACTGAAGTGGGCCTGTGTAAGGCTTGAAACTCCAGGGCTGAAAAGGAGTCCCACTCCGGCCCTGCACATAAGTGATTTTTTTTTTTTTATGTTTATTGTTTGGGTTTTTACCAAAATCTTTTTCAATTCCATGTCAACAGCTCCTTTAAAAATATTATTCCAAGAAAAAACATGACCTCGATACTTATTTTCCTCACTCTAGCTTTTGAGGCCTTAAAGTAGTTTTGTTTTGACAACACATACTTTAATTGGAACACAATTTATTGAGAACTCTGACACAGGTTGGTTGTGGTTTCGATATTAAACCTAAGTCCAAACAAGTTATGGTGGGTGAATGTCAAAAACAAACAGTGTAGGTAATATTAGAGGTTTTGTTTTGTATGTTGGTAGAGTGTATACTGTAAGTCACAAAGAAGCACACTGAAAAGTATACCTCACTCTTTAGCTAAAAGAAGCAATCATTCATTCATTCATTCATTTTCCCTTGGCTTAGTTCCTTTTTTATCAGGCGGAATGAACTGCCAACTATTCTGGCATATGTTTTACGCAGCAGATGCTTTTCTAGCTGCAACCCAGTCCTGTAAAACACCCATACACACTTGAATTCACACACACACTTATACACTCCGGCCAATTTAATTTATCTAATTCACCTATACTGTGGGGGAAACCGGAGAACCTGGAAGAAACCCACACAAACATGCAAACTCCACACAGAAATGCCAACTGGCCTAGCCAGGACTCGAACCAGCGACCTTCTTGCTGTAAGATGACAGTGCTAACCACTGAGCCAACATGCCCCCTAAATCACAAACATCATTCTGTAAAAGCAGAAATAAATGCAAATTTAAGTATCGTTGAGTTAAGTGACCATAGTGGTGGTTTGAAATGGCAGAATTCCCTGAGTTGTAATTTGAGAGCTTTTTTAAAAACATACAAAACTACTTTTTTCAACTAATATACTGCCTCTGTGACAAATAGACCCAATTTATGTGTCTTTTTAAAATTCAATATTAATATGAATACACCTCCTATTACCTCCTAGTATAAGACAGATTGTACTGAACAGCCAATCCATGCCTATGTTTTGACAAGCCGGTTCAAAATAATAATCACCCTAAAGGCTGATTTATACTTCTGCGTCAAACACCGGCGTATGCTACGACGCTGACGCATAGCCCTTCGCCGTGGCCATCGCCGTCACTGACGTGCACCTCTCAAAAAATGTAACTACACATCGCAACGACGCTCTGTGATTGGTCGGCTTGGTAGCACTGACGAGTCTGGGCGGGACCGAGCGCCGCGCGAACGATTGTTTACAAGTGTGGAGTCCCGTGAAGGAGCTCCGGATGGAAAGTTTTGTTTTGTGTTTACCTCATAGTCAAAGTTGTTGCACGTCCGCCGGTTCCTGCCTCAAAATGAGCGAGTTTGAGCCACTTGTACATCCCGGAAGTGTTCAGGAAAAGCAAAAAAGTAGCGAAGAAACTCGACACAGAGGAACATTTACACCTCACTGCCAACTAGCGTTTCGGAAGTGTTAATGCAGACCGACAGAGACAGCACGCAGAATTATAAATGCACAGCCACGCGCGTTGCATGCGCCGTGGGTTACGCCAGTCACCTGACGCAGAAGTATAAATCAGGCTTAAAGGCTGATTTATACTTCTGCGTCAAACACCGGCGTAGGCTACGGCGCTGACGCATAGCCCTTCGCCGTGGCCGCCGCCGTCACTGACGTGCACCTCTCAAAAATTGTAACTACACGTCGCAACAAAGCGTAGCGCAAGCTCTGTGATTGGTCGGCTTGGTAGCGCCGACGAGTCTGGGTGGGACCGAGAGCCGCGTGAATGGCGAGAGCGATTGTTTACAAGTGTGGAGTCCCGTGAAGGAGCTCCGGATGGAAAGTTTTGTTCTGTGTTTACCTCATGGTTAAAGTTGTTGCACGTCCGCCGTTCCTGCCTCAAAATGAGTGAGTTTGAGTCACTTGTACATCCAGGAAGTGTTCAGAATAGCAAAACAGAAGCGAAGAAACTCGACACAGAGGAACATTTACACCTCACTGCCCACTAGCGTTTCGTAAGTGTTAATGCAGATCAACGGAGACAGCGCGCAGAAATATAAATGCACAGCTGCGCGCGTTGCCTGCGCCGTGAGTTGCGCCGGTCACTTGACGCAGAAGTATAAACCAGGTTTAAGACTGAATAAAACAGTAGACAAGATCTTTATTTTATTTAATTTATTTATTTTTTATCTAATTAAAACAGCACCTGGAGTGCTTTCTTATTTACTCATGGTGTCTCTGAACTCTGCCAGAGCTATATAAAAATATCTGTGTGGTCATGCATAGGTGTGTTATATTAATAGTTTCAGATGCAAGCTTACTGTTGAAGCTGGTTTTCTTTCTGAACATGAAAAGAATCTTTTTTTTTTTCAAAGTTAATGTGAAATCAAAATTTACAATGTTTACTTTTATATCGCATAATGGTATTCTTTAGTTGAACAGATAATCAGAGCAAGTTAATCAAGTGGGGGAAAAAAAGTTTGTTTTGGTAATCTGATGGATTTAGCTACAATATTTTTCAGTTTATCATTAGTTTGATTTAAGGCAATGATGTGCAAAAAGAAAGCCCTGCCCCTGCTCAACATTCTGTTTCAGTTGGAATAAATCAACCTGCTGCACCAATAAAAATCTCAGCCACTTCAGCTTCATGCAGACTTGAACACAATGATGTGAACCCAGCAATTGTAATCTTTAATCTCCACTATACCACTATATTTTCGATGCAGCAGTGCTGTTCCATAACTTCCACACATACAAAGGGCTACCTTTGTTTCATTGCTTTTCCTGAGACCCTCTACTTGAATAAAGACTTTGTTTTCTCTGCATTTGAGTTCACCTCTTCTTTGCTCGTGACAGGAACATACTGACCATTATGGACTCAACACATACATGGCTATTTTTATGAACAGGATTTTCCCCGCTTTCATGTTAAAAAAATCTCAGTCCACATAAAAAATGCAAAAATGGTCTGTGTTGCATGTTAAGCGCACACCCAAACCACTGGCGGCGATAATGACATTTTTATCTTGGGTTCACTCCAAAGAATTTGAGGAAGAAATTAGGAAACTAAGGTTGCGTCAGAAACCGCCTACTACTCAGTAGATATTCAATTCGAATGTAAACGTACTACTCGACTGTCAGAAAAAAAATTGCGATGTGTTTGAGGTCATTATGTGGAATTTTGCCGCATTTGCCTCTTCCGTGTTTGGTGTTTACCTAGCCATGTTGGCCAATCAGAAAGGAGAAAACCCTTGTGTTCTCATTATTTGTACATTATCATTATTAATGTGATGCTTTTTTTGTAATTATTCTTATTGTTTTGTCTGCTTCACTTTATTTTTCTACTTTTTTTCTACTTCTTTTTCTTTTATATTTCATCTTTTTCTTTTATTTTTCTTCTATTTCTTCTCTTTCCTCTTCTTCTTCTTCTTTTTCTTCTTCTTCATCTTCTTCTTCTTCTTCTTCTTATTATTATTATTATTATTTGTCCTCTTCCTGATTTCACACCTCCTCACTATTATTATATTATTACTTCTACTTTTGTTAAGATTATTATTATTATTATTACTGTTTTGACTTGTGCTCCTGTTATTTCCTCAATAATAATATAAGTATTTCTACTATTGTCACTATTCAGGTTGCTGTTGTTGTTGTAGTAGTAGTGACTGCAGTAGTAGCTGTAGCCATGTCAGAAGTAGTAGATATTGTAGTTGCAGTTGTTGTAGTGATCTTTTTTCTTTCTTATGTACAGTATGTACTCTGACCTGTCCACCCAGTTACCTTTACACACACACACAAACACACACACACATACATGCAAACATACATACCTGCCAGTACCTGACATTATTGTTGTAGTTTTTTTTTTCATCTGTTTTTTGTTGTTTTTTTTCTTTGTATGTGACCCCAATTTGTGTAAATCTTGCATATTCTAAATAAAAAAAGATAGAAAAAAAAAAGAAAACTGTGTGCATGTTGAAGTCATGGGGCAAAAACTCCAGTTATATCGTTCACATGACCACACTGCATCTAGAGTTTTAGAAAATCTTAAGCTTGGCCGGAGTTTTCAGAAAGTTTTGCTTTCCGTCACCTGACACTGCGTGTTTGAAACCGTGTAGAAAAACTAATTCTTGTGTGGACTTAGTTTGGTGATAATAATGAAAACAAAAAATACTAACTCTGCACTGCTAAAATGTTGAACTTCTACTAAAACTCATGACCAATAAAATTTAATTTCATGTATACTTTGAATCCTTATCTTTTTTTTATCTGGTTTAAAAGCAAAGTATTAAACCACTAGCAAAATCAATAAAGAACCCTATGAAAGCAATTAGGGACAGATCATTTTTTAATTTCAAATACACATCACAATCATCATGTGCATTACAGACAGTAAAATCAGACTTAAATACTCATTTGGTAAGACATCAGTCGATAAAAGTGGCTGTCATCCCTCTTGTTCAAATTCAACAGGATCTGAGGCAACCAGAGATACACGTACAGTAAAACACAATTCAATGAATATGAAAGGAAAGGACAATTTATATATGCCACATTTAAAATCAAATTCCTTGAAACAGGAACAAATAACATCTTTTAATAAAAATATGAGCTAGCGAGCACTATTGTACTCTTTGCTGGACTTTAGACCTGCTATAGTTTGTCAAAATAGCAACGCACCAACAATACGCCTTAACACACCTCCTTTACAGACCGGAACACCCACAAGTCCATAAAGTGGCGCCAATTGATTTGCTATTTAAACAATGTGCCGCAAAACTTGAAAATTACAGTTGCGCTGGTCTGAAAATAGCAATAAATCATGCCAGACACGTCTTGGGCCTTATTGTGCCAGGTGTACTATGATGGGGCCCAAAATCTTTGCATCATGACACAGTTATTTTACTCTAAATTAGAATGAATTAGATCTGAAAAAATAGATTTTACCTATTTATTTTATTGTGATTAAATAAATAAATGAAAAAATGTTGTCCGCTTAGGAAATTATAAGAAATATCATTATTGCAATACTCAACAAAAATATTGCATATTTTTCCAGTATCATGCAGCCCTAACACCAATATTTGATGTAAAAACAACATCAATTTCACATCTAAGTACCTGCTGGGTAATGAAGTCTGTCTAATCTGTGTTTTATAACCGGTCTAGTTTTGGGCTCCTTTTTGATTTAAAAATGTTTAGCTCAAAATAAAATTTCCAAAAAGCCAAAATACCTTTTTACTACAATAGGCTATACGCACACAGACTTTTAATTGTCAGCTTGACTTTCCATTACAAAATTGTTAAGTTTAAGATTTGACTTCTTTAAAAATGAGCAATCTTCACTGCCTGTTGGATATACGATATGAAGTGGGTCAAGAAGCACTGCATTAATATCCATTTCTCCCATCATGTCTTTAAAATATGACAGTTTATTTTACTCCAGTTTTTTCAATGGAATTTCTGCGCAAACCTGTTGCTATCCCACCGCTGCCACCGTGTTTAAGCTTAGCTCATTCTGATAATCAACTATTACTTTACAAAACAATGAATCTTAGACACTTAGGTTTTCTCTGTGCTTCCTTTACTTCACATGCATGCGCATAACACACATCACTCCTAACCATACATGGTCTGTCACATCCTCCCATTCTGCTGTCTATATAAATAACTTATTGTAACAGGCGCTAGTGGTTACAACGGTCTTTCATCTCGTTTTACGTTTGAACAACTAAATTAATGCTTAAGTCTATTTAACTGAATGTACTGTAATTACAGTACATTACAACATTGATGCTGTAAAAACAACCTTGTGAAATTGAAAAAAAACTTTACACATTAAGCTTTCATGGAAAGTCTTTCATTGGCTTTAAAACTCTAGCTGTACATATAGTCCATTTCAACGGCTAATGCAAACCAGATCCACCACTGATGAAAGATGAAGTATTTCAGTGCTGGTGTTGTGGATGTTGCTGGAACTGTAAACACACACACACACACACACACACACACACACACACACACGCACACGCACACGCACACACACACACACACACACACACACACACACACAAACAGCTTAAAAACAACATACGGGTTATCACATCAAGAAATAAACGTATATTAACAAAGATTAACACATAAAGATTATTCGGATGGATTGATCATGGTCGTATTGTTACATTGTTAATATTGCATCAAATGTTATTGATATATAAATGTTTGAATGCTGAAAGGAATGCAAAATTTACCACCTTAAAATGCCTGAACATGTTATGACTCTTTATTTTCCCCTCCAACATGGTGATGTTGTACAGTACATAAAGTCACGTCCAATCAGGTCAAACAGAACATCGAAAATGTAAGATTTAAAGATTTCTTTGACTGTTTTTGGAAGTGTATTAAAAGATTTGAAATTAAAAGAAATTAAAAATAAATTAAATGACATCAACACTTCTGGACAGTCACAGTTAGATTTCATTATTTTTCTAGTACGCTTAATTTCCTAAAAGCACATTTGAGAGCAAGTCCCCTGATATTTGGGACAAGACAAATAGATGTTGCAAAAGCAGTTATTATGCAGTGAATCTATTATTTTAAGATTACTTAAAGGGCCATGACAACCACCACTTTCAGTTAAAGTCTACTTCAGAATTTTTTCAAAAGATGCATGATTAATGGGCATGGAGCTCCGCGAGCAAAGGGCAGGAGTGGGCGCGACCAGCAGGGGAGAAAACAACTGCTGTTGACAGTTAGCTCACAAAATGAGACACAAACCGTGAGGAGACGCGTGAGTTTATAGTTCACAAAATTAAAATGCAAAGAAATAAACAGTAATTTAATGCCCTGCTACATTTGTTATTCGTAATTTCATATACACATAACCATAATTTATATCATTATAAAGATAAGTGTGTTCATGTAAACACTATAAATGAGGATTCTCCCTCGATCCCCGGGTCTATTATAGATCTGAATGCAGACTCAGTGCAGCAGGTCTCCTGACCTGCCTATTTTAACCATTAGCCCTGCTGGTAATATAGAGGATTTAGGCAAACACAGCAGCACGGCGATGTGTCTGAATGTGAACGAACTCCTGATAAAAGTCAACGTCCGCCATTCTTCAATTCTAGTACTGCTCTCCCGACAAAAATGTTTGCAGCACACACACAGCTTTGCTGTATGATCGGCCCTGACAAGATCGCAGGGAAAAAACATGCAATAAACCCCGTGGATCATGGAAACAAACACATACAAGCCTTCATGAACGGCTATTGCGTGCCGTGGGTCCGTGACTCCGTGTCTCACAGCTTGCTTGAAACTGGCAGGTCTGTCTCGCCTTCGGAAAGTACGTGCTCTCATGAATAATTAAGCAGCCGGCTCTTCTCATAGGATAAGAAAACTGAATAATGAAAACTATTAATAATAATGAGAAACCGACGCGTCATCGTTGCACTTGTAGTAGAGCGCTACGTCGCCGATTTTGATCCCGCCCCAAAAATTATTTTACACCCGGAAGCTGAAATTAGCTGACAAAAGCTCAAAATTATCCAGTTTTCCCCACAACTAAAGCTGACAGGTGCTAACATTGTCTTAACTGATGCTCAACACACACACATCTGTTAATATAAAAAAGTTAATATAAAAAAAGTTCTCCAGGGTGTCCTGAACCTTTAAGAAAGTCACATGTCTAACAAATGTAAAAGTTGTAAAATTGTAATAAAAAGCATTTCAAAGTTTAAATGAGAAAGGAAAGTATTAAATGTTCACCACCACTTGTGCAAGCTCTAATGTAATTGACTGTAGTTGGATTTTGTTTCTGATTCGGAGTCTCATTACTTGTTTCTGGTGTTCTGTTACTGTTGGCTTCGTAGAGAAAATAACCTAGTGAAAGCTGTAAAAACAGTGAATCTTTTATTATATATATTCCTTTTTTGAATTTGAGCAGTTGAACTGTTTTAGACTCTTAATGGCTTACGACAAAAGAAAGTAACTGAATAATACAAACTGTAAGATTTGAGATATCACAAATATTGTGATGTCTTTGACAATTCAGACATGAGCCGAAAATAGAGACAATTGACTCTACAACCCAGCAGGCGGGAATGTGGGAAAAACCAGCTCCCACTCCATTTACATTTGAATCCCCTGAAACTCCTTTGTTCAACCACCCCCTCTATACACTGTACTCACACAGAATGGCCATTTTAAAGTCTGAATGTTCTATATCAACCCAAGTGACTTCTATCATCTATCTATCATGTTTGATATTGTAAGATTAAAAATATGTTCAGATAGATGGTAGTTAAAGTGTGGAATCTGCGTTACTGTTCGAAATGTTGGATTTACTTGGATTTTCATCTTTGTACATTCTGATTGGCTGAATGACAGGTTGGTTGTTACTTTTGTCAGCGTTGACTGGTGAGAGAAGTAAAGCAGGTCTCCGGTGATTTATTTTATTTACTTTGAGAGTGAAACACGCAAAATACTTGAACCCTGTATTACAATATCATTTGAGATGTCTCAGTGAGACTGGTACAATGATCTCCTTCCCTCAGAAATAGACATAATCAAAACAATAAATAAATTACTTCAGGTATCTTTCGAACCTCTGTGAAGGGTGTGCCTTTCCTAAAGCCTTTATCTACAAACTTATACTATACTAGAATAGCTTGCCTTTTTAGAATTGTGGTTAATTGCCTCTGTTTAATGACCAAGACTGACAAGCTTGTGTTTAAGAGATTGCATACTCGGCCGGTACAAGACTCAGGATGCTATATAGGAATCTGAATAAATGAGAATAGCATACAATAACGAATCGAAGAAAGTACTCAATCATAATCTAAAATAATATTAAGGGAAACAAAATAATCTTATTAATGTTTTATAATTGGAGTCAGATAAAACGAGGATAAATATATTAATATTCTAAACCACCTCATACTAAAATTGGAGTCAAATATGAGTTAAGTTTAAAGTAAATCAACATTGTGCACTGGAAAGACCGAACATGCAGTGAACCTTCATCCTCCAGTGGATTAGTAGTTATTATAGTAAATTTTTGTATTCAGCAACTTTATCAATTCCTGATAAAATGATCTGAGACAATTGACTAAAAAAAAAAAAAATTCTCCACTTTTTATGTATGTGTTCACATAATCGATGTCAAAAATAATTATTCATCTAGTCACCTAATTTTCCATGATGGCATGAAGTGTCTCTTTACTTACCAACAATTACTTGTTGTTTGTAGCTTTAGCCTGCTAGCGCCGCTGGTCAGCTAAAGCTACCGACCTCTTTTACCATACACTTTTGACTTACTGGCTTTGCTCTTTACCCTGTAAAATGTCGCTTCCGTCTCTGTCCTTGTGTGCAGGAGAAGCATCGATGGAGGCGTTGGAGCTGGAGCTGGAAGAAGTGGAGTCCCAGATCCGGGCGCTTCTGGTGAGACGGTCGCGGCTACGGGAACAACTGCTTGTTGTACCTAATGCTAAGGCCGTCTCATCATCTAAGGTACGTGGAAATTACAACCACATCATTCCCTCTACCTCAACCCCGCGTCCTTCTCTGTCCAGGCCCAGCGCACCCGGGGCGCGGCTCAGCCAGGCGTCGTTCACGCCGACACCCGGCTACCACGGCGCCTGGGTGCAGCCGCGCAAGGTGCTTCCCAGATCTCGGGGCAGAACGTCTCCTCCCGTGTTTGAGATCTCCACGGAGAACCGCTTCTCCCCTCTCCACGAGTCGGGTCCCGATGTGGCCATCATCGGTGACTCGATCGTTCGTCACGCCCGTGCCGCCTCCTCAAAAGGTAATAAAGTACGTACTTTCTGCTTTCCTGGTGCCCGTGTGAGAAATATTTCTACACAGATTCCAACCATACTGGGCGCTGCCGAGAGCCCTGGTGCCGTTGTCCTCCACGTGGGGACAAACGACACCGGGCTCCGGCAGTCGGAGATCCTGAAGAAGGACTTCAGGAGCCTGATCAAGACGGTTCGACGCACCTCGCCCGCCACGCAGATCATCATTTCTGGGCCGCTTCCTACCTACCGACGAGGAAATGAAAGGTTCAGTAGACTTTTAGCTCTGAATAATTGGCTAATAACATGGTGTAAAGAACAGAAATTGCTCTTTGCTAATAACTGGAATCTTTTCTGGGAGCGTCCTAGGCTCTTCCGTCCTGACGGCCTGCAGCCCAGTCGAGCCGGAGCTGAACTCCTGTCGGACAACATCTCCAGATTACTTCGCACCATCTGACTAGAAAACGTTGTGGGTCCAACCCATCGCTTAAAGCATACATTAGATCTAATTCTGTCTTATAGAATCGAGGTTATTGACGTAGACATTATACCACAAAGTGATGATATTACAGATCCCTACCTCTTACTATATAAGCTGTGTTTACCTGAAATCAGCAAACCCGCTCCAATACTCCGCCCTAGTAGAACTATTGTTCCGTCAACTAAAGATGAATTTATAAATAACTTACCTGATCTCTCTCTATTTCGTAATTCACCCGCAAACTCAAATGATCTTGATGTAGTAACCAGCAGTATGGATGCCATCTTTACTAGCACACTAAATACTGTGGCACCCATCAAATTAAAAAAGGCTAGAGAGATTAAACTATACCATGGTCTAATAGTCATACTCGTGCGCTCAAAATAGCAACCCGCGCCCTGGAACGTAAATGGAAAAAAACTAATTTAGAGGTCTTTAGAATTCCGTACAAAGACAGTATGTCCAGCTATAGGAGGGCTCTAAAATCTGCCAGGACCGAGCACCTGCGCAAACTGATAGAAAATAATCATAACAATTCTAAATTTTTATTTAACACCATCTCTAAATTAGCAAATAATCGGTCATCCTTGGAACAAACTACTCCACCGCAAATTAGTAGTGATGACTTCATGAATTTTTTCAGTAATAAAATAGAAGGCTTTAGACAGAAAATAGGAGATGCCAAACTTTCTGCACCGGCTTATACTCCAAATCCTGTAAATATTTCATTGAATCATAATAATAACCTACACTGCTTCAAAATCATAGAACATGAAGAGTTAGTGAAAATTATAAATAGCTCTAAACCAGCTACGTGTATGCTGGATTCAATTCCAACAAAATTACTGAAAGAGCTGCTACCTGCTATAGGAGAACCTCTTCTTAACATTATCAACTCTTCTTTATCTATAGGCCATGTTCCAAACTCTTACAAGCTAGCTGTTATTAAGCCTATTATTAAGAAACCGCAACTAGACACCAACAACTTAGCTAACTATAGGCCTTGATCTTCCATTTATGTCTAAAATACTAGAAAAAGTTGTTTCCACTCAATTATGCTCTTTTCTGCAGACGAACAATATTTTTGAAGTGTTTCAGTCTGGTTTCAGGGCTCACCACAGTACAGAAACCGCCTTAGTGAAAATAACCAATGATTTACTCTTAGCTGCTGACCGAGGGTGCGTCTCGCTATTAGTTTTACTCGATCTTAGTGCGGCATTTGATACCATTGACCACAATATCCTCATAAATCGCTTAAAGTCTACAGGTGTCCAGGGACAGGCTCTACAATGGTTTAAGTCATACTTAACTGACCGCTACCAGTTTGTAAATATTAATGGACAGCCTTCACAAGTCAGCCCAGTAAAGTATGAGGTGCCTCAAGGATCAGTTTTAGGCCCTTTACTGTTTACAATTTACATGCTACCTCTGGGAGACATTATTAGAAGACATGGGATCAGCTTTCACTGCTATGCAGATGATACTCAATTATATATTTCAACTAAACCTGACGAGACGTCTGAACTTTCTAAACTAACTGAGTGTATCAAAGACATCAAAGACTGGATGACCAACAATTTTCTTCTCTTAAACTCCGACAAAACAGAATTATTACTTATTGGGCCTAAATCTTGCACACAGCAGATCTCGCAACTCAATTTACAATTAGAGGGATACAAAGTTAGCTTTAGCTCTACTATAAAAGATCTGGGTGTCATATTAGACAGCAATCTAACTTTTAAAAACCATATATCCCATGTCACAAAAACTGCCTTCTTTCATCTGAGAAATATCGCTAAATTACGAAATATGCTATCCATCTCAGATGCAGAAAAGCTAGTCCATGCTTTTATGACTTCGAGACTGGATTACTGTAATGCTCTATTTGCTGGCTGCCCAGCATCCTCTATTAACAAACTTCAATTAGTACAAAATGCAGCAGCCAGAGTTCTGACCAGGTCTAGAAAATATGATCATATTTCCCCAATTTTATCCTCCTTACACTGGCTGCCTGTTAAGTTTCGTATTGAATTTAAAATATTACTTCTCACCTATAAAGCTCTAAATAATCTAGCTGCTGTTTATCTAACCAACCTTCTGTCTCGCTACAAACCAACTCGCTCTTTAAGATCTTAAAATTCAGGGCTTCTGGTAGTACCTAGAATAGCAAAATCAAGTAAAGGAGGTCGAGCCTTCTCTTTCATGGCTCCTACACTCTGGAATAGCCTTCCTGATAACGTCCGAGGCTCAGACACACTCTCCCAGTTCAAAACTAGATTAAAGACCTATCTGTTTAGTAAAGCATACACTCAATGCATCACCTAGCGGGTTCCACACAGGCTTCTGCATCTTGCTTATATACACTATGAACAGCAGCTACGCTAATTATTCTCTTTATTCTCTATTTTCACCTGGGGATACTCATCCCGAGGTCCTCAGATTATGCGGAGTCACTGATTGGATCCAAGACCAGCGACGTAATGATCCCAAGGATTCCATATCCGGGACCAGGCCATATCCTGAGCTGCTGCGGCGCTGATGGTCGTGGGGAGTGGAGAACATGAGTCTGATTCCAGCGACGTTCCAGGGACAGACGAGTCTTCGCTGAGGCCATCTTCCAGCCTAAACCACGGCGAATGAAGCTCTGCACAAGACTTTTGGCCAGCGGAGAAATTAAAATGGTCGTGCCCAACTGAGTCTGGTTCCCTCAAGGTTTTTTTTCTTCACTCCCATCAGGTGATGTTTTTTCATCAGTGGTCCAGTGGGTAATGCTGTTAAAAAAGGTCAATGGTCTGAGCCTAGGCTGGGCCAGTTGACATTTCTGTGTGGTTTACATGTGGCCTCCCGGTGCTTCGGTTTCCCCCACAAGTCTAAAAACTGTGCTATAGGTGAATTGGGTGAACTAAATTGTCTGTAGTGTATGTGTGTAAATGAGAGCATAGTGTATGGGTGTTTCCAAGTACTGGGTTGCAGCTGGAAGGGCATCCTCTGCAAAAAAAACATATGCTGAATAAGTTGGCGGTTCATTCTGCTGTGGCGACTCCTGAATGATAAAGAGACTAAGCTGAAAAGAAAACAAATGAATGTATTGACAGGCATAGTCATTTGAGTTCTAAATGAGCCAAATAGGCTCAACACATCTGTTTACTTTAATACAGTACAAACCACTTTCTATATTCAAGTACATGCTCTGTCAGGGACTCTGACAAATAAAATAAACATTCACCGAGTGGTTCTGTAACTGTGTTTATTCATTTCTCAGCATGAATGTATGATTTACAGTGCATCCGGAAAGTGTTCATAGCGCTTCACTTTTTCCACATTTTTTATGTTACAGCCTTATTCCAAAATGGATTGAATGAATTTATTTCCTCAAAATTCTACACACAATTCCCCATGATGAAAATGTGAAAAAAAAAAAAGATTTTTTGAAATTGTTGCAAATTTAGTCAAAAACAAAAAACCTGAATAATCACTTGTACAGAAGTATTCACAGTCTTTGTTCAATACTATGTTGATGCATCTTTGGCAGCAATTACAGCCTCAAGTCTTTTTGAATATGATGCCAAAAGCTTGGCACAACTGTCTCTGGGATTTTTATTTTTATTTATTTTTTATTTTTTATTAATATACGAAAGTGAGAATATACAATCACAGTATGTTAACAAGAAATTGAAGAGACAAAAAGAGCAACATTTTTGGAAAAAGAAACAACAACAGATAACAAAAATATAACCAAAAAAAAAAAAACAGGAGGGGTAAATACATTACACGTTAAAGAAAAAGATTATGTAATTTACAAATTTCAGTTGTTTTTAAAGCCTTTTTTGTAAAAGAGTTAGACACTGTTTCAAAGTAATACTGCATTTCAGTAAGCAAAATATAAAAAAAAGGTTTTTGGTTTGAAAATTTACATTTATGGATATAAAATTTTGTTAATAAGACAAGAAGATTAAGAAAATATGTTTTCTTTTTATGTAAAGCCCCCGTTCCATAATCAACAAAACTAAACAAAACATTCTTCCACAGCAAGGAAAATTCCTCATCAACATTCTTAATTATTGAAAGTGAGAAGTCTTTCCAAAGCAACCTAGAGTAATTGCATTGCCAAAATAAGTGAACCAAGGATTCAGGGTACTGCCCACAAAATGAACAATTAATATTAATATCTTTTTTTATATCTTACTCAAAGAGTATTGACTGGGTATGTACGGTGAATAATTCTGAATGAAACTTCTTTTATCTTATTTGTAATTAAGTAGTTATTTGGGATGAGCCATATTTTTCTCCAATCAATATCCGAAACAAAAGAATTCCAATAAAAAGTAACATTTGGAACTGATACAGTTCCATTAAGAAATAAAAAACTTATTGTTTTGTTTGACGAAGTTGCAGAGAAACAATATTTTCCAATCATTGTAGTAGAAGGGTCTAAAAGAGGTAAAACAGAAGGATAGGGGATGCCTTGGAATAATTTAATAACACCAGATGGTATAGCATCAAATACCACAGCAAATTCTTTAGGGGGGATGGGAATATTGAATCGATTAAGAAATTCGTTATAATTTAATAAATGGCCATTTGAGTTAAATAATTGACTAACAAGCAGAATATTTGCTTCAAACCAGCACTGAAAGAAAAGAGATTTGTTTTTATATACAATATTTTGGTTGTTCTAAATAAAATATTTGTGAGGAGAAAAGTTGTGCTTGTATAATAGTGACCAGGCAAGAAGAAATTGTTTATGAAATTGAGATAATTTAGCTGGTATTTTCTCAACCTTATAGTTACAGAGTAATAAGAAATTAAGCCCTTCAAATTTAGAAAATATGTAATTTGGAATAAAATTCCAGATTGAAGTTGGATTTTTGAGAAAAAATTTTCCCCATTTAATTTTGATAGTATTATTAAATGTACAAAAATCCAGCATATTAAGACCCCCATTCTCAAAGCTATTCATAATTACTGATTTTTTGATATAATGGATACCATTTTTCCAAATAATATTAAATAATATTTTATCAGTATGTTTCAAAATGGATTTTCCAACATGGAGAGATTGAGCAGCATATGAAAGTCTGGAGATACCTTCCCCTTTAGTAAGAAGAATTCTTCCCCTCAGAGATAAATCTTTCTGAAGCCATAAGTTTAATTTTCTATGAGTTTTCTCAATAATAAGGGCAAAATTAATAGAGCATCTAACTTTTTCAATTTTACAAATAGAGATGCCCAAGTAAACTATATTATCTTTAACTGGGATATTATTAATTGTAGAAAGACCAGATTCTTTTACTGAAAGTAATTCACATTTAGATAAATTTTTAAAAAGACCAGAAGCTTTGGAGAAGGATTGAATTGTATTAATAGCAAAGGGGACACAAGATGCGTCTCTTAAAAAGAGAGCAGTATCGTCTGCTAATTGGCTGATTTTTAATTCCCTTTCCGCAATGATAATCCCTTTTAAGGCACTTGTTTTAATATATTGAGAAAGTACTTGAGTGGCCAAAAGAAAAAGATAGGGTGAAATGGGACATCCTTTTCTGATACCCCTCTGAAGGCTAAAATGACTTGAAGTACCAAAACAAAATTTCAAGGAGCAATTTCTGTTAGCACAAAGTGTCGTGATGGAAAAATAAAATTGTGCTCTACCGTGTCAAATGCTTTGTAAAAGTCTAGAAATAATATAAAACTTTCATCAGAAATAAAATCAGAATAATCAATTATGTCTAAAATTAATCTTATATTATTAGAGATTAATCTGCTTTTTAAGAAACCAGACTGCGATTTATCAATTAAATAACTCATTACCTTTTGTAATCTTTGAGCAAAAATTTGAGCTAAAATTTTGTAATCGGTATTAAGTAAACAAATTGGACGCCAGTTCTCAATATGTAGTGGACCCTTTTTGGCCTTTGGAATTAGGTTAATTAAACCTTGTGTTAAAGTAGGCGGGAGAGCACTTCGCAAAAAACTCTCTGCATACACTTTAACCAGGAAAGGAGCTAAAGAAATAGAATAAGTCTTGTAAAACTCATTAGTAATACCGTCATTTCCTGGTGATTTATAAACTTTTAAAAGGTTTATGGAATCAATTACTTCTTTTATAGAAATAGGTTTATCACAGCAAATTTTATCACTTTGCTCTATAATTTTCAGGTCAGTTATCGAATCTAAAAAAGAGGATGTATAAGTATCATCTGAATGAGAGATATATAACAACTTATAAAAATTATAACAATAAGAAGATATAGCCTTGGGGTCATCCACAATGTTACCATCAATCATAAGTTTAGTCATGCTATTATAAGTGAAGTTTCTCAAACTAATTTCGAGAGGAGCACGTGATAGGATTGACTACAGCTGATCCCTATCACTAATCATTAACTAGCCAATCGGATCACTCTAAATTCAATATAAATATCCAGCCTAAACTTCATTCCTCATCTTCGTATTGGAAACGCTCTGCTTCGCTCCGCTTATCAGCAGCTACAATCCACAATCCCCAAGCTACAAGCCACCACAAGCTACAAGCCGCTACAAGACGCTACAAGACGCCACACGCTACAAGACGCCACACGCTACAAGACGCCACACGCTACAAAACGCCACAAGCTTCAAGCCAGAAGTTACAATTCACGACAAGCTAAAATCTACAATCCACAATTTATAGCAACAACATCAACTACTACTAATTCAAAACAACAACAATTCATCAACAACTTCATCAACAACAACATCAAAACCTTCCACTTTAAAGTGCCTCCTCAATGAAAGCTGCAATCAATCGGAACCCTCGCCTCCTAGCGGTGCACACGTGGTAACGTACATAGTACGCATGCTTTAAAGGGAAGCTTTGCAAAATAACTATGCCCAAACATTTAGACTAAACATTTATAAATCTTTTGAATAACGAGACTAGCGTGAACAATGATTTTAACCAAAGATATTTGCCTCTCAAACCTCCTGCCCATCCACAGATCCATAACATTTACAGCTTGTTTGCTGGAATGTGTTCAGCAGAACAGCAGCTCCAGCCATAAACAATGGTGACTTATTCAACAAAATGGCCGCTGGGCTTTTGCACCTTTGGCAGGGTCTGATTGACACTCTTTTAAGCCAATAGCTGTAACCGCCACCATCCAATGAGCTCTAAAAAACTGGAGATGGTCTCGCCCTCTCTTTTCACTCTGTTGCAAAAACCTTGGCTGTTTCTCAATTCCAAGAATGCATAGAAAGGACTTGCATTCTTGTGGAGACTGGTCTTGCCAGGTGTCCTCGGAAGAACGAATTCAGGAGACTGCGAGGGCAGAGAATGCGTCCTTTGAGAAATGGGATGCAGCGTTCTTCCTGATGGTCATGTGACCTTCACGCGTTTTAAATAGTAAATTATTTAAACATTACAGCATTCATACAACGATTTATTGTTTCCCCCCTCTTCAAAATATATACTTTGCATAAAAACATTATAAATATACTCTGCACAATATAAATAAAACAGATTTTAATACGAACTTCAGCAAACAAACAATCCTTAATGTGTTTATTCCTTTATTAAGATATCCATGTTAATGTTTACTTTCACCGTTTCATTTAGGGAAACTCCTGAGGTAAATAAATTATATCTCTGAACTTTAAGAATAAATCTAGATAAAATGCTGCGCTTCCCACCTCCAGTCGCAATGACTTCTGGGACTTCCAGAACGAGTTCGCTGCTCAAGTCTGCATCGTTGCGTCCTCGATATCAAGATCACATCCGGGGAGTTTCACGCGTCCTCCGTACTAGCGGTCTTGAGTATTGGAACTGAACTTAGGCAGCTGTTGATGACGTTGCACGAGAACACGAGGACGCAAGAGCGCTGAAGAACGCATATTGAGAAATAGCCCTTATGAATGAATTGGCCAGACACGCTTGTGAATTTAGTTAAGTTAAGATTTCAACAAATATTCATGGATAAAAATAAGCCATTACCAACATTTCATTCACAGTTTTACTAAGTGGTGACATCGTTTTGAAGTCTTACTAAGTTCAGAGTTTGATGTTGGCAGTTGATATTTTTAATAATAATAAAAATAAATAAATAAATAAATAAATAAATAAATAAATAAATAAAAGATTAATAATAAATAAATAAATAAATAATAATAATATAAATAAACAAAGTTACATCTGAAAGCCATTTAACTTCTGAAAAGATTATTACCCTGACCAGTGAACATTACCGTTAGATGTAAAAACGGAAAAGTAAACAAACTTCTTGCTTGGTTGCTATAGAAGGAGGATATTTGACAGATGGATCTTCAATAGATACTTCCAGGACAACTAGACAAGCCACACCACATATCCTCAGCTCTCCATCCATCTGCCATCCTTTGGGGGGACAAATGCCCACCTCTACCATCCTTGCACATCGCGACAACCAGCTATCGGACCAAGGCGCATCCATTCACAGTTGTCCACACCCTTAATAAGATGCCTCGCATGGATATCAGCTAAAACAATTTATTATGTTTGTTGTACATATACCATGTTGTAATTATTTTAATTTTTATTTTTATCTGATTCTCTCTCATTTCTCATTTTAGAAACCATGAAATTTGGCGGCAGAATCTGACCCTCATCCAACCTATTATATTCTATATGCATTCCAAATACAACTATACTCTACACAAAGTATACATTTCCACTCACTTAGCCCATACCCTTGATGCCATATTTACACTAGCTTTATAGTTCTGAGATATTCTGAACTAAACATCTAATCCCACAATCACCTCCACCATATCTGATTCAACTTGGCAGGATGAAGAAATACTATCTTTCTTTATTAAGCAAGCAAAATAGATCAATTTTGCAAAGGACATTATACATACAGTTTGATATCCCCTCCCCCACACACCCATTCCAAACCCTCTTAGCTTTTTACACCATAGGAGAACAATACAACCTCAGGGAAGCTCAGCTGATATCCTCTCCTGTCGATTTCCACCCGCATGCATTTCTAGGAGCTTTGCACCAGAATCATACGACATATAAAGGACTACCACATCACATCCAGGCTCCAGGAAGGTGGTCGTCTGATTCATTTAAGTCATACATCTGCCAGAGTTATCTTAAAGAAGCCCAGAAGACCCTTTCCAGAAGGAGTCATCATGTTAGCCTATAATTAATTTACTGCTGTACTGACCTGGTCCCAGAGCTTAAAACCCCTCTTTCCCTCTAGTAGGAGTCTTCATTGTCCAAATTCCCCTTTTACCGACTCCTGCTAGAACCAGCCTTTGGTAGCTTAACTTCCCGAGCTGTGACTACGAGCACGTGTCACGTCACTGCCCCCCGCTTACGGGCCCTAGATTTTTAAATTTATTTTATATTGCTTTGCCAGTTCATATACGCACATATGAGGAATGTACACGGCATGTGTGCACATAAATATGTGCCTATATGAATAATAAATATTGATATGCCTGCGTGCGCTCATGTACGCAGACATATATTTTATTTCATAGTGCTGTCACCCCTAAGTTCTGGCAAACGCAGGGACAGTTCCAGAACTTAAACATCTATTTTTCCAACCAGTAGGAGTCTTTACTGCCCAAATTCCACTTTTACGACTCCTGCTGGAATCAGCCTTAGATAGTTCAACTTCCCTAGCTGTGACTACTAAGTGTGCGTATATGTGTGCACGTGTATATATATGTGCTTACGTGTGTATATGTTTGTGTGTGTGTGTATGTATGTATGTATGTATATACGTATGTGTGTGTGTACGCGTGCATGCATGCGCACGGCACGCGTGCATACGTGTGCATGGATATATGCCTATATGTGTTATGTATTTATGCCCGCAAACACCCGTGCATGCGGACATATACATTATTTCATAGTGCTGTCACCCCTGAACTCTAGCTACCGCAAAGGCGGTCCTAGAGCTTAAACCCCCATTTTTCCTAGTCGGAGTCTTCATTGCCCAAAATTCTTTTTCCCAACTCCTGCTGGAACCTGCTTTTGATAGCTCAATTTTCGAGCTGTGACTACGAGCACGAGTCATGTCACTGCCCACCCTCCAGCCTAGCACTTTTACCTATGTTGTTCATTTATATATTATCTCCATCGGAGATAGTTTCCTCTTTTCACTTTTTATTTCTTTCTTTCTCCTCAAACCACTATATCCAGCAACTGGATATAGCAATTTCAAGCTTTTGGGGGGGCGTTTTTCGAATACGCAGCTGCTGTCCCGACACAATAGCATTTATGGGAAGCTATCGAGAACTACCTGATCTCATATCCCTCCAAATGCTTATTGACCAGGCGGGAGCCTTGGGCTCATCTATCACCGAGCTCAGGGTTCTCTCCCGGGACAGCATGTTAAACTAGCTTAAATAGTCAAGCATTATCTAAGTGTAAACTCTTGAAGTGAAGTTTCTCAAACTAATTTCGAGAGGAGCACGTGATAGGATTGACTACAGCTGATCCCTATCACTAATCACTAACTAGCCAATCGGATCATTCTAAATTCAATATAAATATCCAGCCTAAACTTCATTCCTCATCTTCGTTTTGGAAACCCCCCCCATCCATCCCTTCTTCCTCCTCCTCAGTTTGGGCGACACGGTGGCCTGGTGGCTAGCACTGTTGCCCCACAGCAAGGAGGTCATTGGTTCAACACTAGCTGAGCCAACCGATACTCTCTGTGCGGAGTTTGCATGCTCTCCCCATGTTTGCGTGGGTTTTCCCCGGGTACTCCGGTTTCCTCCCACACTCAAAAACTACGCAACAAAAGTTAGTCACAAGCACTTACTACAAACTAGCACAACTAGTGATCTATTTTGGGAAGCTATCGAGAACTACCTGATCTCATATCCCTCCAAATGGTTATTGACCAGGCGGGAGCCTTGGGCTTATCTATCACCGAGCTCAGGGTTCTCTCCCAGGACAGCATGCCAAACTAGCTTAAATAGTCAAGCATTATCTAAGTGTGAACTCTTGAAATGGCATTCGATTTCTCTAACCTAAAGAAGTATTTTTTGTTCGCCCTGCTCCATCCACCTCCTTCTAGATCGCACAAAAGCACCTTCAGCTTTATTTTTGTAAATGTCGTCAAGCTGATTTTGTAATTGATTAAGTAAAGCAGTTTCCTCAACTGAAATATTTTCAGGGGAACTCTGAGTGAGCAAAGTAATCTGACTAACTACTGCTTCTTCCTCAGCTTTCTTATATTTGGTTAGCATACTTCCATAGCGTCTCATAAACTTTCCAATATCAAATTTAAGTAGTTCCCAATTATTAATAAAAGAATGTTCTATGTTTAAATGTTCTATGTTTAAATGACTAAATGTAAATGTAAATGTAAAAAATAATTTTTTAACCTAACTGTATTATGACATAAATGAGAGCTATTTAATTTCCAATATGAAATTCTGATGGTATTTAAGGGATTTATTGAAATTATTATTTTTATATAGATAGCTTTATGATCTGTTAGGGGTGTAGGAAGAATATCAATAGTAGTATTTTGAGAATTTAAAGAATTAGAAATCAGCCAAAAGTCTAAACGAGAAAATTGAGAGGCAGCTTTATTACTCCAGGTAAAAGCTTTTGTATTAGGGAATTTGGATCTCCAGACATCAAATACATCCAATCTCTCCATAAATTGTTTAATTTTAGAATTGAGTAAAGAGGGGCGACCGGGAGGCTATTTATCAAAAGCACTATCGATTGAAATATAAAAATCCCCACCTATAACGATTATAGAACTTGGAAATTTTTTAAGCCAATATTGTATTCTGCTTATTATATAATCAAGAAAACTTATATTTTCAGTCTTAACATTAAACCCATATATATTGGCAATGATAACAATCCTTGAGTCAATATCAATGATGTTACACAAAAAATGTCCATTTGAATTACTGTCCGATTGCAAAATATTCCCTTTAAATGCATTTTTTAGAGTAGTAACTCCTGCATTTCGATGAGAAAACCAAAGGTCATTACCCCACTGAGATCTCCAAAACTTTATGTCATTAACAGTAGAGTAGGATTCTTGGAAGAAACAAAAATCAGGCTTTAACTTTTTTAGTTTTGCAAATAAAAATAAAGCTTTTCTTTTTATAGATTGTCTTATACCCTTGACATTTAAAGAAAATAAAGATAACATTTAAAAGAAAAATCTAAGAGAACTGTGAGAACAATAGATCTTAATTTAAAAGCTTAAGATCAGCGTAGGGAACGTCCAAGCTTTGCAATTAAAACAAATGTCAGTAAAAGTGAGTCGACTTATCATAGAACATCTTAAAGAGCCCATATTATACATGAAATAGGGTCATATCTTGGTTGTAAGGGTCTCCAACAACAGTCTAATATGCATGCAAGGTCAAAAAACACTTTCATGGTCTTATAATCTGCATTTATTTTTACCTAATTATCCCAGCGACTCCTGTATGAATCGTCCAGTGATTCATTTGTTCCCAAACCCCTCCTTAGCGCGAAGCTAATCTGCGCTGATTGGACCGATGACAGTCTGTCGCGACTGGTCGACTGCCTTCAGTCAGAGAGTGAAATGGCCAATAGCTAATCAGCAATTTAAAAAGTAATCACAGTTCATACACGCTAGATAGTGTAGGCGTGGATTTTAGCTGCCACACACACACAAACACACACACACACCTCCGGACGAGAACGCTCCCGCTTCCTCCCGCACCCGCCAGGTTTTAGCCTTAGAACCCGCCCCGTATTCTGCCCGCCGCGCCCGATCCCGCTAAAGAGCGGGGGAGAACAAAACCGAAAATCTGTATAAACACACACACAGCACCAAGCATAAAGCTCTCGCTTGCTCTCTCTCTCTCTCTCTCTCTCTCATACGCGCGCGTGCGCACTAACACACAAGCACCAAGCAGACACATCTTTCTCTTTCTCAGGCAGGCCGCTCCCGTCCCAAATCAAACCCGTTACCGACCGCTCCGGCGATTTATTCGGAAATTTATTCCCGCGCCGCAGAAATCTGGCGCGGGGACAGCCGCGGGTATACACACCTCTAACGTTACCACGGAGCTCCATAAACAAAGCAGCACGCGTCGCGTTTTTAACGTGACTTTGCACGCGATAAGAGAATATAGCCAGTTAACCTGATACAGTACACTCGGTTACAAGTAACAAATCACAACTAAATACATTTGCAAGCTAGAGTCAACGAGGCAACAACTTTAACCGCACGTACTTACACTTGAGAAATGGAAGAAACCCATCCTGATGTCCATCAGTAAGTTACTGATCCTTCCTTTAACAAACGCAGATGAAGTATTCTTTGTAGCATGTAGCTTCCAGAAGTTTCCAGTAGTTTCCAACTGCTTGGCTATAATGCTGAGGTTTCATCTTTGGGTAGAGACTCAATATATCCATCTGCAATGTGACTTCAATCGACCGGCATGTTTGTGTGCGTGTGTTTGTGGGTGTGTGTGTGTGTGTGTGTCTGGGTTACTGCGTCAGAGGGCGAGGCCTCAGGTTTGAAATCTCCCGGGTTTGCGCGTGCACGTGAAAAACTTTGTTTCGTTCGTACGTCATGGCGAAACACCTAATGAGTCGGTATCAAGGCGACTCGTTTGAAGCACTATGAATCGACTCTTTTATAGATGAATCAACAGTTTTAAACACTGTATTCTTACAGATTTAAGCCTTAGCTGGATACTTCACTTCACTTAGAGCTGTGTTACACACTACATGGAGGGGAATTTTCAAAAACCCATAATATGGGCTCTTTAAGAACAAGATCAACAGTGATGTGCATTAATGGCTAAAGTTGCTCATGATGAGCCAAAGTATTCAAATAGCCGCAGAACAAAAATTCAGAACCCATTAAATGGGGGGTGTGATTTCCTTGCCCTCAAAAAAAGCAGGAGCTCCTACGTAGTAAGCTTTTTTTACCGGCATCTCTCGCACTTTTGATTAAAGGCCACAGCTTTTTCCTTCGCTTCCTGTCTTCTTCACAGAAGTCTTCTGCAAAGCGTAGCTTGTTGTCACGGAGGTATGCGTTGTTTCTAGCTGCCCTCCAAATTGCGTCACGGTGCACTCTGCTGGTAAACTGAAGAATAACAGGCCTGGGTTTATCAGTGTGCAGTTTTCCTATGCAATGAACGGTATCGATTACATCTGGGAGCTTGGATTTTCCATCAGGTGGCACTTCCTGACAAATTCGAATCACATCATCCCCTACACTTTGTTTTGCTTTCTCCGGAAATCTGTACAACTTCAGATTCCATCTTCTATGGTATCCTTCCAGCTCCCGAATTCGGTTCTCCAGCCTGTTGCGATGATTCTTTTCCTCATCAATGCATTTCTCTGCATTAGATATCTTTACTTTCAATTATTTTACCTCTGAACAAACTAAATCAACCGTCTTTTTAAGACCTTCAATTCGCATAGCGTTGTTGTTTATCAGTTTCTCTATACCGTCTGCCCTGGCATTAATCAGTTCAGAGAGAGTAGATATAATTTCCTCACCAAATATGTCAGGTTTACCACGTTTGCTGGATGGTGGCTTACTTGGAGTCACAGGTAAAGAAGGAAAGTCATCCACAGAGGTTAATGGCGGAGATACATGGGTGTCATAATCATGACAAACATCCATCAGTAAATTGCTCCCTTCAGAAGTTATCATGACTTCAGGGTTGGGCTTCATAACAGCAGGTGTAGCCGAACTGCTAACCGTGAGATCTAATAGATCTTTCCTTTTCTTTTGAGATTTCGACATGTTTCTTCCGTCATTAAATTACAGATATCAGTTTCAAAAGAGGTCTTGATAAGCGTCACTTATCTTCAAGAAATAGTTTGTTGCAGAGATTGGGAAAGACAACTGTTCACAGCGCCATCTTCCCGCCGTCTCTTTGGGAATTGTTGCTCATCGGTCCTTGTCAGGTGACGTCACCGTCGTAAACACCGAATTGCATTATGGGACATAGCCGCCATTTGTGTTGTATCTGAGTTAACGTGAGCTGTTATGTGGCTTTAGCGTCTTTCGCAGAGTAAATACTGTGTTGCGTTCTGTTTGTGTTAAGGGCTGTATTAGTAAATCAAACGATTGAAAAGGTAATAAATGATCACGACGACAGATATTTTAAATTTCCCGCTCGGAAGAAAGTATATTGAGAGACTGTAGCAGTTACAACAGACGCACAGGGTGTCCTGGCCAGCTGCATTGAGACGCAAAATATATCTTCATTTCTCTGTTTATGCTCTCAACATTATCACAAAGGTAAGTACGAAAAAATATTTAAGTAACTTTACAACTGTCATTGCTTGAGCTTCACATATTTATATTAATTCAATGTAACACTTTAGTTGTGGGGGTAGAACTGCATTTAAATATTTACGAATCAACTTAACGTTAGTGCTTATGGATTTAAGATTGTAAAGTATTTGATTGGAAAAATATTGTAAAATACTTTTTTACAACTTAGATTTGCTGATGTACTCACTCCCTGACAAAAAGTACATTTTCGTCCTTTTTCTGAAAAACAAATATAGTTTTTTGTTGAAATCATTCCCTTAAATGTTTTAAATCTCCAGACTGTAACTTCATGAAACTGCAGTTAAAAAACCCAGTTCTTTTCCACTGTAGAAAAAATATAAATATATTGAATGACCAAGTTAATGCTTAAAAGTTCAAAATTCAATTCAGGTTTCTTATGCTAAAATATGTCATATTTTTCAAAAGCATGTAGCATTATAGTACATTTATTTTTTACTTATTCTTTCTATGTGTTATATTTTTGCTGTATATACATGTCTGACTTTGTCATTGCCAGACAAACAACATGCTTAGAAGGAGACACTTGAGGTTGAAGATGGTGAGAGACACTGATGTGAAGACACACAACTTTAAGGAGGTAGCTGAGACAAACAATGTAAACTGTGTATGGACACGTGTTGAAATAAACCACCTGTTGGAGGAGAACTGACAGCTGCTGTGTGAACTTGAAGGATACAGGATGTCTGATGGATTTTGTAACAAGAATGAAGCTAAAGTACCAAACAGGAAAAAAAACACAAAATCTTTATAACAAGCACTGAGCCATAAACATGATACTCCCTTGTGAAGGTGAAGATGTCACATTACAGCATATGATTGTAACTGTCAAACAAAGCAACGTTCACTTGTAGTGTAGAAGAGCTGTAGATGTCAATAAGAGTTAAAAGCCCAGGTGTGCAAATGTTTTTTGTGCATAATTGATACATTATTTAAAAAAATTCCTTTACATTTTTGTAACTTTGTTTTCTTTCACTGTGTGTATGGGTGTGTTTTGCTGATGTTTCATCCTGTCTTATGTAAACAGTATGATGCATTCCTCCAGAAATGACTTTTCCCTCAGTGCCTGAATAAAAATATAATTTGTATAAATGTAAATAAATGGAGGATGACTTAAAATGGGTTGTCAACTCATTTATTGTTTATGTTCTTCACAATCACAAAACTGGTACATCAGAACCAAACATAAGGTAAGCAGTTATTACTTGAACTAAATAATCCTTTAAAGAACTGAGACAAGTGCTTTTGCTTAAAGTTAAACAATAAGTCAATCAGTAGTTTGAACTAAATAGTTCACCCACATATTTAAAGTGACTTACTATTTACCTGCCATCAAGTGGTTCTAAACCTTTGAGTTTATTTTTTCTCTTTACACTAATAAAGATATCATAAAGAAAGTTGAAAATCTGTAATTGAAATTGTAGAAAAACCAACAAATACAATGGAAGTCAGTAGTTACAGGTTTTCAGCTTTTATCATAATATCTGTATTTGTCTTTAACATTAGATTAAATTAGATTAGATTCAACTTTATTGTCATTACACATGTACAAGTACAATGCAACGAAACGCAGTTTAGGTCTAACCAGCAGTGCAATAGCAGAAAGTGCAGGATACAGGAATAAGTTATAAAGTGCAGTTATAGAAAACTATGGTGATATTTACAGATGGATGTACTATGAACATTATATACAGGTTGGATAAGCTATGAACAGATTTACAATATATGAATATATGTGCAGGTTGCTATCAATAATCAGTAGTTTGCAGATAGATAAACATGATTACAAGTGTATATGTTACAATATATGAATATATGTACAGGGATAGATAAACATGATTACAAGTGTATATGTAACAATATATGAATATATGTACAGGTTGCTATTAATAATCAGTAGTATGCAGATAAATAAGCATGATTACAAGTGTATATGTATAGTGGGTGTGTACATAATTACAAATGCCCATATGCAGTGGGTATGCACAATTCAATAAGTAAACAGTTCAATGTGGTGCAGTGAATGTGCAAATTTTTAATGTGCAAATGTTAAACAGTGCAGTTATTGCGAGGAGTTTAAGTTAGAGGAGAGTGGGGGGGGGGGGGGGGGGGGGCAAAAGAGTCAGTGGGGGGCAAAAGAGTCCGTGTGGGGCAGATTTCAGGAGGGAGACAGCTCTGGGGAAAAAGCTGTTCCTCAGTCTGCTGGTTTTTGTCCGGGGGAGCCTGAAGCGCCTGCCGGAGGGCAGGAGAGAAAACTGTCTGTGAGCGGGGTGAAAGGTCCTTCAGAATACTGCGTGCTCGGCGCAAACAGTGTTTCTTCTGGAGAAGAAGAAATATCCTAATATTTGGGTGTATTGTTTTATCTAATGTTTATTTTATTTAATGTTGTTCTTTATGCACTCAATGTATTTGACTAAATAAAATTAGGATAGTATTTACATTTTTTGTTCTGTTGCTTTCATTGCATTTATTGTTCATATTTGTAAAATACTTTGGATACAAACATCTATCCAATAGTTTGTAAATGTAAGTAGATGTACCTAATGAAATAAAACAAAAAATGCAATACATAATTACAAATACTTACTGTGGTTTAATGGTGTTCAAACTAAAACAATGTATATTAAGACATTGATGATATACAGTTGTAACGAATATGGCAGATTACCATTCATCCGCCCACCAGAGGGAGCTCTCTCCCGAATATTGACTGGGTACTTCCTCTGTGGTACTTCCTGGTAGCCACCATATATAAGCACACTGCTTATGTGTGTTCATTGCGAAGTATTGCCAGTTTCACTGCCTACTAAGCGTTTTACCTACTGCTATTTCTGCCATTGTGTTATGACCTTTTTGCCTGCTCTTTTGACTACTGTTTTTGGATTTTAGACTCTGCCTTGTTTACCTTTTTGGACTGCCTCTTTGTTTGCTTGTCGTTGCCTGGTTCATGATCACGATTCTGCCTATTGTTTGATGCTAGTTGTTTGTTTAATAAACCTCCAGCTTTTCGATTCAATCCGCCTCCATGTCTTCACCTACGGCTCCCCCACAACAGTATGACATGTCATTATTATCAGCAATGAGGGGTCGGCGGCAGCGCACTCCGTTGGTTTGTAGTTAATTCAAACGGATCTATACCCTGCATGTAAGTCAGATTATCAAAATGACGATCCCTAGCATGTTTGTTTAGTGTATTGTGGTACCGCATGCTCTCGATTTTCTTATACTTCTCTAGCTTGACCTTGTAATGGCATGTATCGCTCTTGCGTTATGTGTCTCTCTCAAGTTGTCAAGCAAATCGATACCACAAAAATGGCGCCGGTGTGACGTCACACACAACAAACGCACGTGACTGACAAAGACCGATTACTCTATGCAGTACCTCTCAAGCTCTATCAGGTTGAATGGGAAGCAATGGTGTACAGCCATTTTCAGATCCCTCCAGAGATGTTCGATAGGATTTAGGTCTGGGCTCTGGCTGGGCCACTCAAGCACGTTCACCGAGTTGTTGTGAAGCCACTCTATTGATATTTTGGCGGTGTGCTTTGGGTCATTGTACGTGTGCCTCGAGACAATCCTGTCTCAGAGGTCTACAGACAATTCCATTATCTTCATGCTTGGTTTGTGAATTGACATGCACTGTTAACCCTGGGCCCTTATATAGACAGGTGTATGCATTTTCAAATCATGTCCAATCAGCTGAATTTACCACAGGTGAACACTCCAATTAAGCTGCTGAAACATCTCAAAAATGATCAGTGGAAACAGAATTTACCTGAGCTCAATTTAGAGCTACATGGCAAAGGCTGTGAATACTTATGTACATGTGATTTTTCAGGGTTTTTATTTTTAATAAATTTGCAACAGTTTAATTGTCATTATGGGGTATTATGTGTAGAATTTTGAGGAAACAAATGAATTTAATCCATTTTGGAATAAGGCTGTAACAAAGAAATGTGAAAAAATTGAAATTGTGTGTGTGAAATTGTGCGTGCGTGTGTGTGTTTGCAACACCGCAGGAGCAATACACAGTCTTCCAGTACCCACAGTTTCAGGTGCTGCACATCTTGTATCTTCACACCATAGACAACAAAGATAGTGGGGCCATTCTTCATCAATGGAAACCTCAAGGCCACTGGATATTTGATATTGCTACATGATGATGTGTTTCCCTCTATATGCACTGAAGCTGGCACGTTCCCTGAGTTTTTCCAGCAAGATGGTGCACCACCACATTATGGGTGTCAGGGAGAAGAGGGTCGCATCGACAATCCAACACAATGGGCAGCACATTGAAAACATTTTATAAATGGTCAGAAACTTGTAAATAACTCATGAAAGAATAAAGTTACGTTAAAGCACACCATTGTTTTTCTTGTGAAATTCCCAATCTGTTTGATGTGTCAAATGTGTCATCTAACAAATCTATTTTCACTTGAAATTTTTATAAAGTTAAAATTGTTGACATTTTGTCTTAACTTCCATCCAATCCAAGATGTTTTATGTGTACATATTTAGGCCCTAAAGGAGCTTTGTTTTGACAGCTCATACTTTGTAGCACACAATTTGCTGAGAACTCTGACAGGTTAGTTGTAGTCTCAATAATAAACCTAAGTCCAGACAAGTCAAAGTGGATATTCAAGTGAAAAGTTAATATTTTGTTTTGTATGTTGGTAGTGTGTATACTACAATATGAATAACAAAGAAACACACACAAAAAAAATACTTTAGCTTTTAGTTAAACGAAGCATAGCGCAAACATTCATTCATTCGTTTTCCTTCAGCTTAGTCCCTTTTTTATCAGTGGTCGCCACAGAGGAATGAATAAAATATGTTTTATGCAGTCACACAGTACTATAAAACACCCATGCACACCATTCAAACACTATGGCAAAATCTAGTTCCTTCTTACTGTGAGGCGACAGTGCTAACCACTGAGCCACCATGCCACCCTTGTGTGGAATTTGTTTGATGATAATAATGAAAAAAAAAAACTACTAAGCTCTGCACTGCTAAAATGTCGAAAGGTTTAACAACAGAAACTCATAAAAAATACAATTTAATTCCATGTATACTTTTTATCCTTTTTTGAATCTAGTTTAAAAGCAAAGTATTAAAACATTACCAAAATAAATAAAGAACCCTATGAAATCAATTAAGGACAGATCAGTTTTTAATTTCAAATACACATCATAATCATCATGTGCATTACAGACAGTAAAACCAGACTTAAATACTCATGTAGGAAAACATCAGTGAATAAAAGTGGCCGTCGTCCTTCTTGTTCAAACTCAACAGGATCTGAGGCAACCAGAGATACACGTAACACACAAGTCAATGAATTTGAAAGGAAAGGACAATTCAGATATGCCACATTTAAGATCAAATTCCTTGAAACAGGAACAAATATCATCTTTTATTAAAAAGGTTACTAATATTAAATGCTGACGTCTATGATCAAATAACTCCATAGCTTGAGTCAGGTCATTTGTAAATGGTATAAATTAGCTAATCTGAAAGCATTGTGGTGAACGAAATCACAGTGCACTATTAGAAAACTGACAGCTACTGTATGCTAATATCACAGAAGAATGTACAGTAAATATACAACTGTGCAAAACCTCACTTTTCATAGTCTTTCATTATGTAACTCGGATTACGTTTCATTAAATAGACTTGAATATAAAATAAATCCAGATTTATGATGTTGTACAGTGTCTTTGGTCGTATGAATGGTGCATTTCATTTCAGGCGACACACTGTAGGCAAAAACTGTTGCTAAACAATCAGATCAGATTTGTGGATTATGTTTGCCAGAATTGTACACAATTTAGCGCATATTTCTATTTTTAATGTAATCAATCAGCTGTGGAAGTATAATTATTAGTTATTTTTTTTTTACCATGGTTTGCACCAGCAGTGTCTTGCCTTAATAAAATAAACATCAAAACATACTTTGAGGCATATAAATGAAAGGATATTTAGTTTCTTTTAAAGCCAACATAAAATTGTATCATGATGGTCTGCGTAAAAGATGTAATGACATTACTTATTCCATCTTGACTTTATAACAACATAGGCTCATTCTGAAATTGTACCCCCTATATACATTTCTGGAGATCACAAAATATGTAGCCAGAGGAATGTATGGCTGCATTCCGTCTTTAAAACGAGCGCTACTGGGCGGTATGACACAGTTCCTTTTCACGCTTACCAGCTGACCGTTTACCTCCATGTGTGGACGGCTTTTTTCCGCTGTTACTAGTTTGTCCAGTGGCTCGACATGTATGTCGGTAGACTTAAGATGCCAAGCGAAGACGACGGGGTTTGAGTCTGGTGAAGAATGGTTCCAGAAAGCAAGTAAGACAAAAACAAAAGCCAAAAAAAATTAAATGAACAAATAAATAACAGGGTAAAACATCAAAAACATGGTAAAAATCAAGGATTTCATTTTCTGAATTGCTTTTGTAAACACTCGGTTGGGTTTAGGGAAGTCTGATGCTTTTGAAAAAACACAACCGGTTGGATTTAGGAGAAGGGTAGGTCAATCGATCGGTCAGTCAACAGTAGGGTCGGGTACTAAAACACCTTTGTAACCCACATGCACCTGACCAAATCAGCATATGAATTTTGGTGCCTAATTCCAGTGCCACTGGTGCTGCGACAAAAAACGTAAAAAAAACTTCAAGGGGTGCATCAAAGGCACACATAAATACGCATTGTCACACCATCTCTAAATATGTCATTCTAAACAGCTTTGAGGGATACAGACACCGTCAGAGATTTCAGATGTTTGTTCTTGTTGCTTATAGAAGGCAAAGCGCGCAGTACGGCGAATGCGTTGAGCGACTACCTCCATCGACACGTATTATTACGTTCATCTAATTTGCTTAAACTAACCATCCCTAGTGGACAGCGGCCACTGGTGGATTTACACGAGAAGAGCAGGTGTGAATGGCACTCGTGAGAGAAATTTGAGCATACAAAAAGCATACACAGCGGCCTCTGATGGATTTACAAAATCAAAAACTGAAAAAAAAAAAAAAGTTCCTCCTGGGACATATTTGGCGCTCTCCAGAAACATATATAAGGGTACGTATTCAGAATGAGCTTGGGTTGCTTTGCTTTATAAGGTTATAAATGCGAACTGAGGTTTTCATATTCACACATTATAATAACACTCTTGGAAACAGTCAGAAACAAAATAAACACATCACAACAGTAAACAAAATAAAGTTATTCTGGTCTTTAAATAAATAGGTATAGATGTAAAAACCCTGTGCTTTCCTCCATTGGCATATGGACTATAATTCATCTTTTGGGTTGATGCGAAGGTCATCTTCAAACATGTGCTGATTATCCAGAGCCTGAACCACTTCGTCTGCTTGAAGCCTTTCCTGCAATTTGATCAAAAGACTTTCATTAAAATTGGAAAAGTTGGACAAATTGTGGACACACGTGCTGTGAAAGACATGGGTATTTCATGTGGCGCTGTAGTGAATGTTTCATAAGTGGTGCACACATGGTCAAATGATGAGCTATCCAGGTGTGTGTCTTCCACAGCTTACTGATGTCAAAATGGAAACTGTTGAGCATTATATACAGCAACTGCAAGGCCACAGTGCAACAAATCACCAGCAGCTACAACAATGTTGACCACGGCAATGTCTCACAGCACACAGTTTATCACAGTCTTCTGTGAAAAAGCCTGTGTGTCTGATAACTGTACACCATTGCCAACAATGCAGGACATGGACCCAAGATCGTCAATATTAGATTGTTGATTACTGGAAGAAAGTGGTCTGACTTGACAAATAAAGATCCTTTGTCAACCACTTAACACAGACACAGTGATTACCATTAAAGGCCATGGCACCTAATGCAATGTTGAGCAGATAGAGGCCTCTTATGATGGTGTCTTGGTATTTTAGAGCTGGGAAACACATAGCCAACAGCTGGACATTGGGCAGCATTTGGGGGGATATTTTGTTTAGTGTGATTGGGCTCATATCGAGGGAGTCTTCCTGATTCAGAATGCCGTCATCGGTGAAAGAAAGCTGTAATAGCATGTTTAACAGCCAAATGTTTAGTTGTTCAGCTACAAATCAGAATGCACAAATAAAAACTGAAGTGACAAAACTAAGCAAATGACAGAAGTCAAGATGGAACACAAAAAAGCTAGCTGTCATCAAACAATATAGAGTATCAGGTTATCAGACTTATTTGCACCAGCAAATTCATCTGTGGTGAGAGAGAAGTACTGAAATGGGAAAAATGATACATGAACACTGCTTTATTTACAATTTGTATGTGTGCAGCACTAGTTCCAGTTTCCCTTTGTGGAATGAGCAGTGTTGGGCATGTTGCTTAAAAAAGTAATTAGTTGGTACTAGTTATTTCTCACATTTAGTAACTGAGTTACTAGCTTTAGTTGCTTTAATAGTTTCTCTCTCAACCCTTTTGAAAGTATCACCTGCATTTTTAGCAAATCATCATCAATTATGTGGTTGTCAAACCCCTACACACATCCCAATCAACATCAGTTATGTGGTTGTCTCTTTCTAACATACACGCCATGCAAAATCATCATGTGCCCCCCTTTATCCGCAACACACACTAGAGCAGGCCGAAAGAGACAGATGTAGACAGATGGACACTTAAGTAAGCTAAAGAAAATGGAAAATTATATATCAATTATATTATGCCCCCTTTTTTGGTCAGTAATTATAATGGAGTTGTAATTTATTTGATTACTCGGGTAGAGGGAAAAAAGTTAGTGATGGTGTTTATTTATACCACCATTATTTCGATCACTGAGAATGATAAAACACACTACTGCCACCTGGACATTTGGAGGGGAATATCCTCTCACACAGATGCAAAATGTACATTTTAGTTTCAATTTTCTGTCATCCATTTGGTGTCCATCATTGTACAAGCATTGTTAATTCTTAGTTTATTTTAGTAAATACTAACAGATAAAAAAAACTAATGGAATCTTATTGTAAAGGATGACCAAATTATTAAGTACCTTTATTTTAAAGCTGTAATCTAAATCTTACAAATCTTGGTAAGACTTTACAATAAGGTTCATTAGTTAGTGCATTTACTAACATTAACTAAACACGAACAACACATGTACAGCATTTATTAAACATAATTGAACATTTACTAATGCATTATCAACATCCAAGTCCATGCTTGTTAACATTAATTAATGCACCTTGAGTTAACATGAACTAACAATGAACTACTGTATTTTCATTAACTAACGTTACCTAACATGAACAAATAGAGTAGTAAATGTATTTTTCATTGTTTGTTTATGTTAGTAAATGCATTAATTAAAATTAACTAAAAAACCTTATTGTAAAGTGTGACCCAAATCTTAGTGGGAAAAAATCCACACAGAAATTGCTCACGTTCTTTCTGAACGTGTGTTTGTTTCAGAAGCATGTCAACATTCTACTTCCTCTTTATCACCTCACCGCATCTAAGACCACTGATGTTCAGTCACATTTTTAGCTTTTAGACATTAAGTATTTCATTACAAGCCTTTTTTTTTTAACTGTCAATAAATAATAATTTTACATTAAATGTTAAATGTTTTGATAAGTTTTCACAGCACAATGTCCCATTATCACTTAAATTATATCTGTAATATATAAAAATATGAATATATAAATACAATTCAGACCCTTATAACAGTCAGAAAAAGACATTGTTACACCTTTATTTATAGCTAAAGTGGTCAAAAGTCACTGGCATGTGTAGAAATATTCCAGGCTTAAGAAGTGTGGGTGAAATGTGTTAAAACACAATGGCCATCATGCTAGTGTGTAGTGAGAACATAGGAAGTGGTTTGGGGGTTTGACAGCACTCTTTGATGAGTATCACATGTCTGTGGGCATCTAAGGCTTGGGGCTTGTGCTTAATTTACAATGGAAAATTCCACTTATATAAGAACACTCTTCTAATTATTGGTTCGTTAAGTTGTGATGTATATAATACTGTTTAATGGACCAAGCTTGTTCTCATGCAGCTGTTCATGAGCATGGTATAGCCATATCGCACATTAAAGCAAATATTTGACAAAACACTGGTGTAACTACAGTCTCTGCACTAACACTAATATTAACACTAATAGACACTAACACTAATAGACACTAATATTGTAACCATTTATAAAATATGAATCACTGTTGATCGTCTGAAATTAGGCATTAATATAAACATAATTATTATGATTTTCAACAGTATTGCAGCACACTGACAGTATTTATTAGTCCAATTGTTGTTCACTTTTCTCATCTGAGTCTGACATGAAACTTAAAGGGGTAATTGCTTAAAAAAATTAAATGTACTCTTTCTGAAGTGGTTCCAATGTTTATGGGTTTTTTTCTTCTGTTGAGCACAAAAGAAGATATTTTGCAGAATGCTGGAAACCTGTTTTCATTGATTTCAATAGTAAAAACAATAACTATAGAAGTCAATTTTTATAGGTTTTCTAAGCATTTTTCTAATTATTTTAAGTTGTATTTAACAGAAAAAAAAGAAACTTATAAAGGTTGGAAACAAGCCAAGCGTTAGTAAATGATGACAGAATGTTTATTTTTGATTAATTATCCATATTACAAACTTATATAATGATTTAGTGAACTGAAAAGTGATGTGCATGGCTGTGGTAAATGTGGCGATCAGGCTTTCTCACCAGCTCCCTGTAGAGGGGGTTTAAAGTGAACCAGAGAGCCACGGCACACCTCTGCCCTCTAGTGACAGCCCGAACACCATGTGGATTCTCTCCACCCGAAGAAAAGCCCACCAGGCGCCCACATCTAGGCTTCACCGAGGCCTGCGATGACAAAACAGAGCTTAAAAGAGTTATGAACTACCTTGTCTGTCTATTTTGTATATCTTAGAGATTAGGAAAACTTTTACATTATAAAACAGCTTGTAGTTTTGAAATAATAGGCTATATCGTGGTCGTGTTTAACCCCTTTAATGGAACACTCAGTTTGAAGTAGACTGTTGACTCGGAAATAAACGCCCACTGATGTTATTGGGTGACAGTTTTGCATTTTTAAATCTTCTTAAGAGTTTGAAAGAACGTCAGCCCACTGATGTAAGCTTCTGTGTGTGTGTGTGTGTGTGTGTGTGTGTTTGACAGCCTACATCCATCAAAAAGATGACTAAAAATGATTAAATACTGGCTATACATCAAAATAATAACAGATAACAGTTTTGCATATTTAAATCTTCTTAAGAGTTTGAAAGAACAACAGCCCACTGATGTAAGCTTCTGCGTGTGTGTTTGACAGCCTTTATCCATCAAAAAGATGACTAAAAATGAGTAAATACTGGGTATACATCAAAATAATAACAGATAAAAAGTGAACTCTTAAAGGGCCACAAAACCCCCTGTCTCAGCAGGGTGTTTTCCCACCTCTAGTTTAAAAAAAGTTAGGAAAGTGGGTGAGTCCAGGTTTGTTTAGATGGGAATGTCGAGTGGCGAAAGAGGGAAGGGTTTGCATGAAAAGTATCATTATGTGCACGTGCTGATTTTCACAGAGGCAACACAAATACAGAGGCAGAGGAGATAGACAGTAACTACGTTTGAATGGACACCAGTCATCAAACTATTTGCCTTAATCTGAATTCAAGAGTTCACACTTACCTGATAATCAATAAAGCGTATTTGGCATGCTGTCCCGGGAGAGAGCCCTGAGCTCGTAATAACCTCGAGCCAGGGGCTCCCTCCCGTTAGAAAGGCGAGAGGGGAATTCGAGGTCAGGTAGGTCTCGAGAACTCCCCTGCTTGTCACCGTGAGAAGTGTAAACTCAGGTTGTATTGGGTGATAATTTGTTTTAGTCGATTGGCTATGGTTTATGTTTTTGGACGGTGGGAGGAAACCGGGGAACCCGGGGAAAACCCACGCGAACACGGGGAGAACATGTAAACTCCACACAGAAACACCAACCGGCCCAATGGGTTGGACCGGCGGTATTCTTGCTGTGAGGCAACAGTGCTAGCCACTGGGCCACCGTGTCGCCCGATCAGAAAAAGTGGGAAGATGTAGGGGTGGAAAGGGGGGGAGCTTCAAGACAAAGATAACTGGAGTGAAAAACTCCGGTTATTTATAATGCTTCCGTAATCATTTAATTGGGTCTGATTTCGGAGCTAACAAGGAGCCAGCCGTGTTGATTATAAGCATGTGATCCTCTCGAAATTAGTTTATGAATAAACCACACTAAGACAATAAAATGATGAAGGTGTTTACATGAGTTGCTTTTTGGATGTTCCTGTCATGCTATCCACATTTCCTCCGAGTATCATGTAATTCCGGGTGTTTCATTCTTAATTTGTGAACTATTAACTGCAATTTGGCACCTTCACTTTTACTCAGAAACATTTCATGCGTGCCCCCCGTGACAAACGAGATATTAGATGTGAGAAACTGCTAGTTAGACGGTAGTTTTGATAAAATCTGATACCGCACGCCAAATGGTAGAAAAAACCTTCCGCATTTATCACTAGATGCAGAGACTTGGTGGGTGCAGAGAATAGTGTCAAACAGCCATGTATGTATAGACCAGGGATTCTCAACCAGTGGACCATGGCCCACTAGTGGGCCTCAGCGATCCTGCAGGTGGGCCGTGAGATAGCTTAAAATTAATCTAAATAAAATACTATAATTATTTGATTTGATAATTAAATATGTCATATTAAAGCGATCGAATGATTCTCATTTTCTGTGATTGAATAGGCTATTTCGGACTCGGTGCAAAAACAGCCTTACTGTTAAATGCAGACGGTGGCTTAACTTTTCAACTAGGTCCTCAGTTGTATAAATCAAACCGTTACACAAATGTAAAGGTAACGATGGTTAGAGTTATAATAACCAGCCTTTGCACAAACATTCATACATTCAGTGAATCAGTGGGCGTGACTAAAAATATTGATGTAGAAGTGGGCGTTGATATTCTGTGAATGTGGAGTTTAGCCACACTGTTACACAATAATATGGCACATTGCACAACCTATCGTTTTTAGCAGACTGGCTTCAATATAAGCTGTCTTTAACGTAACAAGAACGTTTTAAATTCTAAATTTACGGGATGGTTTTATAGTACAATGACAATTGATATGCCAAAGGATCAAAAGAATTTAGATTTTTCAATTCATGACTGCTTTAAACTTGATCTGAGATGCTTATTTTTGCTTACCGTGACCGTCTTGGCATCCATTTCTGTAAAGATGAATTCTCCACCATCAAAATCACCATTCAGATACAGCAGGGCACTGAGAAAAGAGGAGAAAACAGAGTAAACATTCTTCAACATAAAATGGCCACATTCAGCTTGCAGTTGTAATGTGAATAATGTAATGTCAAGAGTCTGGATCAGTTTTATGGTGATTGTTACCTGTAGTCTCTGTAAGTGTACGCTGGAGGCTCCTTCCAGCATTCGTTGGCCTCTGGGTCAAGAAGACAGTTGTCAGCATGAATGGGGTGACTGAGGTCATTCCTGTGGTCTTGCTGACCTAAGAAAATAATCAGTAAAATATGTATAAATTAACATAAATTCAGTATTTAGTTTGTAACAAAACTATAATCAGTGTTTTATAGCATAGGTCTCAAACTCCTGGAAGGCCGCAGCTCTGCACAGTTTTGCCCCAACCGTACTCAAACATAGCTGATCCAAATAATCAAGGTGTTATAATCAAGCAGGTGTGAGTTGGAGGTGGTTGGAGCTAAACTTTGCAGAGCTGCAGCCCTCCAATTTGGGTTTGTATTGGGTTTGAGACCAGTGTTTTATAGTATTTATTACACTCACATATAGTTATATAAATATAATTGATTAAATATATAGTATTATTTAGATACATCTACTTAAAACATCAATTTAATAATAATGTAGTTTATTTAAAATATATTAAAGACATGCACATTACATAAATATTAAAGTTTTAACAGTAAAATTTTAAAATTATTATGTATATACAACATATGTATAAATATCTGATATGATATTTATTTAATGTGTAATAACATTGTTGTTATTGTTGTGTTGTACCCGATATAGCAGTCCGGCACACCAGATGAGTGTAGGAGAAATGCAAAGTTGAGTTGAGCTTGAAGTAGGACTCAATGATGCGTCTAGCCTTCTCACTGACATCATAGAAGAGGCGGGCACTTTTTAAAGGAACACGCCCCTCATAGCCAAACTAAAAAGGTAAATTATGAATTAGTCATTAATATTATTCAGCAATGTTTTAATTATTCATGACTGAATGACTGATGACTGAAACTGTTTAAAAATGTAGCAATCAAGCTAAAAGTGTTAAGCAGACATTTATTTATCTAAAGTAACTCACAAATGAAGAACAAAAGCTATTTGTCAATGAATCGACAACAGCTGAATTTTACAACAGGTTTATCAGACTAAGTATACTGATGAGGAGGAATAGTTATGTGTATTTTCATGGTGTTAGCTTACACTTTTGGAATATGGTTTTAACACATGGCTGTTTTAATTATGTATGACTTTTTAACTACAACTGTTCCATCAAACTATATGTCAAATACATATAGAAAAGCTATAGAAAACATAAAATTCCATGTTTATTACACAAGAAATAGTAAATACAATAGAAATGAACAACACTGTTTACCTAATATTTGTGAGCATCAGGCATTTTTTCATGATATTAGCATCTAACTTCCAATTTGTTAGAAACATGCAACACATGATTATGCATTTACATTTAGCTCATTAGCAACATGCTAACACTAAACTGTGGATTGCTATTAATTAGCAACAAATCAGTGTTTATAAATACGGTAATTAATTAAGATAAGAAGAACCAGTTCGCAATAGTTCTCAGCATATCAGCCATTTTTTTTCAAACAGCTAAAAATATGCTATTACCAAATTGGAATAAGAGTTACTTTGGTACTGTTTGTAAACATGAGTATGAGTCTAAAAGGTCTCACCTTAAATGTTTTCAGTACCGTCGCCCCTTCGAACCTCTCATTCGGCGTGTGAGGAGACATTTTCCCCTTGTAACCATCACCAGCTGCAGCGACACTCTGCACATATTCAGATATTTACATGACATACTTGAGCGTATCAGTAAAGACCACAATGGAAATAAGTTTTGTTTTGGTAACACTTTATTTTGATGGTCCATTTGAGCATTAGTAGACTGTCTGCTTAATATCTGCTGATACTCCTCTTTTAACAAACATTTAACTGACTATAAAAAACTTATCAAGTATTGTACATGTTAACTTACCCTAACCCTAACCTAACAGTCTACTAATAATCTAATGAGAATTAGTTGGCATGTAAATTAACTTAAAATCAACAAACGGACCATTAAAATAAAGTGTGACCTTTGTTTTTAATTTTAACTTTAGTGTGACAAATTAAGTATATTCAAATAAAAAGAAAGAAAAGAAAGCGTAGGCTGACTGTGGCTATGAGCTGCCACTGTGTTGTGGCAGGAGTTTAAGTCAGACAAGTGTAGATTTCTCACATGTGCCAGATTTCTGAGGTCAGAGCATTGCTCGTCACTGATGACATCATCAAGAACCACCCGCTGACTGCCGTTCAGGGAGAGAGAGTTCAGTACGACATGCACATTCTCATACAGCAGTGGACCTCCTGCACACACACACACACACACACACACACACACACATACACGCAACCCACATAAACAGCACTGTGAAATAAAAATGATAAATCAAGAACACAATTTTTGTAGTTTTGGGGTTACTATGATATACAAAGTCACTTAAAGCTGTTGTTATATGGAAAAAATAATGAAATATTATGTGTATAAAATGCCTAAAACAAGCATTTTGTCAAACCTGCCGATGGCTAAAGACTTAAAAAAAAGATGGCTGGTAAGTTTTCATTTCGCTTTTTGCTTTCAGATGTTACATTATTACATTTTTTTGCTGAAAATAAGTTATTTAATATTATAATTATAACACTACTAGTAGGCTCCTTAAATTGTTTAAAATAAGTAGTAGTGTTGATATTAAATCATTTTATTTTCTTAATATTTTAAATACAAATTAAATAGTATCTTATATAATAATTAAATGGTTGTCATTATTTTTAAATTATCTAAAAATCTGCATATTGTAAACAAAGGCATTGTTGAAATAAATAAATTTACCACAAATTAAATTTATCAGCAGATACCAGCAGATTTTTTTTTCACATATAACAAACTTGTGTGTTAATTCCAGACTATTACCACATCTTTTATAATGTAATTCAGGCCAGATCATTTCAAAGTCATAAACAGCTCATTACCTTCCCTCAGCTCTGGCAACTTAGACATTGTGATGTTTCTTTTGGCTGATATTGGCACATAATCCATCCAGCCATCTGTACCAGAAGGAATCCTGAAGACACATATCCAGCACATATACTCTCAATTGAATGTTTATTTATTTTATATATAGTTGAAGTCAGAATTATTAGCCCCCTTTAGATTTTTTTTTCTTGTTTAAATATTTTCTAAATGATGTTTAACAGGGCAAGGAACTTTTCAAAGTATGTTTGATCATATTATTTCTTTATTCTTATTTGTTTTATTTCGGACAAAATAAAAGCAGTTTTTATTTTTTTAAAAGGTCAAAATTACTAGCCCCTCTAAGCTATGCTTTTTTTTTTTTTTTTTTGATAGTCTACAGAACAAACCATCGTTATATAATAACTTGCCTAATTACCCTGACCTGCCCAGTTAACCTAATTAACCTAGTTAAGCCTTTAAATGTCACTTTAGGTAAATACATTTTAGTGTCTTGAAAAATACCTAGTAAAATATTACATACTGTCATCATGACAGAGAAAATAAATCAGTTATTAGAAATGAGTTATTAAAACTATTATGTTTACAAATGTGTTGAATAAAATCTTCCCTTCATTAAACAAAAATTGGGGGATAAAATAAACAAGGGGGCTAATAAATCTGACTTCAATTGTATATTCATATTTTGAGTACTCCTACCTGTTCGCATCTTCTCTACCACCTGAACTGCTCCAGTAGCTCTGAAGAGTCACAAAAGTGGAAAGTGTACATGAAAAGCCTTAAAATAATATGATATAAAGAGCTTTATAAAAGATGTCGGAATATTAGATGAGTCCACCACAAGGGGGCGATAGAGGTTGACGCTTTCATTTTAGAGCTCACAGAAGCACCTGCTGCTATTCAATACTGTTATGAGATTGAAACATTTCCTGGTTCCTTCAAGATACATTTGAACTGTTTTAGGACATTTATTTTTAAAGAAAACCCCAAAGAGAGTCTGGCTAGTCAAATGTTGACAGAAAGAGCAATATTCTGAAACTGCTCTGGTATGCAACGCAATGCAATACCAAAAAAAAAAAAAAGAAACAAAAATATACTATATTAACTATATTATCTATTTAAAGACTTATGATATTAATTTTCTAGTGCTTTTCAATCTGACCAACAAAATACAGACTTAAACCAAATATATGACATTTCTGTTGTTTAACAGACCCAACCTAAAAAATAAATTGCTTGTAAATGTCTGTGGATATTACACTGGCAAAAAAAGCACGTTTCAGTATTAGAAAACCATTTCGGGCTGAATCTGTGAACTTACCCCTTCAGTATAGGCCACACCAAGGTTACTGCTGCCAATGAGGAGCAGGTCTAACTCCTGTTTGTGCCGCCTCAAATACCCTTTAGCTTCCTGCAGTAGCAAAAGTAAGCATAATAAGTTTACATTATTATAGACTTATAATCATAGCATTGATGACTGTGCTTTTACTTCTTATATCATGTTTTAATTGGATAAATGCACACTTGTGTCATTTCTAGTTCCAATGTGCCGAATTACACCCTATACTGAAACAGGGGCTAATTTAGTTCCCCTTAAAGAAGTTTCCCAGCCTGATCTCACAATGAAACATAACAACTTTACATTCAGTTTAGTGGCTAATTAGTATGAAAATGTACTATTTTAAAAAGGAGTCATGGCACCCAACCCCACCCCTAAACCCAACCGTCATTGGAGGATAAACAAATCGTACTAAATTGTACGAATGAGACTGAATGAATTCATACAAATTAGCCAATAAATCAAAAAGTTATGAATTGCCATAATATCGTGTTGTATATTCCCTGTTCATACGGTGAAAATAATTGATCCAATAGATTGAGGAACCATGAAAAAGCTTCTAGCTTTACAGCGTGAAAGCCAATAATATTAAAAATGTTTATCTGAAATGTTCTCACTTTTAATAAATAAAAATGACTTCTTGTGTGTCAATGATGTTTACACATTGGCTCCGAAACTGTCATCCTTCCTAAAAAAAAAGTTGGATAAGGTTAGAATTTTTGCAGGCATCTGTAGCAAGCACTTTCAGAGGTGCTTTGTAGAGATGCTCTGATCAAGATTTTTGCAGCCAATATAGAGTACCGATTCCTTGTCATAGTCATCGGCCACTACAAAATACAGATTCTGATGCTTCAAGCTTTATAATGCATCCCTCTAAGCATGAACCTTAAGAGAAGATCTTGCCTTACCTAAGAGAGTAAATTAAAGATGCTTCATATAATACCTTAAACAAGTCTCTTATAACCATTTAGTGTGGACACGTCATGGCCAGAAGCAGCTTTACATGCTTTTGTTAAATGTAAAAAAGTCCCGGCTCCAGCTTGGAACTTTAGGTGGGCCAAGTGACATTCCAGGTGGGCCAAAAAAGTGTATTATATATACACTATATTTATATTTGACTATATTTATCTCTGTGTCTGCTTGCTTGATTATGTGTGTAAGAAAGAGATGTTTGTTAAGTTTTGCAAAAAATTTGCATTTTAGCCATTTTGCTCTCCATGAACTATATGGTTGATTCTCTAGTTACAGGTACAGTTGAAGTCATAATTATTAGCCCCCCTGAATTATTAGTCCCCCTGTTTAGAATTTTTCGTCACATATTTTATCTTTGCCATGATGACAGTAAATAATATTTGACTAGATATTTTTCAAGACACTTCTATGAAGCTTAAATTTAAATGCTTTAAATGTTTCTATGCATTTAAAGGCTTCACTAGGTTAATTAGGTTAACTAGGCAGGTTATGGTAATTAGACAAGTTATTGTATAATGATGGTTTATTCTGTAGACTTTTTTTTTTAATGAGCTTAAATGGATTAATAGTTTTGAACTTAATTTTTTTTTTTTTTCAACTGCTATTATTCTCGCCGAAATAAAACAAATAAGACTTTCTTCAGAAAAGAAAAAAATATTATCAGTCATGGTAACAATAAAGTGCTTTGCACACATATTTAAATTTTGTATGTTGCACTTTGCATGAACTTCACAACTGAAACTGCCTGTGATTTGTCTATTTTTGTGCGTTGTTCACAGATAGTGAACTTGAGGGCAGGTGTTGTGCCTAGAGAAATGTACCCCTTTCAATTTACTCTTTTCGTGAGAAAAATGCTGTTTAAGCGTGCCTAGTTTCATCTCCCAATTATCCTACTCAGTGCTGCTGAACTGTTTGCTACGAATTAATTGTACGAATTAAGACTGCATGAAATTAAATAAAAAAGAAGTGCGTTTGGTAATGCCCACTGAGACACGTAGTGCGCACAGAAATCTGCTCTCTGTGCCGAATTAGGTTCCCTTTCATCTAATGCAGCTTGAATGGTTTAAAATTATTGAAACAGAATAATTTTTTCAAGATTGTAAATGAGCCAGCCTTGAAGAAACATGTTTTTAAAGCTCACGGTCACATCATATACATGATGCTTTCTCAGTTATGAAACGCATTGCAAAAAAAATTTGTTGTTATCCGATGTGGGGCCAAGGCGACGCGGTGGCACAGCAAGTAGTGCTGTTGCCTCACAGCAAGAAGGTCGCTGGGTCGAGCCTCAGCTGGGCCAGTTGACGTTGTTGTGTAGACTTTGCATGTTTTCCCCGACCTAAATACATGCAGGACCATTTAAATATTTTGCTCGTGTCCAACTATTGACAGCAGATCAATGACAGAGAGCTGGGGTTTTAGCACTCAGGATATCTTTACTGCTCTACTAATTTAACCTAACAAATGTAATGCTTAGAACATCACTGTGCCTCTCGCAATCTGTTTTCTTGCTCATTCACTCGCATTGCCATGATTTCCAGGTATTTTAACACATTTTTGGGAATCACGGAGTCACTGTGAAATCGACTGAGAGAGGTCATGTTGTTGGATGAAACACTAGATAGTGGCAATGCTTAGGTCACAGCAGCATAAAACACTGGAAATACAATGGCTGGACTTGCAACAAAGAGTCCATCACTCATGCGAATTGCGCTAATAGACTGTATAAAGAGTTGGAAAAAGGCTGCTGTAGGCTATGTATAATATACGGGTGTGCATTTGTGTCTTCCTCTGCTTGTAAACTCATAAACAAACACCTGCGATAGGTTCCTGAGATTGGTCAGATTGGCAAGTAACGATCGAGTCATGAAATGTGATTATTGGACGATCGATGGCAGCATCCCTAGTGTTTTGACAATTCAGAGCCACCATACAAGCGATGTATCCAGAATGGAATCTGACAAATTAATCCACTTTGTCTTGACAAACAGAGACAAACAAAAGGTGGAATATGAAGACAGATTGTTGTGGATAGTTGAGAATTACTGCTGTATACTACTGTGTGCAGGTTTCAATGCCTGTCACTCCTTTTCCATGGCACTTGTGTTTGTGTGTGTTTGTGTGTGTGTGTGTGTGTGTGTGTGTGTGTGTGTGTGTGTGTTTGTGTGTGTGTGTGTGTGTGTGTGTGTGTGTGTGCGTGTGTGTGTGTGTGTGTGTGTGTGTGTGTGTGTGTCTGTATGCTTTTACATATACTGCCAGTCTCTGTGCAGCATCAATTCAATTTAATGGACACAACATTTCTTACTTTTTTCGAAGAAGAGTGAGAATAAAGCATCACTGCCTAAAGAATCCATTTTGTACTGTTTTGAAATGTATATTCATGGTGACGTGGTGGCTCGGTGGTTAGCACTGTCACCTCACAGCAAGAAGGTCCCTGGTTCAAGTCCCGACTGGCATTTCTGTGTGGAGTTTTCTTGTTCCCTGATGTTCATGTGGGTTTCCTTCGGGTGAGAGTGTGTGAATTGAGTGTGTACCCAGTACCAGGTTACGACTAAGTTGGTGGTTTATTCTGCTGTGGCAAACCCTGTAATAGTGACTAAACTGAAGGAAAAGAAATGAATGTATTTTTCGCAACAGATTTCAGATTTGTATGCATTATAGATTCATATACTTTTATGCATCAGACTCAGTGTGTGACAAATTTTCATAATAACGAATAGAAACAAAAAAACATAAAAAAAATTTGGGAGTCGTTGTGCAACTACTTTTACTCCCAAACATTTCATTTAGAGCCTCACAAAATAAAAACACAACCTGAGAAATGTACAGCATGACAGACATTCGATCTGAGATCAAGCCTGCTCTACAACCTGCACAATTACTTTTATCCTTCTTTCATTCTAGGGGGATTTTTTTATCGGTGGTCACTGGCGATTATTAAAAGCAGCTTGTTATGACTGGAGAGCAAAGTCTTCTGCTTCTAAGTGTGGTTGAGACCACATTAAATGCTGCCCTTTTGAGAAAAGAGTTACGCTGGTAGCATTTGTGGCATCATGTTCTCCAAATGCAAACAGCACGCAAATTGTTTCAAGGAGCTTTGTGGCGTTTCGGTAAAACTTTTCCACTTATTCCAGAAGACAATACTGTCAGCACAATATCTCAGCAGTGGGTTAACAAGGGTCCCAGAGGAACTAGAAATGGGGCAATCAGAAGTGGCAGCAGGCCAGAGAGATGGAAACACTGCATTGGGGTGGAAAAGAATGTAGTGGCTTGTTATGAGCTAAAGGACCCTGCACTGAATAACATATTCAAGCCCTCTGGCTCTTGACTCTATAAACTCTTACAGTGCTAATAGTTTCCAGGCTTTCCAGCGAGAGACTGTTTTGGATGGTTCACCAGTGCGTGCAGCCACTACTGTACATCTCGAATACCAAACCCGCTCAACGCCTGATCGTTCCAGTGTGTTTATGAATATATATACGGCCTCCTGCCAGATTCTGCTCTTGGACTGATTTAACAATAGATCTGGACTGGGATGATCTGGATCTTGTCAAAAGCAGGGATCAAAGAACTGTCAATGTTATGACTCTGGACTTGCTCTATAGGGACTGCAGCAGTTATACAGTGAAGTACTTGAAGGAAGAGCATCAACTGAAGGGAAGACTGTGAGTTATGTCTATAACCTCAGGAGACCAACAGATAACTGTAAATGTGTCAGTAAAAAGTAGATCTACAGCTTGTAAGTGGCTAGAATTTCCAATACAACGGCATGGGAACTATTTTGCAACTTAGCAAATTAGTGGCTAATTTGTAGGAATTTATGTGATCTAATTTCTACATTTTTGTAGTATTTGCTCACGTGACAATAATGATTAAAGCCGTATGATGAATAGCCGTGGTAAAAAAATACAAAAATAAAAATGCTACAGTAAAATTACCTGGCTAAAATTTTCCTTAGTACATGCGGTCAATATCTGTAAATTGCCTTTCTGAGATTTCATAAACATTTTTTTTTTTGGTTTGACATTACTATAGTTTTTTTTTTCTCTATGATATACATTAAGGCTAATTTATATTTTTGCCAGGCACCACATCGTGGATTTCCGTTGACTATGCAGGCACCTCACGAAATAGATGAGGCTTTTATACTTGATGCGTTTGCCGTTGTGATATTTGTTAAAACGATAGGGGGCAGTCAAAAGAAACCCAGCGTAAAGTCGGACAGATAAACAAAAAAGTAGGAAGTTTTCAGAACTACATCATATAATTACAGATTTTCTTAATTGCTTTGATGCAGCCGTCAACTGAAACTCCACATTTTCGAAACAAGTAACACACAGGCCTAAAAAGCGGCACTTATGGTCAAAATGAGACATTTTGCTTGCAAAACGCACATACCATGCCAAAACATTTAAAAATAAGCAACAAAAGCTAGTTTTACCTTCAAACAACACAAATTACAAACAAGTATTTGAGCTCTTTCAATTAATCATTACACAATGTAAAACAAAATACAAAATACAGAACTCAGTGTAAGTCAGTGCACCATTGCTTGTCATTGTAGCCTATTGCCAATGCCATTTGCTGTCTTTCTATTTGAGCTGTCAAATGTGCCTTTTTGCAAAGAATTGGATCCAGAATAAGAAATGCTTTGATTAAATTGATATTGAATTCATGACAATTTTCAAACTGTGGCTGAAAACTGAAATACTGTAAAAAAACAGACAAAAGTAATGAATTACTGTAAATATTAGAGAAAACACAGGTAAACCAATATACAGTCGATGGCTACATGGGTCCTTTGCCTGCAAAAGCGCTATGCGGGCATAGGGTTGGCCATCATACACTTTACAGAGCCAGGTTGAGAATAATACCTGTATTCTTTTCTAGAGGAATTTAGGATTTATCGGGGGTAGGTACAAATCTACAAATTGTGGACCATGCAGTTTTTTTTCTTTTTGGCCCAGAACAGCCCTGTCCTGTCACTTTTGACCTATTTATAGGCCTGTACTACAGTAAAGCAGTGATTGGTTAGTGATCAGTTAAGAAATTACTGTTTCCACATTTAAAGAGTTTGTGTGTGACCTGGTGAATAAGTGTAGCATTTTGACTGTTTGTGTTTGAAAAAGGAAAGCAAGTAGCTTCCTGTTAGATTTTTGTGTTTTAGGTAGAAAGTTGTGTGTAGTGTTTTGAAAAAAGTGGAAGGCTGAGAAACAGCTTCTGGTTTTGGTAATTTGATGTGTAGCTTTGCATTTTGAGTGAGATGTTTCAGAAATTGTGTGACAAAAAGATTTTGTGTGTAAGCAGTTGGAAAAAAACTGTAATGACAACAGAACATGGGTTGCTCTACAATAAGAAGAAAAAAAGCCAAAAAAGTTACCAAAAAATACTGACGTTGTTTTATAGATTTAGCCCACTCTACAATTCACACATTACTGTCTGGCTAGTTTGTGTCTTCTGCTGATATGTCAAGGTCCAACATTCCTGATTATTATCACCATAGCCAAGAAAAATAGAGCAGGAGCATATCATAAACCAATAGGCTCAAATATTCTTTTCCAGTTATTAAAGAAATAATTTGTTACTTCATTCTTGTTTTTAACCTTTAATGGATAGAACAATGTAGAGAATTGACAGGAAACCATGGGGAGCAAACAGAGGGGAAAGATCAGCAAAGGACGTTGAGCCAGGAATCGAACTTGGATTGCCGTGAGCATCTTGGTGCTATATGTTGGCACACTTAACCACTAGGCTACGGGTACCACTGTTGCATATCATCTTTAAAATGAATGCTACGGGGCGGTTCCAGAAACCAGGTAAAACAAAAGCACATAAATAAATAAATAAATAAATAAATAAATAAATAAATAGATACATAAGAACTGTGGTGAAATCACATCACCATGGCGGCTTTTCTTGTAGTGTGCTTTTAAAAACACATCCGTTTGGGTTTAGGGAAGGGGGTTGGTGGGTCAGTTGCGCAAGAGTGGGTGCCTGAAAGGGTAGGGGTGTGTGCGCACGAGGTATCTCAAGAGCGGTGGGGGCATGTGCATGTGTCATATCTGAAGAGAGGTGGGAGTGGGGGCGTGTGCACACGACGTATCTGAAGAGTGGTGGGGGCGGTGGAGACTACTTAAGGCCTGAGTGGGAGATGCGCAATTCCCGGGAGATTATCATTCGTTTGTGGGCATCCTGGAGTCTCTGTGCATTTGCGGAAGACTCCCGGAACTCCTAGGAGACTTGGGATGTCTGCAGTCAGTCAGTCGACAGCAAGCTGGCCTGTGTATATTGTATATATAAGTGTACATAGCGTCCTCTGGTGGATTTATGCGAGAAGAGGATGTGCAAGAGAAATTTGAGATCATCAAATAGTGTATATAGCAGCCTCTGGTGGATTTGCAAAAACAAAAACTCAGAGCAGACATACCTCTTGTTACATAATTTGCTGTCCCCAGAAATGTAGACCCTGGGTACCTATCCACAGTGGGCCTGGGTTGATTTTTTGCATAACTTTAGTGTCATGTTTGTTACTATTATTGTGTCTAACAGTCATGTGAATGCTGTCTAAGAATAAGATGTGCTTGGGCTGACTATGAGACTTGCTCATCACAATTTGCTTTTAGTAGTGCTTTTAGTCAGTTTATTACAATGGTATAGTGTAGATGTTACTTCAAAACATTGGTTCTTATCATTGTATAAATTAATTAATGAAATATCATAGTATACTGTGCATTTGATTTTTTTTTACCGTATTTTTAACATTAATATTGTATCAATCACAGCTTAACAGTAAATTTGATGTATTATTTACTGTGTATTTTTAGGTCCTGAAATGGGAGTAACCTTTCATGCTGACTTTTTTCCAAAGACCAAAACATAAAATATATTCTATTTTCCCTGACTGGTTAGGAAATCATGATCCTGAAATAACTAATAAAATTATCAAAATTGTTGAAAAAGGCCACCATGGTTAACACTTTGGGTTAAGAGAACATAAATCTTGAAACATTCATTTTTGGTTCCCAGAACATTCTTTAGTAAGGTTTATTGTTGGCCAGAAAAGTTTTTGTAACGGAAATAAAAGGTTCGTTTTGTAAATACGCATTTGATAAGCTATGACCCCAGATTTTTTGCCATCTTCATAGCCATATTATTGTATGATAAGGGTACAGTAATATAAGCACTGAAGACACACTAAACGCTGCTATAAACATATCAAATTAATGAAGATTTTACACAACCTGTTAACCCCTGTTGCCACTGGCTCGCCTGGTTTGGGACTTGTAGAGCTGCGCATTGATGGATTTGCTCTTCAGTGTTTGTACTTTCAGCAGTGAAAATTAAACCACACTGAACTAAACTGAACAGTTTCAATTTACTATAACTTCTACCTTAAGCTGCTTTGAAAATCTACATTGTAAAACAGCAATAGAAATTAAGATGAATTTAATTAAAATTAAAACCTTCACACACATTCATGAGAAATCATTTGGTTTTGGGTGACTCCTTCCATGTTTCTCACCTTACGTGGCTGGCCATCATGTCCTAGCACCTCTCTGTAAAACTCCACATTCTCCGTCATGAACTCTTCGCCTTCGTGAAACAACAGATAAGTCAATGCGCAGTCCAATGCCTCTTCATACCTCCCAGCTGAACACAAAAGAGAGAGAAAAAAAAAGGTTTTTAAGCATTAATGAGGCCACCAGGGCTCTGTTTTTCCGGCTCATCTGGGAGATTATTCATCATGTGATTTTTTTTTTTTTTTGAGTCACGTTTATTTCCTAAACGCTCAGAAACATTCACATTCCAGGCCAGTGACCACAATGGAAGAAACACCACAGAGCTGAGCGAGTGGAAAGACACAAAACTGAGACATGAACATTCACACACACCTAAATGAACTGACACTTTATAAAGAATTACCGTCTGTAAAACATTTTCTCACCATTTTTACTCAATCTTAAGTCTTTTCAAATCAGTTTCTTTCATCGGATGAACTCAAAAGACCCTATTTTAAAGAAGCCATTGATTCCTCAGTATTTTAAAAATTATTTTTTCCTACTTATTTACACTTTTAAGTATTTTCCCTAATATGAAAGTCAATGACTAGAGGTTTCATCAGAATATCTTCTTTTGTCTTCAACAAAAAAGATAAACTTGTAAAGGCTTAGAGGCCAATAAGTGGTGAGTAAATTTTCTTTAAGATGGATGTGAAAGATCAGCTTGGATATTTCCAAGAAGAAATTAATCAAGACAGAAAATATTTATCAGACTCTGCCTCTCCTTTAGAGCGAGTAATGTTATGATTAATGAGGCTGTTTTGTCATTTCAGAATTCTTCTGTTTGATTGTTATTGCTGTTGACGTTTTCTTTCCAGCACTGATGGTAGGCTCTCAGTCAGTGTTTTAGCCAATATCTTTCTATCCTGAGTCTAAGAAGAGAACTGGGGTCAAGCCTAAAACTCTTTTTAATTAGAAACTTGTTGAGTCTGGTTTCTCAGACAAATGTCATGGCAGTGGTGGACAGTAATTAGGTATTTTACCTAATTACTGTGAGAATTTGTACTTGTATGTGTATCAGAGTATTTTTATTTTGAAAATTCATTACTTAAGGCGGAACAGCGGATCAAGTGGTTAGCACTGTAGCCCCACAGCAAGAAGTTCGCAGCTTCGAGTTCCAGCTGGGTCAGTTGGCATTTCTGTGTGGCATTTGCATGTTCCCCCCGTGTTCACGTGGGTTTCCTCCAGATGCTCCAGCTTTCCGCAGAGTCCAAAGACATGTGCTATAGGTGAATTGGAGAAACTACCTTGGCCTATGTGTGTGTGTATATGAATGAGTTTGTATGAGTGTTTCCAAGTACTGGGTTGCGGCTGGAAGGGATCTGCTGCGTAAAACATATGCTGGAATATTTGGCGGTTTATACCGCTGTGCCAATCTCTGAAATAAAGACTATGTTGAAGGAAAATGAATGAAAGTCCTTACTTATGTATTAATCATTTCACTCAACAACAAAAAAATCATTTTAAATTCAAGAAATCATCACCTCATGAGTGACACAATAGCAGTGTTTAACTTTTGAAAGATGAATTGGACTGATCTGACTGCAGCTATCCTCAAGTCAACAACTCAAATGATCCATTCAGAGCAAGCCTCATGTCAATTTATTATTGATTCAATTGGTCTGTTAGCAACTTCAGCCTGTTAGTAACTCACTGATTAAAATGAGTTGGCCATAAAGTTAGTCTCCAGTTAAAAATAGCTAAACACAGTGGATTGTATTTCCATTCCAATGCACCTGTTTTCGATTATTCCTCTGTAAATGTAAATATGCTTGATGGAAGTGCATCACTGTTATGCTCATGTGTCGCATCTTTTATAGTGCCTTGCTTTTTAAGATGCTCTGTCAATTAAAAAAAAAAAGTCTTAAAAAAATTCTTACATGCAGCACCACCCATCAATGTCAGATCCAAAGCAGTAGACCAATCAGAAGAACTCAGAGTCATTGCAAGCTTCTGTTTACAGTATCAAGTGACAACAGTTTTATTTGACAGCATTGTGGAGGAGGCGCTTTATAAAACACAGTCCTGTGTGCTACATCTACTCTTTTTCTTTTTTTTTTCATTCAACCAATCTCCAGGTTTGGCACTGGACCTCTGTTAGCCTAGCTTAGCATAAATCATTGAATCGGATTAGACCATTAGCATAACTACAGAAGCATCAAGCTTTAAACAAATTTACTAAAACTCTTTTGTCAGTTTTGAACGAGATCCTAAAGGTCTAATCTGATTCAATGATCTTTGCTAAACTAAGCTAAAATTGCTTCTGCCAAACTCGGAGATTGGCTGCATGGATTCAATAATGTTAAAACTCGACTGTTTAACTCTAGGAGACTTGTAAAATAAGCCTATTTTTTAGGTTTTAAGTTTTTATCCTTTTGGTAAGTTGAGTGAAATTAAAACCTGTTTTGACATACAGTATATGTACATTTACCTTGGTAATAAGCAAACTGCAGGTAGTCGTAATGCAGTGGCAGGTAGTTTTCCATGGGTGACAGGCGACCGGGACGAGTGGCCAAGTCTCGGACACACTCATGCTTGCAGTGAAGGACCTGTGTGTAATGATCTGGAACACAAAGTTCAACACGATTTATATGACATGGAGGTCTTGAGTTCAAATTAGCTTCAGGCCTCTAGCTGGTTCGTACTCAATCTTAAACCAAGTCAAAACACATGTACATACTTTGAACTACATAGAGTAACTTATGTAAAAATGAAACAGGCCATGACAGTGGGATCTCATGGCTTAATAAAACACTGTAATTGGGGTTTGATGTAGTATCCACATCTTCGCCCAGAGTGAGATCACTGAACTGGGATCAAATCAAAGATGTCTAACCAGCTGAGGTTAAAGATTAAATTAGAGAGCTGAGAAGACTTTAAACTCACTTCAAAGGGTCGGTTGGTAGAGTATATTGGTAGAGTGTTCCTACATAAGAAGTGGGAACAGATTTACAAATTACAATATGAGTAAGACATTAAGAAAGTGTAGAGGTCATTGTTGAATTTGCAAAACATTTATTAAATAAGGTGTATTGTGGGATAGAGACTATTATTAAATTTGTTCTGATTTAATTTACACTTGCACTCACAAAGTGTGACTAGATCTTGACTTCTCATTAAAGGTAGAAAAAAACTATCTAAAAATGTCATAAGTCTTAAAGAAGCCCAGCTCAGGAAAAAGGTCACAAAATGTGACAATTTAGTCACAGTCTGGAGCCCTGATTCAGCCAAAACAATACCATGACCACATTTAACCACTCATGATTGAATTTCAGTGAGATCATTCTCTCTTCTTTCGTTATGCCCTACTTTCAGGGGAGCGTTGGACTGTTGAACTGTAATGTGGCTTACAATCTTATGAACAAAGTGGATGTGGATTCATACTTTGGTGTATATGCTGTTCATATACACCAAAGTATGAATCAAGGTTATTTTAGTAAATGAATATAAAATCTATTGGCCAGAAAAAAATCTTGATAAATATGGAATCAGAAAAGACTCAAAAGAAATTCACGCAAAAGACACGATGTACACATGCGTAGCCAAATTCACGTGCATGAAATATTTATTTATATTAACAAAAAAATTTCACGTGCACAAAATAAAAATACATTTTCATAAAATACGTTTCACGAATACACAACACCATTTGCAAATGTATAAGAGTGTACAAAAAGTTTTAAATGTTTAAAACTTGCGAGTTCATCCTGAATGACAATGTGCAAATCCTCTTTAACGTACGACTCCCCCTGGATACGTGTGTGTGTATTTTTGAGACTTTCCTGGCAGAGTCAGGGCAACTCGTACTTTTCAGCCAATCAGATGAGAGCTTTGTGCAGACTGTTCCTCTCCAGCATGGCAAACGGAGCCGCCAGAAGTTGCAGTTGCACTTTTTTTCATTTATTTATTTATTTGACCATAGCCTCACTCTTTTTATTCATTATTTTGCCGCAGCTCCGCTCTTCTTATTTATTGTCTCGCAGCCCCGTGAGCTAAATGTAGCCTGCAGGGTGATGATGAGGATGAACTAACGTTCCGGCCACTTGAGTGTAACAGTGCTACGCAGTGACTCCATAATAAATGCTAAACTAAACAAAACTAACAACAATCACTAAGAAACTAAGTGGAATAAAATAATATAAACAAGCAAAAATAAATCTTAATTTTCAGAATTCGTAAGCAGTCATTATCTGGCGGAACATCTGACCTGCAAATATTTAGACAAATAACAGTGGATTTTATTTACAGATAACACATTTTCTATACAAGGATAAAACAAGTTGGCTCAGTGGTTAGCACACAGCAAGAAGATCACTGGTTCGAGTCCTGGCTAGGTCAGTTAGCATTTCTGTGTGGAGTTTGCATGTTTACCCAGTGTTTGCATGGGTTTCCTCTGCATTTCCCACACAGTGTAAGTGTGTGTGTGTGTGTGTGTGTGTGTGTGTGTGTGTGTGTGTGTGTGTGTGTGTGTGGTGTGTGTGTGTGTGTGTGTGAATGCGAGAGTGTGTAGATGTTTTCCAGTACTGGGTTGCATAAGGGCATCAGTTGCATAAAACACTTTGCTTTAGTATACATGTGTTCTGTTAACTCTGCTAAGCAAGAATACTAAAATCATATGAAATATGAATGTAAATCTGTTTACAAAACAAAAACTCAACTAAAACTAATAGTGAAATAAACTAAAGTGAAATCTACTGTTTAACAACAGAATTGAAATAAAAACGATTAAAAGTGCAAAATTTATAATAGCTTTATAACAAGAAATTTACGTAAAAAAGACACGATGTACACATGCGTTGCCAAATTCACGTGCGTAAAATATTTATCTATATTAACAAAAAAAATTCACGTGCACAAAATAAAAATACATTTTCATAAAATACGTTTCACAAATACACAACACCATTTGCAAATGTATAAGAGTGTACAAAAAGTTTTAAATGTTTAAAACTTGCGAGTTCATCCTGAATGACAATGTGCAAATCCTCTTTAACGTACGACTCCCCCTGGATACGTGTGTGTGTATTTTTGAGACTTTCCTGGCAGAGTCAGGGCAACTCTTACTTTTCAGCCAATCAGATGAGAGCTTTGCGCAGACTGTTCCTCTCCAGCATGGCGAACGGAGCCGCCAGAAGTTGCAGTCGCACTTTTTTTCATTTATTTATTTATTTGACCATAGCCTCACTCTTTTTATTCATTATTTTGCCGCAGCTCCGCTCTTCTTATTTATTGTCTCGCAGCCCCGTGAGCTAAATGTAGCCTTTATAACATGTTATAAATACTATGTTTTGTTGTGCTTTCTCATAAAACATCACATAATCGTGTATATACAGAGTCAATATAAAAAGAGCAGGTGGTCATTTGTGGCTGTTTGAACACATTCGACTATATGAGCATCTACACCATGACAGCAACCTGATATAATGCATTTCTGAAAACCTTGGGTAGTGGTCGAAACTGAAAAAGCTTACAACAATTGAAACGCTATTTTCACCTGTATTTGCTTCATCCATTTGTGATCAGATTGACAAAAACATCAGTAAACAGGGTTTTTAATGCTTAGAAGCACTGCTTAAAGTCTGTGTCAACTAAAAGTTGTTGAGACTTTTATTTCCGTATCTTGATTGCAACTTAAATGTTGAGTAGGGGACTTTCTTTTTTCACATCATTCGCTCTTAGCAAATTTGAGATCAAAGGGGCATGGTTAAGAAAGAACATTGTGGCTGAAGCGTCAAACTGACATTAACAGAAAGACCGCCACTCCAAACGTGGAAGCAAATGGTCAGAATTTGACTGAAGATTACCAAAACATTTTTTCAGTGAATTAACTTGCATGGACTTATTGTTCATCTAAAGCCTAGTTCACACTACAGGATTTTAAGCCTGATTTTAGCCTGATTTGGAAGTTAACAAGCTTGTCGAGAGATCAGGCTGTGATCGGGGAAAAATCTGCAGGTGCTCGGTAGTCTTTATGTGTGAACAAGTGGTTAATACATATGAATTCATACAATCTAATTTGTACAATTTTGTACGATTTGCTCATCACCCAATGACGGTTGGGGCATCAAAGAGGCTCGCTGACGCATCACTGACACCTCACTGACAGAAATCCAATTTATAGCATGCTGAATATTCCAGAGCAGTCGGCCGACTCAACCTCAAGTGTGGTCAGATGTAGTGACGAGCTGCAGCCAATGAGAGAGCATATCAGCATGAGCTGAACGGCTGTGTGCTCAGGAGCTCAACCGAAATGTCTGTGATTCCCTAGAATGGGCATCGATATACTCGCTTCATTTTGTCTTAACATGGACTCGATAATGGGCTATAATAAAAGTGAAACTAGAATTCTGTAACTATTAAAATTACCATACAGGTCTTTCTGACCATTCTAAAACGTCATATTGTCACATTGTATTTACATTCAAAACTTCTATTGAGATATTAAAATTAAGCTTTGAATATCTGTCATCATATTTCATGACACCGTTACCCTAAAAATATTATCTTTTTTGGTAATACAGCCTATAAATATGTAGTTAAGATACTAGAACACGCAAAGGTCTGGGCCTTGCTTTTATTTTCACTTTCAAACAGTAGCTATTTCACAGCACAGAAAATGCTGTTTTGAAAGATATATCTGAAGTTTTCGGTATCAGAAAGTTATGTTTATGTTAGCTGTTAGTTGACAATGTTTTTAAATGCCCAATTGAAAGATTGAAATGCTGTCAGTGATGTAATCAGCACACAAGCAGGCAATGGTGTTCAGCATTTTTCTGATGACGACTCCCTCAAAATTTCATTGGCTGTGGTCTGATAGCTTGACTGAGCTGTTGGCGAACAAGTTGTTGTCAGATCATGAAGTGTGTGACCCCCCTCTTGTGAATCATTTACGTACTGTCGCTTAGTTTGAACACCACAGAAATTATAAGACACGAAATCAAGTCATGTAGTGTGAACAGCACAGAGATCTTGAAAATCCTGTAGTGTAAACTAGGCTTGAAGAAAAACAATGTGCACTAGCAAAAATAAATATACATTCTGATTTCACTTTTTTTTTTTTTTTTTTAATTACAGAAGTCACCACCATTGTTAAATAGTGCCAAGAGTCTAACATAAACCATTCATGTCAGATCCTTTAATGTGCATGAATGGAATAAATCACAAAGGGAAGTCAGTCAGTTACACAGATGTCAGTTACATCACTATGATTTTTTTCCAGGGATTCCTTGCTGAACTGTGAGATATGTCATCATGCACAAAACCGCCTAAAGCAAACCACCGCAACACTGACAAGTCTTGCGGAGAACATGTCTTCTCATGACTGGCTTTTGTCAAAATGTTTTCCATTACACATTCAGGCCATGAACAGTTTTTCTGAAATGCTTTTTCGCACCCTCCTTTAATTAACAGTGCAATAATTAAGAATCATTAGGACAGCTCAAGGCATTGTTTTATAGGCTACATGTTATGAGGTGGTTGTTATGACATAAGTGTTGTGGGTGAAATGACTCCTTGTTGGACTTTTATGGACTCTCACATGATTAAAAGACATCAGTTAGCTACATTAGCTTCATTTCTTATGGAGTTTCACTTAAATCGGCTGCAATCCAAAAGCTTTAAAACTATTCCTTTGGAGGCAGAACTCCAAAGCGTGAATTTATCAATTCAAATTGTGGTCATTTTTTGGGAGCTACCTTGTTCTGATCAAATAATGAAGACAGCATAGCTGTATCTGCCTTTGATATCCCACAAACCTTCGCATTATATTTCTGGCTGTTTAAAAAAGCACTCGTAAAGTGACTTGGGTGTCATTTTGTTTTTTACTGCACATTTTTGACTAACATCTTCTACTTTTGAGGGCATTTCTAGGGAAAAGTTAATATTGTAGTAAGCTAATTTTCCCTTAGTTATCACAAAAGCTCTTTCTCTTTAGTTTTACATGATTAAACTGTTATGTTGTCTCAGAAAACTGTCTGAAATCAGTTTTACGAGGTGCCTCTGTGCACAAACACTGGCTCCTTTGAGCTGCCTAATTGAGCAGTAAAGCAGCAAGTCATCTGCCTAAGCTTTAAGATGCAGCCTTTATCTACTAAACTGATAGCAGCTAAAAAATGATAAACAAAACAACGGCATCTTCTGTCATATCTATATCAACAAAATAAATTAATAAATAAAGTAATATTTTAGCACCACTTGCTGAAATTGACTGCTGAAGACTTTGGGCCCCATCATATACCTGGTTGCTAGTTTCAGCCGGTGCATGTCATTTACACATCCTGCAACACATTGTTAAAACAGCAAATGAATTTGTTCACATATGGGGCACTGATGTGAAAAGGAGGTGTGCTTTGTTTAGGCATTGCTGTTTTGAGGCAACTGAATTAGACCAACTACATTGAACAACTACAAGCTGGTCAAAAGTCAATGGCACAGTTTTCTTTTTTAAAGAGCGTGTTAGTGATATGTGCCTATAGACGGGTACACACTCATATGTTGCTTATTACACACACAGGGATGTGCAGCAGCACACACATCTTTAAATATAAAAAATAAAGGATTAAAACAAACAACTAATAAGGTCAATATTGAGTGGATAATGCATTGGTCTCTCGTTGTTTGTAGGAGTTACATTCTAAAAATAACCCGCAAGTAGTTTAAAGGTCTGTGCACACCGGGACGCTTTTGCTCACGTTTTCCGACTACGTTTAACGCCTCGTGACTAAATTAAGGGTGCCAATGTGATCATGCACATCTACATGCATAACGCCAGGAGTAAAAGCTTCATTTTTTAAGAAACGCCTCATGCTCGTTTTTTTGTTTTGACACGCTGCATCAAAGCCATCTCCTCCAATCAGATTGGCACTTTTGTTCACGTGCACGGAGCTGCTGAAGTTACAGTAAACAGCACTTGGAGGTGCTCAAGCGCAAAACTGTGAATGAACGTGGAGCTGCTTATTGCATTGGTAAACAATAATCATTTCTTCATCGCTAGAGCTGGAGCTGCTACTTGAACCATCCATACTTGTTCGAATCACAAGTAACTTTAACAAGCGTGTGAACTTCCTCTCTTCCTCTTCTTCTGTGTTATAAGCAGGTTGTTATAAGCTTAAAGTTGTGTAGCACCATCTAACATCAATTTTGCAAACTCTTCTGCTTGACGCCAGTCATAGGTTGGGTTTGAATCTGGAAAAATGTCTCGTAAAACGATGACGATAAACGCAAACAAAAAGCTTCTCAGTGAGTACGAGCCTTAAGGCTGTAAAACCCCTGACTATACACTTTATACACCTTTCTTTCACTGCATTAACATTTTCACACTTTTCTCTCTTGTTTAAACACTCCTTTAGCATGTCCAGAAGCCCAACATTTTGTGCTATGGGTAGCATCTTCCTCAGGCATTTGGGTACTACCGCAGGTGCCTTTGATGCAGAACGTTTGCTTGACATTGTGGGGTTTGTTGACGAGAAAACTTGCAAACATACAGTCCAGCACTCATGTAAATTTGTGCACTCATGTAAATTTGAAAGCTGAACGCATTCTGTAGCTACTGTACAGGAGACACAGCAGGGATGAGATTAATTGACAATGGGTGAGGGACCACTGTTTAACAAAAATTGAAATATACCAATCACAGAATGAATATATCACAGAATAATGTAAATCCACCTCATGATATTTACACTGTGAACTGCTTATGGCCTGCTGAATTTAAAACCAGCAGTTTTGAGCAGGAATGCAATGCAATTATAGGTGCTTTCACATCTGTGGTTCGGTTCATTAGGTCCGGACCAAGGGCAACAAATGATACGTTGGAGCATTTTTCATACCACACTGATTGCTTTGGTCCGAACCAGTTGAAAAGAACCAAGTCAGGTGACAAAATCCACATCACTCATTGGCCAAATATTATTAAGCGTATGTCCTAAACTGCTTTTCGATTGGTCAGAATTACGTGCGGGAAAATGCCAATGGAAGTAAACAAACCGGCAGACACAAAATGTCGCTTTTTACTATGGAGGAACGACTGCGCTGGCTGATTGTATCCCTGGTCATAGTATATTATATATTGTTTGTAAACATCACTTTGGACAAACAATACATTTCGAAAATAAAGTGTAGCTCGAAAATGTTTAAATACAATGCAAACGGCGAAGGCACATCGCAAGCTGCTTCAGGAGGAGGTGTGAATTAATTTAGCTAAACTGCGACATGGTCATCTTCTGGAAATATTACCAATGATCCATCAGGAAATGTTTTTTCTCTCTCTCTCTCTCTCTCTCTCTCTCTCTCTCTGTGTGTGTGTTTAAAATTGTTAATAAAGCGCTGGCATCAAATATTTTTCCTCCACATACCATAATGCACAGCGCATCGGACTACTGCTGCTGGATTAGTCCAAAAAGGCAAGGTCTGTTCTGGTTCGGATCATTTTCTCACCACAAACGAACCGTTCCAGTATTCGTTTGACAGCATAACAAGACCACCTCTTCAAGGAGATCTTGGTGTGCTTTTTTGGTCCACTTTTGGCACAAACTCGAGTGCGATTGCTACATTCACACCTGCCCAAACAAACTGCACTAAGAGGGAAAACAATTTCTAGTGCGATTCAAATTAAATAAGGCAGGTGTAAAAACACCAAAACTTAGCTTTCGTTATGTTTATGTTTACCAGACAGTGTCACTTCACAGGCTAAGTTAAAATGATCTGCTCCTGTATTTATAAACACAAAAAGCAGTGTCCTTTGGATGCACCTGGATTTGTTTTATATGCAAAACTTTGTGTAGGGCAATCGTATGTCATGCTCTTTCAAGCTGTTCGTTGCTGAACTGCCTGTCAGACACAACAATAACAAATTGTACAACTGTACATCAAAAAAAAAAAAAAAAGAAGGTCAGACATTTGTGCCTCTTGCTTGCTCAGACAAGGCTCATATAAAGGTCAGAGCGGGAAGATGGAAACACAAATAGCTTTAGAAACATGAGAAGCTCAATGGAAAACTCCCAGGGCCTTCTCAAAAGTGCATATGATCACTTTACCACATTAAAAGCAAGCAGAAAAGCTCGGAATACAAAATCTGTACCTGAGATGAGCTCGTACAGGCTGTATTTGTACAAGACGTGATCCTGCTCCTCGAAGTGCTGCGGTCCTTCACAAAGGGCCCGACAATCCTCATCAGCATGATAATACTCGCTCAAAGCCTTCTCAAACAGCGACATCGACTCTTCATAGTGGCCTTTGTCATAGAGCTTCACGCCAGCGAAGAAGGCTCTCTGAAAATATAAAGATGCATGAAAATAAATCTGGTGATTTTAGAGTTTAATGTAGGGTCTTTAAAGGTTTGAGGAGCTAATTAGTAGTAATGCATGGAAAGTCTGGCAATTGAGATTATTTAACCATTTTGAATGGTGAAGTTGTTATTTTTAATATACAATCATTTTGGAGAACATTTTTTTAAGTAAGAATTATTTGTAGTGCATTTAAAATCCAATTTCCACAATATTGTGCTTTTTCTTTTTTGACACTCAGCTTTCATATTTCACCAGTATGATAATAAAATCCAAACATGGTTGTTGGTTGTTTTATTGCAAACTAAATGTTTTACATCTAATATTAGCAAGATATAAAAAAATAATGACTATAAGACATGCTATAAGAACCATGAGAGCAATACTGGGTAACAGTTTATAATAACTAGACACTACGAATCATCTATTAGCATTAGCAAATAGTGAATTAATTATTTGCTAAGCATTAACTCTACATTAACAGGTGTTAGTAAGCAGTTGTTAGTAAACTGGATACAAATGATCTATTCTTAACTTATAAGCACATTTTAAATGTGCTTAATAATTGTACTTTCATACTTTGTTACTGATTATTTTTTCATTAATAAATTCAGCATAGCATTGTTTACAAATCATTTGTAAGAATAGTTGTTGTTTTTTTTTTAGATTATTTAAGATGAGCTAGTAAATGATTAATAAACTATTCAAATCAACATTTATATATCTGATTATTCAGGCATATATTTAATAGTCAATTTGTATGTTAATGAATGCTTTATTAACTCAGCTTTATCCAGTTTTGTGACCTAATCTAAAGTGAGGACTATTTATGCTTTATAAATCCCTTATGAAAGACAATTAAAGGTTCAGTATCAAATGACAAATACATCTTTGCAATCTTATCTAAAAAGTAAAACTACTGTAAAGTTTAAACATTGCTGAATAACAAAAGATTCAAAATATAACAAAAAAATGGATAAAACAACAATATAATAATTTAACAGTATATTATGATCAAATATTTCAATGTTATTTAGCGATGTGTAAACTGTACAGTAATTTTATTTTAGATACGATTGCAAAGATTTATTTTTAATTTGAAAGTTTCATTTGTGCATCTTTAAATAAATAGAAATTAAAAAAGCCATTAATTTTCTTTTTTTCCTGTTTAGAATATAACTGAGCCTTTAATTGTCATTTATAAGTGATTTATAAAGCATGAATAGTCCTCACTTTAGATTAGGATTATAGAATTATAAATGCTAAATTTAATAGTTTATTAATCATTTACTAACTCATTCTGAATGATCTCTAAAAACCAGCAACTTCTCTCAAATAACTGATTGGTAAATGATGTGATACTTAATTTAGTTATGAAAAAATAACAGAATATGAAAATACAATCATTAAGCACATTTTACATGTGCTTATAGGTCAATAATAGAGCGTTTGTATCTGCAGTTATAAACTGCTTACAAACATCTATTAATGTAGAGTTAATGCTTAACAGATAATGAATTAACTATTTTGCTAAAGCTTAATAAATTATTCAATGTGAAGTTATTATAAAGTGTTACTCAATGCTGCTCTTGCTCTCTCTCTCTCTCTCTCTCTCTCTCTCTCTCTCTCTCTCTCTCTCTCTCTATATATATATATATATATATATATATATATATATATATATATATATATATATGTCTCAATGTTTCAAACACAAAAAGAGTTTAAAAAAATTCAGTATCAATATTTCAGCTGTTGTACATTTAATGTCCACAAAGAAAAAAAGGAAAAAAAAAAAAAACAGAGAGAGGACAATGCAAGAGGAATTGTTATTAATATACAGTGCAACATAATCACTGTAATTGTTTTACTTCACCTGTCTTCTCATTTTTTACCACATATTTTAAAACAAGTTAAAGAAAGTATTTCAATATCAAACAACAATGTACTAAAAAGCCTTATTTAAATATAATTTACAAATAATAGTTCCATTTTATATACAACAAACACTGTTGGACAAGTTTTTGTCGAGTTTATTTATAGCATATTTCGTTATTTCATTTAATTTTAGAGCACAATAATTTTTTATATTATTGGTAAAAAAAAAAGTTGAATAAAAGTTTTTTTTTTTTTTTTTTTGCAGAAATGAACTAATTTCTTCTTTTGTCACGTCACCTGTCTTAATAACTGTGACCTTGTAAGTAGCAGTTCCTTTTCGCTTTTTCTTCATTTTTCCTACCTTAAATTTTTCATCTGTATAACCTGTTTTTTATTTAGCCATTCATTATTATTGTGTATTCAAGTTCTCTCTCTGACTCTGTTTGTACTTAAGGATTTTTTAAGAAAAAGCGTTCATGATTGAACCTTTTGTGAATAAACCTGTTTGTAGACTATATAACAGGATACTGTAATCTCAAATAATTACCAATCTCCTATCTAATCACCACCAAATGTAAGGACTCATTTACAACATGCTTACATGTACTTACTACACTAATACACAGTTTCATGCAATAATCAATTCACATAACTCTGTACTTAAAAGTGTAAACAGAACTGCAGCCTTTATGGGGAGAGTTTTGGAGAGCAGATTTCTCTTTTTTATTAACCAAGATCTTCTAGTACATGCTGTACTGTATTCAGTTGTTACTTGATACTGTATGCAACTTTAATACACCTTTTATAAGGGGTTTAAACTATTGTATCGTTGGTTCTACCACCCAATACTTACAATAAATTTTTATTAAACAATTGTAAAACGATAAAAATTGTTTTGCTGTTCTATAATGGGGCATGATTAAACACTGTAGTCAGAGGCATGTAAAATAATCATTGCCTCTTCTTTCTGTGTGGCACATCACTGGCAACTGTGGTCAGCAGTGACTCACCTGATGTGGACGTGATTCCCGGTCAATGAAATGTTCCTCTTTTACACCCTTCTGTGCTTTGTACTGCTCCAGGTCCTCTCTCATCTCCACATGCTCAGGGTTGGCCTGGAAATACGTATGAGCAGCAGACGCAGCTTTGTCCAGTTGCCCGAGCTGTTTCCAAGAGAGGAAGAACAGGAAAAGTTTTGGACCGACTTAGAGATGAACTGCTTTAATACATTACAGAAATATTATGTCAAACATAGCTCTTATTGTGAGACCAAATAACAAAAATACAATTATTTTTGAGGAAATTTACCACAGCATGTGTGTAAAATACACAACATTTAAACAATCATTATCAGAATTGATAATGACAAGTGGATAAATTATTTCCGACCTGTACTAGTTTTCATCAAAGATGCTACTTGTGGCCTTTGAAAGCAATTACAAATTTAGATAAATAAACCGGGGACCGCTGAAATCAATTCCAAGAAATTCGCCTTTATCAGAAGAAGAAAAAAAATGTCAAAACAAGTTCACGGGAGCAGTCTGCAGTTATTTTTCTGCGTTTATGAATTACAGACCCCAAATCTGTTCTGCATATCTTGGCCTGTCAACAGTTTCTTTAATCTTTTCAAGGAACAATATATCGTAAGAACAAAACTATACTAAATGACTCACAAATTTTTGAACGATGACAAGTTGATGATGATTTCACGGAAAAAAAGACACAAACACAAGGAAAAATGGCACAGATCCTCTTAAGTTTATCCCCATAAATCATAAAATACATCAGAATGCCATCAACATCGAGACACGTTCAATCTTGATTTTATTTTTTGCATACCATTGCTTTTTCTGTCAACAAAACATCCTGAAATACCTAAACTACAGTAAACAAGTTGCATGGACCATATTTCATGGAGCTTTATTATCCTTTCCGGTCACTATTTGCTTTTGATATATTGAAATAAACACTTGTACAATTCTATTTTTTCAGAGGAAATAAGAGTTCACAAGTTTGAAACAAAGTTTTGTTTTGTGTGAACTCAATCATGGAGTTCGCTGCTCTATATTTCTGTGTACAAAATCTAGTGCAGGGCCGGATTAACATAATTCAGTTAATCTTTAATTCTTTTACAATGTACTGTAGATTGAGTCAAAGGAGCTTAACATAGAAGTTCTAGTAAATTGAAACTGTTAGTCCAGTTGAAGTTCAGTTAAGTTCAGTTCAGTGTGGTTTAATTTTCACTGCTGAAAGTACAAACACTGAAGAGGAAATCCATCGATGCGCAGCTCCACAAGTCCCAATCAAACAAACCAGTGGCGAGGAACAAACTTTACCAATTGACAAAAATGAAGAAAAAAAACTTGGGGAAAAAACAGGCTCAGCTGGATATTACTATTTCTCCTCTGGCCAAACTTCCTGTGCAGAGCTGCAGTCTAGGTGCTGGACGTCCATAGTGAAGAATTGCAGATCACTGGCGGGTGATCAAGTTAGCCCACGGGATTAAGGTTATGACATAAGAGCTAAGTGGGGCTGAAGCCCCAGGGCCCGTGAAAGAAGGGAGCCCTTGATTGGCTGAAGAATTAATTTGTGCCATGACTCAAGAAAAGCCTCTGTGTTATGCTTTCACATGCTGATAATGTGAATGATTTCCTTCGGCTCACTTCTGTTCAAAAACAGTGACACCACAAAACTAAATTTCGAGCAGCCCTGTTTGAGTCCCCATAAAGGTTGACCAGATGTCCTGTTTTTTCCCTGGAAACTACCTTATTTCCCAGGACAGCTCCTTATTTTGGCTCTACCAAAAGGAATAGTCCGGTCAAAGGTAGGCTAACCAAGTGCACTGTAGAGCAAAAAATAAGATTTGAACAGTATCCATTATTAACATGCAGTTTGAGAAGCTGGGATAGGCGAAATCATGCTGTATAATGGACTCATAACTAACCGCTGTCTCGGCCTCCTCTCAAATAGTATAACTGAGACAGTGTGCGACCAAATTAAAAAGGCTACACAACAGTTATTGAGAGCATGCTTTAGGTCCCACTAAAACAGTTAGAAAGTAATCTTTTAAACAAATGAATTTCCCATTTTATAAAAATGACAGTAATAATGAGGAGCAATTAAATATTGTTGCTGGCTTTCATAAGACTATATATATATGAGGAAAAAAAAAAAAGAAACATGCTAAGCTTCTGTAATTGATTGACTCAAGACCAAACAGGAAATTTGTAGCATGGCTTTTAAAGATATTTTAGGGATTTCTGCTTAGGAAGTATTTCAAATGTGTTTTTTTTTCTGATATTGGCAGCCTGTTTCAAATTTGAAGCTCATGTTACATTAACTTTGTATGCTTGCTTTAGTAAAATAGAAAACATGTATAATAATCAAATGGTGGGACATTAGATAATAATATTAACTAGCAAATTTATAATAATAATAATAGTGAATAAAAGCTACTTTTGTTAGGTGATAAAATAAATGGGGCCTTTGGGTTTACTATAGCCCCATGGCCCAATATGTTCTTAATCCAGCTCTGAGTATATGTGGTTGGAAATTTAGCGTGAGGGTGAAACATTTAGCTAAATTGGCAGCAGGTTAAAAATTCATCAGGTTCAGCAAGAGAAAACTGTGGTTTGAAAGAAACCATGTCTTGTATATTGCTGCACTACAGAAATATGAACCTTTATTTAAAAAAAAAGTTTTAAAAAAAAATTATCGAAGAACAAACTTCGATAACGCAAACAATAAAAAACACTTAGTAGTTTTAAACGTTATAAAAGCTTGAAGGATTCAAACTTTTCAGCATAAACTGTTAAATGTTAAGCTCAGTTGCAACTCTCACATGATGGCCCACTGAAGCTAGCACCTGGATGGGAGACCACATGGGAAAGCTGGAAGTGGTGTTCGTGAGACCAGCAGGGGGCACTCAACCTGCAGTCTATGTGGGTCTTAACACTCTAGTTTTTTTAATGGGGACTCTATACTGCTCAGTGAGCGCCGTCTTTCTGCTGAGACATTAAACCGAGGTCCTGACTCTCTGTGATCAAAAAAATAAAAATAAAAAAAATAGAAAATTCAATCTGAGGGTGTCATTCCAAAGAGTAGGGGTTTAACTCCTGCATCCTGGCCAAATTTGCCCTCTGTCCTCTGTCCATCATGGCCAGCCTAACCATATCATAAAAGTGTCCAGAAAAGCGCTATATAAATGTAAGGAATTATCAAATTATAATAATTGTAACGTAATTGGTGTGTGTGGCTCTGAAACTCCTACCTCTGAAATACATTAGCTAAAGCACACTGTTGTCATACATAACTATAAACTGCAATGCCAGTTTTGAAGGCCTGCAAATATTAACTTTTCAAAACGATTTCAAGCTCTTTAAAATCTCAGTTGAAATCACAAAAATATGGCTTTATTTTCACAAATTTGACCATACATTTCTACAATATTATGTAGCTTCTCCAAATACAAACACAGATGGGCCACTGCACAGTGGAAAAGATGATCTCGAATCAAATGACTCTTTTTTTTCCTTTTCTTTTGTGACCAAGCCAAGGTTTAGGCTTTTATCTGCGAGGGAACGAGGCAGGGAGGCTAAAGCCTTAGGAGGATATGCTTGGTTACCTCTGAAAGGCCAAAGAGCAAACTGGCGTCGACTGCATTCCTGTGTCTTCGTCCACAAACACCCACATTACTTCGTATTTTAGCTGCCAGTGAATTTTGAAGCCCCTGATTGCTGAATATAGGGGGTAGTTTTTTTGCATCCCATCCGATTGCTGACCTAATTTTTTTTAGAAGGGGGTCAGATTCCCGGGGCCGAAGCCAAAAAAGCAACCTGGCCCCTCGCATCCGACTGTGATGTTCAGTCACCTGCTGTGTTTAGCCCACATGTGCTACAGTAGCTTGTCAAAAAATCCTCATGCCCTGACAAATCTGGTCATCGTCACAGAACAGTGTCCAGAGAGTTCACAAGAGGTGACTGGAAAAAGGCCCAGCGAGTCACAAAAGCTCAATCGCAGCTGGGAATTAGTCCAGCTAGGCACACTGTCGGCTCACATTCAATCATTTCAGGCAGCTGTTTCTCAATTTTATGGACCAAAAACGCAACAAATCCGAAACTTCAAAAGTTTTAACTAAAAAATGAATGTTATGTGAGTGTCTGATGTTTTATACGAAAACCTTGCCTCACTTATCTAAAAAACTCAGAAAATCTGGTGGAAAAAGACTGATGTATGAAAAACATTCATATTTTAAATGAAGCAACAATGTTTATATATAATAACTTTAACTGTTAAATATATTGGTTATTAGTTACATATTCATATATTATTTTCCTTCGGCTTAGTCCCTTTTTGATCAGGGATTGCCACAGCAAATTGCCAGATATTCCAGCATATGTTTTACACGCCCTTCCACCTGCAACACAGTACTTGATAACACCAAGTGGCAACCTCCCGCTCTCCCTCGGGAAGTCAATACGCAAGTAACTAAAACTGCAATTCATCGACTCGCCTTTGGGGGTTGGCTCCAGGAAAACGCGTCAGGTTACGAATGTAACCATGGTTCCCTAAGGGAACGAGACGCTGCGTCTCTTTAGGAGACACAATGGGATACCATCCCTCTCTTATAACCTTCTGAAGCACAGGTGTAATCAATCCAATGTAATTGGCGGGACGCAACGTGCGTGTGGCGTCAGACCGAAGGTATAAAAGCCCCACACTCACAGTGAACTTCAGCTTATACCTCTTGAACGGAGCACACCAGGTATGAAAAAGTATGGCAACGCGACGCAGCGTCTCGTTCCCTTAGGGAACCATGGTTACATTCGTAACCTGACGCGTTCCCTTTTGGGAACTCTACGCTGCGTCTCTTTAGGAGACACAATGGGAACGCTATCCCAAACACGCCATAGTTTTACATGCCGGGGATGAGTTCTCCTATATTGCTAGGACACTGGAACCCGGAGTAGGGTCCAGGTCCAACTGATAAAACCTTACAAAGGTATGTGGGGTAGACCACCCAGCTGCATTGCAGATGCCAGTCAGGGACTGGCCAGAACGAAAGGCTTTCGAAGCCTACATACTCCTGGTTGAGTGAACCCTGATCACCTCAGGTAGAGGCCGATGCAGGGCTTCATATGCTAGTGAAATAGCCTCGACTATCCACCGGCTCAGAGACTGCTTAGATGCTGGCGCCCCAATTTTGGGTGAGCCATACAAAACAAACAACTGTTGTGTTGTACGCCAAGCAGACGTACGATGTACGTATGCATCTAGTGCCCGCACTGGGCAAAGCAGATTCAAGCGCTCCTGATCTGGCGTCATAAATGGTGGAGAATTAAAGGCCTGCAGCACAGTAGGTCGCACCACCTCAGTGGGGACCTTAGGAACGTACCCTGCTCTGGGGTACAGAAATGCTCTCACCATACCAGGTGAGAATTCCAGACAAGAGGGAGCTACAGACAATGCTTGTAAATCTCCTACTCTTTTGATGGATGTAATGGCCAACAAAAAAAAAACGTTTTAAGGGTCAGAAACTTTTCTGACACATCCTCAATTGGTTTAAAGGGGGCTGTTGACAGGCCCTCAAGCACTATCGACAAATCCCAAGTAGGAAACCTATTGGCGCAGGCAGGCCTCAACCTCCTCGTTCCACGGAGGAATCTGACCACCAGAGGGTCTTTGCCAAGACCATCAGTATGGTATGCGGACATTGCCGCTACATAACCTTTAAGCGTTGACGGAGTCAAACCGAATTCAAAACGCTTCTGGAGAAATTGCAGCACTGACCCCGCAGGGCAGTGGACTGGATCCAGGTGGTGGTCTGTACACCACGAAGTAAAAAGTTTCCACTTGGTGGCATACAATCTCCTCGTGGAGGGAGCTTTGGAGCTTAGTATGGTTTGAACAACCTCAGTTGACAAACCAAGATCTACAAGGTGGGCCCCCTCAGAGGCCACACCCACAGTTTCCAGAGGTCCGGGCGGGGGTGTACTATCATTCCCTCCGCCTGGGACAGGAGGTCTCTCTGGACGGGAATCTCCCATGGGAGACAGTCGAGGAGAGACACTAGGTCCGAGAATCACACTCGTGTGGGCCAATAAGGGGCTACCAGCAATAGGTTGTACCCCCCTTGACGGACCCTCTCCAGGACTCCTGGGAGCAGAGCGATTGGGGGAAAAGCGTACAGACGAAGCCTCGGCCACGTCTGCACCATGGCATCCAGCCCCAAAGGTGCTGGATTTGGGAGAACCACAATGGGCAATGTGTTGTTTTCTGACAGGCGAATAGATCGACGTCGGCTCTGCCAAATGGCCGCTACCACTTTTGGGTGTAGTCGCCATCCCCCAGGCTCCAACCCCTGTCTCGACAGGAGGTCCGCTCCCACATTCATCGGACCTGGGATATAAGCTGCCTTCATAGAGAGCAGCCTCCCCTGAGCCCACAGATGGATTTGATTCGCCAACCTTCACAGAGGGCGCGAATTCAAACCCCCTTGATGGTTGATGTAAGAGACCACCGATGTGTTGTCGGTCTTCACTAACACATGGTGACCTCTCACTTGAGGGAAGAAGTGCCTTAGAGCCTGAAACACTGCTAACATCTCCAAGCAGTTGATATGCATGTGGAGATGATGGTCCCTCCACTGTCCCGATGCGGGAAGGCCCCTCAGGGTCGCTCCCCAGCCCTTGCGTGAGGCATCTGATGTAGGCGCTGAGATATTACTCCTAGTGTAGGGCCCTGGGACAGAAACCAGGGCTTTTTCCATATCGATAACGCTTGTAGGCAACGCCTCGATGCTTTGATTGTGCTGAACGGATTTCCCCTCGGGGAAAACCCCTTGGTTTTGAGCCACCACTGTAATGGTCTCATGTGTAGCAGACCCAATGGGATTATGTTGGAGGCTGCCGCTAGTAGACCCAACAGCTTCTGGAACTGTTTGACTGTGATGGCTTGGCTCAGTCTGATCCTCTTTGCGGCTGCCCAAATCGACTCGATTCGGGTGGGGGACAGACACGCAAACATCGTCGTGGAGTCCCATAGCACACCTAAAAAAGTGGTCGTCTGAGCTGGCACAAGCACACTTTTCTTTTGGTTTAGCCGCAACCCCAATTTCTCTATGTGAGCGAGAACAACACCTCGATGTTGAACCGCTAACTCCCTTGATCGGGCTAGAATGAGCCAATCGTCGAGGTAATTGAGAATTCGAATCCCTTGTAGCCGCAGCGGAGCCAAAGCCGCGTCGACGACTTTGGTAAATGTGCGGGGTGAGAGTGCTAGGCCGAACGGAAGAACCCTGTACTGATAAGCCTTGCCCCCGAAGGCGAATCTGAGGAACTTCCTGTGACTTGGAAGGATGGATATGTGGAAGTATGCGTCCTTCAGATCTATCGTGACAAACCAGTCCTCGGACTGTATTTGTGACACGATGGTGCTGATAGTCAACATTTTAAACTTCATTGTTTGTACGGAGCGATTTAGCTGTCTTAGATCTAATATCGGACGCAGCCCTCCATCTTTCTTTGGAACGATGAAGTAACGGCTGTAAAACCCTGACTCGATGTCTAGAGGAGGGATCTGTTCTATGGCTCTCTTTCTCAGAAGAGATTCTAATTCTTGTTCAATCACTAGAGCCTGCTCTGGCTTCAATAGGGTATGGAGCACCCCGTTGAAGCAAGAGGGGCGTGAAGCAAACTGAATTCTGTAGCCCTTCTCTATGGTAAGCAGGACCCACTGCGAAACATTCGGCAGCCGTTTCCACTCTGCCAAAAATTTCTGCAGGGGTACCAGTCTCTCGAGACTGGTCTCTATGTTCCCCTGAGTAGCTAACTCTGGGCACTGAGGCGAACTCACCACAGGAGGCCCTTGATTTAACTGCTCTTGGACCCTCAGTAGAGGGGGCGAGTCCACTAACTTCACCACTTTTGGGATGAAACGTTTGTGGATATCGCCCGGGGTCTCCACGCCCTGAGGAACCAACTGTGGGAGGGTTGGTGGATAGACCCCCTGTGGGCAACGAGGAGGTGGCCTTTGCTCCTTGTTGGGGGCTGCCCGAAGAAGTCCCAGTGCTAGGACTTCTTCTGAGGCCCAGACCGTTTCACAACGATGGTCCTCAGACCACCGTATGTCACCGTCTTTGCCTCTTGAGAGCGTTTCCCAGCCCATTTCCTTTTTGGGGGCTGACGGGAAGCCACACTCTCTTTTTGCTCGGCTCTATACCGGGCAGATGAGCTGGTGACGGCTGGGGCTGGTCAGCCCCAGAAGGATGCCCTTTTGGTCGAAGGAAGCTCCCGTAGGAGCCCGACCTCTTTTTCGCCCGCTTAAACGATTTGGCGACCCGATCTACAGAGTCGCCGAACAAACTTGCGGGCGAAATGGGAGCATCAAGGAAAATTTGTTTATCTTCCTCCCTGATGTCCGCTTGATTCAGCCATAAATGTCTCTCCGTTACCACCATGGCCGCCATAGAGCGGCCTAAAGATCTAGCTATTTCTTTGGTGGCACGGAGAGACAAGTCCGAGGCCCGAAGTACTTCTCTTACTGTATCGGGCCCCACCCCATCATTATCAAGGGCTTCCTTCAGCAGGTCTGCCTGGTTTGCCTGCAAAAGTGACATTGTGTGCAGACACCCAACAGACTGGCCTGCTGCCGCATATGCCTTGCCGACTAATATCGATGTTAATTTTACTGGTTTTGACGGCAAGGCGGGGGTCTTCGCCGACGATGCCTGAGGTAGCAAATGGTGCGCCAAATGCTCCTCCATTTTCGGCATTGTGAGGCATCCGTGCTCATTCAGACCAGCAACGGCTAAATATATATTTATCCCTGCTGGCTTATAACACGGGCAGTGTATGGATTTTTCAAAGTGTAAATGATCTCTTTTTGGAGATCTTTGTTAAATGGAAGACCCCCCCTCAGAGGCCTGTCTTGTGATGGCAGGATGCGTTCATCACACAAACCAGCTTTTTTGCGCACTTCCTGCCTCTCTACTTCCCAGTTAGTATTATATTTAGCTGTTACATTGGCCAGGACCTCTGCCAGCTCATCATATTCGGGGCATAATGGGGGAACGTCATTTTGGCCCCGAAGGCCCTCTATACTCTCGACTCCCTCAGAAGCCAGGAGCAGCCGCCCATCTGCGCGAGAGGAAGAAGCCGATGAACGGGCTTCCAGCTCGCGCTGACTGGACCTCGATCTCACAGTGGGGGAGGAGAAGAAGGCCTCGAGCTTGTCTCCATCCCCTCTGCCAGATCAAGCTGCGATCCCCACGACATTAATCGCCGCTCAGCCTCAGCACGGGCGGGACCAGTGCCGCGAGCCACACCTGCCGCCGGCTCTTTATCAAACAGAGCGCGGCGACTTCGCAGCACTCGACCAGGAAGTGAATCGCAATGCACACAGCCACCCCCCTCAAGGGCTGACTGTGCGTGCTCCTGACCGAGGCACTGCACACACAAATCATGCGTGTCCTGTTCTGTGAGGAAACGAGGACATGGAGGTACACATGATCTAAATGTCTTTTCCATTTTGCAAATTTTTAAATAGAAAATGAAAGTGTGTGCTTTGATTCAGTTTAAATGGTTTTTGTAGTGCCTTATCAGTGCTGTGAGTGCTTCAAAATCAACGAACTCATTCGCAGAGTGAAGAGAGAAAAAGCTGAAGTTCACTGTGAGTGTGGGGCTTTTATACCTTCGGTCTGACGCCACACGCACGTTGCGTCCCGCCAATTACATTGGATTGTTTACACCTGTGCTTCAGAAGGTTATAAGAGAGGGATGGTATCCCATTGTGTCTCCTAAAGAGACGCAGCGTAGAGTTCCCGAAAGGGAACCAAGTGTTTTCTGACTGCAATGGTAAATTGGCCAATTTTATAGCTGATGAAAACATATTTACACCCTGGTACAAAAGGGAGTTTTGGTATATATAGCTATTACCCTTCATGACAACTTTGAGGGGGGTGAATTTTTTTATAACTCATCTGTTTCCTTTACATTAAGTCTCCATAATTAAGAGAATGGCCACTTGAGTGACAGCTATAGGTCTTGTTGCTCGCTGTCTTGTCACTTCAGCTAATTCCGGCTGATTACCCATGAACTCAACAAACAAATCATCTTTTTGCGTTATTTTATATGGCTTTACACAGTTACACAATTACACCATTGCCTTTTGGAATTATTTCTTACAATTATCAGATAATATGGCATCAAATGACCTCCATTTCCTATATAAGTGATGTTATATACTTATATACCATCTCTAAAAATGTATTTGTTTTATTAAAGATAATTTATCAATTATAATTTTCTTTAGAGCTGTAATGCACTCCAGAATCTGACAGATTTATTAGCTGTACATTAGAACAGTCATCTGAAACATTGTCATACAGTGTTATGCCTGGATTTCATAAATAGCCTTGCATTTACTAGCACAGAGCACCCGGAAGAAACCCACCACAAACACAGGGTGAAAATCCTAACTCCACACAGATGGCAACTGGCCCAGTTCAGGACTCGAATCAGCAACCTTCTTGCTATGAGGCTGCAGTTCTAACCACTGAGCCAACAATATACAGCCTAAAATACCTAAGGTATTACATGTAAGCTAACTTGCTAACAAGAGCATGAGCAAACCTACAGTACCATGACTCAATATACAACTTTATTGAATGTAGCAAAAAACCTGATTTAACAGAAACTAAAACAACCAAACATACAACTTAGCATAGTAACATAATCATAAAACCATACCATAACCTAACATAATATTCAATCTTACAGAGAGACTTTGACACAATGAATTGTCCCAAAAATGGTAGCTTTTAATTGGTAAAAGTAACAAATATGTTCTAGAATCTAACAGACAAGTATGAATATGTTTCATACAATTTATACAATTCGATACTGAACAGGTATCTAAAAAATAAGTACTAGTGTATATTTAATAGGGACTTTTAAACAATTAAACAAAAATCTAACCGATTAGCCTATTAACTTTCCTGTCGTGTTCGGGTCAAATCTGACCGATTTACAACTTAAAACACTCATAAATATTGTGTTTTACATCTGATTGCCTCAAGGCCTTATGGTATCCTTAACACTATGCACTTGAACATTTAAAAGTGATCACCTCTTTTTGAGTGTTTTAATTACCCATGTTACACCTGTGGTGTTCCTGGTCAAAAGTGACCGCCGTAGGAAATGAATGGGTATCCAGACTATGATCAACAATCAAACAGAAAATACAAACAGAAAATATCCCCATACACACCACCCCAACTCACTCACACAGATTTCAGACTGAGAATGTCTTGTTTAAGTACACATCTCTTTCTCGTGCTCATGTGCCTATCCTCTCACATGATTACCCTCATGACATTACATGTTCATTTTGTAATACATTTTCAGTGCCTATTTGTATTTTCACTGCATCTATTTTATGTCAAAATTCATGTTAAACACTAGTTTAAGGCATTTTTCACAGCTAAAAATGCTTTTTGACTAATTTAAGAGCAGTTAAAAGAAACGGGTCAATTTTAAGCAGGAACACTAAAGTAATGGGTGGGAGGTGAGCACGACATGAGGGTTAAAATCTTCATAGGGTGTGCTAGGCTTAATTAGTAAGACTGAAAGAGTAGCTGCTATCCAAACAAAGGCCATGTTGCAACAGTCCTCTGAAAACATATTTTAGCTGACTTCTGAATGACTTTAACAGATGGTTTCACAGTTGAGACACTCATTTCACACACACTTGCACACAAATCCAGCGTTGGCATTACCAGATATTCTCAGTAAACTATTACATTAAAAACTTTAGTATGCGTAAAAACAATTTTTCCTTCAGTTTATGTCAAACTAATACACTCCAACATACTGCGCAACACTTTGAAAAAATAAAATACAAATCTGACAACATGAAGCAGAAGTTTGTTCCAAATAGCATAAACAGACGTTCAGTGAACGTTTGTGCCTTCTGGGTAAATATTTTCCAGAGAGAGCACCTGTGGCCCTCATAACTGCTCTTTAATACACAGCACCGCCGCTTTTCTCCCTGCATCTCCAGCCAGAGTTTACAAACCATTTACTTGCTGGCTGTAAAGAAGAAAAACATCCCGTTTGATGTGGGTAGCAATCGAGGCCAAGGCAATCCCCATTTATGCATGTTTCTTTCACATGAAAAACTTCTGCGACATGTTGATGGGACTGCAGATGCTTTTATGTGCTGAGAAAATCATGGTTTAGTGGAGATCAACAACAAACACGCAAAGCCTTAAAGAATGTTTTCTTTTCTCTCAACTTTTTGATCTAGTGGCTAATTTGTATGAATTCATCCAATCTCATTTGTAAATTAGTACGACTTGCTCATCCCCTAATGACGGTTCGGTTTAGGGGCGGGGTTGGGTGCTACACCTCCTTTTAAAAGTTGTACATTTTTGTACGACTAATCTTGTATGAATTCGTAGGAATTAGACAGGCTGGAAGGAGATATCAGGGGTGCTGAACCCTGTTCCTGGTGATGTACCTTCCTGCAGATTTCAGTTGCAACCCTTATCAAACACACCTGTTTGTAATTATTAAGTGCTGTTCAGGTCCTATTTAATTGGTTCAGGTGTGTTTCCTCAGGGTAGGAAGGTAGATTTCGAGTAACAGGGTTGAGCACCCCTTGCTTACATTAATGCACACTTAAGTTTATGTTTACACCTTATTTATGTTTATTCATGTTATCCATACAAATAACACTGAGAGATGACACCTGACAGCTGGTGTAACATATTTATGTCTATATTATACTTAATTTTGTTGGTCAAGTACACTGACAATTGCCTAACAGCAAGAAGGTCGCTGGTTCGAGCCCCGGCTGGGTCAGTTGGCATTTCTGAGAGGAGTTTGCATGTTCCCTCTGTGGGTTTCCTCCGAGTTCTCTTGGTTCCCTCACAGTCCAAAGACGTGCTATGTGAATTTAATTGGCTTTATTGGCCATAGTGGATGAGTGTGAATGAGTGTGTATGAATGTTTCCCAGTGTTGGGTTGTGGCTGGAAGGGCATCCACTATGTAAAGCATATACTGGATAAGTTGGCGGTTCATTCCGCTGTGGTGACCACTTATAAATAAAGGCACTAGGCCAAAAAATAAAATGAATGAATGTAATGAACTCAATTTGTTTATTTAAATTTCACCAATATAAATTGTTTGTAACCACTTACCGTACAAAAAATTAGGCAAATCCTATTTACAAATCCAAACAAAGCCTTGTTGTTTAAACTTTAAATTAAGGATAAGCTAATATTTAACTAAAACTCACCAGAACACTTGAGTCTGTAACTTATAACCACAGTGAAACAGTGTTACTGAATTCAAACTGCCATTATCCTGGTTTCACTCAACAGTGAGCAATAGAGAAACCACAAGAATCTGTTTAAACGCAGTAAAATCTCGAAATTAAACGCAGTGTTTAGAACGTGGATCTTGTTCAGTTGTAGTATGCATTTCATTTAGGCCATCATTCCCGATTACCATCATCAATTTGTTTTAAAGTTTAGTAAACAAAATGTTTCTGTAATCAAAATAAAGTGGGAATTTCATCACGCCTGACCAGCTGTGTAAACCATAAGCTAAAACCATAAGCTAAAAAAAAATCAGGGAGCTTCTTGCAAGTCCGCTTTTTTCCACCCTATAGTATTTGAAGTGTTTAGATGCAAAAACATCTAAATATCATTTAATATTTTCTTCTAAAATTAGCAATTTTTCTCCAGCTCCTGTGTGTGTACTCAATAATTTTACTTTTTATAGTGATGAATAAGTTATTTTCATTACCTGTAAAGTAAATTAACTGAACATGAACATAGCGGGCTGAGAAAAATGCTCATTTTAGGAGGACATTTTAGATGGTTTTTGCATCTGAACTCTTCATTTATTCCAACCAGTTGACTTGAACCAGTTGACTTGTCTTTATCCACTGCAGTTAAATCTCCAAGTCAGCCGGCTGTGGGGTACATACAACACGTGCTGTGAAAAACAACCACGTCTTGTGGAAATCCTGTACATGATGTCATCCTTCTGGGGGCATAGCCTCCCAACACCTTGGTTAGGGCTGACACACTAGCCTTTTTCTCCACACACATGTTGGTTTAAAAAGGTAATGTCTGAGGAATGTCTTTAGAGGCGGATGAAACAGACAGCCTCTTTCATTAGAGGGAACACGTGAAGACATGGGATCGCTGGAAAAAGTACCAGATAAAAATAGGCCTACAATAATTCAGCTACTGTACGCTACCCCTGAATGGAAGTCTGTGTAGGTGAGGTCTGGTTGTCAGAGGGTTTTTGATTGGATGAGGTGTTTGACTGTAGTTGATTCACTTGTATGTAATTAGAGGGGGAATCGAAAGATGGGTAGTTGAATTAAAGGTCAGGACTAAATTCTAAGGCTTTTTGTTTGGTAAACACTCCTTTTCTTGTGTCTAAATGAAGGCCTTCAGACAATAACATCTCATGCTCTTGTAGATAGATCTGTCTAAACACAGTTACAAAGAGCAAGTAGAAGATTAGTTACTGCATTGAGTATTAAGAATGAACAATACTTTTCCAGCTTTTATTAATCTACGCAATTAAAAAGGATTTCCACTTACTAAAATTTTACATACATACTTCATGATATATAGTATAGCTAGCAATCAAGCAGAGGACACTCAACAGTTTGACAAATATTGCAGCTGTTGGACAACATAATGTACTTCTGAGGCTTTTTTAGTCGAGAAAGTATTTGTTTAGAGAAAGTGAAGGGTGACGTTCCAACACAAGATGGCAACACAGACCGTATAATAAGTCCTTAGAGAAAAAAAAACAAAAGCAGTTGCTTGTACAAAAGGGTTTTGAGACTCTTTGTGCTTGATCTTTTTTTTTTTTACACACAATTATGCCATCGAACTCTTGTATAAATGCAATATCACACTCATAGCAGTGCAATATGGCTGTATATTGGCACTGCAGGATGACAATAAGGCACTCTGCCTGTGGCCTCAAGCCAACGCATGCCTCCTACCAGTGCCGATATACAGCCATATCGCACTGCTACTCGTGTGATATTACTCATATATTATTATTATTATTATTATTATAGTTATTATTATTATTATTATTAACAATAATAATAACTGTTAAGTAGCTAAAATTGTTTAAAATATTTTTTATATATATAAACATGAATTAAGCCTCAACAATAGTATATTTATAAATGTCAAGTCAATTTTGAATGACAAATAATGCACACCAAAATATATACTTAAACACAATGGACACATTTTAAAATGAACACCAAAGCAAAAACAAAGACAGCATTCTTGCTCTGCTATTCTCAGCCAAATATTCTGTGTGTGATTGCCACCAAGCAAGCTTGCATTTCCGGTCTGCTGCATTTACATGCGTATGAATGAAAGTCAATGGGGCGAAAAGTGCAGTGTGACCATTAAACAGTCCTGTGACCACTATTGTTGTTTTGGTTGCGTACTCACCTTTACAGTACATATAGACTGAACATGTACAGCATGCTTTCAGTATTTACTAAATGAAAACATTTTTGCTGTTTGCATAATGGCAAACATTATACTGTCATATTTTGTAACCTATTTGCAAAAATCTCCATTTATATCTGATTAATAGTAGCTTTTTAATGTTTAGTAAAATATTTGAGACCCCTAAAGTTCACAAATGGTTCTGATAACCCCTAACCACAACCTAACAGTTTACTAATAATCTGTTAATTCTATAATAGGAGTAGACTCACACATAGGGTAACATGATAATAAATATTTTTTTAATGTTAGACAGTTAGAGATTCGAAAAACTTGAATCTAGTATTAACATTCCTATTAATCTAGAGCCAATTTATTGGTTGTTTGGTTCATACTCATTGCAATATTTCCATTCGCTTCTCTATTTCTAATGATCCCATTAAAGGCTTAAAATGTTCATAAAATAGTGAAAAACAGTTACCAAAAACTTTCCTTGCCCGCTGCATCAGGAAAAATGGTTTTGCGATATGGGATGACGTACCACTTTAAAAAAAGACTATTTGTTCCAAAAATGTGATGAATGCACACAGTTAATAGTCCTCAACATCTTTGGCTCCTGCACCTCGTCTTTCATGTCACTGCGTGGGATCTCTTGGCCCGGAGCAGAGGCTTGAGTCTACCCTCCCTCCACATTCCTGCAGAGCCCTCGGCCTGAGAGAGGGCAGGATCAACCCGGACTCACGCTGGCCTCCTAATGACCACAGACTCCCCGCTGGAGAGAGCCGGGAACTTTTGAACAAAAAAAAAAACAACGTCATTTATCTCTATCTCAAAAAAAACACGAGATTGTTTTGAACTTACATTCACCCTCCTCGCGCACTTTTTATGGGCTGAATCAGTTTCAACTGCAGAAGCTTTATTCAGTATATGTCACAAAGCACTTTTTTCTTGACAATGTTTACAAATGAGTTCCTTTAGAGGTCAAAGAGCCCATTACAGCTCTTGTTGAGGCATATCAGTGCACAGCTTAAATGCAAGGATTGGAAACAGCAGAATGGGGGTGCTGTACAAAAGGAGTACAATTTAAAGCAGGCCTGGACTTTGTTCACACACAACAGGGCTTTTTAACAGTGGGATTGGTATTGCTGTGCCTTTACAATGATGCCTTTCATTCTCTTAAGAAAGCACCAGCACCCTTGATTTTCCTCCCTGGAGGTCTGCGCACTGTATTTTGTCATGTTGCAGATGCCCATCTGTATCTTAAGCACTGTACTGAGTGCAGGAAACTAAGCAAAGGCTACTATATTGGCTCTGTCAGGTGTGAAAGCTCCTGAAAAGCCCTCATAGAGGCCCTCAAGGAATTCTGGGAACCCTGAGGTTCTGAGTGCCAAGCGATGAATGATTTCTCCAAAGTGTTGTTGACTTTTAATTCAAGCTAAAGCTGAACTCCTAGGTATGGCTCAGGTCTCTCTAAGTCTATGGGATCAGACAGGAGAAAGTTGTACAAATTTCTGGCAGTCGTCATTGTCGTTTTTATTTTATTTGCTTTGAAGACTTTCACAAAGCAACACAAATATCCTGCCAGACAGAAAGGCCTAACAATTCTGATTGATGTCTGTAGAATTAAGTCTGAAGTCAACTTCCCACGCAATGAACATTGGGGGCGTGATGCAGCAAGTTTCCATCAAAAAACAACTTTCCTGGATTCCAATGAATGTGACTCTTCTGTCCAGTGTGACACCATTAAACCAAGCCAATCACACTAGATTCAATCTACAATTTACAGCTGTTTCTCTGACAAAATGTGTATTATACTGTAATTGCAGAATCACAATCTCTATTTAATTCAATTATATAGCCACAATGGTAATGTTTATAAAATTAAGTTAAGCTGCTTTAATAGATCTTGACACACACACACACACACACACACACAAAAGAAAAAACTACTAAAACAATTTCATTTAAAAGGCAGAACCATCCCAGCAGGCACAGGACATAAACATGAAACAACGTTAGGCAGACGTTAACGTCCAACGTCTAACCTAAAATCAACATCTAGTGATGTTAAGCTACGTTCACACCAAACATAGATGAAGCATCAAGCGCGGGTAATTTACATGTTAAGTCAATGCAAAGATGCAAATAGACATCCTGTGGCACGATACACACGAATGAGGCGGCGCGAATGGAAAAATCAAATCAAATCGCTCAAGTTGGAAAATCTGAACTTCAGAGGACATTCATGCTGTGTTAACCAAATCAAATGCTTTCTCTTGTAGGGGCATGATTATGATGTAGCGCCTGTTGTTGGTGTCCCGGGTCAGTCGGAAGCACTGCTGAAAGTCTCCATCATGTATATTTATATAATGAGCTTACAGAGCTGGGGGCACCTCTGAATAGAGGTGCAAACGACTCAGTGCTGTTAATCAGCCTTCCTAAAGCACATAAGCACAGCTATTTTCTCAATAAAATTCATGTTGGCCATTTTTCAACAAAGCTAGAGTCACAGAGTAGATATAAGCCCTGCCCATGACGCGAATCCACATCTTTAGTGAGGTGAATTTGACGTGCGAATGAAGTAAATTCAAAATGTTTATCTGTGAATAGTGCAATTTATCCATGCGTTCTACATCTGGTGTGAACACAGCATTACAGCTTGGCGTTGTGTGGATGTTACCAATATGACGTCTATCAGACGTTGGATTTTGGTTGCCATACCTGACTAATTAATGTAAGTATTTGACGTCAATTTGATGTTGGTTTAAGATGTTGGCTCGACACTGGATTTTTGTCACTTTCTAACACCAAATCAACTTTCAATAAACCAAATAACAACGTTATTTGATGTCGTTACTGGATGTCCAAAAAACATTTTCCTTAGACGCTGGCTAGACACTGAATTTTGGTCACCTTAAATCACAACCTAAATCTTACCCAATATTAACGTCTTATGACATTGTGTGCTGCTGGGATAATGAGCTTAAATATGAGGTTTGGAAAACCCATTCGTTTGTTGGTTTATAGTGATGTTAGCACAGGCCAACTTTAAATGCTACCAAAGTGCACCAAGAATGGGTCTTCGCTCCAGATCACTGCATGAGGCAGGTTAGTTAACCCAAGGAGACCAGCAGAGGAGGTGCAGGGGCCTGTTATCTTTGGAGGCTTGGGGAGCTTGAGATTTGACAGTAGCCTAGCTTGCAACACCGCAGGCAGAGAGCTGTGATAAACATGCCAAGTGGAAGCCCCCTGCAGTTCGGGAGCCGCCAACAGCATCCTCCTTTGAGACTAATCTTGGCTCCCCGCTGAAGAAACACTGCGCAAATGGGAGTAAATAACTTGGGGGTATTCAGGGAGTTAATCTCTCTCTGAAAGGGGACGACTGTTTTATTAGATTGGGATGACTGTTATTAATTAGTTTTTTCAATTATTTTAAGGAGGCACTGCTGGAAAGAACATCTCTTTAAGAGTTCTAGTTACTGTTCAAAGTTGTTGACCAACAAGAATAAATCAAGTCAATGAGTAATTTAAACTTGCAAACTATTAATAAATTTTAAACAATAAAATCTCTGTAAAAACAGACCACAGCGACTAGATGAGTGCTCGGTGCTTTGGGATTCCCAGTGTGTTTTGATAGCAATACAGATTGATACATATAGATCTTGAATGTGTAAGGGTCATATTTCGTGACTGATTTCACACCCATTCGGCAAGCACGCTGATTTATGGTTAATGATGAGTGGTTCATTTATTAAGACTTTGGCTGAGAACATGTTTCCAAACCAAACCCACAGTTAATAAATTACATTTACAACTAGAAGCCAGACACTGGATAACGTAAGAAAAATACATACAAATCCATGGCCTGTTACAATTGTTGAAGAGAAGTTAGACACATTACATGAAAATTATGTGCTAAAAATGAGCAAGCTTTCCTTTTTGATTTAGTTTCGCATACAAACAAAAACAATATGTTATATATTGCATGCCAGAGCATTAGATTATGATGTCACTTTGTAATGAAACACCATGTGACACAAATACAGTTCAGGGGTTCTTAGTAAGTGGATTACTCAATTAGCTGGATTTGGTTATTGACAATTTGAAATGATGCAGGACCGTTTCGTTCTTAAAAACTTACCTGAGAGTTGTTGTCATAGCAACAAGCCTGGTAGCTTAAACCTGGGGTGCGATTCCGAAAGCCATCACTGCCAACTAAGGTCGCAAGCTTCAATACAAATCTAGGCTTTGATTAAAGCAATAGTTTATCCAAAAATGAAAAGTTTGGTCCCATTTTAAATTAAGAGGCCTTCATTACTATGTACTTACATTTAAATTTTAGGAATTTTAAACTCCTAACCTTACCCATGACTAGGGCCAGACGGAATCTGCAGATGTTTTTGGCTATTTCTGCTGAGTATTTTGGTAAAAATCTGTGGATTTATGCTGAAATTTTTTGGGAGTTTCATAACTAAAACCTAAATATGCTAAATAAAAAAATAATATATAAAAAAATATTAAAAAAAAAACTTTTATTTAATGTTTAAAATGCCAATCCAATTAGATTCACTTTATTTTATAAATGAAGCAATTATCTCACATAATATATCTACTAAAAGACAGAAAATATTACTGTACAAACTGCACTGAACATAAATTAGACAAACATTTTCATATTAGTCAATAATAATATTGTAATTATTAAAAAAAACAGAATAAATATAGATTTACACACATTTACTCAAGTAAATAAACAGAATTCATGATGGGCTAAAAATATGCGGAAAATCTGTGAAAAATCTGTGGAATTCTGTGCATGGAGATTCCGTGTGGGCCTACCCATGTCCCAATAGCAGCATAAATGTTGTGCAATACAATATGTAAATAGCACAATAATTACATTTAACTTATTGTTTTAATCTAAGAACCTAGTGGTTAAGGCCACTAGTTGATTACTATTGTTGAACGCAAAAGAAGATGAAAGCTTGTAGCTAATGGCATTATAGGGAAAAACTGTGTAATTCAATGTCTGGGTTTTCAATATTTTTACAAGTATCTTCTTTTGTGTTCAACAGAAGAGAGGAACAAGTAAGAGGAGAGCAAATTACAATATTTTCATATTTGGGGAACTATTTCCGTAATAAAAGAAGAATGTTGAAGGGATTGCAAAGCATAACCAGTGATTGTGCATGTTAATGCAATCAGTGAAACAGCAAAATTCACATGAGCCACAGGAGATCTGACATGATTTCCGACTGAGGAAACAGAATCAGCTTTGAGAGAGCTGGGAAAAAGAGCAAGAATAACAAAAACTAAACTGTGTTGATGACCTGTAGACTGGGGTCAGAGCCTGGGCTGTAAGTTAAGTTTGACCTGCCATATATTTGAAGATAATAATGGAGGGTAGCGGTGGAAAACACAACAGGTCATCTCTGATTACACTGTGTGAGTCAGTAGGGGTCAGGGGTCCTGAACCCGCCAGCTGATGACCTCACTGGCAACTGGTGCCACGAGTCTGTAGTAGTCAGAAATCCACTGATGTCTGATCCAGGATGCTTGCGAAAGGTTAAAGATCATGCCTGGCAGGATCTGACACATTCATCTTGCAAAATGAAAACAGAAAGACAAACGGCACTGATCATATGGACTGTAGAGCAAAGGAAAACAAGTGATCGTAAGGGGCTTGTTTTCATTCGTGGAGTAGACATTAATCCTACAAACTATCTTTATTTTATATGTCTTAATTATGTTTTTGTAAAATATAGGGCTGCAGGGATGACATGTTTGAATGTTTTGTAGCTCTAACCGCAGAAACTAGCATTTTAACACTTTGATTCAAGGCACATAGAGATAGTTTTTGGTTAAATGTCTGATATAAGGTCTGTGGTTAATACCAGCTTGTCATTTTTTATTTTTTTTTACATTCTATTTTACGGCATAAATTAATAGGGCTTCAAATTATAATTCTAACAAGTGGCACTACAAACTTTGTTGTTTGCTGACCTTAAAAAAATTAAAATCTTTTTACAGTTCCTTAAAAAGTTGAGCTTTACAATTTTTGGTAATCAGACAATCTCTGGGTCTGGTGTGACACTTTTAGCTTAGCTTAGCATAAATCATTATATCGGATTAAGGTTGATTTATACTTACTACACGCATATGCTCTGGAGCATTATTCATGCAGTCACAAAGCCTTCGCTATGGCTGACGTGCACCTCTCAAAAAATTTAACTACACGTTGCAAAGACGCATAGCACAAGCTCTGTGATTGGTTGGCTTGGTAGCTGTGACGAGTTTGGGCCATGCTGAGAGCGGCCAGCCTGATGGAGCGAGTGTTTACAGGTGTCGAGTCCTGTGAAGGTGGAAACTTGTTTTATGTTTACCTAATGATTAAAGATGTTGCACGTTTACTAGTTTCCACCTCTGAATGAGTGAGTTTAAGCTACTTTTACATTAATGTAGTGTTCAGAAAAAAAAAAGAAAAAAAACACACCCGCGAAGAAACTTGATACAGAGGAACATAAAATCCCACAGCCAGTTAGCGGAAGTGTCATTGTACAAACAGCATGCAGAAGTATAAATGCATGATTACGCACAAGGCAGGCACCTAGGGTCATGGCAATCTCTCGACGCAGAAGTATAAATCTGCCTTTAAACCAGGGATGTCAAACCCAATACCTGGAGGGCCGCAGCCCTGCACACTTTAGTTCCAACCCTGCTCCAACACACTTACCTGTAGGTTTCAAACAAGCCTAAAGGACTGATTTAGTTTTATCAGGTGTGTTTAATTAGGGTTGGAACTAAACTGTGCATGACTGCGGCCTTCCAGGAATTGAGTTTGACACGCCTCCTTTAGACTACTAGACTCGCTAATGATAGTTCCCCTTCGGTTGGGGAACTTCAGTGCCATAGAGTGGATTGATTGAAATCCACGAAATGGGAGGATTCGGTTCAGAAGCCGCTTGTCTGAAAGAGTATTGAACGGGCCAATGAATGCAATGAATTGGCAGCGTAAGCTTGCACAGGTGTACTTCATTGCCAATTATCCCAGCATATAAGCACACCTGGAGCGAGCAGACGCCATCCTTTTCGCTTCAGAGACTTTCTGATCGAGTCGATGAGGGTTCCTCCTGCTGTGACCAGCGATTCTGAGCGAACGAGAGCATTCTCCCGGTCCAGAGTGTGTACACGCAGCGGCAGACGGTCGAGCTGGGTTTCTCCCTTGCCTGGCGTTCTTTGGGTCCGGTCCTCCAGAGCGGTGCGTATAAAGTTGCAAACTTCACAGAAAGAGCAACACAGTCGTGCAGCACGTCCTTTTTAGGACGACGCTCTGACTGTGCGTTTCTGGATGCGGTGGTTTCCTGTCCTCGGATGATGGGCACGAGCACTGCGTTGCATGTCTGGGGGGTCCAGCATGTTAATGCGCTGCTCGTGGGCAGTTCATGTCGTCATTGCGATGCCATGTCTGTTGCGCAGTAAAGATCGCGGCTAGCCTTGCAAAAGGGCGAACCACCCCAGTTGTCCCCTGCTCTGCAGCGGGCACTCGGGCAGATCTGAGGGTTTCAGCGAGAGATAATCCGTCGCCCACAGGCCCGCGGACCTTCCGCTCCTCTAAGCGCTCCATCCAAGCTTCGGGCGGGGGAAAGGATCCGTCTAACAGATGGTAGCCCTTACGCCCGATGACACCGGAGACCAGACGTCCACCGCGGCATCGGAGGGTGGGCTTTCATTGTCCGATGATGATCCAGACCCGCTCGCCCCCTTCGGGCTGGTGAGCGCTGTCACTACGGATCCTGAAACGGACATGTTAGCCGTGCTTTCCCGGGCTGCTTCGGCCGTGGGTTGGAGATGGTTTATCCCCCAGCTCTGCGACCGGACCGACTAGAGGGGCGTTCCCTTCTTCCCGGAGGTGCACAGTAGGCTCACGCGGTCTTGTAAAGCACTTTTTTCTGCTCGTGCTGCGTGTCCCTCCACCCTAACCACTCTTGACGGTGGAACAGCCAGGGGGTATGTGGCGATTCCTCAGGTTGAGTGCGCGATGGCGGTAAATCCGCGCGGCGCCTCTTCTTGGCGGGGTCCGCCTCGTCTCCCATCCAAAGCCTGTAAGTTATCTACCTCCCTCGGAGCTAGAGCTTACATAGCTGCGGGCCAGGCTGCTTCCGCCTTGCATGCGATAGCCACCTACCAGCGCTACCTAGCGCAGGCGCTGGCCGAGCTGCACGAGGGTGGGTCCAACCCAGGCTTACGAGCTTCGCACCGCCGCCGACTTAGCTCTTCGGACTACTGAGTCCGCTGCGTGTGCGTTGGGGAGGACGATGTCCACATTAGTGATCCAGGAGCGCCACCCCTGGCTAATATGCGCGAAGTCGACAAAGTCCGCTTTCTTGACTTTCCCCATATCCCAAGCCATGTTCGGCGACACCGTCTGTGAATTCACCCAGGAATTCAAGGCGGTGAGAGAGCAGTTGATGGGTGATGTCTTATCGGCGGTCCGTAGCCCGCTCCGCCCGCCGTGCCATTCATACCTGCTCCTCGCCGAAGGCGCCCGCCTACGAGAGCTGCTCCGCCCCCGCACACGCCTCTGGCGAAGCGAGCGCGTCGGGCACCTCGGAAGCAGGCAGCCCCCCTGCCCAGAACTTTCCATTTCCTCGATGTGACAGCCCGAAATCTGCCAGTCTGGGACGCTATGCTTTCCAGCTTGCAGATTCGGTGCGTTTCGCCAGTGGCTCACGAGCGCTGGGAGGACGGTCTCCTTTCTCCCACCCCTCGAGCCTCCCCTCCGGAGCTCGGGTTCGGAGTGAGAGCAAATATCTTACCTCCAGCTTTTCCTTGGGACCCGCGAGCTTCCCGGATCAGCACACCCACTCCGCGCTGCCCCACTGCTGGTACGTCAGCGATTGTAGCGATGAGTCCATTAGCGGGAGCTCTGCCTGCCTGGTTAGCGCGGGCCAGCTCTTCGCGGTGGCTCATACGCACAATCAGACTCGGCTATGCGATTCAGTTCGCGAAACGGCTCCCCAAGTCGCGGGTGTGTATTCACCAGGGTCAGCCCCCTGTCCGCCCTTGTCTTGCGAGAGGAGATTGCTGTCCTCCTGGCGAAGGATGCAATCGAGCCGAACCCTTCAGCCGAGATGGAGAGCGGGTTTTACAGCCCACACTTCATCGTGCCCAAAAAGAGTGGTGGGTCACGGCCAATCCTAGATCTGCGCGTTTTGAACCGCTGCCTGCACAAGCTGCCGTTCAGAATGCTCACGCAGAAGCGCATCCTCCGGTGCGTTCGTCCTCTGGGTTGGTCTGCAGCATTAGACCTGATGGACGCGTATTTCCATGTCTCCACTCTTCCTCGCCACCGTCAGTTTCTGCGGTTTGCGTTTGAAGGTCGAGCTTGGCAGTACAAAGCCCTCCCCTTCGGGCTCTCTCTGTCTCCGCGGGTCATCACCAAGCCCGCGGAGGGTGCCTCAGTGCCCCTTCGGCTCGCGGGCATCTGCATACTCGATTTCTTTACGACTGGCTGATTTTTGCCCTCTCTCGGAGCAATTGATTATGCACAGAGACAAAGTGCTCTGGCACTGCCACATGTGGGGGTTTCAGGTCAACCGAGAAAAGAGCAAACTCGCCCCCGTGCAGAGGATCTCTTCTCTCGGGCTGGAGCTGGACTCGGTCACCATGGCAGCGCGCCTCTCCGGAGAGCGCGCTCAGCTGATGCTGTACTGTCTGAGAGAGCTCGACAGTAAAATAGTGGTCCCACTGAAACTATTTCAGAGGCTCCTGGGGCATATGGCATCCGCAGCCGCTTCATGCCGCTCGGATTATTCTATATGAGACCACTTCAGCACTGGCTTCACGATCGAGTCCCCAGACGCGCATGGCACGCGCGCGCACACCGAGTCTCTGTTACTGCGCTGTGTCGCCGCGCCCTCAGCCCTTGGAGCGACCCCTCGTTCCTACAGGCCTGGGTGTCTCTAGAACAGGCGTCCAGTCTTGTTGTTGTTTCAGCAGACGCTTCCAACACGGGCTGGGGGGCTGTGCGTTGCGGGCATGCGGCTGCGGACCTGTGGAAAGGTACCCAGTTGCATTGGCATATCGCCTGGAGCTGTTGGCAGTGTTCCTCGCTCTCCACCGTTTTTTTCCGGTGCTGGAGCGGCAACACGTGCTGGTCAGGACGGACAGTACGGCGGCGGTGGCGTATATCAGCCGTATGGGGGTTATGCGCTCTTGCCGCATGTCTCAGCTCGCCCGCCGTCTGCTCCTCTGGAGTCATCCGCGGCTTAATTCGCTGCTCGCCATTCATATTCAGGCAAGCTCAACCGTGCAGCCGATGCGCTCTCACGGCAGCCTTACGTCCTGGAGAATGGAGACTCCATCCCGAGTCTGTTCAGCTGATATGGGCGCGATTCGGGGAAGCCCAGATCGATCTGTTGCTTCCCCCGAGATCGCTCATTGCCAGTTGTTCTTTCCCTGACCGAGTGCTCTCGGCACGGATGCACTGGCTTACAGCTGGCCTCGGGGCATGCGCAAATACGCGTTTCCCCCAGTGAGCCTACTCGCGCAGTTACTGTGCAAGGTCAGGGAGGACGAGGAACAGGTTGCTGGTTGCGCCCCTCTGGCTCAACCGGACCTGGATGTCAGAGCTCTCCCTCGCGATAGCCCTCCCCTGGCAGTCCCTTCGAGAGAGCACCTACTCTCTCAGGGACAGGGCACCACCTGGCACCCTCGCCGATCTTTGGAGGTCATTAGACGCGAGGAAGACTTAGGTAACCTCCGATTGCGGTGGCTAATACCGTCACTTGGGCTAGAGCCCCCTCCCCGAGCGCGCCTATGCCCTGAAGTGGAGTCTATTCACTGAATGGTGTGTCTCTCGCTGAGAAGAACCCCGTAATTTGCCAGATCAGTGTTGTGCTTTCTTTACGCCGAGAGAAGCTGGAGAGCAGGCTGTCGCCCTCCACACTCAAGGTTACGTGGCTGCCATCTCCGCTCTCATAACGCGGTGGCTGGCAGCACCGTGGGAACGCATAACCTCATCATCCGGTTCCTCAGGGGCGCTAAGCGAATTAATCCAACTCGCCCCCCTCTCATGCCCTCTTAGGATCTCGCCCTCGCTACACAAGCCGCGTCAGATCCCTTCGATCCTCGACTCAGTATCTTTCTGTCCCTGAAGACAGCTCTGCTGGTCGCGTTGATATCGATTAGAGGGTCGGGGACCCGGAGGCATTTTTCGGTCAGTGACTCGTGCCTGTAATTGGGCTGGCTTTCTCTCACGCCCTGAGACCCCGCCCGCGATATGTGCCCAAGGTTCCTACCACTCCGTTTTAATACGAGGTAGTGAGCCTGCAAGCGCTGCCCTCGGAGGAGGCAGACCCAGCCCTTCTTTATTGTCCAGTTCGCGTTTTGCGTATTATCCGGACCGCACTCAGAGTTTAGATCATTTGAGCAGCTCTTCGTCTGTTATAGCGGTCGGCAGCAGGGAAGTGCCGTACCGAAATAAGTTCCCACTAGATTGTGGATGCCTTTCTTTCACTATCAGAGCCGAGATGAGCCGCGTCCCCCGAGAGCGCGTGCGCACTCCACTCGGAGCTTCGCATCCTCTCGAGCGCGCGCACGTGGCGCCCCTCTAACAGACATCTGTAGAGCTGCGGGCTGGGTGACACCCAACACATTTGCAAGGTTTTACAATCTGCGAGTGGAGCCGGTTTCCTCAAGGGTATTAGGTAACCCTTGGTGATTGAGGAAACAATTCGGTAGGGTGTTGAAACACGCTTGCTGCGCCATTCTCCCTAACACGGAGGTACGTGCGCCTTTTTATCTGTCAGTAAAGTTCCCCGTCAGGTGAGCCCTGCAGATTCCTCCGTGGCCCCCAGCACTGACTCAGCGGAGGAGTCATTTGCTGGCCCACTACGTTGTAGGTCTGCCCGCTGGTCAGCCCGCAATTTGGGTAAAGGTGCCTGCTATGCGTGATCCCCACTAGGCGATCCCATATGCTTATTCCGCCACGGTTAAGTCCCCCCCCCCTGGGCGGACCCGTGTCTTCCCTCCCCGCTAACCACTCTTTTGCTATGCGTACTCCCCCTTTTTAGGGCTAGTCCATATGTAAATTCTGCCATCTATCCCCCCTTGGGTAACGGATGGCCTCCGCAGCGTCCTCCCTATCGGGATTGCACGCTTCCCAACGTACTGTCGTATTTTCCTAGAATTATCTAGATGCTCACGACTTCCCAAAAATATATCTAAATCCGTAAAACTTCTGTTGAAGTAGGATAAATTAGGGCCAGGGACACGTTGGAGGACCGAGCCTCCCATGATGTGGGTGCGTCACGCTTGCTTGACAATCCCCTCATCGGGGGCGTTGGTAAGGTGCAGTCATTATGGCGCTTTCCTTACTTCTCCCATTTCGTGGATTTCAATCAATCCACTCTATGGCACTGAAGTTCCCCAACCGAAGGGGAACGTTCGAGGTTACAGAAGTAACCCTTCGTTCCCCGAGGAGGGGAACGGAAGTTCCATACTCCGTCGCCATAATGACTGTCCCTTAGCTGTTTGAAAGTCTCTTCAGCTTAAAAGGATGGCGTCTGCTCGCTCCAGGTGTGCTTATATGCTGGGATAATTGGCAATGAAGTACACCTGTGCAAGCTTACGCTGCCAATTCATTGCATTCATTGGCCCGTTCAATACTCTTTCAGACAAGCGGCTTCTGAACCGAATCCTCCCATTTCGTGGATTTCAATCAATCCACTCTATGGCACTTCCGTTCCCCTCCTCGGGGAACGAAGGGTTACTTCTGTAACCTCGAACGTTCCTAGCCATATCGACATTTGAAATATCAACTTTTCATTTTCTGTCAGTGTTAGTACACAATGTAACTACAGAAGAGAGAAAGCATTTTTTGTGCATGATGCTAATGCTAATACATATAAATGAACAAATATGTACCTTTTACAATTTGTTTTATGTCCAAAGTCAAACTTTCATTCACACAAATTAAACATAATAAAAAAATAATAATAATACAGTGCTTAGCATATATTAGTACAGCCCTCACAAATCTTATCTTTTAAATTCATATTTTTAATAGGAAGCTATACAATATTATATCTGTGCATATACATTAGATTAGTCAGTACTAAAGCCAAATCTGGAGCTTATCGAACAAATAACCAAAAACGAGTACAGCCAAATTTATTAAAAAAAAGGAAAAATGAAGAGAAGCAAAAAATTTTTAAAAATGTGTTTACATTTTGTAGGTTGTAAAACATTTTTGCAATATTTTGCTTAATTTAATTGTATTGTCTTTACAATTCTTCTCTTGTTTGATGACTAAAATATTATTTCAATAAATATATTTGTTTAATAAATTGGTTTTGTTTAAATGCACCAAAATACATTATACTCACTGAGAAATGAATAGAACTATTCATTTTCAAAATGGGGTGTATTCAATTATGTAGACTTGTTGAGCTCTATATATATTTTTGTGCTTTTCATAACAACGAAAAAACTATCAAACTAGCTAAAACTCTGTATTTTATATCCTGTATTGGCCAGACCAATTAACAATGCTGTTTAAATGACTCCTCAATATGCTAGTGTTTCACAGAGCTCTAATTCAAACAGAATTTTACTGCATTTCATAGCTATAAAATAAGCTTTTCTTTTCTGTCATCCACCAAAGCTTGCACATGCTTCTTGGATCCAGAGGATGATGAATCCACACAGGGGACGTGTTGTCAGCTAACGCTTGATGTGCAAAATATGATGACAGATATTTTATTTGGCTTTGTTTTGTTTTCACAAATATCTAGCCTTTGTACTTATGCAACTTTGTCCTGCCCACATTACACAGGGTTATTTGTCAATGTACCAATGCAAAACTTATTCGATCCATATGTTAACAATGATTCATGGGAAATCAATGATCTTGAGCATCTCCATTTAAAATACCTGTTTCTTGTTAGCTATACAATCTCTTTGAAAAAAGACCATCAACAAAAGCAGACACTGAGAGAATGAGCCATGTTTCATGTAGTACATTTGGTTTTCATTCTACCATTTATAAAAACCAGACTCGTTCGATTTCAAGAGCAAACGAACCCTTAACACACTAACATTCTGTTGTGGCAGAAAGGCCTTCTGGTTTCTTCATTAAAAGCCTCACCTACTCCTTGGTAGAAACATTATATGTTGAGACTATAAATTTAACTGATTTCAATGAGTGAGTTTAAAGCCACAAGGACTGAATCAAAAGAGGAAACATGCCTTTCCTCTCAATTAACATTTTGCCAAAGAAAACTTTCGGCAGATCTGGTGATGCGAAACGTGATTTTTAACAGATGCTTAAGAGGACTAAGTAGACTGAAACCAAAATCCAGTTAACAATAAAATAGGCATGATTCTTCATCGTGAATATAGTCATTTTTAATGAATTGAAAGTGAAAGGCTAGCTTTAAAGGGCATTTTGGTTGTTACTTTTTGCGAAAACAGCATTTTAGGGGCTTTTGATAACTAAAAAGTGAATTTGTAAGCTAATATTTAACAACAGATTGTGGACCACAGCAGGGGTTGCCAAATTTTTCAGCCCGCGACCCCCAAAACAACAATGCCAATGACTCGCGACCCCCAATATCCTCTAAGGTGGTTATAAATACAGAAACCTTACATGAAATGGTGCACACACACACCAATAGACCCAAGTCTATTCTTGGTTTAATTGTTTTATGTATGTCAGTGCTGTAAATGTGCTAGAAAGCTTGACTTGGTGTTATAAAATCAATCTGTTACATCTGACGCTGTTGCTGTCTTTAATATAATGTTATTACCCCAGGGGTCACAAACCAATAGAACAAGTAACTATTAGCTACTACAATAGCTATATAGTATTAGTATATAGTAACTATAAATACTATTTTTTTCAGTAGGTTATGGATAAAATATGGCAATTTTTATGGTTAAATAAAAACAAATAGATTTTTGGAAATCACCAGACGACCCCCCTTCATTGTCCCGCAAGCTGCGACCCCTCGGGGGGTCCCGACCCCAACTTTGAGAACCACTGGACTACAGAGCAGTATTTAAAGAGCAGTATTAAATTAAATAAAGTAAAGTAAAAAGTAAATTTTCTTAATTTGCTAAATTTTCTTTGTGACTTGTTTAACTACAACATTACATAATGTTTATAGTAAAAAAAAAAAACACATCAGACTGACATTTTATGGGGACTTTGTAAATAATATTTAATATGATAATTTTGCCTCCGTACACTCGCAGAAATAAAGGTACGCAAGCTGTCACTGGGGTGTTACCTATTCAAAAGGTACACATTTGTACTTGAAAGGTCCATATTGGTACCAACAGATTTTAAGAGGAACACTTTTTAGGTCCTAATATGTACTTTTGAGGTATTAATATGGACTATGTACAGATTTGTACCTTTTGACAAGGTACCACTCCAGTAATTAACCTTTCAAAATGTGACCTTTTTTTGTTTTGTTATTTTATTTTAGTCATTTATTGTATATTTGTAAATGTGGAATTTCTTTTACATGTTGAACATTAAAAAATGCAAAGACAAAACTTTTACAGTGCAAAAATTATGCTTTTCTAACTTATAGTTTTTGTTTAGTTTCTAGTCCAATATGTCACATTGAAGATGCTGACAATTGAGTTGTGGATCAAAATGAAGGATTTATTATAAAGAGAATGGTCAGGCAGGCAATGATCACAATAAAGAGCAAACAGTAACATGCAGGCAAATCTAAAAGAAAGGTCAAAAAGCAGGCGAGTGGTCGATCCAGTCAATCTAACAATATAAACAGAACAAGCTAACAATGCGAAGGTCGGCAATGGAAAGGCAAGAAAACGGGTCGTAATGTTAATTTGACAGATAAACAAGGTTCATTTTATTTAAAGCCCATCTATCATATCATGAGCAGGTCCCAGCTGGAAGTGTGTGTAATCTACCTAATGAGGAACAGGTGCGTATGAGTGGTGCATGACTGGATATGTAGTTTGTGTAATGGTGGATCTAGTTTGCGAAAAGGCTGATTTGTATTCCGTTAGCGATCTGCACAGGCTAGATCGCTGGTGACCGTTACACAAAAAATTAAATCTTCAATCAGTAAACATTTCTTAAAAAATAAAAAAATATCTTGTTATCAGGAATAATAAGTTGAAAGTAATTGTTTTTCTTAAAACTAGTTAAAAAAATAAAAAATTCATCTGCAAAACTGCCGTTATGTCAAATTGAAAAAGGAAAACCACAAATATGACTTATTTTTTTAATACAAAACAATACTTTTTGCTTGTCTTATTTATATATCTATATTTGAGCTCAAAATTACTTCAGATGCACATGGTTTGTGTAACAAACTTCCTGTTCAACCAGGAAGAAAGCATAGATATATTAGTTAATAAAAAGATTTCCCCAGAGTTTTGTAAATCAACAGACTTTGGAAGGCTGGAAATGTTCAATGTTCTTGTTTATCATGTTTATGCTGACTCCTAAACAAGGCCTCTCTGTTATTGCGGTATAATTGGCAAATTTGTTTAGCAAAAAAGGACCTTCCTGGGTTATGTCTGGTTTAGATATTTATGTACATGTAAGCAATAACAGAATCAACTACATTATCACAACATACTCGTATAAAGATTTGGACTAACTTCCATGGGTTGGGGGTTGAGTTGTTTATCCAAAAGGCAAGATTTGCATGACCAAATAAACATCCCACGACATTCCTTAGCTACACAGCGCAGACTATAAACTGGCATGGCTTTTGTAAGCCGGGGGTTTACAATTACACAGCTGTCAAATGTAAAGCAAAATTCCTTTTGTTCGTGTTCAAAGAAACTGCGGCACAAACGCTGTAGGACTTTACACATCTGTTCCATTCGGAAAAGTGCAATTATATAACGGATAAACACAATTCCAGAGTACAAAGCCCTTGATTATTAAACCTCAGACGTCAGTAGGGGGTTTATTCCAAGTCGATAAACTACAGAGCTCAATCTGTAAATAGGGCTCTGGTTTCAAAACGGGCCACTGAGCAGGTCTGCGGGATGAACACACCTTTCGAAAACACCCTTGAGGTGTTGGCTTACACTCCTGAAAGTTTAAAAGCGTTTACAAAAAGCGCTGGAGATTTTCCACTCGATCAAAACTATGAAATGCTAAATAGTTCTAATAAAAGCCTAAACACATATGTGCCCTAGTGAAAACATCGGGAAGTGCTGCCAGAGACTATTTATAATTTTATTTAAGAGCCTGTGGTTTTACCAGTGGCAAACGCTGATGAAAGAGCTGCTTTCATGAGAAAATTCACGGCTCAACCTTTTGCTTGGTAAATCTTTTCATTTTTTATGCCACACTCTCTTCAAACTCTGTTATGAAATACAAATTTGGATTTCCTGAGAAATGAAGGCATTTTGTGATAAATTTGGATGTAAAGGAAAAATAAAACGAGAGAATAAAACCTGCCTACTTATTATTTGACAGCCTCAAAACACATAGCTTGTTTCAAATGTATGAAGTAACATTTGGTTGATAATAATCAACAAAAAACTCATTGAAAATGTTTACACAATGCGACAGAAGTCCTGAGCTATTAGGTGATTTCACTCAGCATAAAATCACAAGTATCTAAGAGATCATTTTGGATTTGTAATGAAATATTTGTGTGGGTATGGTATAAATTTATGAAGAGGGCATTGCTAATTTTGTTTGGGAACACATTACGTCAAAGTATACTGTAATCATATTTGCTTCACTGCTTTGCTTCATTACAAGAAATTCAAGTAAGATTAGACTTCAAAAATAAATAAAGTAAATAAAAAAACAGCAAAAGTGTGAATCCCACACACAAAAAAAATGGTGTCAAAGGTGCACTAGAAAATTTCTGAGCATGCTGAGAAGTTATTAATGTAGCATGTTTAAAACACAAATGATATCAAACTACTGGAATTTTCTTTGCTATTCGCTTCAACAAATTATATTTTAAACCAAAAAAACTGGTGACAAAAATTACTTAAAATGTTGTGGTAGCTTGCCAGGCCTTTGAGGTTGGGCTGCTTTGTTGCTCTTTATTCCTTCTAATAGGGATCGTGACAGGTGTATCCCATAAAAAAGGTGTCAAGAAACTGCTAAATTAAGCCTTTCCCATGACAGTTTTAAATTCTTCAGCTGAATATGCAGCGTTATAGCAATTATAATAGCAAAACCATGGTTTTTGCTTCTTTTTTTGCAATTACTCAAATTGTCATTAATATACAGTATTCTGAATTATCTAATCTTTTGATTCGCAAATACATGTGACCATACAAGACCATATGTAGTCTTGTAAACAGCTTAATAATCACAAGGTTAATCTGCGCTGCAGTAGGGAGAGCTGTGAATGTATAGCACATCATTTCATCAACGTCTCTCGAAATACTTTAAAGTAAGCAGCAGTTTATCTGGGAGAAGAATAGACTATAATCGCAATCCAAATTCTACCCCTTAGCCCTTCACCTTACCCCTATCCCTCATTTTGCATGTTCCCGCCAAGAGATAGGGGTATCCTAATTCTCTTAAGCTTGAAAAGTTTCTCCGTGTGTTCACCCTAGCCTTGTATTCTTGTCCCCCCCTCCCTGCCTGCCGCCTGCCTGTTGACCTCACGCCTGTCATAGTGACTATGATTCTGGATTTGCCTTCATACGTCTGTTTGCACCTGTGTTGACCATTGCTTGCCTGACTACCTGAATAAACCTACATGTGGATCCTCACCTCTGTTGTCAGTGTCACTCTCCGTGTTACAATATGCCTTCAGTGATTTTCTGATAATATACATAAGATTATATACAATATAAGATAAATACTAAAAAATAACACAACTGGAATAACTACAGCAGTCGTGATCGTCTGATCTCATATGAAGCAAGAGATCGCGATGATATATGATGATGTGTGCAGGTGCTGTAGTGCTGTCCCAATTCTTAGGGCTAAAATTTGAAGCCCTTTCTCTTAACACTCGTTTTTAAGGGGTATGGGTTACAAAAATAGAATTGGGATTGGGCTTAAATGTTCCAATTTAATTAATAGTGTGTGAATAAAGCAAATTGTCAGATTACATTAAACATACAGTTATTATCTGTGCTGTCTCCAATAGACATCAGTTTGTATTTTACTAATAATACATATCTTTTCCCCTTGTACTTATTTAAGATATTTAAATATCTGAAACTTAAAATACTGTACGTGTTATGTGATTGAAAACACAGAAAAGTTGTGATTTATGACAAGCGCTGTAAACAGTGATTTGGGCACTTCCTCAACAGCTTGAATTAGCTAAGACCGGCAAACCACCATAGACTTGTTTTTTCTTTCTAACAGGGAGCATGACAGGTGAACCCCATAAAAAAGGTGTCAAGATACCAATAATATCCCCATTGTTTGTTCCAGAACATGTATGAGCACGTCAAGCAAACACTTCAAATGTACTACAAGCATGTGTTTAAAATAGCCTGGGGAAAACTCTTATCTGTCTCTTGTGCCTCTAAAAGACTGCACTCACCCAAAAAAAAGAAGAAGATCTCTCATAAAAGGTCTTTAAAGACTCTACCAGACCTGCGTTCAGTCTACACTTAAGTGAGTGTGACAGTGGATTCAACGAAAATGCTTTCCAGCTTCACGCACTTAAACTGCAAACACAATCCATGCACTCAGCAATTTCTGGGCGACTTGTGATCAAACATTGGTCATGCGCAAGTCTGCTGGCAAACAATGCATTAACTGAGAGAGCACGTGTCTGTGGTTGCAGAAACAGACTAGCATGCATTTACATCATCCACCACCCATTTCTGACAGCAAGGTACGATCCAGATGAAAAAGTGCTAGCGGTTCAGTGCTGTTTCCTTTCTGGTCAGTTAGACAGGAAAGACCTAAATACAGGCTGAGCTTTCCTCACAGGTGCAGCTTTAAGAGGGAGCATGTTCCATACTCAAACGCAGCGGTAATAAATATAAAAACAACCTCTTGGCTTCGTTCCATGCTGATTCTGGGATGTTGCCCTTAAGGGCTGTAAAACAAGTAGTCGCTGGGGCCAATAATCTGTAGGTAATAATAGAAAGTGGAAAAACGTGCTACGTAACATCATGATTCAATATAGACTTTGCGGGTGGAAGTACTGTACTATGTTTCCTAAAGGTTTTGTGATTCACTGGAGTGTTTCCATTAGGGAACGTGACTGAGTGCGTCCAAAGTTATCCTAAATGATAGCCATCTTTAAACATGGACTCTATTAGCAGGTATGGAAAATAGAAAACACTGAATATCTTGACTGTTGCTGGTGTTCATAGAATGGAAGTATTGTATGCACCTGGTTTTGCTCCTTGGCATTAAGGCAAGCACACCCTGAGGCCTGGTCAGTGGGTTAATTAGTCTTCCAGAAGCCAAGAGTGGCGTGAAACCAGATGGCATGTCATCATTAGTATAATTAGCATACAATATGTGACTATTAACTCAGTTTAAGTGCTTCTTCAGAAGCCAATTTCAAACCACAACCAACATTGTGGCTCCAAAAGTAGAAGGATGGAATGGTTGGTCAAATTAGTTAAAGATTTAACTGATTCTGTGGTGGAAGGAGAGATGCATCACATCTCTCTCTAAACTATGAGATCACCATGGTAAACCCAGGGTCAACTGTTGATAGTGCAGGATAAAAAAAAAAAAAAAATCACTCTTGTTTTTCTAGTGCCAACCTCTCAGAGTGTCCTTTTGATTGCTGGCTCATAGAAAACATTGGCGATGCATTGCTCCATTTTTATACAGGAGGCAGTTAGGAAAAATGTCCATAAAAGGTGTAAACATACAGCAAGCCAAATAGAAAACAACTATTAAACGCCCAGAAATAGATGAATCTTTCTAAACTGTAAAAACCAAAGTGGTATCAAACTGCTATTTTGATGGAATGATTGGTCAAATTTGTTAAACACTTGACTCTGATTCACTTGATTCTGTGGTGGAAAGAGAGTTACATCGCAGCTCACTCTTAATTGCGAGATCACCATGGTATACCCAGGCTGAACTTTTGGTAGTGTATAGGAAATAATTTTGTGTCATCAATGCTTTTCTAGTACCAGCTTTTCAGAGTGTCCTCATAAGCTTCAAGAACCTGGCCAAGAAATATATTTAAATTGCTCAACTGCATTACAAGGTTCAAGGAGTCTAGTCCAAGGATAGTAGTCCAAGGATTACGCTTTTCTTGAATTCATAACTTTGACAGGCAAATAGTCACTGCCTGTGATATCGCTACAGATTCTGGGTTGTATGCAGAGGTTAAAGAGGGGGTTTACTACTACCCCAGACTTTACTATGTTGTGCCGTCCAAGACTCTAGGCACTATGAACTCTGTGCCCCTTTTCTCCCCATCAGTGTCCCTCCTGAAAACTGCTAGTAAAAGACATTTTCCACTTGATTTCCCTCTTGGTGGTGCTACATGACGATTATGAAAAGATTCTGAAATCAGGGCTGCCAACTTGTGGGAAGTGCAAATGGGAGTATTGAATTACTCAGTCCAGTGAGTTGCTACAACTATTGCTACATGCACATCTATTGCTGTGGAGGGATGAAACACATGAGCCATACTGGTCTAAGGTCTCACAGAGGAGCTATGTAAAGATGAAAGTCAGAGTGATAATAGGAAGACAGGACAAGACCATGCCCGGGTCACTTAAAGGGATGAAACTATGCAGTATTCATTTTGTGATTAAAGTTAGGTTCATCATTCACCAGTTGATGCTTCATTTCCCCCCTAAAACTAAATGAAGTAATTGCACATGAAAGTTTGTCACATGAAGATATTCAGATCCCAGTTTAGATGAATCCCAGTGGGCATCTTAATGTTAAAACAACATCAAAAACACATTAAAAAACATGTAAAAGAAATGCAAATCGATTTGATGCCAACAACCTAGGCATCTATTTGTCATCCACAGCGTTGGTTGTAAAGCTTTATAAATAATGTGCGCTACGTAAAAAGATTACTTTTCCTAAGTAACGAGTAATATACTGTAACACATTACTTTTCAAAATAAGTCATATTACTTGAGTTACATTAAAAAAATAAACATATTGCAAGTTACTTTTTACCTGGCTTAATTGGCTTTATGACCAAAGAGCCAGTTTCTGTGCCAAATGATTGAGTTTTAGTGGTCCTAACCTTTGACCACCACCCATTCCACAATGCACTGGCCCCTTACGGCTTCCCCTGCAGGTTCATGGGAGTATGCCCAACCAGTCCACATATGTTTTGTGGGCTTGGAGAAGGCATTCGACCGTGTCCCTCTTGGCATTCTGTGGAGGGTGATCAGGGAGTATGGGGTCAGAGACGCTCTGTTAAGGGCCATCGCGTCCCTGTATGAACAGAGTAGAAGTCTGGTTCGCATTGCCAGCAATAAGTCAGACTTGTTTCCAGTGCATTTTGGACTCCAGCAGGGCTGCCCTTTGTAGCCAATTCTGTTCAGCATGCACTGGGGGGGTTTGCTGCCGAGTGTGACACAGCTGGGATGAGAATCAGCACCTCCAAGTCCAAGGTCATGGTGCTCCACCGGAAAAAAGGTGGTTTGCCATCTCCAGGTTAGAAGAAAGATCTTATCCTAGGTGGAGGAGTTCAAGTTTCTTTGGATTTTGTTCATGAGTGAGGGAAGGATGGAACGTGAGATTGACAGGCGGATTGGTGCAGCAGCAGCAGTAATGCAGTCGATGTACCAGTCCGTTGTGGTAATGAAGGAGCTGAGCCGAAAGGCAAAGCCTTTACCAGTCAATCTACTCTCAGCTATGGTCATGAGCTTTGGGTCATGACCGAAAGGACAAGATCTCAGATACAATCGGCTGAAATGAGTTTCCTTCGAAGGGTGGTTGGGTGGACCCTTATGGATAGGGTGAGGAGCTCTGCCCCCCGGGAGCAGCACGAAGTAGGGCCACTGCTCCTTCACAGAGAAGTCAGCTGAGGTGGCTCCGGCATCTGTTTCGGATGCCTCCTGAACGCCTACCTAGAGAGCTGTGCCAGGCATGTCCCACTGGGAGGAGGCCTCAGGGAAAATCCAGGGCATGTTGGAGGGACTATGTCTCTCGGCTGGCCTGGGAAAGCCTCTGGAGGCACACACTCGATGAGAGAGCACATTGCGAGAGAACAGACAGTTGACTTGCACTCATCATCACCATCATCAGGTTTTTTTTTTACAGCAGATGAGTAACTGTACTGTTCTAGTAACCGAATATCTAAGGACATTAATTTATTTCAAGTCAGAGGGAGTATCCAGTATGTTAGTAAAGTCGCAAACTGTTTCACGACAACTCAAAGATACCAAACACATTGCATGCTTTCATTATTCTCTATATACAGCATAGCTCTCGGTTCAGAAAGTTCTCAAAATATAATTTCATCCTACATTTCTTTAAAGGAAAATAAAGGTGTAGCTTATATACGTGGTTGTTAAATGCAAAGCTTCTTGATAAAAAAAAACACCTGCAAGTTCTGAAAGAGATTAAACCATGGGTATCACCAGGTAAGGAAAAGTGACACAAAAGTAACTCAAAAGTAACAATGCATTACTTTCCATAAAAAGTTACTAAGTAACGCACTTTTATTACTTTTTTGTGGGAGTAACTCAATATTGTAACTTTTAAAAGTAACTTTACGAGAATGATGAGTATGATGGTGTGCAGAAAGTGAGATTTGTCTGGCATGACATAGATGGGAAGAAATAATGCAACTAACTTTTCGTGCAGCTCTCTGGTGTAATTCCTGCCCCAATCCTTCATGTTGACAAAAGGTCAAACTAAACCCCCATCCAAGTGGCTGAAAGGAGATCTGGGAATACTGTATATGTAAAGGCTGACAGGTAGCTTTAGGAATGAGATAATTGCTCAGTGGTTTTGGGAAAAAGTGGAATCTAGACAGAACCCATTGTTAAAGCTTAAGAAACATGCAGGAAAAGCATTAGTGAGGTCATGGCTGATGTTCCCACTAGGGCGATTGCAGCAGGGCTTACTTAATTACAGTGCAAGTGACAGCTGAATGCTTGACTTTATGCTTCCACTTTCACTGGCACTCCAAAGAGTAGGTCATGTAAGCTATAGTTACAGACTGACATAATACCTGGCTTCTGTGCAAAGCCCATGGGGCATCGATAATTGTTTTCAAAGCAAACTTAAATGTTTAGCCTTGGCAGATCTTGGGTGAGACCTAAAGGATAGGTTTCAACTTTACTGTAGCTCTGAAATCTCATTTGGTCGTATTAGCATTTGGCACAGTCATGCCACATTTGACGTCAATGACAATCAACTAATCAACTAATACAAAAAAAAATAAATAAATTGAGAGCCTGAACAACTAAACAACTTAAAATTCAGTCTGTTGGTTACACAAAGCCAGAACTGGGAATATACAGTAATGCTCAAATCTAAGTAACGGCAAAAATAAAAGACTGAAACTTTAGCCTGTCTGTGATCTTCAGAGCTTTGCAGGAGGGTATTATGGCTTTCTCAAACATGTCAAATCTCATTGAGACTACATAAGTCTATGGCCTGAGAATGAATTCAGTGTAAAGCATACAATCCTCCTGGTGTGTGCTCCAGTTGACAGTGCAGTGATTGAAAACACACTCAGGACATAAAATAATGGGTTCCAGCACTTCTTTTGTGCTAATATCGTGTGAGAATAAGCACTAAACTTGATGTGCAGCCCCAGTGTTATAAAGTACCGCATGCTGTATCGATAATATCACAAAGACTTTTTCAATCCTTTGCAGTAGGATCCTGAGATGAAGGTAAGTCATGACATTTTTGAGCAAACGAATCATGCGTCTAAAGTCAGAAATGGGATAGAAGTAAAACATGTGTTGCTTTTGGTTGTGGGCTCAAAGAAAACATATTGGCAGGGCGATGGATTACTCCATTTTTATGGAGGAGGCCATCAGAAAAAAAATGTCCGCAAAGATAAGCATACACTTAGCCAAATAGGAAACAATTATTAAGAGACCATAGATAGATGAGACTACCTAATCTGTAAAAACCAAAGTGGTCTCAAACTGGTAATTTCATATGCTTCCACTCTTTAATCATTACCAAATGTAACCCATGAAGCCACTGCAGGTTTTCTTGAGAGCGCTGGCCGCCTTCATGTGTTCAGCTAGACCTTGACTACTATCAGCATGCCATCTGCTTTAAATGCCCACAGAACGGAGCAAATTTCAACACTGCCGTCTATAAAAATTCCTTCTTCATAAAGATATCCCCAGAGCCACCACTCACAGCTTCCAACCACTCATTAAGACCTTTATTTGTATCACCGTTGGCCTAGTAACTGTCTGTAAGGTTATCTTTGGAAGGATCTGAAAGGGATGGTCTCAACCACGTTCCTGGAGGACCAACAACACTGCCTGTTTTGGATGTCTCCTTTGTCTGTCACAACCATTACAGCCTCTTCTAATGAGCTGATGATCTGAATCAGGTGGGTTTGGTTAAGGAGACATTGAAAATTCAATTTAATACAATTCATGTATTTCTACAGCGCTTTTACAATGAAGATTGTGTCAAAGCCGCTTAACATAGAAGTTCTAGTAGACTGAAACTGTGTCAGTCCAGTTTTCAGATTTGAAGTTCAGTTTAGTTCAGTTCAGTGTGGTTTAAATTTCACTGCTGAAAGTCCAAACCCAGAAGAGCAAATCCATCAATCCGCAGCTCTACAAGTCCCAACCAAGCAAGCCAGTGGCGATGAACAAACTTTACCAATTGACGAAAGTGAAGGAAAAAAAACTTTGAGAGAAACCAGGCTCTGTTGGGCACAAACATTCCTCCTCTGCTCAAGAGCTGCAGAGTTGCAGTCTATGTGCCGGAGGCTGGAGAACGCTGGATGTCCAACAGAGAGAACTGCAAGTGTGAGTAGGTCACCAGCGGGTGTTCAGGCAGTTCCATGGGATCAATGCAGAGACTCATCTGCCACTGAGGTCTTTCAGGAATCAGTCTCACACTCTCCGCTTCTTAATAAGCAAAATAACGTACAGAGCTGGGGCCTCATGTATCAATGGTGTGTACGCACAAAAGCCTTGCATATGGCAGATTTCACACTCTTGTTTAGATTTACTAACGATGTAATGAACGCGAGAATGTGCGTTGGTCCACGCCAACTTCATGCTTGGCGTACGTGTATTTCTTGTGTGTGTTTGTTTTATTTCCATTGGCAACTTCTAGAGGCAATTATTTTAAATTGCACACTTATTAAGTATCTTTGAGCCATGCTATGGCAGCTGTATGGGACGGGATCATCCGCATGTCTAGCAGGTGTATAAGGTTTTCATACCATGCAGTTGACCAGCCAAACATTAAAGAGCAATTTGCAGCGATCGCTAGTTTTCCCAATTTAATCAGAACGATCGACTGCACACACATTGCTATAAAGGCACAATCTGAAGGCAAATTTGCATCCGTGAATTGGAAACTTTTCCATTCAATAAATGTGCAAATAATATTTGATGCTCAAATGTGCTTAACATAATACACACACTTATTAATGATTCCTATTTGTTCTCCTCGTGATGAAGAGTAGGCAAAATCTGATTTGTATTGGGGGAAAGAAGAAGAATGAGTTTATCAGACGCTGGATTCGAACCGAGTTCATGAATAATGACAGTGTCAACACACAATGCCATGCGCTTTACGAACTACGCCACTCACGCTGCTGGTTGCTGCTCTCAACCGGTGATGGGTAGGAATCACTCAACTAGCTCATTCCAACAAGGTGTGCTATTTGCACTTAAATAGTCACTACAAAATTTTATACCTTTACATCGAACCATTTCTTTTTTTAATTCGTTCACAGTGTGATGTTTAGTCCCTACTGGGTTAACCACTTCAGCTAAACTCCCCCACTCTATTTATTTATTTTTTTTGTTATTAATTTCCGAGAACAAACTCGCAAATAACACCGTTTTTCTCCAGTCTACCTCTGAAAGGAGCACCTCCAATTTACATTCTGTTCAAACTTTCTCTTCTTACTTGCTTTTGCCATTATTTTTTGTTTGGTTTTGCCAAAGTAGAGTCATTGCCATATTTATTAGGGGGAGGAGGCAGGGAGGGGTTTTGCGGTTGTGCACGTGCGCTCAATTTCACATTATGTCGGATGTACAAAGATAATATGCGTGGGATTCTGCGTTCGCAGTGTTTCATACGTCTGAATTTTTTACTGCGTACGCAAATATACAGCTTTGTGCATACGCAATGTTTTAGTACGAATTCAATGCAAGTCTTCGTATATGAGGCCCCTGGTGGTTCTCCAGAAACATGGTTGGGAAACACTGAAATAATTGAACAAAAGTTCAGGTTTAATCTTCATATCAACATTTTGTCTTGCTAAAAAGCTCCTATGAAGCTCCTTGAGTGAACGTTCAACATTCAAAGCCACTCAAGAGTGGCCAAGAGGATGAAAACCAATTTTGCACATGAGAAACACTTTTCAATGTAAGTATTGCACCGACTTCAAGCTCAAACAAGTGACTTTAAAAGCCTGTGGATGTAGGAAACTCCCTCTCTGCAATTTACTGAGGTGATCTGAGGTTTCCACAGAAGTCTCTTTAAACTATTTGTGGTAAAGAGGTGTGATATCAAAGCTTGGAAATTATTGGTGGAAACGTTTGTTAAGAAGCATATCCATGTCAGAGTTGGGCAAAACAATGATTAAAGTGATGTTGAGCACACCTATGACAAGAACGTACAAGAACAAGATGCAAAGACATACCAACATGGTTTTTCCATATGCAAGTGCTGAAAATGATATGCGAACCATGTTCAGTTTTTAGGGCACATAACAAGGAACATTCACAGATCACATTTACTTCAGTTTCCACAGTTTAGTTCTCGACGTCACTGATCTATGAATGGAAGCCCTGTTTCTTCAGCTACTGAACCAGCAGGTCAAATTATTGTGGCTTTTAGCAATTATACAGATGAGTCACATCCTGCGGGAGCCTGAGACTCCACATCATCTCCACTATTAGCAGACATCATCATCTCCACAGACATGCTGAGACTACACACCGCTGTGTTTAAGTTTGGTCTACCACAAGCACAGGACTGTGTGCTTTCATTTGTTAAATGATACCAAACCCCTGATGATTTTCACATATTCTCTGCACATATCTCAGCACGCTTAGTCAGACAACCAAAAACTCAGCACTATGTGTCTATGATAGTATAACTAAGAGAATAAACAAAAATAAAATCAAATAAACACTAAAATTGAAATGTCAAACTGCTGTTATTTTGTTGTAATGTACTCTTGCATAAATGTCACAAAATTGTACTTTTTATTGTTTCTGAGCCTTTAATGGTATTGTTATAAAAACATGCCCTCTGAGACTTCAGGCCCCTTAAATGCTTTATCATTTAAAATGAAAATGTTTCTTTTTTTATTGAAAACTATGTTGCTTACATAAAATTTGACAAAAAAATTGACATTTTAATGGGTTTCAAAAAACATTTAAAACTTTTGTAGGAAATTGTACAGGTAAAATTTGATTTAAAAATTAGCACATATATTGCCAAATATTGCACTAACCTACTGAGAGTTTTATATCAAAAACGATCTGCGTCCACACTAGCGTTTCTGAACATATCTCCGTCCACACTATGCCACCAAAAACGTATATCACGTGACCATTCGCGCACTCTGGGCATGCGTGTTCTAGTATAAACAGGAAGCATATGTCTCGCTCGGCATTTGGTTATTGTTTGTCAACAAATGCCAGTTGAACAATGAACGCAATGGCAAAAAAAGCAAGAGAGGTATTTTTGTGGACAGACGACGAGGTCGAGTTGTTACTAAATGTAACAAATGAATAACTGCACAATGGTGCCTAAAACAGACAATAGTGCAAACAATGCTCTCATTTCTGTGTCCGTGTTGTTTATTACAGTGAAGGCTGGTCTGCTGTCTCCCGGTAGCATTAAAGCCATGTGTTAAAGTCATGTGATTGGGGCTTGACGAATAAGGGAAGGATACGCAATGACCTAAAAGCCCCAACCAGATAGCGAATCTCAGCAGCCATGCCTCCGTTTTCAGATGTCTCCGTATTCCCCCATCCACACTGAGACGGAGCAGCAGCGTTTTAGAATGAAAACGGGCTCTCCATCGTTTTCAAAACTCTCCGTTTTAAGGGCTCGAAAACTCCAGCGTAGTGTGGACGGATGGCGTAACCGTGGCAAAACTTATGCGTTTTCAAACTAAAACGCATTTATGTAAACGTGGCCTAAGGAAAGTCATTTCGTTTGAATATAGGAAACATCAAACTGCTTGCCAAGCTTACAATTTGATTTCATATAAGGAATCACCCATGAAATTAAACAAATGTTTCTTTAGTTTCATTTCTAAACATCCAAATCACACAAAATCTGCAGAAAGTCACGTCTGGTATGAGCCCCTCCTCCAGAGTATCATCAGCTTATATTGATCAATGATTGGTTCCTGTATTAGAAAGTGGCCTTTGTTCGCCATATTGACTGTTAACACTTTTCCACATTCAAAAATATACGAGTGACATGTCTTGTGTATTCTATAGTCTTTTATCTTTTAAAAAACAATTTAGTAGGTTTTATCTGGTTAAAATATGCAGCACTAGATTTTTGGGCCAATAAAAATGGATGTCCATCTTAAAGAAGTGTAAAAAAAATTTATTAGAATTCTTGAAATTCTTAAAATCTGTTATTTATTCAATACTGATTTAAAAACTCACGATTAAATAAAAAATAATAAAATCTTTTTCTTGTAACTTTTATTTTGTATTTAAAAGATACACAGATAACATTTATTTTTTTTAAAATCATGAAACTAAATAATATTTTCCGGAGTAACACTACATGGCATTTTACAATCTAAATGGCCTGAAATTAAAAATGATTTTAAATTATCAAATATTTTAAAAAGCTTAAATTCCTTGACGATCTTAACGGGGTCCAAAAAAGTTATCATACTTTGTTTCTTTAAACAAAAAATAGAAATAAATCCTGCAGAAACAATGAAACATCCCTCAGTTGTGTTGTGCTCAGATGGCAAACCTTCCAAGAAAGTACTCTTAATACATTCCAACACTGGAAAGGCTAGAGAGGTTTATTTGTGTAGCGAACCTGAGATCTCTTCAGCTTTTAGGCAAATCCCTAAAGATTAAGTACAAGAGAAAGAGAAAGTGCAGGGCAAAGTGATTAGAGGGCCAATAATCTCTCCAATGTAGCCATCAAATAACAATAGAGCAGTGTGCTTCACCCCTTTCACCATACAAATAACCTTCAGTAGAGGTCTGAAAAGTTGAGGCTGAAATCAGGCCTCTCCTCAGCGAACCTCATACTGAAAAACTGAGGCATAAAAAACAGACAGAAAGGAGAAAAACTGTTGCTTGTTTACAACCCAGCCTGATCTCATGAGAAAATGCAGCTATATTCATTTTTGTCAGTTTAGTGGCTAATTCATATGCACATGTCTGAGTTCGGTAGAACGAAAATGTGAGATGCACCAAACCCCAACCCTAAACCCAACCATCACTGGGGGATGAGCAAATAATACTAAATTGTACAAATGAGATCATACAAATTCATACGAATTAGCCACAATCAAAAATTTACAAATTTCCATGAGATAGAGTTGGTACAACCTGATCCTGTAGAATTTTAATGACCTTGTCCATGTGAAAATGCATGAAGTTGACTAAAATCATGTTTAATTTAGTTGACTATATATAGACTGATGCTATAACGAATATGGAAGACTAAAAAATGACTAAAACCAAATCAAATTTTGCTGTCAAAATGAACACTGGTTTGATCTAACACCACATATCTATATATAATTGGCACTAAGACTTAAACAAGAGTATAAAATCATTCATTCATTTTCATTCGGCTTAATCCCTTTATTCATCAGGGGTTGACACAGCGGAATGAACTGCCAACTTATCCAGCATAAGTTTTACACAGCGGATGCCCTTCCAGCTGCAACCCAGTACTGGGAAACATCCATACACATTAACACGGGAAAAACAAGCAAACTCCACACACAAATGCCGGCGGACCCAGCCTGGACTTGAAACAGCGACCTTCTTGCTGTGAGGAGACAGTGCTAACCACTGAGCCACTGTGTCGTCTGTAAGTATACAAATTTATACAAATAAGAAAGTAATTTATTAAAATGTAAAATACACTGTAAAAAATGCTGGGATCTGCACTATTTCTACAATTGAGTTGCCCCCCCTACAAAAAAAAAAAAAAAAACTGAAGAATTGTGTTGTTTCAGCTGATTGTAAATAAGTTGTTTGAACAAGCAGAAAAAGTTTTAGACATTGTATTGGTCAGGGATGGACGATATGACAAAAATATACCACGATAGAAGTCCTTTCATATACAGATAACGATATCACAATATATTACAATTTCTACAGTATAAATTTAATCTATTAATAGCTTGTTTGTATGTATATATACATATATACAACATTTCTGTCTGGTTTTTGAATCTGATTGGCTGATATTCTGCCAGTAACAGCACTCGTCCAGCCTCCTAAGCCTTCACCCTTGTGTATTTGTGTATTACTCCGCCCACATACAGCAACAAGCAGAGAACACTCTACAGTTTGACAAATATTGCTGCTGTTGGACAACATCATGTACTTTTGAGGCTTTTTTAGTCGAGAATGTACCTGTTTAGATTGCAACTATGCAGTTTATTTATAAGGATAGTGCCTATTTTAATTAAATATTTTAAATATTTATAATTTCTGAGAGACAAGCGCGTCTGGAGCCAGTAGCCTGTTGACATTGTTCATTTACAAGGTAATGACAGAGACTGCATAATAAGCCCTAAGATAAAAACAGCGTAATTTCAAACTACAGCTGATCAAATAATTATGAAACAGGTAAATGATATTCGATCGATCTCTATTTTTTTTTGTATGTTGTAGTGCTGTATTTATACCATAGTAATATTATGATCTCCTGATTGCAAAAAAGATATACTGGAAATGTCTCTAGACTGATGGCATTTAATGTCATTCAGCCTTATAATCTTAAAATGTGAGCAAAATCCCCTGTTTTGTCATCATTTTAAACATTACGCTAAAGAATCATTCAAAAACTAGCTCTAAATTGATATTGGTGAATGAGCAACAGCTTCTGCTGTTCTGAAGTAAGCTGCAGATGTGAATGAATGGCGGAAGAAAGTAGTTCCTCTTCCATGTTTGATTTTCTTTTTATTACACACGATTATGCTGTTGAACTGGTGTATAAACATAATATCATACTCGTAGCAATGCAATGTGGCTGTATATTGTCACAATGAATGCAAATCTCCCACCAGTGCCAATATATAGTCACATCGGACTGCAACTCGGGTGATATTGTGTTTATACAACAGTCCGACAGCTTAATCGTTTGTATTTAAAAAAAAATAATAATAATATATATACAGCCACATTGGACTGCTTCTCCCACCAATATATATATATATATATATATATATATATATATATATATATATATATATATATATATATATATATATATATATAAATTATTTGCTAATTAATTATTTGTTCTGTAGACTATTGAAAATAAATATAGCTTAAAGGGGCTAATAATTTTGTCCGTAAAATGGTGTTTAAAAAATTAAAAACTGTTTTTATTCTAGCCAAAATAAGACAAATAAGACTTTCTCCAGAAGAAAAAGTATTATTAGTCATACTGTGAAAGTTTCTTTGCTTAATTTTTGAAATATTTAAAAAAAGAAAAAAAAATCAAAGGGGGGCTAATAAGTCTGACTTCAACTGTATATATGTACACGGGTGCGTGTCTCGTTTCTGCCCTGCTTTTGTCTATTCGTGAATCTTCCTCCATTTTGTTAGCAACACAACTTTCTTCATTCATTCTTCATTTCAGAGATTGTTTCATGTGAGTGTACATCATGACATCTTTACTTCTGTTTCACTCTGTTTGACTTTAAGAATCATAGATATTGCAAAGCAGTGTCATTAAAAATAGAATATTCCTTCAAATCCTGGTCTAGAAGCAAAGAGAAGTTTGAAATATTTTTCAAGTCATATACTGATAATGATCATCCACATTGATGAGAGCAACATTTACTGTATATGAATATAAAAAAGGCCAAAATTGACTAAAGTGAGAAAGCAGCAGTGAGGAAGGCTTATTTTACACAAGCTCTCAGGAGCCTTTGGGAGTGCAACCCTCAAATCCTTTTGATTTTTACAGCAGATATTTTACAGAAAGAGTCCTTTGCATTTGAAAACCCCAGTCTAAAAGCTTTCCCAGAATATACGGTACATTTCATTCAACAAGAGAATCTTCAAAAGACTTCAAAAATTGTTCCCAGTCAATAACTACATAAACAAAAAGCACATAACATATGTCAATGAAATGGAAGGAATGGTCTCACCTGCCAAAACAACTGGGCAAGGACTTGAATAGGATTATGTTTGTCTCCAAAAGACAATGACTGATCGTTTTTCCATGTACTGTAGCACTCCTGACATCCAGCCTAAGATTTCTACATCACAGTTCAACGGCACGCTGGAATGCCTCTCAGGTACGTGTTGACACCAATGTGAGCAGTAATTTACTATGGAGGTGTCCCGTTACAAACAGATGCGGACATGTAGCAGAGTTTGTTCTAGGTCAGTGTGGGGTCGTGGAAACGAAAGCCAATCTATGCTCGCGATGTATGACAGAGGTGATAAAGGAGTGCTGAAAAAAAGTGTTAATGTCTTCTTTCTGTGCACATGAATCGTGGCCCCTGGGGTTATGCTGAATTACTGCTTGCATTAAAAGGATGTATGTAAACAATGAACACTTCACTTCCCATGACAACTTTTGTGTCAATCAGGTCGTTTTACGAGTTTCTGTGTGCAAAAACAAAAGATGTTCTGGAGAATGTTTGAGCTGACTTTTTTTGTATATTTACAAGATAACAGCTTCCAATGTTCTTCAACATGTCTTCTTTTGTGGTCAACAAAACAAAACAAGACAAAACAAAACAAAAAAACTGGTTTGGAACAAGTCAAGGGTGAGTAAAAGACAAAAGTTTTTTTAATTTTTGGGTGAACTATCCTTTTAACCGTTGACCCTGATGTTAATATGGTTTAATTTAGGGGTTTGTCCTGGCAAATGACTGGAGAAAAAACAAAAGCAACAAGAGCAAAAATAATAAAAGTACATTTATATAATTAATAATAAGCAATCAAATAAAGAAACCTATTCACTCATGAATTTTCCTTCAGTTTTATCCCATTATTTATCAGGGGTCACACAGAAATATTAACCACCAACTTATCCAGCATATGTTTTACACAGCGGATGCCCTTCCAGCTGCAACCAAGCACAGGGAAACACCCAGACGCTCTAACATTCACACACATACAGTACACTACGGTCAATTAAGTGTATTCAATTCACCTATAGTGCATGTGTTTGGACTGTGGGGGAAACCGGAGCACCCAGAGGAAACCCATGTAAACATGGGGAGAATATGCAAACTCCACACAGAAATGCCAAATGACCCAGCCGAGACTCGAACCAGCGACCTTCTTGCTGTGAGGCGACAGTGCTAACTACTGAGCCACTGTGCCGCTCCCAAAAATATAAATATATTTTGAAATAAATAGATGATAACGGAAACCAAATATAAAAAATAGAAAGGAAATATTGTAATCATCATTAAATAATTGATGCGACAAAAAAAGTTAAATAAGATTTAAAATAAATCATTCAATATTGTATGAAAACAAATTAGTTCAAAATAGACTAAAATAAGACAAAAAATAGACTATTATGTTGATCAAAACTTTATAATAAAAAAAAATCCCCAAATCGAGGGCTCTGTAACATCTAGAAGATTTTATTCTAAATTTTAAAAGTCACAATATTTATAAACTGAAATTTGCTACGATTTTTTAAAGCTATGAAATAAACATTAAATGCAATATACGCAGAACACACATTTGGAGAAATCATAGTATAAGTGCTTTCTCCATATCCTGTTAATTTCACTTTCCCATTAAATGAATTCGTTTATTAGGGTTTCTACAGGCTTCAAGTGAAATGTAAGACCTTTTAAAGATCTATATGAATTTAATTTTAGACTTACACAAGGCTAAATGATAGGGATTTTAAAAACAAATATAATTGTAAAAAAAGATAATTATATTGTTAAATAAAGGTAATAATTAAACTTTTGTTCAAACTTTTGGAGATGGAATGTTATGTGATTGGATGGCTGTTAGCCCGAGAGGGTAGATTTGAAAGGGTAGAAATGATTTAAGACCTACATCACAATATTTTAGTGAATTTAAGACTTTTTAAAGACTTTTTTGAAATTTAGAAGATTTAATAATAATGAAAAAAAAAACTTCAAATCAATGAGTCTGTAACATCTAAAATATTTAATTCTAAATTCAAGTCAAATTTAAGACTTACAAAGGCCTTCTAAGACCATTAGGAATTAAATTTCAGATTTACACAAGGCTAAACGCTAAGGATTTATAAAATCCTTTTTAAATCCAACTAAAACATTAAAAAAACATTAAAAACAAATATTATTGTAAAAAAGAGAAACAATATTGGTAAACAATAATAAATAAAATTTTGTTAAAACGTTTGAAGATGGAATGTTATGTGATTGAATGGCTGTTAGCACGATTGGGTAGCTTGACATGGACATAGGAAAATTAAGACCTGTTTAAAATGATTTAAGACCTACATCACAACATTTTGGTGAATTTAAGACTTTTTAAGCCCAAAAATGTTATTTTGTTTTTGAAATGTAGGACGTTTTATAATTATGAAAAAACTTCAAATCAAATCTGTAACATCTAAAGGATTTTATTCTAAAATAAAGTCAAATTTAAGACTTTTTAAGACCTTTTTAAAACCATTATGAATTAAATTACAGATTCATACAAGGCTAAACGCTAAGGATTTTTAAAAACCTTTTTTAATTCAGTTGAAACATTAAAAAAAAACATTGAAAACAAATATTGTTTAAAAATATAATTATATTGGTAAACAATTAATAAATAACTTTTGTTAAAACTTTTGGAGATGAAATGTTATGTGATTGGATGGCTGTTTGGGTAGCTTTACATGGTCATAGGCAAATTAAGACCTGTTTAAAATCATTTAGACCTACATCACAACATTTTAGTGAAGTTAAAACTTTTTAAGGCCTAAAGTTTTGTTTTTGAAATTTATGACGTTCGACAATAATGAAAAAAAAAAAACTTCAAACCAAGGGGTCTGTAACATCTAAAAGATTTTGTTCTAAATTCAAGTCAAATTTAAGACTTTTTAAGACCTTTAGGAATTAAGCTACAGATTTATACAAGGTTAAACCCTGAAGATTTTTAAAATGCTTTTTAAATCTTACTAAAACTTTAAAAACATTGAAAACAATGTTGAAACAATTAATCGATAAACTTTTGTTAAAACTTTTGTAGATGGAATGTTATGTGATTGAAATAGACCGATTGGGTAGCTTTACATAGAAATAGGCAAATTAAGACCTGTTTAAAAGGATTTCAGACCTACATCAAAATATTTTAGTGAATTTAAGACTTTTTAAATGCCTAAAATTTTGTTTTTGAAATTTAAAACATTTTAAGACTTTCTAAAACCTTGTGGATATCCTGTTTATACTTGACATTCATGATAAATTTTGTACACAGCGAACAGAATTGGTTCGGTTTGTTTTTTTTATACCTACTACTGGTTTGCTTGTAAAATGCTTGCATTTTTTATTGTTTTTCAGTTCTGAATACTGTTACAACTCTAACAATTTAAGATGTGGGTCCCTCTTAATCATATTAAGGGGTCTGTGACATTTAATCTATAAGACGGAAAAACTGTACAGTCAACTTGATCTTACAGGAAAGCAACTGTTTAACATTTTGTGGACAAATTAGTGAATAATTTGTAAAATATCCTTCATATGAAAAAAGCAAGCATGAAGGAACTGATTGGTTTACATATTAATATGAATTGGCCACTAATTTGACAAACATCGAGTTATAAAAAGCCATGAGTATGTTATGTAGGGTTCAATCTACAACTCTACAAAATGTGCACCCCATGACTCCAAAAGTCCAGAATAGAAAGCACTTCCTCTTCGGCGACACACGTGCACCACACGCAGAGCCATTGTTGTGATGGATTTCCTGTCGCTTCAAAATGCGACTGGAAGAGATCAAGTTTACAGCCAAGCCTACAAACATTACACTCCCTCTAAATATGAATAAATATACTCTGACAGATGCCGAAATTGACCTTTCGCTTCACCGACTACACCACTAGTTTGGTCTGAAGTATTTTAGATAAATATTTGTAACATTCAAGCCTACTCTCCTATACAAGGAAGCCATCGTTTCATTGAAAACAAGAGAGAGCGGAGCCAAGAGCGATAGAGGAACAGCAGACAACAGATGTTCGCTTGGCCGCCGCGTCCCGTTTTCCACTCTTTCTCAAACCAAGCCAAAGCCTCCCCAAGAGTCTCTTCATTCACTGGCTTTGCCCAACAGCTCTGGGTCTTTCCTGTGACCCCGCAGGACTCCTTAAAGCAGCCGTTTCTCTGTTTATGGAGTTGCATTTTATCCAACTCGGTTTTACGAGGGACTCAGTCAAAGAAGATCACCGATAACTGGAATATGCGATGTAAATCAAGACGTAACAAGCTCAACCAAAGAGCTGTTGTTTATCTCCAGTATTTGTCAAGCGTAAAAATTCCTGGAAAATAAAGGCGAGAGATACGCATCTGCTCGAGTCTTTGGAGCACACATAGTTTGGTGGTCGGGTTTTCTTCAAGGTAATCCCAGCCAGGGATGTTTATTGTGCAACGAAATAAGGCGATATGCCCGCACATTCCTGCTGCGCTGTTATCCGCATACAGTCACTCATGCAGAAGAAGTCTGGCAGAGGACGTGCCATGTTTTCTTGGATGGGCAGTGGCGATAGGTACAAAACAAACCCTGCTGAGTGGCTCTTTCTGACAGATACAACGGCACTGTTTGCTTAGTATTCCATTATTGAAAAAAATTAACTCACTAATATAATAAATATGAGCAAAGAAACTTGCGGAAAAAAGTCTTTATTGTATAATCTTTTGATCAAAATAAAAAATAAAAAAAAAGAAGATGCTTCAGTTCGTTTTACGATAAGAGTAGAGGCTTTTAAAAACCAATTCATACAGTTTGTGGAGATTTGTAGAAGATTTAGATTGAAGTTTTGGTGACTTTCTGAACCCAAGATCCACGTAATTCCACGTAATTCCAGCTTTTTTGGACAAGACACACAAATCCAGCCGATTCATAACACTTCCAGTTGACTGGAATTTCTTCAATATTTCCCTGATGGTTGACATTATTTAAAGCTACTTTCAATTTTGTGATGATTGACTGAGTTTGGCTTCTCATATTTACACCCCTCCTGAAACAGGATGCCATGACTGAACAGTTTAGTGTTTCTAGTCAACCAGGTGGGCTAAAAAAAAATAATAATAAAATAAACTGTACAATATTGATTATGAATTGACAAAGGTGCCAGGTTGTGGTTTAAATTAAAATATAGAGAGTTGGACATGTAATCAAAAGGCTGCAGGTTTGATTCGTGGTAAATGAAACCACACTCTCTTCATATTTGATACTAACACCCTAATTGCTCTGCAGTGAGCTGGAAGCATTAGCCCACTGCCCAATGCTACGTGTGTGTGCTCACTGTATGTGCACTTGGATGGGTAAAAAAAAGAGGACCAATTTTAAGTATGGGTAGCCATACTGGTCAGTAACTTCTCTTATGAGCAAGGCCAAACGGATTCTGCAGATGTTTTTTGCTATTTCTGCTAAGAATTTTGGTAAAAATCTGTGGATATGTGCGGAATTATTGCTTCTTACCAATAAAGCTTTAAATAATCTAATCCACTCTCAAAGATCTTAAAACCTTGGGTTTTCTGGTAGTATCCAGAACAGCAAAGTCCACTAAAGGAGGTCAGGCCTTTACATATATGGCTCCTAAACTCTGGAATAGTCTTCCTGATATTGTCCGAGGCTCAGATCTCAGATCAAAACGAGATTAAAGACCAATTTTTTTAGTAAAGCATACATGCAATGCATCTCTTAATCTATAACACTTAATTTTTGCATTGAAATTTAATATCACTTGTTCAAATATATTCTGAATAGCAGCTACGCTAATTATTTTCTTTAATTCTTTAACCATTAATTGTTCTCTCTCACCCCCTAAGGATACCCATCCCGAGGCTTTTAGAGATTGTGCGGGGTCATTGATGGGATTCAAGACCTGTAAAGTGATGATGCCAACCATTGAGGATTTTGAGAATAACACATACACTTAATACACAAATACATTTCAATAAACATGTACACATGGACATCATCCATATGCTGTATAACTGCAGGTTAACTGTTAAAAGCTATTAATTACTAGTTAAATAGTTAATAAAATACTAGTAACTAATAATGCTATGGTAACTAATAACCTTAACTTTTCCAAAATTTTATTATAATGCAAAATGTAGCTGCTTTGAAACAATAATTATTGTGAAATGCACTACACAAATAAACTTGAATTAAAATGAATTACACACACATATATTTAAAGATAATATATTAATATCGACAAAAGATCAAAGGGATAATCAATTAAAATGTGTTGCTCATAATTAAGAGTGCTTTACTGTGTATATAAAGTTGGGTTCAGTATAAACTATGTTTCAATCGCTGCATGTTAAATTGTACCAGGTTGGTGATGAAGAATGGCAGAAAGATTGTAATGCAATGCTGCCACAGCGCAGTTCACAATGCTTTTGCATGATGTTATCTGCCGTTGCGTTGGTGGCAGTACAATAGATATGGGTTAGTCTTTGTGTGCTTCTGAAAAGATTGAAAGACAGTGAGCTCAATGAGGACACTAAACATTTGAGTTTCACAGTCACATGGGTAAACCAGTGCAGGAGATTTCTGTCAGGACTGCTGATAAAAGTGAGAATCTCAAGATAATCTTTTTGGCTCTTCGTCCATAGACAGTAACATTTTGAGACGTTCAAAGACCAGAAAAGGAAAACACGCAGATGTTAATTAAAATAGTTGCCATACACTTTCTTTTTATTTGCTCGCTTTTGAATAATTTTAATTTGTTCAATCGATAGAACCAATGTGTTACACTAAGTGCTCCGACAAAAGTGAAATTTTAAAGGAACACTCAACATTTTTTTGGAAATAGACTCATTTTACAATTCCCCTAGTGTAAACAGTTGAGTTTTACCATTATTGTTTTTAAAATTTATTTGGTCGATCTCCATGTCTGGCAGGAGCACTTTTAGCTTAGCTTAGCATAAATCATTTAATATAATTAGACCATTAGCATCTCACTCACTCAAAAAAAAGTATAGTGAATTTTCCTATTTAAATTTTTTAGATGTTATTATCGCGACGTGGTGGCACAGTAGATAGCATGGTCGCCTTACAGCAAGAAAGTCACTGGTTCGAGCCTCGGCTTGGTCAGTTGGTGTTTCTGTGTGGAGTTTGCATGTTCTCCCCGCATCCAAAGACATTTGCTACGGGTGAATTGGGTAGGCTAAATTGTCCGTAGTGTACGAGTGTGAATGAGTGGGTATGAATGTTTCCCAGAGATAGGTTGCAGCTGGAACGGCATCCGCTGCATAAAATAATGTGCTGAATAAGTTGGCAGCTCATTCCTCTGTGGCGACCCCGGATTAATAAAAGGACTAAGCCGAAAAGAAAATGAATGAAAGATGTTAGTATCCTTATGTTAGCTTGAAGGATATCTATAAGCTAGTCTGCTCCAAAACAGTGGCAAAATCTTTAGAAGATAAAAGCTTAGAACAGCAGTTTAGAAGATATAAACCTCCAATGCTTTGTCAATTCCACCTAAATAGATCAATCTTTTTTCACTTCACCTCATACTTTAAACTATTTTCTCATTAAATCTTAATCAATTAAATGCTCTCTAGTATCTGACATGTCACGCCCCTTCTCAAGATGCTTCTTATTTGATAATAAGTGATTATACTCAACCACCCTTACCACCAGAGCTGTGATCAAACAAAATGCTATTGGCTGCTTTTTTTAAAAAGGGGAGGAGCTACTCTATGTCCCATTGTGTACTGAGTCTGACAAATATATGCACCTGAAAATCGCTTCCAGCTGGTGATTGTGTAAAAGCATTGTGTAATTTTGCAGCCATGGTGCGGCAGCAACGTTCCATGATCATTACTCCAGAATGAGAGTATAGTTCCAATACATATTGACTAGAAGAAAGCAACTTCTTATTTTTTACATCATTCTTAATACTAGAGATGTCCTGATCTGAGTCTGAGTTTTTTGATTTTGAGTACCTACCGATATCAAAACCCAATCAGATACTTCTATAATACATAAAAAAGAATTAAGAAGAGTGAAGAAACAGGCCCTTTATTTTTTATTTATTTCACCTTATTTTAACATTCAACATCTTTGTTAACAAACAGAGCACTTCTGTGAGGCAGCTTGAACAATCAAGTAATAAATAACATCAATTCTACACTTTTGGACTTTAGTGCAACAGTAAATATATAAAGAAATCTAATATAAAAACAAACAGCACCTCAACTCAAAATACCTGGCAAGCACTCCCAAGTTTACATATCTCACAGTTTGCTATGGAAATGTTGTCATCATCAACTTTGTAATACCTCCAGACCGCAGACATACTCGCGATTTCCGCTTCAAGCTGCTTCCATGTTCAACTTTGCCAGCATTTAACCAATAGCATCTCTGCAACAAAGTGATGTCATGCCACACGCGTTGCTGTTTCTGTGTGAATTCAAGAAACAGATCTAACTCTGTGCCACCACATAACTATAGATGTGTTAAAAATATGCGTATATATTTGAGTCCGGATCAGAATCAACATTCGTTTCTGATCGAGTCTGAAACCACATGATCGGGCTGAATTTCAGATAACCCGATCAGGTCTGGACATCCCTACTTAATAATCAATGCAAATACAGAAGAGTACAACTTTTTTAATGTTTTAAATGATTTAATGATTTATGCTAAGCTAAGTTAAAAGTGCTCCTGCGAGACCAAAAAAAAAAAGTGGAGTGTTCCTTTAACCAAAGTGGTCACAAGAGACGCATCTGAACGCTTGTCAATACCAGGTGGAAATAGCTGGCCTTTGATGCAGCAGGAACTAACCAATAACAGAGCAACAGGAGGCATAACTTCTGGCCCAAAACCCATCCATTCATGACCCCAAACAAGCAGCTGCCTTTCCTCTGAGAACAGCAAACACACTTTAATGGGAAAACAAAATATTTGCCTAGATAAATGCTGATTGACCCAAGAACTCAAACAGAGAAACTTCAAATCAATGAAGCAACAGTTGGCGCCTGTGAATCCTTCATCCAGGCTGAAAAAGCCTCACGATGGCAGTGCGGTTAACATATCAAAGAGCAGTGGAATGTTATATAATTTCTCAAACATCACCCCATATATACTCACATACACTTCTCTTTATGACATCCACCGAGCAGGAGTGCTGACAGGAATGTGTGTGATCTCTGGTTCTGGACAAATTATTAGTCACTCGCTGTCACTGGGTAAAAACACGAGTCGGATTTGGCTCCTACAGACGGCTACTCTCAGAATGTTACGCTCTGTTCCCATCTGTCTGCAGCGCTGTCCAAAAACTGTTCTGAATATCTCAATCATTTCAGGATTGCACAAAACACCTTCAAGCGCTCCAGAAGGGTCATTTATAGAGGTCATTTGTATATTGTTTTCACTGCTTCGCCATATTCACACAATAGTTACAATATGATTCCATTGAAAACACAAAAGGTGTCAATTACATCATCATTTACCATGGTAAAACAAGATGTAAACACTGTATCAAACATTATTTTAAAATATGGAAATATGATTAACAGCTTTGAGGAAAGTTACTTTTGACAGTAATGCTTTACAATATTGAGTTACTCCCCTAAAAGTAACTAGTAGTGTTACTTAGTTACTTTCATGGTACAATACGATACTTTTGATTTACTTTTGCGTTACTTTTTTGACCTGGCTGAGGCTTGATCTTTTTCAGAACTTTCAGGGTGTTTTTTTCTTTATTTAACTGAGAGGCATTGCAATCATTAACACACTATATATAACCTACACCTTCATTTACCTTTTTCTCTTTAATGCATATAAAATAATGAGAACACTTCCATTCCAGAAATCTAAAGCTGTGGTCTGCCATTTTCGTTTCTGTCTGTTCCAGCGGGAGCAAATTCTCTGGTTGAGAGCATGATTACGTTCATTTTACTCCAGCAATTAATTTTGTAAAAGTGAATTCATTCACTGATTCATTTTCTTTTTGGCATAGTCCCTTTATTATTCCGGGGTCGCCACAGCAGAATGAACTGCCAACTTATCCAGCATATGTTTTTTACGCAGCGGATGTCCTTCCATCACAAACATCCACATACACTCATTCACACACATACACAACTACAGACAATGTAGCCTACCCAATTCACCTATACCACATGTCCTTGGACTGTGGGGGAAACCGGAGCTCCCAAAGGAAACCCACTCGAACTTGGGGAGAACATGCAAACACCACACAGAAACAGAAACACCAGCTCGAGCCACTGCTGTGAGGCGAATGTGCTACCCACTGCACCACCTAAAGTGAAAAGTGAATTAATTAAACTAAAAAGTAACTCACATTACATCTTTTAAAAAGTAACTTAAATAGTATTGCTTATTTTTTTAAGTAATGCATTACTTGTTACTTAGAAAAGTAATATTATTGCTTAACTCGCATTAAGCTATGGTCACACTCGAGTTTGAGCATGCGAAATTCTGTAGTACGGCACTGCGAAAAGGGACGGGATTAAACAAGATGATTGGACATTTAAAAAGCAAGCGATTGCTCCATATTTTAAATTTCTGTCCAGAGAGGTCATGTTTTGATCCTCTATTGGTCTCACGCAATTATGTGATGCGATTTCACAGGACAGATTTCACCAAGCTTGAACTTTCCACTGCAGTGAACTGCAAAACTTGTCGCACAAGCTTGCGTTTCCAATCTGACGCATTCATGTGTGTATGAATAGAAGTCTATGGGGAGAAAAGTGCAATGTGACTGCAGCTTCACTTGTAAAGTGTTACTCCCAACACTGATGATTAAAGATAAAAGGAAATATTATAAACATGAATGTTTTTAGTTAGATTTAATAAGATTTTATAAACATTATATGCTATCAATAATAATTATTGTTTAATATACAGTTGAAGTCGGAATTATTAGCCCCCCGTTTATTTTTTCCCCCAATATCTGTTTAACGGAGAGAAGATTTTAGTTATTATAGGTTATAGTTAAACCTAATAGTTTTAATAACTCATTTCTAATAACTGATTTATTTTAACTTTGTCATGATGAAAGTAAATAATACTTGTCTAGATATTTTTAAGACACTTCTATACAGCTTAAAGTGACATTTAAAGGCTTAACTAGGTTAGTTAGGTTAACTAGGCAGGATAAATAGGCAAGTTATTGTAAATTGACGGTTTGTTCTGTAGACTATCGAGAAAAAAATAGCTTAAAGGGGCTAACAATTTTGACCTTAAAATGGTTCATAAAAATTTAAAACTGCTTTTATTCTAGCTGAAATAAAACAAAGAAGACTTTTTCCTGAAAGAAATATTTTCAGACATACTGTGAAAATTTCCTTGCTCTGTTAAACATCATTTGGGAAATATTTAAAAAAGAAAAAGACATTCAAAGGGGGGCAAATAATTCTGACTTCAACTGTAGGTCTCATACTGGATTTCTGGAGGGCCACAGCTCTGCACAGTTTGCTCCAACCCTAATCAAGCACAGCTGATCCAAATGACCACTAGAGACTATTAAGCAGGTGTGAGTTGGAGGTGTTTGAAGCTAAATGCAGAGTTTTAATGATTATCATATTGATAATTGTGCTCTGTTTGCAGTGCACTTTGAAAACATGTATGCCTTTTTGAATGCAGCCATGACTTATGATGAAAGCTTTACAATATATATGCTAAAATATATAGCAAACCTTAATGCTTTTTACTCATGGCCTATATGACATGGGCCTGTTGGTTGAAACATTTCTGCAGTGGTTTGAATGTCAAACTGTAAAATAATAATAATACAAAATCAACAATATCCTACTTAATAATAATAATAATAATAATAATAATTATTATTATTATTATTATTATTGTTAAGTAGGATTTTTTTTTAAATAGCCTACTGTAAATTACAACCAATAATGATTTATATGATGCACGAGATTACATGTTAGGTTTTATGTTTTATAATGGAATATGTAAATATATATAATATTTGTAAAGGAAACACTGGCCCTATATGAGCCGTTTACATATATTTCAATTAATATGGAAACGAGTGCATGTTTTAACCAAAACTAATATTAGATTTTTTTAAATGCGTGTGAGTGTGTAAAACAATATAATTTGGAGAAAGAAATATGGGTTTTTTAATATCGGGTTAAGTAGTTACTCCACCCCGTTTAGAGCGCCAATATGGACGTTTTACGTAATAACTAGTGTGGTTCAAACGATGGATCTGCAACAAAGCAACTATGGTTTTGGGAAACACTTGTCACTACTTCGTTCTTTTCCCAAATGATGCATTGTACTATGATTCAGCCACGAGTTATGTTGTTATTTGGTAAACGCACCCCAGATTAGCGATCAAGTCATTAAATGTGATTATCGGCCGATAACTGTCTCCAGCCGATCGCTTGGAGCATCCCTGATAAATATACAAAATATTACTTTGTAAATTGGAATAATTTTTTTCATTCAGTTTTGTTTTGTTGGGGTCAAAAAAAAAATGAATTGCTTGTTTCTTTCTTTTTTTTTTTAAATAGAAAAAAACTAATATAGACAGAGATGACATGGTGGTGCAGTGGGTAGTGCTGTCACCTCACAGCAAGAAGGTCGCTAATTCGAGCCCCAGCTGGGTTAGTTGGCATTTCTGTGTGTAGTTTGCATGTTCTCCCGATGTTCGTATAGGGGTTCTGCATGTGGGGGGCTTAGGCATCCCTACAATTCAAAGGTATATAGTTGAGTTGAATAAGCTAAGTTGTGTATGAATGCAAGAGTGTGTTTCTCAGAGCTGGAAGGAAATCCGCTGCGTAAAACATTTGCTGGATAAGTTGGCGGTTCTTTCCACTGTAGAGACCCCTGATTAATAAAAAACTAAGCTGAAAAAAATGAATGAATGAATATAGACAGAATTTCTATAGAATTCCCGCATCCCTTCCCATCCCAGTCCCCTGAGGTGGTTCGCAGGATTGCGTAACATTTCAAATCACAAATTACTTTTCAGCTCCATGTTTAATTTACAACTTTCACTGGGACAGGCTGTGATTTGATGAACACGAGAAACTTATTATGACATATTCCAATATTCAGATGCAAATTAACACTCATAAATATCTTATATGTTCTATTTAAATGTTCCAGAACAAGTTTAATCTAAGAACATGTTTGGTTTAAACGGTGGAGCATTTATGACGATAAACGATAAAATGTCGCTAGTAAACACACTCAAAGCATTTTCTTGTTCAACACATCCCATAATTTCTCAAATATTAACCTCTACCAAATAGTATATATGTCGGTTTATGGTAAAAGTAGCGTAATTAATAAATTAAAATTAATAGAAAAGGTGCCAAACAAATGTATTTTTAAAAATATGAAAAGTAAAAATACTTTTTTAAATACTAAAAAATATTTCATATTCTCATTTAACATGTTTTCTTGGTTTTTTTTTTTTTTTTTTTTATAATAAAACCAAAATCAAGTGTAGTAGCCTAGTGCAACAGGGTTTTATTTGTTTGATATTTTTGTAAACCACCAATGCTGTGTGTGTACAGTAAACCATTATTTAAAACAGTCTAACCACGGTTGTGGGATCGGGCAGTCAAATCGAACTTACATTTCAACACACAACATTCAATTTTTGCAACAAATATAACAGCTAATATTCAAACATTTTCATTCAAACTGTACAAATCTAGGACTCACTTTTCTGTAGGCAAGTTGCAGGTAGTTATATGGAATTCTCCTGTTGAAATCCTGAATGACATCCTCGCTGATTTTATGCATGGATTGGGGTCCAATCTTCCCGTCAATGCATTCATTTAAACAGTGCGCCTTATGAAGAATCACTTCAAAAATCTTCTCGGTCTGAAAGCTGTCAAAGCGATTCTGGTCCCTGCATTTGAGTCTGCATGTGATTCTAGTCCGGCGCACTTCAGAGAAACTGTTCAGCGCGCTCTCCATGTACCGCACCACACTTCCATAATCTCCTTTATAAAAAGCCTCCACTCCGCTATCATACAGCAGGTCGAAAGGTTCCAGAGTAGCCGATGACAAAAGCAAAGTCTGGATGATACAAATGAAAAATCCACATGTTCTAGAGTTCATATCCATCTTCTGAAGTGATGGTGCGCACAATAATGCGCTCTGGATGATGAACAAACAGCTCCGATGAGTCTAGTGTGGGATGTTAAAAACGCAGCAGACTAATGAAAGTGACGGCAGAACAGCCCATTTGAGCTTCAGAGACGGGTCGTTGTCACTCATAATGAATGAGAGATTACTGGGGACATTTTTCAGCAATGACCCCCGTCCCTCCCATCAATTCTGAGCGACTCCTCCCCTACAGCCCACACATGGAGGCAACAACAATAGTTTAGTAGGCTGACGACCCCCAGATGTATGACTTTTCGCTTTGTTGAACACCAATATATAATAGGCTGTGGATTTTATCATATTTGAAACAACAAATACTTTAAACATGTTTAAATGCACTCTTTATGAAAAGCTTACGGACATTCAGACAGAATGTTCCAGTGAAATTCTCACAAACCCAAATCCCTCCGACGCTTCACTGACTCCCTCTAGAGGACAGACAACATAATGAAGCTCTCGGTCTAGTTTCTCAGAGGTCATCAATAGTCTCAAAACCTTTAAAACAAGACAAATGACAATATAGATAATAACAATAAGAGTACTCTATTAAAATAGTTGGGTTAACTTAAAAATACCATGACATATAACCTACTATGGGTTATTTTATTCCAAAAAAATGGGTTGTATAATTTAACCCAATGCATTGGGTTGTTTTGATTAAATGTTTTTTTTCATTATATTACTATTGCTACTATTACTATTACTAGTACTAATATTAATTTATAAATATGACTGTGTAAATAAATAACAAACACTACTCAAAAATATTAATGCTTCATTTCCATTACATTTGATTTTCAGACACTTTTGTTAAAACAAATTAAGAGTTACAAACAATGAAGAAACAGAAGAAAGTACAGACAGTTATAAACTGTGCAAGCAGAAAATCCTGTGTTGATCGAGCAGAATATGGAGCTCTGTGTCCTGTAGAGGCTGTCCAGCAGCTGCAGCAGGTTTCACTCATTGTCCATAATGTACAATACATTTTAACCACATCCAAACACTTCTAAAAGATGGTCCTGGATGGTGACACGGACATAAAAAACACGAAAAGGAGAGGTAATTTGATAAAAAAAAATTATAATAACAACAATATTATTGCGTTATAGCTGAATTAAACTTTATAATGCAAAAACACTATAAAAATTCAGTTTGGAATTCAAAATTTTAACCCTCCTATTTGAGTTAATAAATAAATAACCAAAATAAGTAAAAAAAATAACACAACAAAGCACCAAATATTTAAATGGTTAAGTTATTAATAAATAAACTAAAAAAGGTAAAAAAAAAAAATTACCCTACAAAGCACAAAATGTGTTTAACTCAACCATTGGGTAAATAAATAACTCAACATTTTAAAGAGTGCAGTCTTGGATGGTAAATCGGATATAAAAACACGACACAGAGAGGTAACTTGATTAAAAAAATAACAACAATATTGTTGCGATATTGCTTAAATAAACTTTTTAACGCAAAAACAACATTATGAACACATATTAATACAGCTGTTTTGTGTGAGTTAAATCTGTTGACTGTTTTAAATTCAAATTTTTAACCCAAATGGTTGAGATAAATAACCAAATAAAGGTTAAAATAACCTAACAAAGGACCAAATATTTAACTCGATTAGTTGAGTTATTAATAAATAATCTAATAAAGGTTAAAAAATAACCCAACAAAGCACCAAATATGTTTAACTCAACCATAAATAACTCAACGCTTTTTAGAGTGTAATAATAACAACCAGGGATGGGCAAAAATAAATGTAAATGTTTTAAATTAAAATACCAAATACCTCAATTTTACGTGTATCAAAATAAACAACAAATTACAGCAGCCACACATATATCAAAATAAAAACTGTATTTTGTACTTTAAAAATACTACAAATTACATTTACAACACAATCTCTCTAAAAATGGAGTTGTCTCTTTTAGCAAATAAACTTTTCATATACATCTTACTTCTGCCATGCAACAGGAGTCTGGAGTTTTTGACCAGTCTGTACTGACTGTAGTATTATTAAATATTTATCTCATATTCAATTCTATTCGCTTTTATTTCTATGGTGCTTTTACAATGTAGATTGTGTCAAACCATCTTCACATTGAAGATTATAGTGATTTTAAACAGTGTCAGTTCAGTTTTCAAAGTTTAAGTTCAGTTCTGTTTAGCTCAGTTAATATTCACTGCTGAGAGTCACTTAAGAGCAAATCCATCAATGTGCAGCTCTACAGGACCCAAACCATGCAAGCCGGAGGCAACAGTGGCAAGGAAGTGAAAGATAAAAACCTTGAGAGAAACCAGGTTCAATTGGACTGGACCGTTTCTCATATTGTCCAAACGTCTTGTGCAGAGCTGCAGTCTACACTCAAAAAAAAAAAAATAATAAAATAAAAAAAAAAAATATATATATATATATATATATATATATATATATATATATATATATATATATATATATATATATATATTTCAAACTGCTTAATTATAATGAGCTGAAACAACACAATTCTTGTGATTTCATTGGGACAACTTAATTTTTTTTATGTTCCATCCACATAAATTTGTTAAAAGTGTTAAGTTAACTTAATCAATTTGTGTTGGGACAACATGCATGAATTGTGTGGAACCCTGTACTTTTTTACAGTGTTGGCTTGGATACAATATAGTGTATTGTGCCACTTTGACATCTCTTCATTAACTGTACACTGCATCTACAGATCAGCTACTGGCATTTGAAACAGCCAATAAAGAAATCACTGCTGTAGGACTTATTTGCATGTTGTTTGTCTTATTTTCTTGACATCTACACCAGCAATCCATCCTAAACTACTATTATTTGTGCAGTTTACCCATTCTCCCAAAAGTGTTTCAGTTCATCTTTAACTGGAAGAGTCTCATTTTGCCCCCTTAGTGAACACTAGTACACAATCTTTAGGTGTTTTATATGTCTAAACATCCTCTGCTTTTCCACCTGCAGCACTGAGACTGAGAATGATTATGAGCTGAAGGCTCCATATCCTGCTCTTAATGACTGATATCTTATTCCATCTCATTAAGCAAAGATGCTGAATTGTACACTATAATTCAGGTCTACTGAATTGTACACCTAAAAGTAAAAACTATACCTATAAACTATAAATACCATCATTTTCTATCGTATTTTGTATGGTGAAGGTCTAAAAAATTGCATTTTGATGTAATTATTATATCATGCACACATTTTTTACCACCACCCCAATCATAGAGCAACCTATAGCAAACCCAAAAGTCAATTTTATCAAATGAAATGAGTGTAGTTAACTCAAAATTTACTAAAAGTTAATTCTACTTATTTGAAAAGAGTTTTGAACTCAGTGTTGAAGGTGATGAGTTTATTAAATACCTCATTACTTCAACTTAAATGAAGTAAGTTCACAGTACTCATATAGATTATTTTTTTTAACTCAAATGTTTGGTAGCAATCGGTTTCCTCAAACGGTTTGAGTTGCCTTAACTTATTAGGTTTTACAGTACTCGGTTGGTTTAAGTTCTCTTCATTTAATTGGGATTTACTTTGCTCAAATTGCTTCGTTTACTCCAGTGGATTAAGTTCACAGTACTTATTAGCATTTTTGAACTTAAATGGTTTGTTGCAATCGGTTTCCTCAAATGGTTTGAGTTACCTTAACTTTTTGTGTTTTACAGTGTAGCAGTCAAATCAGGTAAAGATTATATTAGGAAAGAAAATAATAAAAATAATAATAATTATATATATATATATATATATATATATATATATATATATATATATATATATATATATATATATATATATATATATATATATATATATATATATATATATATATATATATATATATATGTGTGTGTGTGTGTGTGTGTGTGTGTGTGTGTATATATAAAACTTGATTGGAGAATGTGTGCAGCCCTGATCTGCGGACAGTGCAGATTCTATCAGCTTTATTGTCTCTCCCTCTCTTTCTGGTCTGCTGTGATCTTAATCTACTCTTCATTAGTCTCTTCCACAGTTCACGAATGTTGTTTGTTTCTATAGGCATATTCATGAATTGCCCAGAGATATTCAAACATGTTCAGATCAGGACTCTGAAATGCCACTTCATTATTTCAGTGTCTCAGCACTAAAGCAACTGCTTTATCTGTTTTGCTGTGAGATGGAGCTCACTGTCCTGCATGAAAACTGCTGGCTGATTAAGCGATGGAATCTGATGGAGTTAGAGACGTTATAAAGATGCAGTTTTCTAGAAATCACACCAGTTTCTCTTGCTATGGCTAAAAGCATCATTACTTTAGGTTTCATCTGATGAACCTGCAGTGCTGTCTGAGGGTTTTAGTCACTTTAAAACAGGGGTGACCAACCCTGTTCCAGAGGATCTACCTTCCTGCAGATTTCAGATGCAACTCATATCAAACACACCTGCCTGTAATTATCAAGTGCTGTTCACATTCTAAGTAATTGGTTCATATGTGTTTGATCAGGGTTGGAGTTAAACTCTGTAGGAAGGTGGATCATCAGGAGCAGGGTTGCGCACCCCTGCTTTAGAACAAAACCCCATCTTACAAAGTCATTGAAAACTGGAAGTTGTGACTGATAGTTAAACAGATTCTTCAAATAATTACATAAATTACCAGCAGATACAGATTAATCTCTAATTTTGATCTCCATCTGCAACACCATCAACCTGATGCCATAGTTAAATAAAATAAAAACTGTGTAGTCAGATGATAAACCTTTCACTAAATAAAATATTGCACGTCATCAAACAAAAGAGCACTGCATAATATTATTATTGTACACATTTTTTTTGTATTTATAGTGCTATAAACAAAGGAGAATTAACAAACAAATGCACACAATGACAAACTTTATTGTGTAAGTTTTGAACAATAATAATAAATATTTAAAAGAGTTAATAATGAAACAAACAAAAAGATACAATGAATCAAAATCTACTCTTCTTTAAACATCATCAAATAGTACAAAATATATAAAATGAATGAAAACTGTTTAAATATGAAAGTCCATATAAAACACACACACACACACACACACACACACACACACACACACACACACACACACACACACACACACACACACACACACACACACACACACACACACACACACACACACACACACACACACACAAAACACATCAGAACATTAGGTCATATCAGCACAATGCAACATACATTTATACTTATCTGTCTATTACAATTCATGTATATTTATAATCCCTAACCAGTGTGTGATGTTCAAATTAAGGTTTAGTCATTCAGATCATCTCAGGAGCATTAAACGTAGTCTTTTTCAGGATTTTTGGAGACCAGGTGCTGGCTGAACTTATTGTTGGATCTCAGACTCTTCACGCTGCAGGTGCATAAAAACACACCTCCGAATAAACAAAGCAAAGATGCGACAAACGCACCAATCAGAGATTTGCCGATAACATACCTACAAAAAAAAAAGAAAAAAACACAAACAAAAAGTAAAAATTAACGATTAACATTTCAGATCCACAAAATAAAACAGCATAAAGCTGCAGTGAGCAGCTTTATTCAAAACAAAAACTCAACTTACTTATCCTTGTCATCGTCCTTCTGGTAGAAATCATCGACAATTAAATAAGTGAACCAGCTGGTTATTCCCAAAGCAAATAGACCTACATTGGGTAGAAGAAAGAAGAATATATGTTCACAAAGCTTATTTAAATAACTCTTTTAGATGTGAATGTATTTCATTCATTCATTTTTCTTCAGCTTAGTCCCTTATTTATCAGGGGTCGCCAAAGCGGAATGAAGCGCCAACTATTCTAGCAAATGTTTTATGCAGAGGATGCCTTTTTCCAAATGCAACTTAGTACTGGGAAACACCCATATGCTCTCATATTTTACACACACACACACACTTATATGTAAATGTATTTTTAAAAAGTAATTTATTAATTTGATGAACAGCTTAACTGTTTTGTATAATTACTCTATTTAAAGCCACATGATCCTTCAGAAATTCTAATGTGTGGATTTTCTGCTCAAGAAACATTTTGTTTTTATTATCAATGTTGAAAATCATTGCATTTTTATGGATGTTATTTTAAATCATTTTAGTTCATTTCAGGGTTTTTAATGAATAAAAGGACATTTTCAAAAGAAAATTAAAAAATATTTTGAAACATTAAATGCTTTTTTATTTTAGAGTAAATAAAATTTTAAAAAAATTATAAATAAAAAGCAGTTGACTAAACCTTAACAGATTTGTAAAATGTAAAGCATTTTTATTCAGCAAGGATACATTTAATTGATTAAAAATGATTGTAAATTAAAAAATAAATGTCATTTTTTTAAAACCTACTTTCTATTTATAAAATTGAATCAGTTTAAATTAGGTTTCCAAATATTTTAGTTAATCCTTTAGGTACCAATTTAGAAATAAAACATGCTAGTTTATAAATGTGTTTTCAATCAATAATTTTTGTTAAGTTTATTAATTATTTATAAAATAAATATATCTGCATTTCTCGGTTTAAAATGTATAGCATTTAATAGCATTTTAATAGCAATTAAAAGCAATAATAGCATTGTTCAACAAGTAAGATACAGTAATCGATCAAAAGAGCCAGTATATTAATTTATTTGAAATAAATTCTGTTGTGTCATAATAAACAGCTCTATGTAAATTCTGTTTCTCTAGATTTTTGATTAGTAGTTATGATATAGTTAGAATTTTGTTAGATTCCATCTATCTATCATAACACATCTCCGAATATACAGAGCAAAGATGCGACAAATGCACCATTCAGAGATTTGCAGATATAAGCTGAAGTCAGAATTATTAGCCCCCTTTTGATTTATTTGTTTTTTGTAAATATTACCCAAATGATGTTTAACAGGGCAAGGAAATGTTCACAGTATGTCTGATAATAATCTGGAGAAAGTCTTATTTGTTTAATTTCGGCTAGAATAAAAGCAGTTTTGATTTTTTTTAAAACCATTTTAGGGACAAAATTATTAGCCGCTTTAAGCTACATATTTTTTCGATAGTCTACAGAACAAACCATCGTTGCGTAGAATGAATTATTAAAACTATTATGATTAGAAATGTGTTGAAAAAAAAAGTCTCTCAGTTAATCAGAAATTGGGGGACTAAAATAAACAGGGGCGCTAATAATTCAGGGGGGCTAATAATTCTGACCTTAACAGTAACATTTAAAGTGGATTCAAAAAATATTCTAGATTTTCCTAAGACAAAAATAAGTGCTGTTTAGTAGTTTTAGAACAACTTTCATAACTCTTTTGATCCACTTCAAACACTGAGTACTGTATATATTAACAATTAGACAACACATTACACATTTTTTAATTATGAAAACAACTTTTACTGGAACAACCCTAAATAATTGTCATTTTCAAAAAACAAAAAACTAATTTTTTAAAATAATTTCTAAAATATGTTCTACATTTTCAAATATTAAAGAAAATGCTCTAAATTGTAATATTTGTATTTACAATTTGGAAAAAAAATATATTAGCAGACCTAAAAAAAAAATCTAATTTTACACAAGCCTACACAGAAAAATCCTCTGAGTAAAATTTACTCAGCTTAAATACAGTAGAATTTAATGCCTCTCTAAATTGAGTTGAAGTTACTGAAGTTAATGAGACAATGAAAGGATTAAGTGACGACTGAGCACTGATGATGAACACCTGCTGTTAATAAGCAGAAACACAGAAGAGAAACACAAAACTACATCTCACTTCAGTCACAGCCTTAGATGAAATCAGCAGAAATATAAAACATTAAATCTCTCAAAATCTCAGCAGGGGAACATTAAGCAACTCCACAAGCAGCAGCTTCGCTTTTTACTAACCCATTTGCTCTTATTTAAAGATGAACCAAATACTCTCTGAACTGAGTACATTTTACACAGAGGACTTTGCTGTGTAATAAATGCAGTAAATCCAAAGGAACCTGGAATTTTCAAGTGCTCTCCACATAGTATTTTAATTCAAAGGAATCTTTTATCGGTATAAAAACATTGGAAATATTTTAACAAAATCACTTTAAATGATCAGTAATATTTAAAATTCATAAACTCACCACCACACACAGAGAGGATTCCTCCAAAGAAGGCAGTTCTGTCCTTCATCGTCTCATTGTCGTCTAAAAATTTTGTGCATCTGAGTCCAGAAACAGCTACCAGAACAGCAAAGCTTGACAACACGATGCTGATGATCATGAATACTCGACTCATCCGAATTTCAACTACAACAAGCACACAGCACACATATAAGAAGACATGCATATAAGAAACCGAATGTCTGTTTCATCCATACAGTAAATGACTGATACTTACAAGTTTGATGAAGGAGAGAATTAAAATTGGTGCATCGAACATGCGACGAACTGTCGACTGAACACTGCATCCACAGTCCTTCATATTTCACCAGAATCACAGACTTGTCATTGTCGTGTCCGCTGATTTTCCATTCATTCGTAAATGTGCCTATAAGCAGGCCACATAATCCAGCGATGGTCAAAATATAACCAAAGAGTTGAAAACCCATGTTTGAGTAAAATAATCAAACAACGAGAAGTAAATGTTTCGGTCAGTAGTGTTTGTCCACTGAGGCTCACCAATGCAAACTGAGCATTGCAGGCTGCTATTTATCATCTGAAGTAGGTGTGAATCATTCATGGACTGGACATTGGGTCATATTTCAATAGAATTAGTAACTCTGATCTGGAAATATCTAGTTTGAGCTTAACAACAAAGTGTTGGGGGTTGAAACAGTAGGTTATTGGTTTGATTCCTATTATTATTTAGGGTAAAGTAGATGTGTAAATCATTCATGGGCCGGATGGATCCATGAATTATTTATTCTGAATATAGAATGGTTGGGTTGAATCATTTATTGTCAGGACATCGGGTCATCTTTGGAATTTTTTTGAGTTTCAGGTGTGATGGTTGAAACCTTTAGTTGAAAATCAAACAGTAGGTTGTTGGTTCATTTCCCAAAATGAAGCAGCTTTGGAAAAAGCATTGTGAAGTACAGTTGTTATGAATAATTTATAGACTAGACGTTGGGTCAGATTTCAATAGAATTAGTAGCTCTGATCTGAAAATATATAGTTTGAGTTTTTTTTTTTGAGATTTTTGTATGGGGCTTGAAACTTTTGATAGAAAAACAGTAAGTTGCTGGTTCAATTCCCCATAAACAGAGTAGTTTAATAAAGCATTGTTGGTTTGAATCATTCATTGTCAGGACATGTGGTCAGATTTGGGAAAACAAATCAAAGTGGAACTTATTTATGAATTTCAGGTATGGTTGTTGAAATCTTTAATTGGAAAACAAACAATAGGTTGCTGATTCATTACCCAAAATTCCAAAATTTTGGAAAAAGCACTGTGAACTACAGCAGGTGTGAATCCTTTATGGACTAGACATTGGGTCAGATTTTAAAGGAATTAGTCTGATCTAAAAAAAATTAGTTTGAGCATATTTTTGAAATTTATGCAAGCGGGTTGAAACTTTTGATTGAAAAACAGTAGGTTGCTGGTTTAGTTCCCCATAATCCGTGCAGGCTATTAAAACATTGTCATTTTGAACCAATCACTGTCAAGACATCGAGTCAGATTTGGAAAAAATCAAAGTTGAACTTTTTTTTTTTTAGGCATTGTGGTTAAAACCTTTAATTGGAAAACAAACAGGTTGTTGGTTCATTTCCCAAATCAAAACAATTTTGGATAAAGCATTCCAAAGTACCATAGGTGTGAATAACTTATGGACTAGTCATTGGGTCAGTTTTTTTAATAGAGTTTGTAGCTCTGATCTGAAAATATCTAGTTTGAGATTTTTTTTTTTTTTTTAGATTTTTTGTATGGGGGTTGAAACTATTGATTGAAAACCAGTAGGTTGCTGGTTCAATTCCCCATAAACAGTGTAGGTTAATAAAACATTGTAGGTTGAATCATTCATTTTCAGGACATTAAGTCAGATTTGTCAAAGTCAGATTTAGGCAGGAAATGTGAACTTGAGCTTATTTTGAGTTTGAGGTGTAGTGGTTAAAACCTTTAAATGGATAAGAGTGGGTTGTTGGTTTATTTCCAAAAATGGAATTTGGATAAAGCATTGTGAAGTACAATAGGTGTGAATCATTTATGGACTAGACATTGGGTCAGTTTTAATGGAATTAGTAGCTCTGATCTGAAAATACCTAGCTTAAGCTTATTTTTTGAGATTTATGTATGGAGCTTGAAACTTTTGATTGAAAAACAGTAGTTTGCTGGTTTAATTCCCCATAAACAGTGTAGGTTAATGAATCATTCATAGTCAGGACAGTAGGTCAGATTAGCAGAAACTTAGCAGATCTGGGCAGGAAAAATCTAACTTGAGCTAATTTTGAGCTTCATGTGTAATAGTTGAAACCTTTAGTTGGAAAACAGTAGGTTGTTACTTCAATTCCCCAAAACAAGTGTGCAGTACTGCACTGCTGAAGTAAAGCAGGTGTAAATCATTTATGGACTAGGCATGGGGTCAAATTTCTATAGAATTTGCAGATATGGCCTCAAAAAAAATTTAACTTGAACTTATTTTTGAGTTTTATAGAGTTTTATTTTTAATCAGATACAGTGTGGTTGTTGGTTTAATTCCCAATATTAAGTTATTTGGGATAAAGTAGGTGTAAATACTTAATTGACTGCACAGGGCCAGATTTCAATGGAATTAGCATCTCTGATCTGAAAAAAAAACTGTATTTTGAAGCTTTTGATTTGAAAATAGTAGGTTTTTGGATCAATTCTCAAAATTAAGCCATTTTGAATAAAGTATCATGAAGTTTTAATATTATGTTGAAAGGACATAAAATTAGTAAATTCGGACCAAAAAAAATCTAACTTAAATAAGTTTTATATGTGTGGAGATTGAAGTTTTTAATTGGAAAATGTTGTTGGTTCAATTCCCTTTAATAAGACATTTTGAATAAATCTAAACAAATGTATTTTAAGTAACCAATTGACCATTTATTTTGATGAATGAACATGTTTATAGGGAGGATGCTGAAAAATGTTTCAAAACACACAAATCAGCACATTACGTCTGATGATGAATGCATCATGACTATGATAAGTTGTTAAACTAACACCCATTTACTTACAAATACAAAAAGATGTATTTATAGTCTCATAATCTTGTGATGCTTCCTCCTTTTTTAAGGGTTGTGACTCTGACAGGAAACAAATGGGTGTGATGATGGACACATGCCGGGAAGGTTAGCTTTTGGTCATCCATTATAGTAACATTGAGCAACAATATTTCATGATTTTTAAACATTTATTTCAAGGATCATAATGTTTAAGGTTTTTTTATTTATAATTATTAATAAATATTAAGAGTTTTTCCTTTTTTGTTGAATGAAAGTTTAAATTGTCTGGGGAGAATATTTTGCATAACTTTTATAATTTTTTATGTAAAGATACAAAGTTAAAACTTTAGCAATGATGTATACACATTACTATTAACTATATTTGTATTGCAAATTTTCTAAATAAAAATGTATATATATATTTTTTTCGTGTAAATGTATCTTAATATAATACTTTTTTCAACACATATTGAAGTAAGTATTATGTTCAAAGAAATGGAAAGAAATAAAATGTGCCAACAACACCAATGTTTGTTGTATGTTTTGGCTCTCACACAAAAATGTTTTCCAGTTTTCGAGCTGATGAGTGTACAAACACTTTCTGCTTTGTTTCATTGCATGAGTCATGTTTTGCTGTACTAGATTATGATTCTGATGAAAAGAAAAGCCCTTATTTTCTCAATATGCTACATGATTTGAAATTCCATTAATGTTTTAGGGCACAAACACCCTAGTTAATATGTTTTTTTTTTGTTTTTTTTTTAATAAAGAAGTTATATATTTAATGGTGCATATTGGCAGAGTCTAACGCTTTCCTATGGTTCCTCAATATACCTTATGATTAAAAAGCAAAATGTCAGTACTGAATACTAAAAAAAAATCATTAAAGAATCAACAAATAAATTTCTTCATTTAATGCTTTATTAGAGTTTAAGTGCTTTAGAGTGGCTGAATTCAATGAAAGTTAATCCCATTATATAATAACTATATGCCCATTTGTACTTTATATTTTACCCATATCATGTTAAGTGTAAGCGTTGATTTTAATGTTTCAAATAATTTTTGTGAAAGCAATTTTTTCAAAATATATGGATGAAATTCATCATTCACCATAACAAAAATTAAACAACATACTTGGTTTGACCTGTACTGAAGATATAAAATAATAAGTGATCCCAATCAATTTGATTAGACAATAATGAGCAAACATTTGAAGGAAATGGCTAAATATTTAAAATCAGATTAAGATTTAAAATAACAATAAATTAGTATTTTGGTGCTCCACTGTGAACATTTTCATCAAATGATTTTTGTTCTAAGTTTGACCAATGCCTTATTTGTTTGGTATTATATACTGTAACACTGAATTATATTTTAGTTGAAGTATTCTGTGTCAACCCTAAAAAACTTAGGGTTGCACCGATATGAATTTATGAATTTGCCAATAGCTAATACGCAAGCTGGTAAAAATCAGTATTTCTACTTATTTCTGAATGATTGCAAAAACAAAAGGCAAACACAACAGATTTTATTTTAAAACATTAACTTCAGAAAAGTTTGAACTGATCTCTGAATTTAATAAATAATCTACTATTAATAACTAAACATTAATATAAATTTCACAAGATGGTTTTAATGTGCTTAACTGTCATAATTAGCATCTTAATATCCTAAAAGTTTTAAATATTTTAATTAAAAACAAAACAAATGTTTGTACATTTCTAAAGCTATATGTCATATTTGCATCCAATTATAAAAAAACAAAAAAGCCCCAAATGAATTACCGCTTATGCAAGGTGTTTCTAATGCACTGTCAGTATGAGCAGGACAGTAAATTAGACGTGTTCTCTCTTCCAGTCACACTTTTTTCAAAGTCATGAAAACACTATAGTGAAGTTTTTCTTTTATTATTTGAGCAAACAGAGATACAAAAAATAAATCAATAAAAAATTTGGTTCCCCCATGTACACAATTTATCGGCTTTATCAGCCTAATTTTGTTACCGGATAAATAACGATAACATTAAAAATAGCATTTGTATGGCCAGCAATTTATTGTCCACCTCGAAAAAATGAATATGATTTTTTTCTCATTCTAATGTAAACACAAACACAAACACACACACACACACACACACACACTGAAAGAGAATGCAGTGCATCTGAAAGGTATTCATAGTGTTTCACTTTTTCCACATTTCTTTATGTTACAATCTTATTGCAAAATGGATTTAATTCATTTATTTCCTCAACATTCTACATACAAGACCCAATAATGACCATGTGAAAAAAATATTTTTTTAAATTGTTGCGAATTCATTAAAAATTAAAAAAACAGAAAAATCACATGTACATGAGTATTCACAGCCTTTGCTGTGAAGCTCTAAATTGAGCTCAGGTACACTCTGTTTCCACTGATCATGTTTGAGATGTTTCAGCAGCTTAACGAGTTCATCTGAGGTAAATTCAGTTGATTGGACATGATTTGAAAAGGCATACACCTGTCTATAAGGGCCCAGGGTTGACAGTGCATGTCAATGCACAAATCAAGCATGAAGACAAAGGAATTGTCTGTATAACTCTGAGACAGTATTGTCTCGAGGCACAAGGACAATGACCCAAAGCACACCACCAAAATATCAATGGAGTGGCTTCACAACAACTTGTCGAATGTCCTTGAGTGGCCCAGCCAGAGCCCAAACCTAAATTTTATCGAAATCTGGAGAGATCTGAAAATGGCTGTACACCGTCAATTCCCATCCAACCTGATAGAGCTTGAGAGGTACGGCAAAGAGGACTGGGCAAAAAGTCCCAAAGACAAGCTTTTGGCATCAAATTCAAAAAGACTTGAGGCTGTAAATGCTGCCAAAGGTGCATCAACAAAGTATTGGGCAAATGCTGTGAATAATTCTGTACATGTGATTTTTTCAGGTTTTTTATGTTTAATACATTTGCAACAGAAACTCTTTTTTCACAATGTCATTATGGGATATTGTGTGTAGAATTGAGGAAATAAATCAATTTAATCCATTTTGGAATAAGGCTGTAACATAAACAAATGTGGAAAAAGTGAAGCGCTATGAACACTTTTCAGATGCACTGTACATTTAAATCCAACATTTTACTTATACCTTAAACACTATATTATAACATACTAAGTTTTCTGACTTTTCAATTTTAAAGTACTCGACAGTACTGTAATCAAAGACCAACTTATCAATCGTAATATTTTTCTTACTAATTTTTAATAGCTACTACTAATATTATAAAACATAACCAGCATAATCCTCAAACATCAATTAGATGTTCAAGTCAAACTCTGGGTATTTGCGCCCCAGGACAGCCGCTCTCAAACCTGTCAGATGTCATTCCTGCAGAGAAAGCCTCAGGCCCAACGACACATTACTATGGGAATGTACTGTATGTGGCTTTCACTCTTTTTAAACCATACACACAGACTTACCCCATTCATGTGTGGAGCGATTATGAGGGAGAAGTTCTAACATACTTGCACTTAATTACACAAATCAGACTGAAACGACTTACAAATGTCAGAAATTACAAACTTTTAGCTGCAACTGGGAATGCAGTTGCACCATAGTTTTTGCAAAGCAAGTTTGACACACCAAATTGCTCATTTGTAGAGATAAATGGATATTAGGCATTTAAATGCATTTAAAAGTTAAAACACGCACACAGACACACACACACATACGTTTTTACTTTAAGTATGACTCATGTTAACCACATATGACTTTTATGGAAAGCTTGCCTACAATGTGCTCACATATATTCACTGCACATTATGGTCAAAACAAAAAACAAGAAAACTACAACATATACATTATTTAATTAGACTCCACAGATCAGACTCTACTCTACAGATATATATTCTGCATATTAACCCTTTAATTATAACTTACTATAAAATATGCACCAATGGTCAATCAGGCAGTTGCAATACATGTTAAACTATGTATAAATAAATAAATAAATAAATAAATTAATTAATAAATAAATAAATAAATAAATAATACACACTGCAGTTTTAAGTGTTTTTAAGTGGCCCTTTAACATAGCAATACTTAAAATAAAACCTAGGTTGGCAACTCCAGAGCATGAACAACACTCATTTTACATTTTTCTAATAAATTGCTCAAAAAAAAAAAAAAAAAAAAAAAAACTGGCTCACTTATAGATTTATCTTCATATTATTCATCAAGCAATATTGGATAATACTGGATCTTGAGCATGACTTGAATAGGACATAAAACATTTTTTTTTTTGAGAAATTAACTCTCAAATGACAAACAAACACATCAAATATACTACTTCTGATATACTATATTTGCTGCACAGCATGAGAGCCAAAGATTTGACTTTTTAAGAAAGTTCAACAACAAATTGCTTATAACTAGGCCCACATGGAATCTGCATGCTCAGAAATCCGCAGATTTTTAGCCCATCATTGAGTTTATTTATTTTGTTGTGTGTAAATATGTGTAAATTTAATTTGATTCAGTTTTTAAATTAATGTCAGTAATATTATTGACTAACAGGAAAATGTTGATATGATTTATTTACAATACACTTTATAAACAAATATTTTCTGTCTTTTTGGAGATCTATTTATGAGAGACTTGCTTTGTTTACCAATGTATAAGTGGATCTAATTGGATTAGCACTGTCAACATTAAATACGAATTGGAGAAAATATCTAATTGCAATTTTTTTGACAGATATTTCAGTTTCGATTTAATTTGCGATTTCATTTTGTAGTCAGGCTTCAGCCCTACTTTTTCTACAAGAGCAATATAGCAGTTATAGCGTTAGTTATCACATGATGCCTGTGATGCTTTTTAGGTGCTGGTTTTTGTATTTCCTCATAATGTTGCAACAATTCTGCAACAGCTCTTACAAATTACCTGTTTTTATTAGGTGTCTGTAACTTTAAAACAAACATATTACTAATGCTGTTTTTTCTTTGATATGAATTTGTCTGTTAATGCTTCTGAAGCAGCAGACGCCATCAGTCTAGTTGTCTGCGACTTCCTGTCTGTTTTAATTGTGGGCATTCCGTATAGTTCGGCTGCACAATTCTGATTGATCAAAACAAAAGTGAGTCCACTTAATTGGCTAGTAAGACGGTCACACACAAACGGCAGTCACACATTTGCTCTGGGTGGCAGAAATTATATAATACATATAAATTTTTTATATTGCAGCCTCTTGTGATTAGCTAATTTCAATGTTTCAAATCACGATTGCTATTCGATTAATTGCACAGACCAAATTTGTATTTAATGTACTATGTTTAGTTAGGATCCTCCCAAAATCAATTATTCCGCATAAATCCAAAGATTTATTTTATTTTTTTACAAAATTCTGTGCAAAAACAGCTGAAAAAAATCAGCAGATTCTGTCTGGCCCTATTATAACATATATACCTGTAGCTACACTGTAAAAGATGCTGGGTTCCACATAATCAATTTGTGTCTGGGCAACATGAAAAAATGAAGTTAACTTATTAGTTTTTACAAATTTAAGTGGATTGAACATGAAACAATCAAGCTGTCCCCCCCAAAATAACTTAAGAATTGTGTTGTATTAGCTGTTGTTGTGTAGTTTCAGTTACATTCTGTCCAAGTGGAATTTTTTTTATTATCTGTCATCCTTATAATTTTTAACCTTTTTGTTTGTGTGATTTAACGTAACGTTGTGAATTTAACGTAACACTGTATTTACTATGCGAAAGCCCTAAAACCACATAACAGCTAATGTTAACGCGGGTATCCCACAAATGGCGGCTATTTTCCATAATACAACCCAGCGTTCACATGGGTGACGTCACCTGACAGAGATCGATTTAAACAAAGTAGTTTGAACAACTTAATGTGCAGAAGTTGTTCTATGTGCACAAGTTCTCTCCATATAAAGCAATCTCTCTATGTGCAAGATTGGACAGATAAAAATATTTATTTCTTATCTAATATTTTGGACCAATTAGCAAGTAGCTCTGCAGTGAGGACCACTTAGGCTAATTTACTTTCTTACAAAAATTTTATGGAAAGATGGTCATTCCCTTTTAAATTTAAAGAGCATAACTCTGTAACAAAAGTCATTCCTTCTGGTTTACTAATGCTAATGATAAATCATATGTCCTCATATAGTTCTCATAGAACTGATCCTGTACTATGGGGTAGAACTTTGTAGTAAAAAATGTACAAAGTTATTAGATTGTTATTTTTTTTTAAAAAACAGAGCCTTAAAGCCTAAAAGATTTTTTTTTTTGAATGTCTGTTTTGATATTGTGCGGGGAAAAAGCTTGTTTGCTTCCTTTTCATTTCTGCATAATAAACATAGGCAACTACATTTAAAAATACTTCACATCATTTATGTTAGCAATTATACATTATATAATTCATGCAGACTGATGGAAATTGCTCATTCTGTTTAGATCATCCAGAGTCGTTGTTCATTTTTTTTATGACTGTCAGCATTTAAAAAAAGTTTTGGGAAGACCTATCGTTGTGTCCAAAAAAAAAAAAAAGAATCTGGTTTTAGATGTGATTTGACCCCCAAAGATGTTATATTTTATTTTGACTTAAACAATTTATCTGTGGAATTTATAATAAATCTTTTGATTTTATTTGGTAAACTTCATATTCATAAACGTAGATTCAATAACTCTAAACCTTGTTTAAAGGTTTCTATTGTAGGTTTTTATTTATATATATATATACTCACTCCACTATATTAATAGTAAGACATGTCAAGATACAGTTGCAAAGAAGCTAAAATTAATTAAACTTGCTGTCATTTGGGTAGGTTAAATCATGTTATCATGTAAAGGTTTCTATCTTGAAGCTGTCTTTTAATTTATTTTACGTAATTTATATTTTTTGTTATTTACATTTGTATCATTTGGATGTCATGTTTAAATTGTACATTTGCTATTGTTTAAATAAATGAAAAACACTTCATTTTTTGAGTGTATAGTAATCTCTGCATATTATGATGAAAGGTAGAGGGCATTTTAACATTAAATAAACAACTTTAGCTTTAAGCTTGGAATGAACTATGCTTCACTATAGGCCTACAAGAGGACAACAAATAAAATTAAATAATTTTGATATGTGAACCTAAACGACTCCCTTATAGATATACAGTATTTGCATATTAAAGTCTCTAAAAATGCCCCAAAAACACACGCTTCAGCTGTAAGCCTGACTCGAGTTCGCGTCTCGAGCTTCGGGTTTCAGCACTCGCGTTTCCTTCTTTGGAAAAATCAAAACCAGCACAGCGAACTTATTTTCAGGTAGCCCGGTGGTAGTCGTTTTTATTCACCAGAATAAGTTTTTACACGCATATCCAACCTGTTTGAGTTTAATTATCACTGACTCACCACACCCTCATGTGACCACCTGTACCGGTTTTTCCTGAAGATGTGCCGCAGGCTCATCGGCCCGAAAAGGGTAAACGACGAGAATTAAAGCAAAGCCTGAAGAGCTGCACTCACACCTGCGCGCCGACACACCTAAACGCTTCAGTTTACGCTCTCGGAAGAGAAGATGTTGAGGTGTACGGTGTAAAGCTGTCTGGAGGTTGTAAGTGTTAAGTATTAGGTGTGTGCATCTCCAATTTTCGACACGAGACGGTGGTTTTGACCGTTGCAGCGTTTCTCAGGTAAGCAATTGTCATTGCTGAGGGGAGCCTTTTAGGTAACTGACAGCCCGTTTGAGTGACGTGTTCGAGTGTAATAATAAACACGACATAAACACTTACGGTTTAATATTCTCTGTCTAAAAGTTCACAGGTGAGGTGTTTTTTTTAAATCATTTCATGTTTTTCATTATTAAACTTGTCTGACGTCGGTTATCTGTGCTTTGCGTTTTTAAAATGGCGCGTCAAATTTAGTGTAACGTTCATATAAAAGCAAGTTGATCTTCATATTCAATTTTTGTGGCTGTCACTAAACAAAATGGGTTGTCAAAGCCAATAAATGCATGTCAAATAGTATTATTTTCTAAGTTAGACAGTGCTTTCTAATTAGATTGGGGGAAAAGTGAAATTTAAAAAATAAAAATAAAAATAACTTGCAAAAATAAAATCGAACCGGTATTAAAATTAATAGATAGACCAACTTAGGACTTTGAATTATAGGGATAGTTCACTCAACAACAACAACAACAACAAAATAGCTGCTCACTATTTACTCACCCTCAAGTGGCTTCAAATCTTTGTAAGTTTCTTTATTCTGTTGAACACTGTTAAATATATTTTTAATAAATCTAAAAACATTCACTAACCACTGACTTCCACAGTAGAAACAGGTAGGTATGGAATTCAATAATAGGTTTTCAGCATTCTTCAAAATATCTTATTTTGTATTTGGCAGAAGAATGAATCTCAAAGGTTTCACTGTAAAAAAAAAAAATGTTTCTGGTTGGTTTAAGCTGAATTAAATTAACCTTATGAGTCCATTAAACTGATATTACATTAAACTGACTTTAAACAGCTTGTAACGTATAAAATTTAGTTAGAACATGATTAACATGATTAATTATTAAAAGTTTAATAAGTTACAATGACTAAAAACATATGCTGTCAGGACTAATTGATTATATAATGTTTTACAGTGTGGAAACAAGGGTGCGAAAATTACAGAATTTTCATTTTTGGGTAAAATATTCCTTTAAGTCTTATTGACTTTCATTTTAAATGACTAACATTTAGCCCGTTGAAATGACAATTGTGATTTGATAGATTTAATAGCCTTTTGAAAGTTTCTGAATACTTTGTATGGGCTATAAATATGCTCTATATTAGTAATATGTAATATTTGTCATTAATTTATTAAAAAAAAATAATTTCCCTTGCTTAAATTAATCATTTTATTAAAGAAGTGTGTTTAATTTTTGTAAGGGTGAATGATTAGCTACTTTTTATACCGAATTTGTTGCATTTTACCGTGACACCCATTTTAAGTGCAAACATTCAATGTAATAATAATAATAATGCCAGGATTTTTTAAGACACACTGGGAAATTGTTGAAAAACATTAAGCAATGTTGAAATAAATTTAAGTAGATTTAGATAAGTGGTTAAAGTATAATATCTACCTAATAATAAAAATAATAATTATTATTATTATTTAAAACGAAGTTATTTTAAAGTGGAACATGTGCATGAAATTTCATACAGCCATTTTTATTCCAGATTCTGCATAATACATGTTTACCTGGACGTAAGACCTGCAGTGCACATTGCTAGGAATGGTGGCTGAGATGAAGAGCAGGATTTCAGTCATTGTTTCTAGTAGTGCGCGCTGCAGATATTCAGCTTTCCTAAACTCAAATCCGCAAACCTAACAAGAGGACAGTTGTAAAATGGATTTATATATGCATGAAATACTCACGTATGCCTCTGGATGGCAGCAGAGCTGAAGGAAAGAGTTTCTGTCACCTGTGAAGATCTGTGGTGTTTCAACATGCAATCTAGCATGCACATCTTCGGCATGTCGGTGAACCTGCCCTCGACTGGCGGTTGTTTTCATTTACAGACAGGACATTTCCTCATTCATTAGTTATTGAAGCCTTTATGAAGATGAAAACCACACCACAAATTTTGTATTTGACTATTTAAAGTGATTCACTTTACAACTTGCTTTCAGTTTCTGTTGTCTTGGGTTGGGTTGATGTGTGGGATTGTTGCAACTAACAAATAAAGAAAATGACAAAGACAAATGCACCTGTGTGACTGAAAGCTTTCTAATGGATTTGAGTGCTTGATTATTAAATAAAACAATTAAAGTATACCCTAAACCTAATTTATTATCAATATTTTCAAGAACATGCATACGATGTAAACAATGCTGGGTTCCACACAATTTCTACAAGTCGTCTTAACACAAAACAATTAAGTCAGTTCAATCATTTTGTAACAATTTAAGTTGTCATCCCAAAAACTCAAGAATTGTGTTTCAACTTATTTTAAATAGGAAGTTTGAACAAGCAGCAAAAGTCATTTTGTTTCAGTGTTTATTTATTTAATATCTTTCTTTATAAATATAATTATTAACTTTATGATTCAGGATGTTTAAACAATATTTGGAGACTATATTATAATAAATAGATTTAGTTAAAGGTGGCTCACGCTCTAAATAAATGTTGGATTGTCATAACCAAACATTGGTTTGTCAAATGTGGACAAACACAACATTGGGTTAGTTTTTTTTTCCACTTAAAAGCAAATTACCCTTTTTAATTCAACAGTTAATCCTAACTCAATGATATTAATCACAACCTAGCTTTTAAAGAGTAACCTACAAATACTACCTGACAAATGTCTTGTCGCCTATCCAAGGTTTAGGAGCAATAAATAATAACTTGATTTCTAGTTGATCATTTAGTATCAGAAGTGGCTTATATGAAAGGTAAAGGCCTCTAGATTACCCTTATTTGACCAAAATAAAATATGATCATGCCTTGATTTTTGATTATTTAATTACCACAGTAGGGGCTGACTTTGCTTAGACAAAGGTCTTGTCACTTAACAGAAATAATGCACAGTATAGCATATAAAGTCATGGTGCAGTGGAAAAATAATTTATGACTCCCATGAGCTTGGACGACTTCATTCATACATCTCTGCAATGACTCAAATAACTTATTAATAAGTCATCTGGAATGGAAAAGAAAGCATTTTTGCAGGACTACCAAAGTTCATCAGGATATTTTGGATTCATCTTCAAAGCCTCCTCCTTCCCATTACTCCAGACATGCTCTAAGATGTTCATGTCTGCTGACTGGGCTGGCCAATCGTGGAGCACCTTGACCTTCTGTACTTTTAGGAACTTTGATATGGAGGCTGAATTATGAGAAGGAGCGCTATCCTGCTGAAGAATTTGCCCTCTTCTGTGGTTTGTAATGTAATGGGCAGCACAAATGTCTTGATACCTTAGGCCAGGGGTCACCAATCTCGGTCCTGGAGGGCCGGTATCCCTGCAGGGTTTAGCTCCAACTTGCCTCAACACACCTGCCTGGATGTTTCCATAGATATATACACTAGATATCGCAAAGGGACCCTGAGCATGCGTCAATAGCGCCGCCACATTGGTACAGTGCTCCCAGGACAAATGTCATTCAACCGCACTAGTCAAGACAGTGTTATTACGTGAAGATGCGGGACTTTAGCGCTGTCTACGGGTGTAGAAACGAGCAAACAAAGCACAAAGGCAGAACATTTTATAGGTAATATTAAGTTTTTTTGTTCTGAACTTTTGCGCTAATCAGGTAACGTTATTGATGATAACAGTCACTTACTGCATTCACCATAAGGCAAAGCAGCTCCAACTCGCACTAAACACTCGGCTTATGCTAGTTTTGTTGAATAAAATAAGCAAACAATGCAAAAGAAATATGACAACGAGATGCTGCGCTGCCAGAAACTTGTATTATTGTCGGCTAACGTTAGTGAAAGAGTCGTTCGGGGGATTCATTCACAAGCGAGTCACTCCCTCCGTCAGTATGAGAAGTGAAAGCAGGAGAGGAGGTGTGTTTCAGGACACGGATTAGATTAAATTTAACAGGGAGGGTGAATAGTACATTTCTGTACACACAAACACAAGCTTTTTGTCAGGAATGCCCGTGCGGTCACTGCTCCATCAATGTAGAAAAGTGATGTAAAATTATAATTTTCGTAATTAGAAAAAAAAAAATTACATAACATCCAGGAAAACTCCCGATCATAGATATATGTGTATATGTGTATATCTCTGGCTTTGGATGGCCACAGTCCTTCACTGTTGGTCCCGCATTCATTTCAAAGGAGTGCTACCCTGTAGCAAGATGGGGGTGCTATTGACGCATTCCGTCCTATAGACCACAATAGGCCAGGCGACATCTAATGTATATATCTATGGGATGTTTTAAATATACCTAGCAAGACCTTGATTAGCTTGTTCAGGTTTGTTTGATTAGGGTTGGAGCTAAAATCTGAAGGACACCGGCCCTACAGGAACAAGTTTGGTGACCACTGCCTTAGGCTATTGATGTTGCCATCCACTGTGCAGATCTCTCGCACAGCCAAACAAACCATGACTTTTCCTTCACCAAACTTGACTGATTTCTGTGAGAATCTTGAGTCAATGCGGGTTCCAATAGGTCACAAATAGGTGCAGTATTTGTGATGATTCGGATGCTGCTCAACAGATCAGCATCAGAAAAATCTACCTTTCCAAAATGATCAACTAGAAGTAAAGTTACTATTTGGTGCTCTTATAACTGGGATCAACAACAAGACTTGTCAGGTAATCATTTTTTTAAAACTTCAATAAAAAATAGGTAATAGTTTTTTTAAACTAATATAAATAAACAATTTATTTAAAAAACAAAATTTTCAGTAATTATTTATTTTTCAAACTATTTAAATATATGGAGATAATAATTTAATGTTTTAATTGTCATAAATGTTGATGAAAAGAATAAATAAATAAACCAGCCAAAAATGTTTTGTTGACATGCTAAATATTTTAATTAAAATATTTTATTTTTTAATTAATAAAAAAAATAATTTAATTAATTAATTATAGGCCTATTAACACACACTTCTATAATTAATTATAATATAATAAATTACTTGTGACAATAAAATAACAAATAAATAATTCAATAATAAAGGCATGCAAAAAAAAAAAAACTGTATATGTACAGTTAAAAAACAGAATTATTAAATCCCCTTTGAAGTTTGTTTTTCTAAATATTTCCTAAATAATGTTTAACAGGGCAAGGAAATTTTCACAGTATGTCTCATATTATTTTCTTCTGGGGAAAGTCTTATTTGTTGTATTTCAGCTAGAATAAAAGCAGTTTTTAATTTTTTAAAAAAACATTTTAAGGGTAAAATTATTAACCCCTTTTAAGCTTATTTCTCCCCGATAGTCTACAGAACAAACCATCTTTATACAATATCTTACCTAATTACCCTAACCTGTCTAGTTCACCTAATTAACCCAGTTAAGCCTTTAAATGTCACTTTAAGCTGTTTAGAAGTGTCTAGTAAAGATCTAGTCAAATATTATTTACTGTCATCATGGCAAATATAACATAAATCAGTTATGTTTAGAAATGTGTTGAAAAAATCTCTCGGGCTGATAATTCAGGAGGGCTAATAATTCTGATTTCTTTCACATGACATTAATTATTGAATTATATACAATTTTGTCTAAAATATGAATTAAACACTTCATGAATAAACAGTAGTTGTCAGGTTCTACCCAGGGAGTTGTTATTTATTTGACAAGGTTTTACAAATACACTTGAGCGCCACAAACAGACCCTTTAAAAGTCATTTATTTGGTATTTACAGTTGGCCAGTGGAAGCTATGAGAATGTGCAAGATACAAACACTTTCGCCGGTCACAAAAACGCTTCCAGCAGCAGCTGATTGTAAAACAAACTGGCATGAACATCATCTCCGTACAATAAGAGAAAAAAAAAATCTGACGCTCCGCCACACACATACACACACACACACACATTTACAACAACACATCGGGTGCTAAAAATTCAGTTTGTTTGTTACAACCTCCAGCAAAAACATTTGTAAACCAGATTCATTTCCCCCTCTGATCACTGGTCAGTTTTACAGCAATACTATGTTTTTAAAATCCCTGAATCTTACAAATTTGGCACAAAAACCATCCAGCCAATTAGTATCAGAATCGTAACATATAATCGTCTTTTCTACAGCGCACTGATTGATACAGCACTGAGAGAGAGATATATATATATATGCACATTCATCACTAAAACACACACACACACAAACACAAAGTGATCGAAAACTGATTCAGTAATACAGATGCACAAGAAAAAATAAATTATCTAAAAATAACCAATTAAGCACAGCAGCATCATGGCAACAGATTTCCCCTAAAAGTTTATTTCAGGCCATGCCTTTCAGAGAAATGCACAAACACAAACTTAGCATATCGTTATTGAGAGCGATTAGCACTAGCGATCCAACATTGGTCTTAATAGAGGCACTAATGCGATGTACAAAAGTAGCTGCTGCCTTTAGTTGTAACTGTACTGGATGCTACATGAAGCTCGCACAATCATATTCCCATCCAAAAGCAGAGTGGATTGTATTCCCTTTAACTCATTTTGATAGGAAGGATGGAATGTTAGCAGTAATTAAGCTGTAAGGTAACGATAAGAATAAAAAATGCCCTGATAGAGAGATGTGCTTCTGGCACTTTCCATTAATAGAGTAACAAATGTAGTGTTTTTATTGGCGATAAATGCGCAAATTGTTCTGAAGCAGTGGTCTCAAACTTAAATTCCTGGAGGGCCGCAGCTCTGCACGGTTTAGCTCTAACCACCTCCAACTCACACCTGCATAATAGTCTCTAGTAGTCTTGAACACCTTAATTAGTTGGATCAGCTGTGCTTGATTAGGGTTGGAGTAAAACTGCAGAGCTGCGGTCCTCCAGGAATCAAGTTTGAGACTATTGTTCTCATAGGACTATTTGATATTCTGGATTATATTTAGATTAGAAAAGAAAAAGGAGGATCATTTAAATATTTGATAATCACAACGCTGTCATAATACTGTTAAATGTACTTTCACAAAAACTTAATCAAGATTTGGTCTCAAAGAGCTTGGCAGCAGCCGAAGGCCTTAATTTACACGAAAATAAATAATTATTATAAAGAAATAAAATTAAAATTGATTTCTATAAAACAAAAATAGCATTGTTTTGTGAAAACAGAACAAAAAAATAAAGCAAATACAAATCAATATGAAAGCTAAATTCCAAAAAGCATAAAAAAACACAAAATCAAAAAACAAAAACAGAGAAGAAAATAACAAAGCATCAAAATAAAAAGCACAATTAAAACAAAAGGGAAGAAAAACAAAGTAAAATATCCAGAATAGATGAAGACACAATGCAGACCAAATGCAAAACAGCAATATAGAAAATAAACAAATAAATAAATAAGAATAGACTTTTACAAAACAAAAATAGCATTGTTTTATGAAGACAGAACGAAAAAATAAAGCAAATAAGAAGCAATAAGAAAATGAAAGTACAAACAGCATAAAAAAGACACACGAAATTAAACAAAAAACAGTGACGAAAATAACAAGGCATCAAAAAAAAAAGCACAATTAAAACAAAAGTGGAAACAAAAACAAACTTATAGATCCAAAGTAGATGACGACAAACAATGCAAGCCAAAACCAAAAGAGCAATAAAAAAACAAATAAAGAAATAAAATAAAAACTTAAAGAAAAAATAATAACAAGGATTTCTACAAAACAAAAATAGCAAGACAGGACAAAAAAATCAAATGCAGAACAATATGAAAGCGAAAGTCCAAAAAAAAAAAAAAAACGCAAATCAATCAAAAAACAAAAACGGCGATGAATAAAAAAAAAGCACAATTAAAACAAAAATAAAAGCAAAAACAAACTAAAAGATAAAAAAAAACACAAAGACAAACAATGCAAATCAAAAGCAATAAAACAAAAACAAAACAAAAGGAAAGCAAAAGTGTTTTCTTAATTGTACAAGCTTCACTGAACAAAACAACAAACAAAATGTAACCCTAATTTGTACACTATTTATGGAAAGTGCCAGATAAACGCTGCCGTAGTCACTTGTTCGCTGCTTTGATGGGTTTGCTGGTAACTTTTTATGTCCCTGCTTAATGTAAGTCTGCCACCAAATTCAAAGCACTGTAACTCCGAACACATATTAGCATGAATTGCATATGACGATGCAAGCAATAAAACGGTTTACATCTGTGCTGACAGCAATGCTACTACATGCCTTAGAACTTGTATTTGGAATTGCTATTGACTTATGAATAAAAATAAAATATATATAAAAATAAAAACTGAAGAGTAGAGATGAGTTTGTGGCCATTTTTTTTGTTTGTTTGTTTTGTTTTTAAGTTTTCTGGATGATACGATTTATATAGAGCCCATACTGTTCACATTCAGCCAGCATGCATTTGAACGATGGAGCATCATATTAGCAGGTCTCGAAGAAAAAAAAACCTACGAAGAATCATTGTGGACACTGCAGTAATAATCGCAAAAACAAAGGCACCCGAAGGCTCAGCATCTCGAACTCTAGAAGCGAGATCAGTCTCTCACTAATGATGATAATGATTGATATTTGATTCGTTGGAAAACAGAGCAAAGGGCTGGAGCTTTGCGTTAAAGATGACAATTCACCCAAAAATAAAAACTTGCTGTTAATTTACTCACTCTCAAACTTTGGGGATTCACAAAATGCAAGTGAAAACTTACTTTCTGTGCCTCTTGAGAATAAATAGATTTAATTAAGTAAAATTATCACTCTTTATGTGTTTTGTATACGTGTCTAATATTTGTTTAGTATGTAGTGGTGGGTATTTTGATTTTTGGGTTATGTTACCTCAGATTTAACACGTTTAAATGTGCTTCAAATGGCGTAGGAAACATTAGATAGTCTCACTGAGGCTACAAATTCTGCCATGCTTCTGGGTTTAAGTACGTACGTAAAATGACGTGAATCTCTGAGCGCACATTCAGAGTTTGGAAGCCTACCCAAGTCCATCAGAAATGGGTAGTCTGGTGTGTGGTTGATCACTCTATGAAAGAGGTGTAGCATGAAACCTCAATAAAACCTCAATAATGTATTGTCAGGTGTTATATTTGTTTCGCCTGTAAATATGGTTTGCATTTAATAAGTTACGAACAATTAAAGAGGAAAAAAATAGTCACGTAAGACAAGACCTGTGTGCACATGCGCGAGTAAATGAACAGCAAATTTTCAATTTTGGTTAAACTTCTAAAGCAGATGTCCAGAATTTTGACTACTTCCAGGATTAACAGTCTCTCCAGATCGATGATAGAAGGTAGAACTTTAAAATACGAATTATAAAATAAAATAGATCCTCTCAAAAATAAATCAATAAATATACAGCACAAAAATGATTTATATTAACTCAAATAATGTTAAATAAAAACTAAATGTTGAAAACTCTTGATCATCAACATCAAGATGAGGCTTGATTGGAGATGCCAAAAAAAAAAAAGAGAGCTGTGCAGTAAATCACTTCCCAGTCCAGTCGTCCACAATAAGACGAGAACATGAGAAGCAAACAGGAAACCGTCCCTGTTGGCCAGTAGTTCATAGCTCCAGGATAAAAGACTCCTTCACAACATGAAAAGACAACACCGGCTTACCTGACGCGATAAGCCGAATAATTCAAGAAAAAATAATCAAATAAAGTGTCAGTAACTTCTGCTGAAAGCCTCATGAACTCAAAGTAGTTTCTGAATCACTTCCTCGCAAAGTAAAGGGCCGAATGGACATAAAATTGGACAGCAGTGGAGGCTTATGGTCACTGTCTGTAGTAGGCACCTAAAAAGAGACAAAGTTAGATGTTAGAAAGTCACCCGAATTTGAAGTGTGATATCACAGTTGTGTTGTGAAAGTGTGAACCTTTGTACGCAGCTTCTGGCCTTGATGGAGGTCGAGGCGAGTATGGGCTCTCGACGTAGGCGTAGCTTGGGTTTATGTTCTCATAATGCTGTGTAGGAGGTGGAGGCCTGAAGTGAAGAAACAAAACAATACGAGACTCCAGCAAGACTTTTGGGAGTGTAAAAGTGCTGATGAATAGGGATGGATGATATAGACCTGAAACTACATCACGATATTTTCTGGTATTTATTGCGATAACAATATCAAGGTGGATAATTGTAAATTGTAAATGTAAGTCATAATCAAGGGTGCACAAATCTGGTACACATGACAGAATGCAATGCTAGAGGATTGCTTTTGTGTATTAACGCATTTTGGAACCTTGTTACCAAAGTTACGATAAGATAAATATTACAAACATGCTAATTTGTGTGTCAACTGTGTGAAATAATAACATTAAAGTTATTTGTTTTGGTTCTGTGCCTGAGGATTGGGTTGTGTTGGTCCTAACCTTCGCCCACCACCCATTTCACAATGCCCCAGCCTATGGTCAAGAGCTTTGGGTCATGAATTAAAGGACAAGATCTTGAATACAAGCGGCCGAAATGAGTTTCCTTCGCAGGGTGGCAGCACCCTTATAGATAGGGTGAGGAGCTGTCACCCGGCAGGAGTTCGGAGTAGAGCTCCTTCACATCAAGAGAAGCCAGCTGAGGTGGCTCGGGCATCTGTTTCGAATGCCTCCTGGACACCTACCTAGGGAGGTGTTCCAGGCATGGCCCAATAAGGAGGAGACCTTGAGGAAGACCCAGGACATGCCTGGAGGGAGTATGTCTCTTGACTAGCCTGGAAAAGCCTCTGGATCCCCCCTGAGAAGCTGGAGGAAGTGTTTGGGGAGAGGAAAGTCAGGTTCTCTCCTCCTGAGACTGCTGCCTCCGTGACCCGGCCAGGGAAAAGTGGAAGAAAATGAATAAACTAATATTTAATTTGTATGGTGGGTATTTGGATTTTGGGTTTATGTTACCTCAGATTTAACTCATTTAGATGCGATTCTATTGGCGCTGGACACATTACATAGACTCATTGACTTGACAAATTCTGCCATGCTTGTGGCTTGAAAGAAGACTGTAAAATAAAGTGAATCTGAGTGCACATTCAGAGTTGCAGTTGCATTTGTAAACCGACTCAAGTTTGTCTGAAATGGGCGGTCTGGTGTGCGGTTTAAACAAACTCTGCCAATGGTTCCATTTAAAGGGGGTGTAAACTCTGATATGAGCCAGAGAAAGGTAGAGAAATCTCAGGAATACAACAATATATGTAGATCAAATTTAGGTTTGCAAAAAAATGAGCAATTATATAGGAAAATGACAGTATGTAGGTACCAGGTGGGCTGTTTTTTTGATGGTCCAACCAATCAATAACAAAATAGCTAGATTTTCTATTTGATTTAATGATCAATTAAATATTAAACCCCCTCTACACGAAATGTTTAAATAATTTGTACATTAACTAACCTAAAATAAAAAAAGCATTGTGACTGTGCCTTAAAGCATATCATATTGCTCTCTCTTGTAAATGTGATCTCTTTATATTGTACTTTTAAATATTGCTGTTTGTTTTTTGCAATTTGTTTATTATTGTATTTCAATAAGGTTTAACGGGACAGCATACGCCAGAAGAAAAGGAGTGAGTCAGGCCTGTTTTTGAATACTTAGTCTTGGCTATATTTATATATAAAAATCCACTTTTGGAAAGGAATTTTGCATCTTAATTCTGATGTTCTCATCTTGCTAGAGAAAGAGCATTATAACTGTAGCGTGTGACTGCTTCATTTAGGAGGGTTTGAAAAAAACAGACGACTTTGGAAGTCGATTCCATTACTAGGTCCATTGAGAGACAAGAAATCCCTATTCCTAGTACCAGGTACTTTTTTGAAAACCAGACCAAAAATGTAATGCTAACCCACCTAGCTATTATTTATGAACTCATTTTTACATTTTAAACACTCGACTGATGATACGGAGTAAATTTGGAGTAAAATATAGTTTGTCAGTAAATCAGTTACTGAACTGACTCAAACACTCAAAATTGTATTGCACTCATTCTATTTTAGTACATCCAATCACAGGCCCATTGTAGGTTTTATTGTTATCATTGCAGAACAAGCAATTCTTATAGTAGGAGTGAGGTATTTTGCAAACGTTAAGATATCACCCATCCCTATTGATGAAATGGAGATGTTGTACCTCGCAGGTTTGTGGTTGCGTGCTCTCTGGTACTCCTCCTCTCTGCTACGCACCTCTTCTCGTGTTCGTGGTCGTACTACATCTTCTTGCACTGGCTAATATGTAGGACCAAATGACATTAGTTTCAACAGGGACCATGCATGTGAACAAAACACTATATTGTCAGTCTGACCAGAGGGTGAAGCCACAGTCCTGCAGAACCATGATAAAGAATTGCCTGTAGAGTTCTAGTAAGACTCAATCCTTGATTATCTTGTTCAGTGTTTTTATTAGTGTCAAAGCAAAACTGTGGCTCTTAAAAACTGAACTTGGCTACCCCTGCTGCTAAAGTCTCTTATTTCTGATAAAAACTGTAAAAACTGTGAATATATATTTAATGGATCTTTTTAAAAAGGTTAAACATGTTTGACCAATCAGCATTCAGAACCAGAACTATGCATCTTATATGTTGAAATGGATGTTGCTTACTTTGTATTCTAGATCGGGTCGTCTCCTCTCAATCACTTGTTTTTCCTTATCTTTCGATTTTTTATATTCTCTTTTCTCTTCCTCCATTAGCCGTCGGGCTATTTCCTTAAATCATAAAACACAAAATAATCAGGTCTGGAAGGAACCCAACACCAATTCCTCCCAAAAATTAAACTTGCCGTACCTCATCTTGTGCAACTTGAGCTGCTCGTTTGTCAACTTGGACAGCCTGAAAAAAAAGACAGGTGGTTAACTTTTTTGGACTACAGATAGTTAATAATTATAACCACAGAAACTCAAGATACCTTTAACTCTTCATCTTGTAGTTTGCGTGCCACCTCCAGGTCTCTGAACTCTTGGTCATGTAGGTCTAACTGGGCCAGTCCATGTGTTGCTTCCTTCATGCCATACTCTCCTCGTACCTTGCGGCCTGCAGGGGGCACAACAAGACATCAGTCAACAGGAAAGCACGCTTCTGCCATGCAACTCAGAGGTCTTCAACACTGCCCCTGGGGACCCACTTTCCAGCAGAGTTTAGTTCCAAATCAAACAAACTGGAACCTGCAAACCAAATTCTTTAGTATCACCTGAATCACAGGTTAAGTAAAGTTAGCTTTGCAAAATATGCCTACTTGCATACTATTTAGTAAATGGTCAAAAGTAGTAGTCTGAATTGTTTTTATAAAAGTAGGTGAGAAGTATGTGGATGACCTATACCAGGGGTGACCAATCCTGCTCCTGTCATGCATATTATAGCTTTTACCCTAATGAAAGTGTTAGTTCACTCAAAAATCAAAAACTATGCAGTTAATTATATACCCTCATGTCGTTCCAAACCCCAGAGGTGTTTGTTTGTCTTCAGAACACAAATTAAGATATTTAAGGTGAAATCTGAAACCTCTCTTATCCTCCATAGACAGCAAGGTTTCAGACATTTTCAAAGTTCAGAAAGATACCAGAAACATCCACAAAACAGAACACAAGGATTCTTGTAACTTGATATTCTGATTGAACCACTGAATTATCTTAATTTGTGTCCCAAAGACGAATGAAGGTCTCGTAATTTAAAAAAAAAAAAAATTGTTGGGTGAACTAACCCTAAACATCTGAACTGGCTAATAAAAGGTCTTATTTAGCTTACCAGAAACTTCCAGATGGACGTGTTGAGGCTACAGTTTAGGACAATGGCCTGCCAGGACCTTGACCCAATCCTTCTAGTAAGATTCTAAAGAGACTTTACTATTCTATGAAGCAACTGAAAAGGATTTATGAATGCCAGTGAAGTGACAAACAACATGGCATGGGTCAGAGTGCAATAAATCCAAGTTTCAATTAAACTACATAGATTAGAAGTGACCATTATGGAAGACCATTATCCTGCAAGAGTTAAGCTTGAACACATTTGCCTATAATAGATTTCTTTTTATAAAGTTTGAGGACCTTGATAAGCTGGTTCAGGTGTTTTTAATAAGGGTTAAAGCTAAACTCTGTAGGACAACGGCCCTCCAGGAACAAGTTTAGACACTCCTTATACAGATCATACCTTTTAACAGTCGTAAAGTAAGTTCCAAACCAAATGTAGAGTCCACTCTAAAATTATGTGATTTCAGATGCAGCAAGTGTGTTTCCAGAGACAGTGTTGAAGACCTCTGCAGTAATATATTCAAACAGCATTCAGAGATTTGTTTTAAGATTGAGAAAGGATGATCAAAAATGCAAGTTGCAAAGTTTTAGTGCACAAGATTCCTGCAAACCAAAATCACCAATAAATAGGAAAAAGGAAATCAAGAGTATCCCTTGACAGTACTCCCACCACCAGTAGCACCGCAGGCTCACTCAAACACATGGACACAGGTCCATACCTCTCTCTCTGGAGGAATAGCCAGGGGATTGGCCATCATTTGAGTGGCCTCTGAAAGTGGGTTCCTCAAACACCTCATTGGGACCAATGGGAAGCCTAGGCCTGTTGCTGAAATCCTCCCACTCCAGGTTGTCTTCCGACCTTCCTCTAGAAGGGGACAGACTGTAGTCCAGTTCTCGCTCTCTACTTCTGTGCCTTTCTCTGTTCCCATCTCTGCCTCTTTCTCTTTGTCTATCTCTGCTTCTATGCCCATCAATATTTTGGTCCATTGCCCTGTCCATGTTTCTACCCCTGACATCTCCGCTAAACAAGCGATCTTGACTTTTTGTTCGGTTTCGGTCTCTTTGCCTGTCCTTGGTTCTCTGTCCATCCCTTTCTCGTTCTCGATCCTTGTTCCTCTCCTTGTCCCAAACCCTGTCTCGGTCAGCAGAGTAGTCCCTATGTGGTTTCTCCTTCAACCGCACAACAGGCTCAAAGTTGTCCCCTTGATCCTGTTTCTTCTTTCTACGGGGTTCTGTGTTATCCAGATCGAGAGGTTGGTTTCTTTCTTTCAAATGATCTTCAGAGATTTTTGGTTGTCGATCGGGTGAGTAGTACTCCCTTCCCTTGTTTGTAATCTCTGGACGCTTTGATCGGCTGAACTCAACAGGCTCATATTCTGGATAACGACTATGGCTATTAGGATATCTTTTTCTGTCCGGGTTGGGGGAGCTGTAAGGGGAAATCATTTGGTTGTAGTCACGGTGCTTCTCTTTTCTGTAATCTGAAGAAGTGGAATGAGGGTTCGGCTCCCGCAGGTCTGATGGAAATCGGGAGGCTGTGTGAAAGTGAGTGTGAGGGATGGGAAGAGGTGGAGTTCAGAACAAGGAAGAAAATAAAACTTAACTGGGTTAGTACACATGGGTTAGTACACTATGGATAATGCAGGAAGCAAAATTGTAAATAAAGCTTTTTCTGACTAGTACCACCAACCCACTCAAGTAAAGGTGGTACAGCCAGAATCCAGAATTGTGCCACAAATACAAAAGTGATCAAAATTTAACTGTACTTTGAAAGCCATTAAACTGGATTTTGCCATATTTTAGGCTGTTTTTAATATTAAAACTTATACACATAACAAAATGATTCATATTTAAAAATTCTTCTATATATTTAAAGATATTTTATTGTGAAATATACTTACAGTAGTATAACAATGTCAACTTTATGTCGATGTTAATTTTAGATTTGACTTACTGGCTGTAAACCCACTTGTTTCTCATTCAAATTCTCCAGATTTCAAAATCTTTAAACCTTAATCCCTTTTCTACAACCTAATCTCAGTGCACAATGTAGGTGTCTATAAAAGGCCCACACACTTTTCCGTTCTAATATATGCCAACAAACCAAGACTTAGAGACACAAATAGCTTGTTAACACTCCTCCAGCAATTTCATCAGATTCTAAATTGGTGGGTTCAGATAAACATGTCTGATTTCTTCCTCCTTGCAGAAATGCAGCACAGGCCAAATTGTTTGCATCCTGGCGTGAGAACGGAGCTTAGCTATTCTGTCATGGTTCAAAAGAGAGCGAGCTAAAGATACTCCCCTAAGCGTTCTCAGAGATGGTGAATTTTTTATGTTGTGCCCTGTAGGTGGTTGCTAATCTGTGCTTACCATGGCAGGGTCATTGCGAACAAAATATAAACACTGTGAAGAAACGCATTACGAGCCAAAGCTACATTCTTTAGGGTTTGAGTTTCATTGAAATGAACTCTTTATTAAGCACATATGAATGGTAGATCTGAGTGTTTATTGAGGCGAGCAGACCCTATGGGAACAATACCAGCCAACCAGAAAGAGGCCCTAAACACATTAAAATGATTGCATGAGAGAATGATTACATAACACGTGAAAACAAACAGTTAGAATGCAAATACTGGCACGCAAGGGCGGATAGGGTTAACAGATGCAGTGTTGACATGAATAACTGGCATGTCCAGTTTTGTAGCACTTGTTGCTAAATGGTAATCCATTACGAACGCAAGATGGTCTGCTGGTGCTATATTAGATACGAGGCAAAAATGCCTTCTTAGAGATCCCCAATGTTGTTTAAACAAACAGCAGATGAACATGTGGTCAAGTTATTCGAAACATTGTTTAACTTTACAACAAACAGATCAAAGTATCTGCAGTGCTTTTGACTTGAAATAAGCATTAATGACTGTAATCAGTTCCTAGAGCGCAAACACTTCTAAAAAAAACTGAAACAGTAAAAGCACTAATGTAAGTGTAAATGTAAAACTTTGTCAACGTCCTATCTTCATTTGACTCCTATATCTGGTCCTGACTACATAAATACTAAACAATATGTTTTGTTTTTCATTTTATTGTTTTTTCAATTTCTTTGTTTTCTATTTATAGTTATTAGTTTACATAATAAAAACTTGGATCAGTGTGATAACTTGAGCGTTCTTTACTAGTTCATTGAAAGAATGTTTTGTGTGTGTATTGGCTGTATTGTGTCTTTGCATGCAACTAACAAGGTCATGTTGTCTGTTTTTGTATCACTTCAAACACACGTTTGCATGGCATTTCAAAACATTCGCAGGAAATCCTACAACCACCTCTTTTCCAGCTATCAAAACTGTTTACCAATCAAAAATCCCAATGTGCTCTTCTACAAACTTCCACCTTTACCCAACTGCAGTCCTTTCAAAGGTTATTATATTAACGAAAACTAATGAAAAAAATGAAAACTAGAATTGAAAACACATTTCTTGTAAGCGAAATAAAAACAAAAAAACATTTTTTTTTTTAAACTAGAATTAACTAACTTAAAAACTAACTAAATTGTTTTTGTCTTTGCAAATGTATTTAATACGTAAGCCTTTTGGAAGTGAGGGTGCTTTTACAGCTAGACTTGGTTGGTTTGGCATATGTGAAACCCGCAAAACCGCTTGGATCCACACCAAAACAACCAGTCTGAGATCGCCTGAATGAGGAGGTCTCGGCTTGATTGAAACGAACTCTGAAGCGGATCGATTGTAGTCAGAAAGCAATACAATCTGAACAAGGCTATATCACAGTGTATGATGGTTATGTAATATGTATATATGGCTATATGAATAAAGAATTATGAGTAGGGCGGAACATCATTCCTACCGGCAAAGGTGTGTTTCATGCTAAATACGAAAGTGAAAGCATGTTAACTATTAACGAGAGCTGTTTATCCACTAGGAAAATTGACCGAACTGCAGTTTGTTTGTCTATTACTTCTCTCTATAATGTAAAGCCTGTAATACAGAATTCTAGCCAACTGCTATGTATGAGAAAGTCTAGTAAAACTAGTAACTAGTCCTTCCTTTGTAAACAAAGTCAAAACTAAATCAAAACTAAAACTAATGACAAGTCCAAAACTATTATACCCTTGTGGTCTACACACCTTTGTCTTCATAGAATTCCTCCTCAATGTTTGTTTCCATCTGCTTCTGTCGTTTCCTCTCCTCCTTCATCTCTCGCTCATGCAGCTTTCGTGCAATGGCCTATTTGAATGCATAGAAAAATAAATGTAAATGTCATGAAAATGTCAGTTACAGCTTACACGCACAAGACAATAAAACCAACAAAAACTGGAACAGCATCTTTAAAAAAAAAAAATAAAAAATAAATAATTAAAAAAAAGATTTTAAAAATTCTGATCTGCAAACTGGGTTTTCACTAATCTCAAATAATCATCAAAGCTCTTAGTTAAGCCACTTTCCACTGAACATGACAATTCGGACATGGCTGTCGGAATACGCCCCTATGTGGTAGTTGCACAAAATTTTTCTGTTTTGTCGTGCACCATGGGAAGTGCAAAAGCAAAAGCCTTTATTCTCTATGCGTTCACCATGGTTGAATGAATGAATATTAAAAACTCATCATAGACCGCAAAAAATTTTGGGGGAAATGTGGAGACGGGATTAAAAATAATAATATTTTTTATTACTCATTTATGAATACTTTTTTTCTGTTTCAAAAAATAACGGAAAAGTCCTATTTCTCATCTCGCGTGCATGCACCTGCTCGGACAACACTGAAATACATCATATCTAGTTGGCCTGTCGCATATGGTCTAGTCGCAGGAGTTCAAATATTTTAATGAATCTGTAGCTCAAATCGGATCCTAATTTTCCACACACTAAGATGATCGAACTCCACACAGCTCCTCGCTACTCTCCATTGGAAATGAATGACTTCTGGCCTGTCGCTTGTCCTATAAAAGGCAGCTTTAGTTACTTTTTTTTCCTTACAATCGTATTTTCACAGCATGTTAATCTATTACAGCAGATCAACCAGATAGACCAAGGGTATCAAACTGCTGGCCTGTGAACCATTTGCGACCCTGCCTCGTTCTCCCTCCGGCCTGCAACTGATGTCAAAATATAACAAGATTCGGCCCGCCAAAACATATATTTTTGAATCACAATTATTGTTGTGCAGTTGCATATACACTTGTGGTTTTGACCCCCACCTACTGGACATTTAAGGTACTGTACTATATACTTATTACTTTCGGTTTCTCTCAGTGTGTGACGCCTCATTCACATGGGGCTTTAGCATTAACGCTTGACAGAGGGCGTGTCTGAAGTTGGGGCTGGCGCTGCTATGACGATTGCATCAATGTGCTAAAATGTTAAAACGACTCTTCTGTGAATTGTCAGTCACTGATATGGCCCCCTGCCAATTTGGGTTAAAGACGCCTGATCTAAACCCAGACATCAGCTGTCAATGCATCATAAGGAAACAAAAACAATACTTTTGTGTTGGCACATTCAAGAACAAAGAACATGTGTCTCTGAATGATGTCAATGAGGGAAGATAAATGCCTCATTTCCACTTAGCGGTACAGTCCTGTATGGAACAAAATCAATGCCTAAAGTCTTGAATTAAAAAGCTTGTTGAATATCACAAACTGAAAAAAAATAATACACCGTATTAACAAGTTCTTGCATTTTAATGACTTGAATTCCAGGGTTTGTATTTTTAGGTCCTGAAATTTAACATATCTGTTTATTTAAGCTGTGAATATTTCAACGAAAAATATTTCAAACATGTTTTCATACTTAAAAATTCAATAATTCATATTCAATTTTCAGATTTCACTTACAAAATATTCAATACCCTTTAAAAATACGATGTATAATATTCAAAAGGTCATTTTCAGTTCATTTTATTTCAGTTCTAATATTCGCTTCCATAAATTCAGTGGATCAAATTCGACTGATAAAATTCAACATTACATCCGGGAACTGCAGGAGAAGCAATAGATTGCAGATTGAAGATCGCCAGCTGCTCTAGCTTTCACCAGCAGGTGGAGATGGAATAATGTAAGATTTTTAACCCAGTAAACAGGCGAGAAAAAGGCTAATAAAGACAAAAAGTAGCATTCAATTTTAATATCAATGCCTTGGACATTATAAATAATAAAAAGTATGAGTAAAATGTGTAAATGAGGGTTTAGTCATCTATAATTCCCCTTATGTAACGGAAGCCAGCTGGTGATCGCGTAAAGCTCACTCCTCGGTTGCAGGGACAGACGTTGTTCTGCAATCTTATCGGAGCTTGTCTCCCATGCTGGCTCGTTACCTGCTCGGACCGGTGCGGTTACTTGCACATAAACCGTCTTTTGATCAATATGATGTTACACATTGTCTATCTTTATTGACTCTTTCTTCCATAGATGCGAAATATTATATTGACAGCTAAAGAATATAAACGTAAGTGAAACAGGAGAGGAAATATAATAATAATAATATTAATAATAATAATAATACAAAATAGATAAACATTGACAGGGCTAAGAACAATTAAGAACAAAGATTTTCAAAACCAGAGAGATTTTATGAGAATGTCACAAAACAGTTTACTTGGAAATGGTAAACAGAGTTCAGGTATGATTTAAGGTTGGTTATGGATGGGGCGTCTGATTTAAAATAATTTAACAAGCGAATTGCATTAAAGGAGCGTCTTCAGTTATTCACACAGAACCGTCTAATATGGCATAACTATAAGAAGTAGTGTTTGCGCTGTTTAAACGCAGCTATGTCAGGATTGGGATAGGTTATACATTTTCATCATTTAAATCATTATTATGGTTGTTAATATTATTATTGTATGACATTTATTTGGGCTATTGCGCTTAAATAACTCATCTGTGATTCTAAATTAATATTTCTATTTATCCTTTTTATTACTCTGCCTGTCTTTCTCTTCTTTTTTCAAATTTTTGGGGTTCTGCCATGGTTAAACGTTTGCAAAATGTCTTAGTTTGTCCAGATTATTGTTTTATTGTTATGTAGCCTATAGGCGAGAAAAAGGTAATAACGCAAAAGTGGCAATGTCGCAGCCAATGATAAGTAATAAAATGAGTCGCCTGTGGTTTGATAATAGGCAGTTATAACTGACTTTAATTTGTTTTTATTAAATGAGAAAACCGTTATTTATAACCTTTCAGCGACCGTTTGTATTTTATGATTAGCAATGTTGATCTTTTTTGCAGTTATTAAACATATAAACTTATTTAAACTGGTTCAAACTTAATATAGTTGTCACTTGAGCTAGTTTCATAAGATTAATGTTTATTATGCGTGGTTTGACATGCGTGGTTGAGGGGTTCCTGCAAAGCAGCTCAATGTTCATCCTCATGGGGTATTACTGAGCTTTAATCGCCATCTACTGGAGAGAATGTATTTGCTCATTTATTCTATTAACTCTTTTCTGCAAGTGTGTTTTATGATTTCACAAAGTCAAACCATTATGTTTTTATTTAATATTTTGAGATGATCATATTTAAATGAACAATTGCTAGGGTAGCTAATAGTTTCTTTTTTCTTGTTTTTTAAAAAAAATCAGTAGCCTATAAAATCATAATTTTTGCTTGACAAAGTTATTGGTTTAGGATTCTGGATGCAGTTTTGCTGTGTTGGAAACTCATAAGCTCACACTAATCAATTATATTATCAGAAATGACAGATATAAGAAATCCATTAATATTCATCACTCTTTTTACAATTATACAAGCAATTTCTTGCCGACGTCAGCTCCACTTTCGGAAATGGTAAACAGCGAGGTGTTATTCATATAAGCCCAAGCATGACATATGTCATGATTAATATAATAATCGAAACACTCTTGTAGGCTATTCTTATGCTTGGCCAAATGTCATGACTTTCACTTTCATTTTACATTATTATGCACACGCCCAGATGTCATCTGAAACTTCAGAAGAATTCCTATCATATATTGGCAGCCATCCAGCATCTCTTAACCAGTTTGCTGTGGGGCGCTGGCTCTGACTGGCCACTGGAGCTTGCGGCCACTCGTTCGACTTTGTCGTGAGCAAGCCGCACCGCACATGCATAAAAGCGTCAATCATTTCATTCATTCATCAATTCATTCATTTTCCTTCTGCTTCGTCTCTATTTTAGAGGAAAAGCAATAATCTGGACAAACTAAAGACATTTTGCAAACGTTTAACCGTGGCAGAACCCCAAAAATTCGAAAAAACAGAAGAGAAAGACGATAGCAAAGTGATAGCTAAAAAGGATAAATAGAAATATTAATTTAGAATCACGGATGACTTATTTAAGCGCAACAGCCCAAATACACGTCATAAAATAATAATAATAACAATCATAACTTAAATAATGAAATTATAACCTATCCCAATCCTGACATAGCTGCGTTTAAATAATAACTAAAGACGCTCCTTTAATGCAATTCGCATGTTAAATTATTTTAAATCAGACCAAATCCATAACCAACCTTAAATCATACCTGAACTCTGTTTACCATTTCCAAGTAAACTGTTTTGTGACATTCTCATAAAATCTCTCTGGTTTTGAAAATCTTTGTTCTTAATTGTTCTTAGGCCTGTCAATGTTTATCTATTTTGTATTATTATTATTATTAATATTATTATTATTATATTTCCTCTCCTGTTTCACTTACGTTTATATTCTTTAGCTGTCAATATAATATTTCGCATCTATGGAAGAAAGAGTCAATAAAGATAGACAATGTGTAACATCATATTGATCAAAAGACGGTTTATGTGCAAGTAACCGCACCGGTCCGAGCAGGTAACGAGCCAGCATGGGAGACAAGCTCCGATAAGATTGCAGAACAACGTCTGTCCCTGCAACCGAGGAGTGAGCTTTACGCGATCACCAGCTGGCTTCCGTTACATAAGGGGAATTATAGATGACTAAACCCTCATTTACACATTTTACTCATACTTTTTATTATTTATAATGTCCAAGGCATTGATATTAAAATTGAATGCTACTTTTTGTCTTTATTAGCCTTTTTCTCGCCTGTTTACTGGGTTAAAAATCTTACATTATTCCATCTCCACCTGCTGGTGAAAGCTAGAGCAGCTGGCGATCTTCAATCTGCAATCTATTGCTTCTCCTGCAGTTCCCGGATGTAATGTTGAATTTTATCAGTCGAATTTGATCCACTGAATTTATGGAAGCGAATATTAGAACTGAAATAAAATGAACTGAAAATGACCTTTTGAATATTATACATCGTATTTTTAAAGGGTATTGAATATTTTGTAAGTGAAATCTGAAAATTGAATATGAATTATTGAATTTTTAAGTATGAAAACATGTTTGAAATATTTTTCGTTGAAATATTCACAGCTTAAATAAACAGATATGTTAAATTTCAGGACCTAAAAATACAAACCCTGGAATTCAAGTCATTAAAATGCAAGAACTTGTTAATACGGTGTATTATTTTTTTCAGTTTGTGATATTCAACAAGCTTTTTAATTCAAGACTTTTGGCATTGATTTTGTTCCATAGTCCTGGTACAGTCCAGTTCAGTGAAATACAGTTCGGTCACCCTGATCAGGCTTGTGTTTTCACTGAAAACAAGCATACCCCATACTTTGCAGGCTTGGTGTTCGCCAGAATGTTGTAATCGAGGTCATTCTCACTTAAAGACGATAGCTACGTGTCTATTGCAAACTTTAAGTTCATTATTTCAAGAGTGTATGTGCGACAAACATACGCAAACAGAGAGAAAAGGCATCAACATTCACGCTTTTCACACATTTAGATGGTCCTTGCAAACGGTCCCATAAACAACAATGGAGGACTGCAAATCCTGTTCTTGGTATTTTGCTTTTTGTCACAAAAAGACCACAAGCTTTGTTGGAGCATGGTTCCTTTCTGTGCATCACTAAAGTATTATTATAGTGTCATGCTTTGGCTGTGTAATTAAAATGCTGCCAGTTTCCAGTTCTTCCCAATTGGTACTGTACTGCTGTGCTAGATACTCGTAGGAAAGGGTGCCACAAAGTGTTATTGTACGGTTAACTATTTAGGTACCTTTGATGTATTGCAGTTCTTTAATGAACATGTATTATTGTGCCCAAACTACAAATAATGGTTCTTACAATTATCTGTACTGAAATTATAGAGAAAACTGTGGAACACTTTACTTTTCTCTGAAAAAAAGGAAAGCCAAATAATAGCTTTTATTTGCAATATTATTTAATGTTATAAATGCATTTACTTTCACTCTTAAACATTTTATTATTATAATACAATTTTAATGGTTCTTTTGAATGGTATTGTCTCATTTTCAGCAACTTCTAATTATAGAATATTTTGAAGGATTAAAATTAATCTTCCAACCACAAGGATTAATGAAAATGAACACTATATTCAATAAAATGTATTTTACTTTGCAATAACATTTAATTATTTAGTTTCTTTTATTTTCTATGAAATAAACGCAGCCTTTGCGAGCAGAATAAGCTTATAATAAAATATGATATAAGTTTTACTGATTCCAAACTTTTGACTGCTGGCGTTTATAAAAGTGTATACAGTTAAAGTCTGAATTATTAGTCCTCCTGCTAAATTTAAATTCTTTTATATTTTTACCCCAATTTCTGTTTAACAGAGATAATTTTTTTTTAACACATTTCTGTGACATAACTGACTTCTTTTATCTTTGCCATGGTGACACTAGGCATGGGACGATAACTGTTATCAAGGTTTACCACGATTTGGAAAAATCAAGGTTTTAAAACCACAAGAATTTTCAGTTATACCATTCCTAAGGCATTTGTAAGTGTTTTTATTTTATTTTATTATTTTTTATATGTTTTTTCCATTTATTTTTATTTATTCATTCTTTTAGGGCAACAGTATTGCCAGCAGAAAAGGACCATTCACATCAAAAGCTTCTGGTCACAATACAGCAAACATATGAGAAATAAACCCTTCATAAACCGACATTTTATGAAGCTTTTTGCATCCTATCCCTTACTTTAAATCCAAAGGAAAAAAAAAGATATTCAAAGATGCTTTTTTCAAGAAATCTGTTTTGTAAACTAATTAAGTTAGCAGGTCAATGATATTAATTGCTTAGCCATTCATCCATTTATTTATTTTCTATCGATTTTCCAGGGCTGGGTCGCAGGGGCAGCAGTCTTAGGAGAGAACCCTAGACTTCCCTCTCCCCAGACACTTCCTCCAGCTCCACCAGGGGGATCCCGAGGTGTTCCCAGGCCAGCCGAGAGACATAGTCCCTCCAGTGTGTCCTGGGTCTTCCCTAGGTAGGTGTCCAGGAGGCATCCAAAACAAATGCCCAAGCCTCCTCAGCTGACTTCTCTCGATGTGGAGGAGCAGCGGCTCTACTCCAAGCTCCTCCCGGGTGTCAGAGCTCCTCACCCTATCTATAAGGGTGCGCCCTGCCACCCTTAGAAGCAAACTCATTTCAGCCGTATCTGAGATCTTGTCCTTTCGGTCAAGACCCACAGCTCATGACCACAACAGAGTAGGAACATAGATTGACCGGTAAATTGAAAGCTTTGCCTTTCAGCTCAGCTCCTTCTTTACCACAACAGACCGGTGCATTGACTGCATTACTGCTGCACCAATCCACCTGGGGTAAGGACTTTCCTCCAACCTGGAGATGGCAAACCACCTTTTTCCAGTGGAGCACAATGGCCTCGGACTTGGAGGTGCTGATTCTCATCCCAGCTGCGTCACACTCGGCAGCAAACCGCTCCTTTGCATGCTGAAGGTCCATGTTCGATGAAGCCAACAGAACAACATCGTCTGCGAATAACAGAGATAAAATCCTGTAGTCCCTGAACCGGACACCCTCCAGCCCAAGGCTGTGCCTTGAAATTCTGTTCATAAAAATTATGAACAGAATTGGTGACAAGAGGTAGACCTGCCAGAGCCCAACATGCACTGGAAACAAGTCTGACTTATTGCCGGCAATGCGAACCAGACTACTACTCTGTTCAAACAGGGACGCAACAGCTCTTAACAAAGCGCCTCTGACCCTATAATCCCCGAGCACCCTCCACAGAATGCCACGAGGGACACGGTCGAATGCCTTCTCCAAGCACACAAAACACATGTGGACTGGTTGGGCATACGCCCATGAAAGCTCGAGCACCCTGGTAAGTATAGAGCTGGTACAATGTACCATGGCCTGGACAAAAATCACATTGTTCCTCCTGGATCCTAGGTTCAACTGTTTACTGTTCCAAAATACTTAAAATGATATACTGTAGCTCAAAAAATATAGCTTAAGGGGACAGATAATATTGACCTTAAAATGGTTATAAACCATATTCAAAACTGCTTTTATTCTAGATGAAATAAAACAAATAAGACTTTCTGCAGGAGAAAAAAATACTATCAGACATACTGTGAAAAACTGAAATGATAAACATAATTTATATTTGACTTGTATGTCATCCTTTAAAAATAACAAAGTAGTCAACAAAAGCACTGCTGTATCATGGGTGTGAATACTTATGACCTATACACAGAAAACGCCAGTATCTGTTCTACAAACACAATCACGCTGATGTCATGTGACCGCTGTGGGCATGGCTAAGGCAATGATGACCAGCACAAGTGACTACTGGGAAAGACGGCTCTCACCTCGTCTTTCTCCTCCTGCTGCCGCTGCTGTTCAGCCTGTCGGACCAGTTGATCTTGAATCTCCTGAGCAATTTCATTGTCAATGCGTTCGCTGGAGGGACAGAGAAAAACAGTTGAGTTTACACATCGAGATCTTGCATCATCCAGTGTGGGTTTCACTTCCTATGTTTAATTTTTTGTCGGGGGACTAAAATAAAGTGCACTGGGTTATAAAAAGTCAACATGGCAGTATTAAACAGGGCAGCTATTGGCAAACTTTTTGCAAAACTTATAGGCAAAATATTTCGTTAATGATTTTAAAGGCAAAAGAAGCGGAGGTTAATTCATGTTAAATTTAAAAACCTGGAATGAAATTTTTTTTGGTTCATATATTTATTTACAATTATAATATATAAAAATGTATCCATATGTTAAATTCACTTGTTTTTGTGATTAATGTCTATTGATTTGAATATTGAATTTGATTATGCTTTTTACTTTTAAATTGAGTTTTAATTTCATTTTGGTCTGTTTATTTCAGTTGAACTAGTTTTAGTTGTTTGATTTAAACCATTTCAGAAACAAGTCCAAGTTTACATTGTTCATGTAATATGCAGTTGAACTTTTTTGTGACGTTAAAAACTTTAATTTCCAGTTTTTGTTTGACTAACACTTTTTTTTACTTTTTTACTTTTTTACTAAGCATTTTATCCATTTCCTATTTATATTATTTTGCTTTACAAAACATGAAAGCACTAAATATAACATTATAATTAGTGTACACTACCGGCCAAAAGTTTGGGGTAATTTATTTTTTCAAATTTTTACATTTCATTAAGGCAGAATTTATTAAATGTAAAAAATAAAATAAAATAATAACAAAAAAAAAATATAATATAATTTATAGTAAATATATATAATACTGTTAAAAAAGTATTTAAAGATTTACTATTTACTTTATGTATTTTTGAATGAAATTATTACTATTATTGTTTCATTATTGTTTTAAATATATAAATATAAATTAAATGATAAACTACTTTTGAACAGTTGTTTTATAGTGCAAACATTTCATAATTTTACCATCTTTAGGTGAGGAGGAAAAGCTTATTTTTAACTTTTAAAAATCGTACTGACCAAAAACTTTGGACCAGGAGTGTATATTCCTATTATAATAATAATTATTGTTTACTAATCTGACTTAGCAAATAATACTTGTATTAAAGTTACAGAGTTAATTAATTAGCATTTATATTTTCAGTTTCCATTTGTGCTCATTTTGTAAACAAATAAATTAAATGTATATAAATTAATAAATAATCAATTTGAGCTTAATCTGTAATTTGCTATAGGTTTAGCTCATATACAGCTTGATTTCAATTACTAAAAACTACAGCACCGATTTAGTTAATAACAGCATAGAAAAAATGTATATTTGGCCCTTTTTTCCCCTAAAGTTTGTGTACTCCTAATAGTCTTGCATTTTTTTTGTTAGAGCCATTGTTTTTGCTAAAACATGTTAAAAACGTGTTTAATCCTAGGAGCAATGCCAATCCGGTGTCTAGATTTACACCAGTTTGGGAGATTAATTAACACATAAATAGCCATGTGATTACTGTTCAGAGAGTAAGTAGTAAAGCAATCCCATTACAACCTAGATAATGTAATTAGCTTGACTCAAAGCCATGTGTAAGAGGCAGCACAACCTTTTTAATCAAACACTTCTATGCTCACAGAGATTTTATTTATTTGATCGATAATACACTTAAAACAACAATATTGTGGAATATTACAACAATTACATTTTTTCTATTTTTTTCTAAAGGTAAAGTGAGTGAGATAAAGAGACAAGGATTTAATTATAACTTAATCTCTTGATAGAAATAAAACCTTGAACCCTGTTTTTCATAAGATAGACAATACATGAAAGACATCCATATTGTTGTTGAGTGCAAGACATTGAATGCAACGCCTTAGCAACTGAATAGTTTCTTATTCTGTTTTTATTATTATTTATTTTTTTCATTCAACTGACAAATAATAAAAAAAAGTTTAGTATTTAAGACCTTTTACATGCCACTGTTTCTTTTCAGTGTGTATAAGTAAAAAAAAAACAAAGTTGAAATAAAAAAAAAAGAAATCCACTATTTAGAGCTGTAACTACTCTTAGAGTTGTTTGACATCTCTCACTCTTAGGGTGCTTTCACACCTACACTTTTGCTTCGGAACGTATCTCGTTTGCCCAGTTAGAGCAGTTCGTTTGGCATATGTGAACAGGGCAATCGCGCTCTGTTCTGCGCCAAAGTAATCGCTAGCGGTCTCGGCTCGATTGAAACGAAGCCTGGAGAGGTTCGATTGCAGTGAGAAAGCGATCCAATCCGAACTTGGTTATATCACAGTGTTTTATGGATATGTAATAGGCATACGGCTATATGAAGACAGAATTATGAGTAGGGCGGGAAGTTTCGCGAGTCTCCGGATGCCCGCAAGTGAGTGATGATCTCCCGGTAATCTCGCGTCTCCCTCCCGGTCCTTTAATAGGCATCGTCGCGCACCCTTCTCACCCCTCCCCACCGCATCTCTCCTCAGACATGTCGCGCACGCACCCTGTCAATCACCACTAAACCACCACCTCTCCTGACAGCTGAGCGGGACGCTGCAAAATAAGCCCTGACACTCTGATCAATGTAAGGAGAGTTTACTCACACATAACTTGTTTTAGCTCTTTTGTTCCGATTAGAAACTTTGCAGTGTGAAAGCGAACCGCTCCAAGAGCAAAGAGCAACAATGTAACAATTGTAATCTCTGTTTCGGAAAAATTGAATTGATTCACCGCTGTGAAAGCACCCTTACAGATGTGCTTCACTTACAGGTAAAATCTGCCCCCCACGCTCCACGCTCTGGCACACCTCCTCCAACTGGGCCAAGGCCGGCCAACTGAACTGAGCCAGATTCAGAGCACTCACACTTCTCAAACGATCTGTAGCTACGTAGCCAAGATGCGAATACATCTTAAAAAAAGACTATAAAAAACATGCGCATACCGGAGTAGGATAAACTTTTTATTAAATAGGAAAAGCTGGTCATAAACTATAAAGAAAACACTTTTACCAAACAAATTCCAGTGTGCACATTAAAAAGACGTCATGTGATGGTAAAAATGTGTGTGAATGGACAAACCAGCAGGCTGAGCACATTTTAGAATATCTGAAACGTTGTTTTGGTCATTCTAAAACGCCTTAACCATCTCAGTACTAGTATTATTACATTATTAATGACCTCCAGAATCAAGAGTGACTGTGCTGCGTGTCTCATGCCTTCAAACGTCACCGCGCATTCATTGCATGTCAGGATTCTGAGGCGCAAGTCATTCATTGAATGAAGAAAAGATTTAAGCAGCTTCTTCTACCGCAGCAAATTCTGTTTTTACTGTTAAAATTAGGCGAATATCAATCAGGAAGGGATGATTTTGTTCTCTATGACTCGTTGGATAGAAACACTGCTTTATTCGCACATCTTTTATGAGATATTCCAGTTTTGCGCATAAAGTTAATTCGCATTTTTGGATGGAAACATAGCTAGAGAGACTGTCATCTGATGTCCTAAGGCATGTTTCTGCAACTGCTAGCGAAACCGGAAAAAGTGATACATTATTTTGAAAGGTGCTTCAGGTGTTCAATTTCACTGTAATAAAGGTATATTGGTGAAGACAAAAAAGGCTTTTGTTCAAATGTAAATAAAAAGCTGAGAAATATTTTTTTTTTTCATGATGATGCCTCTTGTAACCCTAACGCATATATATTCCTGGCAAAAAAATGCAGTGGTGGTGGTATCCCATACACACACACACACAAACAATATAACACAGGGATATCAACTACATCTTCTGAGCAGCGAACCAAGTTTTTTCCCCCTCAGGCTCTTTTCGCTCAAACTCTGGCGTTATCATCAGCTCTGAGACCTTGAGATGTCGCCCAGCAGGAAGAACACTCTATCCGCATGTGGCATGAGCTCAAGTCAAAACATTTTACCATCACAACCAAATACGAGACGACACAAGGCCTTCGCATTCAGACACAAGCACAAACTAAACTCCATCTGAGCATAAACTGAAGACATGACTTTAAAACAATGTCTAGATCTGACAGACAACACGAGTTATTAAGACTGATAGCACTCAGACGACTCCTGCTCACAGTTCTTATCTCGAAAGATGGCAAACCACATGCCATTTCCCTTTTACTGCTGAAAATTTGTGCCTTCTACTGTGCTCAATTTGCTTTTTTGTGTCTATTTAAGTTGTTTTTAGCATGTTAAAGTTTTCTAAAGCTTCATAAGTCAATTAAGTCATTGGGCCCAATCATACACCTGGAGCAATAAGACATCAGATGTGTTTGGCGCAATTTATTGGTATTTTCAGACCAATGCAACCCTAATTTTCACGTTTTGTGCCACGATGTTCAAATAGCATATCCCTTTGCTCCACTTTGAGGACTCATAAGCATGCTGGTCTAAAAGAGAGGTGTGTTTAGGTGCATCATTGGCTCGTTGCTATTTTGAAGAACTAAAATTGACCGCGCTATTGACCAACTAAAAGCAGGTCTAAAGTCCAGCACAGAGCGCGTTAGTTATGTGCTTATGCGAGTCCAAAACACATACACATTGCTTAATACACACAGGAAGAACAGCAATACAGAAATATCTTTACATATGAAAAAAAATTAAGGATTAAAATGTTACAAAAATGATTATTTTCTACATAAATATAAAAACTACTGCCCTCCATGCCTCATCTTGCATTTGTATAATGTTATCATTATTAGCAGCATTATTTATTATATGCATACTGCATATCTATATTTGTTTTAAGAAAACAAGTTTACATTTGTCCACCTGTCAGGTTTTGGAGATGTATGCATCATCATATGGGGCATAAGAATAGGACGTGTATTTAAATAAAACTTTTCTTTTTTTTTTTGACCCCATTTCATTATTATTGCTCATTTATTTGTTTTTTGGAAATTTGACCCCATTTCATTATTATTGCTCATTTATTTGTTTTCTGGAAATTATAACTGAATTTAGAAATGGTTTAGAAAAAATCCTTGCACTTAAACAAAAGTAAAGGAGTAAAGAGTAAAAGTAAAGTAAAGAGAAAGTAAAGAGGCCAATGGAGGAGGCTCGTTCTTTATCTATATGTAGATGCTCTGTTTAACTGTTTACTCGCTAGTGAAGCGTGCAGCTTTTCCACTTACAAAGTCCGCCATGTAAATAGCAAATGTGCCATGGCACGACGCAACTGACTCTTAAAAGTAATGGGAGATGAATCTGACTGGTTTAATGCACGTTATTCTCAAAACTACGGTGGCCGAGAGACCTTAACGCGCTGCAATTTAAGAAAGCACATGCAATTACAAAAAACATCAGCAAATAAACGATCTTCATCAATTTGACAGCACACGTGTTGCAAATTCACAACACAAACAACTGAAGAAACGCGCAGCAAATCAGTCACAACGGAATTGTTTCTAGGGAACCCAAAAACATGACAAACCCTGCTGAGATATGGATGTGTTATTATGCCCTGACTGTTGCTCAGTGAAGTGATTGGTGGTCTTTGAAAGGCGTGTTTTTTTTCGTTTATTTTAATATCCTGATGACACGACATGAAAAACCCATAATAAAACATATCTATGATAATAATACATCCATATCTCAACAGGGTCTGTCATGTTTTTGGGTCCCCTAGAAACATTTCCGTTGTGTTACGTGGATATTTGCAAGTGTTGTGACCAATTTGCAGCGCATTTCTTTAGTTGTTTGTGTTGTGAGATTTTGCTACAAGTACGCTGTCAAATTGATGAAGAATGTCTCTTTATTTGCTGGTGTTTTTTTGTAATTGCATGTGCTTTCTTAAATTGCAGCGCGATAAGCTCTGTCGGTCACCATACAAAACACACCATTAACTCATTAAGAGAATAAGCACAACCCTGTAAGACCATCTGCCAGGGTCGAAGAGCCTATTTTTCCAACCTTAAAATAGCAAGAGTAGATATGGCCTTAGTGATTTTGTGCCATGTGCTATTTTTGTGTCTAGATGGTTAAAACAGAGCCCACTGTCTCTAAAAAAAGAAGCGATTCTGAACTGCATGAAATGAAATATCTGTAACTCCAGTCTTACTTCCATGGTCAGTTTGAAACAAATTAATTTTATACCAGTCTACAGTCTTCAAAGCATTGTGTTTGGTTTATATTGTCCACATGTTGAGAAGACATGACCTTGTGTGCAGCAGAACCACTTTTTGGTTTTTCAGAACCATAATTTTTGGTAGCTGAAAATTCAGTGCATTTCTAATATATGCCTATAAACAATTGAATTCTGACCAATCATAGAAGACTGGACAATCTGACCAATTAGAGCAGAGTAATCCAACCAATCAGATCAGAGCCATCTTTCCCCGATTAGAGAATAAGTCCAACTACCTGTCGAAGACGCACTCTTTTTGCGCAGACTTTCTGCGTCCCAAATGACACACTATACTCTTATACACTTACACACTCAACAGCATAGTATATGTATGTAGAGTCATCCCAAATGGAACACTAACATTTTTTTTTTTACTAATCAGAAATTCAAACCATTTCCCTGATGACATTGGCCAAATATATGACCAAACTACCAAATAATCCCTGCTGTGAGTATAACCGTGTTCACCATCGGGGGGTGGCATAACTACTCTTGTAGAAGAATTTTGTTTTTACAATCCAAAATAAATGAAGTAATTCATTTGTGCAATTCTAGGTGTGCTCCACTCTGGTGAGTGGGCTTGACAAACCATCTGTAGGACACTCTTTTCTCTCTGTGGATGGGGTTGTGTGTGTTTATTAAAAAACACTGCTACCTAAACTAACTAGAAGACCTCTAAAACCAGATTAGGAATAATTAAAAAATATCATAAGCACTTTTAAGTTTGGGGTTTGTTCACAACCAGTACAGTGTTACCTTTAACCACAAGATGTAGTGTAGTTTTTATAGGTTGTGAAGTGCAGTTGGTTTGAGGTCACTTACATGCGACGGTGTTGTCTCTGGCTCTCGGCTTTGGCCCGCAGGTCCTCCTCCTGCTGCAGACGTTTGGCCACTTGCAGGTCCTGCTGTGCCAGGCGGCTCTTGTACACGTTGGATGCCAAGTGGCTCTCAACTGAAAGAAGAAAACAAATCAATTTAATTAAATTCATCTGCATTTCTATAGTGCTTATCAAAGTTACCATAGCTTAACATAGAAGGTCTAGTAAATTGAAACTGCGTCAGTCCAGTTTTCAGAGTTGAAGTTCAGTTTAGTTCAGTTCAGTGTGCTTTATTGTCACTGCTGATAGTCCAAACACTGAAGAGCAAATCCATCGATGGGCAGCTCCATAAATCCCAAGTCAATTCAACTCATCTTTATTTCTATACGGCTTGGTATAAATGTAGATTGTCTCAAACATAGATGAAATTTTAGTCAATTAAAATTGCTTCAGTTGTTTTGACACTTAAAATTCAGCTTAGTTAAGTTCAGTGCAATGCAAATGTCACTGCTGAAAATTGAAACATTAAAGAACAACTCCACCAAACAAGAAAATCTGAGAATGTTTAATGCAAATAAATTAGATGAAATGAACAGTCAAAACTGCATGCGCAGTGTTGTGAAGAACAAACAATTGGTTGGTAAAGTCGATATTTTAACACAAAATTAATATTTTAAAAATTAAATAAAGTGAAAATAAGTAATTGGCTGAATAATGAATCTCAGAATTTTAAGTTTTACAATTGTGTATGTACTGTAATATTAATAATCAGATGTGTGAACCTACACTGGTCTCACGGTTCGGTTACAATTATCATGCTATCGATTTGGTTCAAAACAATATCTCTGTGCATCACGGTGCATTGACGATGCTTTCCATACACAGTTTTATATGTTCTTCACAGCACAGCAATTCTTGTATTAAAATGTATAAATATATACAATTTGTAATACATCTTTGTCCCTTAATACAGTCAGATATATGAACTGTACCTTTAAAAACAAAAAAAAGTACATGCACAGAACAACACGAGCATTTATGGCAAATAAACAAATATAAATATCCCGCTCGCTTTCCGAGTCCTGTCTAGTGAATGCATTCTTGCACCCCCTATGATTGGTCATGCGCTCAACAGAAAGGGCTGTGATTGGCTCTAACGCTCTGGCGCTGTTCACCGATGATAAACTGCAACGGCAACCCAGCTGATCCATGATAGACGCAGTGGAGAAAACTCTGCAGACAAGCGTTCGTGTCTGTATCCAGAATTATAGCTGTAACAGCCAAGAGGAGAGGAAAAGTCATGCCAGCAGGTCAAAGTGAGAGAGAGAGAGAGAGAGAGAGAGAGAGAGAGAGAGAGAGGAGTACTTTCATTTTCTAAATCGCAGTGAAACAGGGGCTTCTGCTGTAATTGTCGGTGAAACACTGTCCAGCAAACACACACGCAGTGAAATTGTGCACAGCTTCTACATTAAGTAATTGGAGCATTGTAAATTCTCGCGCTTGCATCCCTCGCCATAGTAAGCTACGGCGACATATCGCAAATGAGATAAATGACGACAGTACACAATAACCGGTTATGATTATTACTGATATGATTATTACTGATATGATTATTACTGTCCGCATCTGCATCGTGGTGCACTGACGAAATAATTAATTTTGACACCCTTAATAGTTAATAAAAAAAAATATTCAAAAAAACAACTACCTAAAAAAATTATAATATAAAAAATGAAGATGCAATTAAAATTAACGAATGACTGAATAATAACTGACATCATAAAAAAAATAATAATAATAATAATATTAATAATAATAATAATAATAATAGTAAATAAAAATATAAAATAACTAAAAATCTAAATAAATAATAAATTAAAACAATATAATGAAAAGCAATAATTAATAACAAAAATAATAATGTTGTCATATTATTATTCAAATCTAAAGTCTAAACTAATTCAATATTCACTAAATCATTTCTTTTAAACAACTGAAATCTCATAAATAGCATCAAACTTGTTGCCATTTCAAGACCAAGTGCGACATGGACAACAAGGCAGTAAATCGCAGACACTGACGCAATTCTAGCCGAAGCAGTGCATCATCTGAACACAAGTCTGAACACTTTTATTGATCCTGTGACGGTGAGAACATAATATCTTTAGAAAAAACCATGACAGATTGAAACAGATTGACAGATTTATGTGACAGATTTAGCTGACGTCAGTCAAGCCAGTGACATTTGTTACGTGGAGCCATTTAAACTTCACGAAGAGAGAACGAGACCTTCATTCACTGAGATGCTGTTAGTTGGGACGATTCAGTACCATCTGGTATCAGGATGAAGAAAAGTTTGTTTTGGACATAAACTGCTCCTGTGGCTTGGTGAAAGGTCAAATCAGTTGATTTATCAATAAAAAAGCTGCTTTATTCAGTGATAAAAATAGTCTTCTTAATGATCTTCAAAGAGCAGCTTTCATGGAGTTCATAGAGTTTGTGAATGTTTTATTTTATGTATAAAATTATTCATGTGCTCTTCATTTATTTTAAACAAAGAAACAATTTAGATGCAATTTCTGTCAGTCAAATATTTTGCATGTCGGAATAATTAAAGCCAAATAAAGACACTCCAATTTTATACATTTTAATGTCATAAAAAGAGTTGTTTAATGAGTTTAAAAGTAGACAATCCTGCATAAATACAGCAAAAATGCAGTAAACTCATAATGAGAAGGACATTTATGTTTATATATTTTTACTTAACATTACTCAATTAATGAACAATATTCAACTGATTTCTCTGCTTTAACATTTCATTAACTGATTGCTACTCAAAGAAGAGTACATCCTAGTTTAAAAGGGATATAAACCATGTGATCTTTATTCCGCAGCATTAGATCAAATAATTACAATGAGTCTAAAAAACACCTGTAAAAATTAGGGATGCAACAACTTACCGGTTTCATTATTAACCGTGCTTTAATTCATCACATTTAATTAATCGTAAAGGCTTCTCAACACTGTCTTTCTGCACGAAACAAAACTGCTGCAACTAAACAAAGTTATGCCAACTGTAAGCTAGTTTAAAGTTCCGAGCTTAAACACCGAGGCTAATACGCACGCACACTTGAGAAACTATGGCTGAGGCTGTTAACTAAGGGCAGTTCCCGTATCACGCCTTTTGTGCGTGTAAGTTCATTATGTCCAATCGAGGCACGCAGCTTGCGTGCAAATTAGAAGCAACGCACCTACGCTTTGCAATTTTTCAATTTATTTTTAATTTTATTTATTAATAAATAATTCATTGTTCTGTCATTTATTTTTAGTGCAATTATGACTTATGTTTAAATGACTTATGTTTAAACTTTAGTTATTTCCAGCTGATGAGTGTAAAAGGAATACAATTTTTATTTTTTTATTCAAATTTGGAGTGCCTATTTTTATGGATAAATTATAGAAATGTTGTAAATTTTACATTTTAATAAATGGAAAATACTATTTTAAGCAACAAACAAAAGATTCCAGAAATTCCATGAGAAAGTAAAAAAAATAAATTCCTTGACTTTCAATGTCTGGAATAGACCTTTAAAAATGTTATAATATTGCAGAAATTCTATGACCTCTAGCAGTGTTTCCCAACCCTGTTCCTGAAGACACAGCAACAGTACACATTTTAACCTCTTCCTCTTTCAATTCAAACACAGGTGCACAAATAAGCACTGCTGGTGTGCCTCCAGGAACAGGGCTGGGAAACACTGGCCAATAGGAACCCTGCATATAATATTAAAGTGATAATGAAAAGTTTTCAAAATTGTGCTGGCCTATATGTTATCCAGCAAAACGTATTCTTAATAGCAGGTGTAAATTTTACATTTTAATAAACGGTGACTACAAGTTTAAGCAACAAACAAAAATCTCTGATATTCCATGATTAGAACAAAAAAATAAATAAATTCCTTGACTTTCAATGTCTGGAATACTAGACCTTTTAAAATGTCATGATATTGCAAAAGTTCCATGACCTCTAGCAGTGTTTCCCAACCCTATTCCTAAAGGAACGCCAACATTACACCTTTTCAACCTCTTCCTATTCAAACACAACTGAATCAACTCATCAGAACATATAAAGAAACTCCAAAACCTGAAATGAATGGCTCAGATAAGCGACACATTCAAAATATGTGTTTTTGGCATGCCTTTAGGAACAGGGTTGGGAAAAACTGACCTATAGGAACCCCGCATATACTATTATGGTGATAATGAAAAGTTTTCACCAAATTGTACAGGCTTATATCTTATCCGGTAAAACGTATTCTTAATAGCAGGTGTAACATACAGTGTAAATGTCTTTTCACTCTATGTCCACACATGGAATGACAATATAGCTCACAATAAAGCTGTGAAAAAAGCTAAATGACAATAAAGGTCAACTTGACTTGAAACAGGGGATAAAAAGACACCTTTAAAGCAAGAAGCTATCTGTTAGTCAACACTTTGGGTTTTTTTAGTCAACTTGAACCAATTACAAAACCTTTTGGTGGAATTCTTACAAATTTCCCAAACACATGATGTAACCGCATGGGCTTCAACACAGTTAAACATATTGATCTGTGACCAAAGGTGTAATAGACACAAACATAAGTAAATGGGAGGGAAGGTGGTTAGTTTGGACTTTTCTTTTAACTGTGATTCATTTTGCATGCTCTCTTTAGGACAGGGGAAAACCGTAACTGCATGAATGACTCATTCAGTGTCAATAAACAGCTTTAGGATATTAGGTCATTACATGCTGATTTCACATAATAAATAAAACAATAAAAGATCAGAGACTTACTCTCCTGTTCCTGAAGGTTGTGGGCCAGACAGTGGTCTTCGAGCAAGGCAAAGTCCCGACACACTGCAGACAGAAAGAAAGATGGAAGCCACATTATTTACTGTTAACCAAACATGACATCACACATTCAGGTCAAGGCACAATCCTCAGGTTTACAGGTCTATTTAAACACAGCACACACATTATGGCATTTATCTTACAGGGCCATGACACCCCCCACTTTGGTTCAGGTCTACCTCAGAGTTTTTTAAAAAGATACATAATAATAAGCGTGGCCAACAGATATAATGAGGGGAAGGAGGAGAGTGAACAACTGTTGTCAGCTCACAAAATGAGACACAAACCATGAGGGGACGCATGATTTTATAGTTTACAAAGTAAAAATGCAAAGAAATAAACAGTAATTTAATGCCCTGCTGCATTTGTTATTCGTCATTTCATATACACAACCAAAATTTGTACAATTGTAAAGATAATTGTGTATATAAACACTAAATGAGGACTTTTCCCTCAATCTCCAGGTCTAAATGCAGACTCAGTGCAGGAAGTCTCTTGCCTTGTCTATTTTAACCATTAGCCCTGTTGGTAATCTAGAGGATTTAGGCGAACACAGAAGCACAGCGATGTGTCTAAATCTTAACAAACTCCTGATAAAGGACAACCTCCGCCATTCTTCAATACTCGCACTGCTCTCCCGACAAAAATGCTTGCTACACACTCACAGCTTTGTTTAATCGGCCCTGACAGCATAGCGGGGAAAAACATGCAACAAACCCTGTGGATCATCGAAACAAACACATACGACCCTTCATAAACAGCTGAATAGTGGGTGCCGTGGACGCGGTTTCACCCAGTCATCAAGATAGGATCTTACAGCTTGGCACTGGCAGGTCTGCCTTGCAGTTGGAAAGCACGTAGTCATAAATAATTAAGAAGCCGTCTCTTCTCATAGGATAGGGAAACTTCGCTATGAATAATAATGAGAAACAGACGTGTCATCTTTGCACTTGCAGTTTTGCTCTACGTTGCCAATTTTGATCCCGCCCCAAAAATCTTTTTAAACCCAGAAGCTGAAATTAGCTGACAAAAGCTCAAAATTATCCAGTTTTCCCCCACAATTAAAGCTAACATTGTCTTAACTGATGCTCAACACACACAAATCTGTTAAAATCTCAAAAAAAGAATGGTTTCTTGAACCTTTAAGCTTGAATTGGATTAAGGAGTGTGTGGTATTTGTTGACATCGTAATAGGTTATTTTTTACAATGTGTGAGCTGATTATCATTCACTGCATGTTGAAGCCTATTCATAAACAGTTTGAATGAACCTATAATTCAAATAATTATGCTTTTACGTTTTATTTACAGGTTTCTGCAGGTTTCAAGTCAAATTTAAGACCTTTTTAAGACCATTATGGATGAAATATCACACTTATAGGGCAAACCGCAATGTTTCTTTTTTTTTTTTTTGAATGGCCAGTGGATATTTTTACATGTTTACATTTACATTAATTGAGTTTATAAATGTCATTTTTGCTCAACTTCTTTTTTAGATTGATTGTTGGTTGTACCAATTAAGTAGCTTCACATGAACAAAGAAAAATTAAGACCTTTTTGAAATGATTTAAGATTTACAACACTACATTTTAGTGAGTTTGGACTTTAAGACCTAAAATGTTGTTTTTAAAATGTAAGACATTTTTAAGACCCAGCGGCCAACCTGTATATATGATTTCACAAAGCATAATTTAAGGGTGCTTTCACATCTGTAGTTCACTTCATTTGGCAATAAATGATACATTGTTGCATTTTTTGTCGTCTTTGGGTCGTTTTCACACCAAACTGCTGGCTTTGGTCCGAACCAGTTGAAACGAACCAAAATGCTGTCATCTGACAAAATCCACATCTCTCACTGGCCAGATGTTGTTAAAGATATTTCCTAAACTGCTTATTGATTAGTTAGAGTTCACGTGTGGGAAAATGCCAACGAACTCCCGCAAGTAAACAAACCGGCAGACACAAAATGTCTTTTTTACTCAGGAGGGACGACTGCACTAACTGATTGTATGCATGCTTTAGACAAACTATACATTTCGAGAATGAAGCGCGGCTGCGGCTGGAAAACAGTGTTTTAATGCATCGCATGTCACTTCAGGAGGAGGCGTGATTTAATTTAGCTAAACTGCAACATGGTCATCTTCCGGAAATATTACCAACGATCCATCAGGTAATGTTTTCCCCTCTCTCTCTCTCTCGCTGTTGGTAAAGCGATGTCAACAAATATTTTTCCTCCTTATCCCATAATGCACAGCACTTTTTGCAGTTGGACCTGTTTTAGTACGGATTTGTACTATTTAGTTAGTTTCTCACCACAAACGAACCGCTCCAGGGTTCGTTTAAAAGCATACCGAGACCACCTCTTCAAGCAGATCTCGGTACGCTTATTTGGTCCGCTTTTGGTGCGCACTCGAGTACGATTGCTGCATTCTCACCTGCTGAAGCGAACCGCACCAAAAGGGAAAACGAACTCTAGACCGATTCAATCGAACTAAATAAGGCAGGTGTGAAAGCATCCTAAGACTTTGTAGGACCTTTATAAGACCATTATGAATGATATTTTAGACGTATACAAGTCCACATGCTAAAGATTTTTTCCCTAATAGCCCAGTCGATCTAGTGGAAAAGATTTTTACTTGCCTCATCAAAAAATATTTATTTAGCTATTTCTTAGCCACATATTTTACATAGTGTGTCATACAAGCAAACAACCCCAGTTGTATACATATATTACAGGCTCTTTAAAAAAAAATAAATAAACCAAATGTGTGCACATGAAACAGTCTATCAAGGTCGGTGTCCTCCACCTATATGGTCTACACATGAAGAACTTTCAAACTAATTTTATCATAAGGAAGATAATTAAACCACGTTGGTTATGAAGCTATTAAATTAGCTATTATAATATTAATTATAATTAAAGCTTTGTTAAAGGTTTTTTTGAGATGTTTTGTTGCCGATTGGATGGTTTTTTTCCTGATTGACAAGTTTTACATGGACATAGTAAAATTAAGACCGTTTAAAAAAATGTAAAACCAACAAGACAATATGTCAGTGAATTTAAGACTTTTGAAGGCCTATCGTTTTGTTTTTAAAACATAAGAAATTTTAAGACCCACCGAACACCCTGAAATATAACCGCATGAGTGTTATCACAAAGGTAATATTGATTTTATACGAACCAACTTTTTTCTGACTATAAAGTTTGGGACTATAAAAATAGTCCCAAACTATGCGAAGACGAATATTTATGCATTTCAGAGCAACATTGTGGTGTTTCATTCCTTAATCTGTTAACAACAGATAAAATTGTTAAGTTTTTTTAGTCTCTTGCTTAGTTTTTAAATGAGTTTTGAACAATACATCACTGATTTATTGGATTACTCATTAAGAAAGAAACTTGACAACAACTACGGTCAGTTTTAGTGTCATAATTATCCATGACAGGTCTGAACTAGCCAAGATAACTGCATCAAAACGCAGCTAAATTTTGCCTACTAAAATATTATTTGAAAGAAGAGGGGAAATTAGGTAGAGCTTAATACTTTTGAGGAATTATGCAAACATTTTGATTTGATAAAAAACATTTTTGTTAAAAAATCAACTATAAAAATAAACATTACATATACATTTTGTTGTTTTTCATGTTCTGTTCACCAAAAAATAAAAGAAGAAACATTTTTTTTAAATATCAACCATACCATCATTACATTGATAAAAAAAAAAACAACAACAAAATGATCTGATGCTGAATGGCTGAAACTGAAAATGCAATAACAGGCATGTTGATGCATAAACTACTAGGCAAAACTTATAAATTTAAATTAAGTTGAAACTGGGAGTTTTGTAAACATCCAGTTAGTCTGATATTTTACAGCTGTTCCAGACTCAAATGAAAACATTTAGAAAAGAAGAGTCTGTTTTAAACTGAAACCGCAGTGCATCAGACCATTTTCACCTCAGTTTTAAATATAACCTGAAAAACTGTCGTCTACATCAGCCTCGTTTAACACGCTCTTATCTGCTTTTCTGTGCCCTATGCTGACCTGATTCTGCACCTGGCAAACAACCAGCTGTTGTGACACGGTTCATAAAGTGGATGATGTCGTCGGAGTGCACTTTATTCACGACTAATAAAAAAAATAAAAAATTCCCTCAAGCCACCGACACATGCTTCGACAGCACAAATCTAATAAAAGCAACATTTGAATTTCAGTTTGCTATCTAAGAAAGGTTGTCGTTTCTAGAAACTAAGCAGGATTAATAACCAAATACACCAATTTCGCACCAAAAACTAATCACGTAATGCAAACGTAATTAGCAGTTCACACTGCAACTGGAGTTTGTTTGCTCCGTTAGGATGAGACACTGCAAGAGGATAAAATTAAGCCACTGCTGCAGATCAGTGATTAAAGACGTCGTCCATCTGCTGCTGATTAGCAACTTTAGCAGCATCTTGAGCTGAAGAGCTGCAGAACTGAGACTACTGGATATTCATAGCACCAAATGAGGAACCGAGAGTAAAATTTGCATTGGTAAACTATTCGCATTGGCTGGTGAAGCGTTATTGTGACATTTTCATGCAGTTTATAACATGCTTTTGTATGATTAAGAGAATAGATTAGCTAAGTAAAGATTTTAAAAAGGGACCAAAAACATATTGTACTGACAACATGCATCTTGCCTTCACTTCTTGCCTCTTTAAAGCAAAACATGTTAGCCGGCAGCCATCTTTTAATAAGAAATTAAATACTGGCTGTTGGTTGTTGCTAGATCAGACACGTTTGCGGCTGGAAGTTAACAAAAACAATTTATATTTTTTTATTAAATTTCATGTTAATTGTATGTTATTAACGTCTACCCCCACCAAAACCCTAAACCCAACCGTCACAGTAATGTAAAAACAGTAGTTGTACCAAGTATTATTTGTTATCTATTAAATTACCCCAATAAATTGTATTTTTTTAACATCTACCCTTACCCTAACACCATCACAGTACTTCAAAAATACTAATTCTTGTTATACAGTGTCATAAAAAATGGTGCTATCTGTGTATTGTTCTGCATATCGCACTTCCGGCCAGCTGTGTATCCTATCTCGACTTTACCCTGGCTGTCCAATAAATAAATGCATGTACACCCAAAGGGAACAAGTTAAGGGTGTCACGATTTCGATTTTAATCGAAAATCGATCGAAATTTATGCTCGATTTCGATTATCGAATCAAAAAATAGAATCGTCGATGCTGCCACGCCCCCATGTCACGTTAGCTTGGCTTGCCAAGCGGGAAAAAACACGCTTGTTGAAGTGCTTGTTAAACTGTGCAGACGCAGGAGACCCATCGTCAGAGCTTAAACCTTCAGGGCTCGACAAAAAGGACTGCCCGATAGCCCGGGGCCAGCGTGCGAGACGCTCGGGTCAGTGTACAGTGCTGCCTTGTTGACTGACAGATTGAGCCAGAGCTGCGTGCTGCGATTGTCTGTCAATTGTGTGCAAATACAATCTTACGGTGCTTTCACACATAGACGTTTGTTTCGGAATCTGTCTCGTTCCCCCGTTAGTTTGTTTGGCATATATCCAGCAGTTGCGCTCGCATCCGCACCAAATTAATCAGTCTGAGATCGCCTGAATGAGACAGTCTCTGCCCTACTGAGCGGATCGATTGTAGTGAGAAAACAAAACAATGCAACGAACTAACGACCCAGGCTATATCACAGTGTATTATGATCGTGTAATAGCCATATAAACGGCTATATGAAGAGAAAATGATGAGCAGGGCCAGATGTCATTCTAACCGGTAAATGCCAAAGTGAAAGCATGCTGAAATATTACCGAGAGCTGTTTATCCAGCCTGATCTCGGTTTATCCGTCAGGGAAATTGGCCGCAATTACTATCTGTTAATTTTTCCATATTTTAATCGTATAATATGTTGTATTAGGCCTGTTGTTTTGTTCAATTCCGCACTGACAGCTCGAAAGAAAGATTTACATTGATCTGATACAGTCTCGGTTCATCTGCTATTTCTCTCTATAATTTAAGCCTATAATGCAGAATTCTAGCCAACGTTTCTTTAATAGATTGATTAATTCAATAGATCGATTTTTACAAAACCTGAAAATTGAAATGAGGCTTTGTATATATGAGAAAGTCTGACCTCTGCTTTATATTCGGTGACGATGTCTGTGGGTTGTTAAAATTAAAGTGCACATTTTTGCTTATAAAATATTCTATACACAACTGGTCAAAAGTTTGGGGTCAGTATGATTGTTAAATATGTTAAACTAAGCTTCTTCTGCTCACCAAGGCTGCAATTATTTCATCATAAATACAAATTATGAAATGTTGCACTATAAAATAACTGTTCAAAAGTAGTTTATCATTTAATTTATTAATTTATTCCAGTGATTTTAAAGATGAAACATCAGCTTCATTACTCCAGTCACATGATCCTTCAGAAATCACTAATATTAATTATTATTAAATTTATTAATGGTAATAGTAACAAAAGCAATAATGTCTGGAGTAATGATTTTATTTGAAACTACATACAATAACAAAGTATTTATTTAAAATTTTGATAAATATTTAACAATTTAATATTTTTTACATTTAATAAATGTAGCCTTGATGAACTGAATGTTTTCTTAAAAAAATTAAATAATTACTGTAAATACAGTGGAAGTCAGAATTATTAGCCCCCCTTTGTTGTTTTTTTCTTTTTAAAATATTTCCTAAATGATGTTTAACAGAGCAAGGAAATGTTGATAGTATGTCTGATAATATTTTTTCCTCTGAACAAAGTCTTATTTGTTTTATTTTGGCTAGAATAAAAGCAGTTCTTAATTTTTTTATGAACATTTTAAGGTCAAATTTATTAGCCCCTTAAGCTAATTGTTTTTCAGACTGTCTCCAGAACAAACCATCGTTATACAATAACTTGCCTAATTACCCTAGCCTGCCTGGTTAACCTAATTAACCTGGTTAAGACTGCTTCAATCTTTTACTTTCACACTAGTACTTAGTCATTTTAGCAAACACCTCAGATACTGTTGGCTGGTTCCTGTTGGTTGTGCACCTTTTTTTACCGACGCCATAACAACGACAGAGATCACTGCCTATTCACAAGAAAAAAGTGATTGACAGGTGGTAATTATGTGTGTAACTTGCCTTTATTCATTTACTGTATGATTTGTTTATGGGTAAAACAAAGACCATACAGGTCAGGTAGTTTAAACGGTAGACTACAAATAATTAATTTGTTATTAATTAATTAATTATTCATAATTGAAAATCGAATCGAATCGTGACTTCAGAATCGAAAATGTAATTGAATCGAGAATTTGAAGAATCGTGACACCCCTAGAACAAGTTCTTCACCCCAACCTACTTTAAAGCCATTTCTATAGCTGCACAATATATTGTTTCTGCATCAATATCGCAATGTGCACATCTGCAATAGTCACATCGCAAGATCTGATACTATTGAGTCTGAATTAAACTGTATTTGACCAGAAGCCACAGAACACACATGGTTTGTAGAGTCACTCCTAAGTTTTATCTATAATAGATTGAATAGTCATATAAATTGATAGTCTTATAAAAAATAACCATAACAGTACATTTGTAAAATGTACAATATTTATCAACACATTTTTACGATTTTTTGATTAAAGAATTCAAAAGTTCATCACTAGGCATGGGCCAGTATAAGATTCTGATGGTATGATAACCTTAATTGGATAAAAATATCATGGTTTCACATTATTGTAATTTACTGTAATCATTTTTAAAAACTTTTTTCCCTTTGAACACAATATAGTTTATTTTGAGAAACATTTGAAAATTTTGGAACGATAAACATGTCTGGCTAAATAATTAAAATGAATCATTGCCTTCTGCTGTTTTCATCAGTTTCAAAAACACAGATTTCTACACAATTTAAAAAGGCATTTTTGGATATATTTTCTGCTGGAGATACTTTTGTCATATAAAAATAAAAAATCTTACAAATACTGTAGCAATGGTATGGCAGAAAATGTTGGCGGTTTTAAAACCTACACTTTTCTAAACCCCGGAATACCTTTAAAATGTTATCCCCCCATGACTAATCATCACTAATTTGAAATAGGTTTTTTTTACACTACAGGAACGTTTGTGACTTTTGATCAATTTAAAGCATGTTTACTTAAAATTTTTTCATAAAGATCTACACCCCAAACTAAAACGTACAACTAAAATATATAAACAGACACTTCTATTATATTAACTGTGTTGTATGCAGTTGACACGCAATGTCACATACAAATGAGCACACAATAAATACAGCCTGAAGTGACAAAAACAACACGACATCAATTAAAACATCTGATTCATTTGGGATGACGATACTCCAGGCATTAATAAACACCATCTGAGCGGCAACTGGCAAGCCTACACAAGGAAAAGCTCAAAACTCTCCAAAGCAAACACAAAAACCAGAACTGAATGCATCCCAAGAGGTCTATGCAAGGCAGCAAATACTGCACATTTTTTAAGCCTGCACATTTCCAGACAAGCATCCCCAATGATCCCTGCATGAACAGAGAAAAGCACAACAACTAAATGCTGAATCCACACGCACAACACAATTGAAAACAGAAAACCACAAGGACATTCTTCAAGGAAAGACAAACAGAAACCTGTGAGAGATTGAGAAACGCGGTATGTTGTTTGTCTTCATCCTGTTATAAAGACGAAAACATTCTGATCTAGCTTTGAAGAGATAGTACAGGCCCCAAAAATGTACTCACCATTTACACACCCTCAAGTGGTTCCAAACATTCAGAAGTTTCTTTATTCTGTTAAACACTAACAGTTTTTTTTAAAGCTGAAAACCTGTAACCATTAACTTCCATGGTAGGAAAACAAGTGCTTTTGAAGTCAATGGTTACAGGTTTCCAGCATTCTCCAAAACATCTGCTTTTGTATTTAACAGAAGAAAAAAATGTCAAACAGGTTTGGAACAAGTAAAGCATGGGTAAACGATGACAATAAAACAAATATGACAAATTCTGTCAAATCTTTTAGTATTCACTCAACAAATTGAACAGATAATACAATAAATGGAAATGAAGGTTCAGTCAAACTTATAGGGAAAACAATGAAAATTAGTGATGACTTTTTTCTCAAACTTACTGCTAGTTAAGGGGCTGTTAACACCTGGTCACTTCATGCATATTTTCTGATTGGACAGCTATTCGATCATGATATGAGCAGGTGTAAATGCCCTCCGAAACGCATTCGAAATGAATATAAATTCAATTGCCCAGACCCCTTTAAGAAGTGGTTTTCAGATGAAACCAGACAGGTCTAAATGCATTTGGCTGTTGAAACCACATATGTAAATTTAACTTCTCCCAAAATTAAATTAAAATAAGATACAAAAAGTGAATATGTTGTTGGCTGTATAACTGTCAGATATACAACAGCCAATGCATAAGCAATGGAAGGCTACAGTTAACAGTTTGAGATGTTAGTTTTATGTTTTTTATTGGTTTCATTTTATTTTCAACTGTGAAATTATTAAATTAAATTGTTAAATTAATACCAGATATATCCCAATGTATTTGTTATAAAATCAATTCATTTCCTTTAGATGTTGCTATTAAAATGCATCATTAAAACAAAGATTATTTTTAGATTATTTTAGCATGAGGTAGAGTACTTAAATAACTCTATATGGTCACCTTAAAATTATAAGGTTCAATCTGACATTTTTGTCAAAATTGAGTCACTAACATATTGTTTTTAAATGACAACTTATTTACATTATTATTTATACAAGCTGTTTACATTTTAAGACTTTTTATTAAAAACAAATGTTTCACACACACTGTTTGCTATATGGAGTGCAAAAACTTTTAAGCTCAATATCTCAAAATCATTCAGAACACAGATAGAACCTTATAATTCCAAGGTGACAATAAGATAACTCAATATGTAATTGAAATATTTACATATTTAAAAAATGTATATATGTTTTTGTAATTAATATACTTTTTTTTAGTTTTAATTTTATTTTTGACTGTGAAATTATGAAAGTAAATTGTTGAATTAATTAGGGCTGTGCAAAATTATCGATATATCTGACTAGCGAGATAATTTCTTTCACGATAGTGTATCAATAGTCCAACCTGAAGTATCGATACAAGTAGCTAATTCGCTATTAACAAAACGTTAAGTAGGACGGCATTAGAAGTAAGCAAGAGTGAGCATAATGGAAAATACAAAGGTGCACAACAACAATTTTGTGAACTCGCACAAATGCTTCCAAATATATTTTGAGGTCGAATAGACAACATTTTGGGCGCATTTTAGTATACAATTTAGAGCCCTGATTTTGGAGTTTAGTTTAGTTTTAGTTTAGTTTAGTCACATTTTAAAGCACTGTGTTACAGTTTTATGTTTACTTGATGCACTTTAAAAAATATATTTACTTGCTTTAGTTCTATAAATTGTTTATTTTATTTATATGTGACTTTAGTGGCATATACGTTTTAGTTAAGCGTTTACAATATGCATTTAATACATTTCAGTGAGTTCTTTGTTCAATCACAATGTGCAATTCTAAGGAATTGAAATGCATAGAAAATAAATTTGAATTGGAGTTTTAATTCGTCTGCTGACTTTATCATGTTGTCAATATAACATGACACACATACTAATACAAACTATTGCAATATATCACAATATTTATTGTATCGCAATATACTGTGATATATTCTATCGTGACCCATGTATTGTGATATGCATCATATCTTGAGGCCCTTGCCAATGCACAGCCCATGAATTAATATTGGATGGCAGTATTAACTGGTCAGCAGATATCTAATATATAGGTTGCTCACAGACATGTGATCTATTTTACCAAACTAGGCAACTTCATATTGGTTAAAACTAGGGATGTAACGGTATCAGAATTTCGCGGTACGGTAATACCTCGGTATGAATGTCACGGTACGGTATTTATTGAATCATTTACAGGAAAAAACAAAACTTATGAAAATACTCCAAAAAAGTGCCAAAAGTGTCAATGACATACAAATTAGCCATCTATCTGTAAGCTTTGAAACAGGAACTTCAATTTTAATAACAAAAAACTATTAAACCATGTAAAAAATAAAGTTTCAATTTAGTATTGTTGAAAACTCATCACATTCAACATTTAATCACACTCAGCCCATCTACCCAGATGAGAGCTCTGCTAGTCGGACTTCTCATCAAGCATCTCCCGCTGGATCTAATCTCACTATATTTATTAAACGGGATATTTCATTTATCTTGTTGTCTTTATCTAACGACATATTCCCTGACTTTGGGCATTGGAATCTATTACTTGTTCTCAGGTAACGTGTTTTTGCTGAGCGCAAAGATAAGTTAATGATTAATGTAACCACGTACATTCTGTATATTGACTGATCGCCTTTATTTCCTATAATGTAAAAACTTATTGTATGTTATACTTTTAAAATGGCCATTATCGATTCTTAAAACTGATACTCAGCTAAAGAGAGGCTGTGTTTCGTATTTTCACTGAAATTGAAAGGAGACAGTTGTTATCGGCTCCGTTTTGTTATAAATATGCACACAGTGAAGATGACGCTCATCTTATGCAGCACGGCGCCTCAACATTTCTGCTGTCTAAGTTGCTAATATTAAAATGAAAATAGGCAGTTCCTTAAATCATGTTTACATTTTATTGTTGAGAAAGTGAAACAACGAAGCCAGGGTGATGTGAATGAAGTTATAAAGTACACTGTTCCCTTTGAAGATTTACCCGTCTCCTCGGTATAATCTGCTTTTCCATATCAAACTGAGAAGAAGAGACTGCAGCCTTGATCAAACTTGCGAAGTCTGAACTTACACGGAGAAAATGCAGGACTGAACTGTGCGTGTAAAGCAGGTCGCACACCAGAAGCGACGCTCGGCGGCGCGCCGCGCAGCGCCAGGCAGCGCCATGTATTTTAGAATTCTAAACATAGGTTTCTATCAGGATACACACACCGGCGCCGCAAGTCGGCGGCGCCCGGCGACGGCTCAGGACGCAGTTCATTTTTCAGCCGCGCCACAGAGCGCCATCTGATTAGTTTCATGTTAAATATCATTCGAATGTGCGCTTCTGGTGTGCGATACTTTAATCTGTCATGTACGCGCCGTGTCGCGGCGCCGAGCGGCGCTTCTGGTGTGCGACCTGCTTTAGAGTTTTCCAGCTCTTTTCATCCCCGCTTCTAGCAGCACACTCCATTTCCGCATTACTGGATCTGTAGCAACGACAGACCGCAAGGGATGATGGACAAGCATGGGCTGATGGCAATTGTAGTTTTCGTTACCTCCCGTTCGCTTCATTCGCCTGAGCAAATTTTCTCAGAAGACCTATAGTTTTACCGAGTCATGCGACTTCGGTAATATCGAAAAAAATTAATATTGCGGTATGACGGTATTTACAATACCGTTACATCCCTAGTTAAAACTGATCATTTGTCCTGTACCAACTGTATAACACCCTCTGTCTTAAGCACCAGGTATAGTTTAGGGCTAGGTTTCCCAGTCATGGCTTAGACTATGCCAAAATTAGGCCATAGTTCAGTTGGTACATCAAGTCCTTTTTATACATGTTCCTTAGAAATATCATTACGGCTGTCCATCTTAAGATAAAACAAAGCTACTGATATATGTTAAGATCAGCCAGTATTTTTTTTTTTTTCAGTGAAAACAGCTAAGACTTGCAATTTAGTCTGGATCCAGGCTTAAAGGGAAAGTTCACTCAAAAAATTAGGATTTACTCATTATTTACTCACTCTCGAGTGGTTTCAAACCTTTAACAGTTTGTTTATTGTGTAAACTTCGAAATAATGTATTTTAAAGAAGGACGAAAACTTCTAACCATTGAATTGCACAGTAGGAAAAACAAATATTCAGAAAGTCAATGGTGACAGGTTTTCAGAATTATTCAAAACAAACTCATTAATGTTTAAGACGAGTAATTGATGACAGAATTTTGCCTTTAAAACTTGTTTGTGAAACCAGGGATGAGTGTATGCAGGAGTTTCCATGCAGTGTGCAAAGGAAATGTTCATCATCAGAACACAACACACAACTCCTAATTCTGTATCTGCATGTACAGAGTGTAGACATGTTCACATGAAGTCTGAATTGTGTGAGGAGCACTAGGAGTCTACACTAGTTTGTTAAAGCGTCAACACTGAATTGAGCCACTGTTTCATAGCCTAAAAGATGAAACCAAACAACAACAAACTACTGAAGACAGCAAAAACAAACAATACCCACACTGACGAGTGCTTGTTTGAGGGGATTGAAGTACCCACAGGTTTTGTGGCTTTTTGGAGGAGTAAAAAATCAAACACTAGACAAGGATAAATATGTCTACGGTTTATGTAGATGTCATGTTATATGTTCATGTGTTAATATGTCACTGTCTTTTTAAAATGTATACGTTTAGAAATAGATAAACTTTACTCAAATATAAAGATTTTGACTTAATCAAGAAAGAATAAGAAACACTTAGGTTCCAATAAGTTTAAAAGTGACAAATTTTATACTTCAATTTTCAAACTAATGACTGAATGTGAATGAAAACTTCGTTTAAAACTATTGTGTATTTGACCTGCCTCACAAATGAGGTCTCAACCTTCTTGACAGCATTTATGACGTTAAAAATCATAATGATTAGCCAGAACTACTTAACCTGAATATGAACAACATCTACAGTACTTCAGGTAATAAATGAAGCACTACATTGGAGATTGCCCAAGAAATTACGTGTCTGTAAATACTACCACACCAATTCACCCTAAGCATTAAACGGGGTTGAAATTACTGGGTTGAATTCCTGCAAAGCTAGCTTTTCTCTTAACGACATGATTAGCCACCAACAGCTTGTGTTGCACCACAGTCATCCTCAGTATGCAGAAGATTTCATGCTGAATCTGCTCCAATCTGACAGCACGTGCCAACATTCACACTGCTTAACCGCCAATACATACTACAACACCTACAGCTGATGCTAGCCACCATATGATATCCATTACACGACATTAGAAGCAAAACACAACGAAAGAGAAAGCGGTAGAGGTCCTAACGTTATATCAAACATATTGGCGTCGTTCCTGGCGACCCAGTGCAGCTAATATTCAATGGCTGTCTGACTTTCTATGCGCTTTTACTCACGACAAACCAAAATAATCAGTTTACCTTAATAATTAACTATATGTGATCCCTATCAAACCTTGAAGACAGTTTTAAGTCATCTGACAGGAATTGACAGGCTCGCGCTCGTCTCGTTTAAACGCGTTTCTCGCTGCGCGTGCCAGTCACCCGTTTATTTTAACGCAGAAACACACAATGCACGCGCACCATCATCATCTTCTTCTCCACTCACCCTCTTTTACGCCAGGCAGGTTTTTCTGATCAATACTAAAATCAGCCATCCTAATGTTTCTCTGGGGTTTCTGAAGGTTATTGTTTGACAGACTGATGGCGGTTTCCGTCTGATAAATAAATCCCGATCGATGGCTTCGTGTCGCTCTGATTGGTTTCTGTCGCCAGCCGAGGTTTCTGTCTGTCCCTCCCTCTGTACCCAGAGTAGATGAAAATTACGTGCACACACAAACACACACATACACAATCCACCAAGGAAAAGTCGAGCAATGTGTGTGTGTGTGTGTGTGTGTGTGTGTGTGTGTGTTTGCTACGGATGGCAGGGCGGGACATGCAATGCACGCGCGCGCTCACCTTCTGGCACGCAGTGAAGCGCGCGCACGCGAGCAAATAAACGTAACACACCCACTGAACCTGCGCAGTTTCAGTCAACAAACAATCCTATCTGTCAGACCATACCGACTAAAACATGTGGGTTGGCAATATTTTTAAAAATCCGATATGGTTTGTGGTTATTGAATGGTCAATTTAGGGCAGTCTAAACAATCTGAGGTTACAAATTCCTTGAATTGACACTGATGCCTCTGTTGCTTCGAAGAAAATGCAGTAACTCAATTTGAAAATTATTAAGTCCACTACATCATTTTTTAAAGGGAAAGAAACAAAAGAAAATTGAATTTTAAAAAATATATATTTACCATAATTGACGATATCAAAAACAACAACAAACGTGCTTAAAATCAGAGCTTGTTTATTATGAGTCATTTACATGAGTCATATCATAAATTATAATGAAATATATGAGTACAAACTATGGGAAAATAATCGTTAAAACTAAAAAAATATGATTAATATAGTACCATATATAGTATAATTGTTTAAATATAAATATGCCATTATTTTAATGCAATTTTTAAGAAATGTAATTTTGCAATATTATCATGTCATTACAGTCAAAAGCTAAAATCCCAAACAGAAAAAAACTTTTATTCGATGTTTTTTTCAAACTTTTTTTCAATGCAATTTAAGTTTTATCAAATGGAAAATATTTGATGGCATACATTGTTCCTTAAAATTATTTGAAAAGAAATGAAACCTGATTCGACTGGGTTTAATTAGAGTGGCATTCAAATGTTTAAAAACAAATATGACATTGATGTTAAAATATTAAACATTAAAGTAGAAATATAATATAAAAAACTTGATTTTTCTTACCTTTATCATTTTACTTAAAATAATAATTATAATTTAAAAACATTCAATATTTATTGGACTAACTGTATTTATTATTTTATTATATTTATTATTTTAAAAACGTAATGAAAATGATATATAAGTGTCACTGATGTTACAAACAAATACATATTTAAAATTTAGATTTAAAAACAAAATATTTATTGTTTATTATAATATATACCTTACCTTCAATGTATTTATTATCATTAAAATGAATTATATAGTTTATTTAGTATTTTGTAATTATTATACTAAACATCACTAAAACAACAATTATTTTTTATCAAACATAACCTGCAGTATATATACAGTTGAAGTCAGAATTATTAGCCCCCCTGTTTATTTTCCCCCCAATTTCTGTTTAACGGAGAGAAGATTTTCTAGTTAATAGTTTTAATAACTCATTTCTAATAACTGATTTATTTTATCTTTGCCATAATGACAGTAAATAATATTTGACTAGATCATTTTCAAGATACTTCTTAAAGCTTAAAGGTACATTTAAAGGCTTCACTAGGTTAATTAGGTTAACTAGGCAGGGTAGCGTTATTAGGCAAGTTATTGTATAATTAATGTTTTGTTCTGTAGACTATTGGAAAAAAAAATAGCTCAAAGGGGCTAATAATTTTGTCCTTAAATTTATTTATTTATTTATTTTTTATTCAAAACTGCTTTTTTTCTAGCCGAAACAAAATGAATAATACTTTCTCCAGAAGAAAAAATATCATCGTAAAAAATATAAACATCATTTGGGAAATATAAAAAAATATATTAAAAATATATTAATATTAAATATTAAAAAAGAAAAAAATCAAAAGAGGACCAATAATTCTGACTATATATTAGGGATGCTCTGATCGATTGCCAAAGATTAGTATCGGCCGATAATCATATTTTCTGACTCAATCGGTACTTGCCAATCTCATGAACTGATCGCAGGTGTTTGTTTTTGACAATATTGCAAGTTGACTAAAACCCGGCTGAAAATTTCATTTATTTTACGTTAAATGTATATATATATATTTTTTTTTCATTCATTTTCTTGTCAGCTTAGTACCTTTTTTAATCTGGGGTCACCACAGCAGAATGAACCGCTAACTTATCCAGCATGTTTTTACACAGTGGATGCCCTTTTAACCGCAACCCATCTCTGGGAAACATCCACAAACACTCATTCACACACACTCATACACTACGGATAATTCAGCCAACCCAATTCACCTGTACCGCATGTCTTTGGACTGTGGGGGAAACCGAAGCACCCGGAGGAAACCCACGTGAACGCAGGGAGAACATGCAAACTCCACACATAAACGCCAACTGAGCCAAGGATCAGCGACCCAGCGACCTTCTTGCTGTGAGGCAACAGCACTACCTACTATGCCACTGCTCACCCATGTATTTTTTAAATTTGAATATTTAAAATACCTTTTTATAATATACTTATTGCAATAAACAAATATGTATTCATAGGTGTGCATTTTAACGTGTTATGCATCAAATATGCACTCCAAACTTTTACTTCTACCATCATTTGCAATGTTTCTTGATTGCTTTGTTAGTCATTTTTCCTACCAGTGTTTTTATCTGTTGTATCTATTATTTTCTGTAAAGCTGCTTCTGACCATGGCACGTCCACACTGAATGGTTATATGAGACATGTTTAGGGGATTATATGCAACATTCTTAATTTATTCTCTTAGGTAAGATGAAATCTCCACTGAAGTATCATACTTAGAGGGGGAAATGTGCTTTATGCATTATAAAGCTTGAAGCATCATAATTGGTACTCTGTATTAGCCAATCAGCAAGGAATCAGTGCTTGGTTGTGGCTGCAAAAATCCTGAAGCATCATTATAATTTTTAATCCTGCAATTGTTTTGTAATCACTATATGAATCTTAGAACAGAAATTAACAGAGCTAAACTGCTTAAAATAAAGTAACTCTGAAAATAAATTATTCAATATTATTATATATATATATATATATATATATATATATATATATATATATATATATATATATATATATATATATATATATATATGTTAGCATTTAATTAATTACAAATGCTTAAATACTGCCTACAGTGTAATATTCCCCATGAAATATAGAATCTAATGAAATATAGAATCTAATGTAATTTCATTTGTCCTCCTTTTTATTACTATGTTATTAATAATAAGAAGAATGTAAAAAGGATAAAAAGAGCATTACACATTATTCAAATAGTCTGCATCATGTTTGTCAGCCATGCAATAGATCTAAAATCTTAATCCAATTTTTCAAATTGCAGAAGTCAGCACATTTATAGAACGATATGTTATATCATAGCATCCGTACGGTTCTGCTATTCCAGACACTGCACACTTTTAGCGAAATGAAAAGAGATGAATGATTTCAGCAGTATTGAAGAGGCCTCTGATTGATTACAGCCATTGGCCCTGAAAGCCCATCAGAACATCAGCTCGGCCTGTCAAACACACGCTTTCAGACGTACCACCAATTCCGTCACGCTCTTGATTTACAGCCGTGACACATTCATACGTCTGCAACGGCTGATTAAAAGGGTCTCAGCGGATGAGTGTCCGGCAGAAGAGATTTTGGTCAGGAAGGAGCGAAACCCAACACTTTACAAGTGCAATGGACAGAACAATTCCAAGCGTTCTTCTACAAATCGTTTTTTTACTTCTCGTTGGTGCTTTCAGCGTTCATACAAGAAGCCTCGAAAGTCCAGGTGAGTTTATTTGTTCATACAAGGGGAAAAAAAATGGTGATTTACTTTTGGGTCAAATATTGAGAAACACAATTGTTAAATTATTTTTGTTTGTTGATATTTGTTGAGTTTGTTGATATTTGAACCAAATATTTAGTTAAATCATGCCCTTTTAGAGGTTATTTAAACCTAAATTTAGGTCAAACTAACCCTTTTCTGCATTTGAACCAAAAATCAAGTTAAACCAACCCTTTCTTATTTTTAAATCAAAAATTAAGTTGAACCAACCTCTTTTTTATATTTGAACCAAAGATTTAGGTAAACCAACCCATTTTTAAAGATTATTTAAACCTAAATTAAAGTTAAACAAACCTCCTTTTTTGTATTTAAGCCAAAGAATTAAGTAAATCCAACCCATTTCTATAGGTTATTTAAATAAAATATCTGGTTAAACCAACTATTTTTTTTTTGGCTATTTGAACCAAATTTTAACTTAACACTAAATTGTCCTTTAAGTTAAATCAACACCTTGTTTATATTTGAACAAAAAATTAAGTTAAACTATTTTTGTATATTTAACTATTTTTATATTCAAGCCAATAAATTAATTTAAACCAACACTTTTTATATTTGAATGTAAAATTATGCTAAACCAAAAGTTTTTGTATAGAATTAAATCAAAATGAAATAAATAAATAATTATATATATTTAAATGTTTTTCTATTTTATTTAATTTTTTTCAGTCAACCAGGTTTTCCAGTCGAAGGATGATTCAGATATCCAGGATCAAATTTTGGCATTTTTGCTGCGGAAAAATGTCATGCCTCTTCAAGAAAAGGATTTATTAGGTACAGTAAATCACGGTTTTATTTTTGTGCATTGCACTGAAACAAAGACAAGATGTTCTGTTATGTCCTCAGTATATTGCATGGGATAAAAGTCTTTTGTAAAAAAATTAAATGTCAAGATTTGGGTTAGATAATGATTCAATGTAACTTTACTGTAAAAATTAAACAAGTTACATTTATTTGTACTTGAAACTGAAGAAGTGGTCTTACTAAATGTTATCTTTTTTTAAATACAGCAGACAAAAAAATCTTTTGTTTTTTTGTGATTCATATGAATCGAAAATTGATTCCTAAATCATTTTATAATTCAAAATCTCCAAATCAAATTTTATTTAAAGAGCGTTTAAAATGTTTTAAATTACAATTGTTTTCTAAAATGCTGTACTAAATTATCAGACATGAGCACTAACCAAATACATTTAAAAAACTCTCATAATGAGTTAAAAGTTAGAGAATGAAAATACATTTTAAGACTGGATTTAAACAAAGCTGTTTGAAAAAAAAAAAAACATCTTTGCACTTACCTTATAGCTTTGTTGTTAATGAATTTCAGGACTGGAGTTGGCCAGGAAAATCACAGAACTGCAGGAGGTAAAAAATAAAGAAAAAAATAGATTTATATATTTAACATGTTTTATGTGTACAAGTTGTTTCATGTTATGGAAATTGCAAACAATAATTCAAAAAACACAAAAATGATATATATGATAAAGCTAAATCAACTGTTCTGATTGTCAAAAACCCGTTTCAGCTTCAAAAGGAGCTCAATCTTGAAAGAAAACTGGTGTCAAACGCAATGGATAACAGAAGATCGATGACCCGCAAACGAGATGACAGTGAGTTTTGCAGATTTATATCTTCAATAAAGTTGATAAAAGTGTCATATTTCATTTTTTTTTTTTTTTACAATTCTTTGTAGCCTGTTTCTGGAAATACTGTGTTTGAGGATCTTCAAGTGAAGAGCGAGGAGAAGGAAAAGTCTGCAAAATCATTGAATGCCTTAAGATGTGTCAAACAAGCAGAATCATTTTACATATCAAATGAATATGTATTCAGAACATGTCATGATAATCATGATAGTAATAATGTACTCAAGACTGTACTCTTTTAACAAAAGTGTATTTTATTTAAATGTCATGTCAATAAAATGTAAAAGGAAAAAAATCTGGTTTATTCCTTCATTGCATTATGCACATTATTTGCCTTTTTAAATATTCTCTAATTTAAATCAACGGCAAGCTGCCTTGAGTGTTTTTTTAAGAGCTGTTGTCTCCCTCTAGTGTTAAGTCTTTGAACTGTCCAAACGGGACATTTCTCTTTCACTCAAAAATGTATATTTGCTGTTAGTTTGTTCATCCTCAAGTTGTCAAGAAATATTTTTTATTATTCAGATTTTAGTTAAAACTGTGGCCCTTGAAGATTTATAATATGCAAGTCAGAGCCGGTTTCCAAACATTTTATCCTACCCATCAGATTACACTGTATTTCAATGGTTCAGAGTAGGGATTAGGTAGGTTAGGGCGATACTACAGCTTCATATTACACTACTTCACAGTAGAACAGTGCATCCAGAAAGCATTTATAGCGCTTAACTTTTTCCAAAATAGATTAAATTCATGTATTTCCTCAAAATTCCACACGCAATATCCCATAATGACAATGTGAAAAAAGATGTTTTGAAATTGTTGCAAATTTAATAAAAATAAAAAAGCTGAAAAACACATGTACAGAAGTATTCACAGCCTTTGCTCAATACTTTGTTGATGCACCTTTGGCAGCATTTACAGCCTCAAGTCTTTTTGAATATGATGCCACAAGCTTGGCACTCCAGTCTTTGGGAATGTTTGCCCATTCCTTCTTGCAGTACCTCTCAGGCTCTATCAGGTTGGAAAGCGACGGTGTACAGTCATTTTCAGATCTCTCGAGGGATGTTTAATCGGATTTAAACCCATGGCTGGGCCAATCAAGGATATTCACCAAGTTGTTGTGAAGCCACTCCATTAATATTTTTGTGATGAGCTTTGGGTCATTGTCCTGCTGGAAGATGAACACCTTCCCCAGCCTTGTGCCTCGAGACAATCCTGTCTCAGAGGTCTATAGACAATTCCTTTGTCTTCATGTTTGGTTTGTGCTTTGACATGCACTGTCAAACCTGGGCCCTTATATAGACAGGTGTATGCCTTTTCAAATCATGTCCAATCAACTGAATTTACCACAGGTGAACTCCAATAATCTGCTGAAACATCTCAAGAATGATCAGTGGAAACAGAGTGTACCTGAGCTCAATTTAGAGGCTGTCAATACTTATGTACATGTGATGTTTCAGTTTTTTTTATTTTTAATAAATTTGCAATCTATTTTTCAGATTGTCATTATGGGCTATTGTGTGAATTTGAGGGAGTAAAGTCAAGCGCTAGGAATATGTTCCACATGCACTGTATAAGGAATAACTGATGATGGGCTATTAAATTATTTGACAATAACGCACACCAGAGGCAAATTGTCAGGTTTTTGTCCTCAACTACTGTGAAGCACTAGATTTTTAAGCTTTTCAACCAAGGACTTCTGCTTTGTTTTAATGTGATTTTTGACTGTTTTTTTTTGTGAAATACCCAAAATCATTCTGTGTATTGATATGAAACATTGTACAGTATAAGTAATGTGGTCAAAACCTGTCTGGATCAACTTTAGCTGTGCGTTTATTTGTAAACCGCACTCCTTAGAATGTTCATCAGCCAATCTAAATCAAGTATTCAACAGTATTATAAAGACAAAATAATGTCCATAGAAACTGCTTTGCAAACACTATTTCCTGTAAGAGTCTTCTAAATGGAATTACTTACTATGGAATTTTGAAGATTGTTTTTATTTATTATTATAACATTTTAACAGTACAAAAATTATACATGCCAGGGGGTAAGTTAATAAATACATTGTAGAGTTCACAAAGTTTTAAAGTGCGTAGGGCTTTCTTATTTAGAGTCTCTGATACTACTAATATGTTTGGAAGATTTCTATATACTATTTTAATTCTGACCTAAACATTTATATGAGTAAAATACTAACAACAAAATAAAAATAGGCAACATCAATATGAGTTGCATACAGAATTTACTGGGATTCTACAAGCAAATGTCTTAAAAAACTCAAGAAGGATGCAGTATCTCTTGTGGGCTGCTCTGCAGAGTATGATAAGCGTAGAAAAGGAAAAGTTTTTCCAAAGTCTGCTTATTAACAGCAGAAAGCATCCGTTTCACCAACAGTCTTCAACACTTGTGAGAGGTAAGTTTAACATTACTACTAATTCATGTATTTGTTTGTTTTGGGCACTTAAAAGAAGTCTAAAAATCTGCACTTGTGTTTTTTTCTTTTTCAAACCTGCATCTCTTGCTTACTCATGTAGAATGCAAAAACAGATTTTTAAAAAAATATATACAAATTTTAAAAAAATTACTTTTTGTCCATGAAGTTAAAGTCAGTGCTGTCCGATGTTATTTTGGACCTCATTGCTTGTATTGTATGGACAAAAAAATTAAAATAAAAAAATAATATTAATAATAAAAAACATAAAGGTGAAAATTATGCCCAATAAGAATGGTTTAGTTTAAATCATGGCCCGTTCTTTAGAATATCAAAATATAATGAATGCAATTTATTGAACAACTGAATAATGAAGACACTGGGCTTTGTAAATGTATTAGCTTTAAGGTACATTTTGGTGTAATAATTGTGTTGCTAAATTCTGTTTTTGTAGTTTACACATCAGCTATAATGGTGTTGTTTTCAAATGTAGTATTGTTTTATTTGACTTTTTGAAATGATTTGCATACAGACAAAGAAGCTGTGAAAATTATACCAAAAAATGCTGTATTGTGCATGCCAGGCCCGTAGGTGTTGTTTTGGTTGCCATATACTAGCCCATATTGAACATATAAAGTGCATTATCCAACAGTTTTGCAATTTACACATGGGTGATAATGGTATCATTTTCAAAAACTTTGAAACACATTTTCTTTTGCTTTTTGAAAAGTTTTGCAAACAGACAACAAAGCAGTCAAATGTTCTCTGTTCGAATGGAGCCACAAAAATGACAAGAAAAAAAAACACTGCATTATGCATGCCTGAACAGTAGGGGACAATGTTGCTTTATAAAGAAACACTATGCACCTGTACCAAAGTCCCTTTGTGGCAAGTCAACTCACTCGGCAGCCATCTTTGAAACACCTATCGAGCAGTATGCTCAGGCATTCTGTCTGAAAGGGGAAACATCAAACTCTCCAAAACTGCTTGCCAAGCTTACAATTGAATTTCATACTAGGAATCACCAATAAAGTTAAACAACAACTGTCTCTTTAGTTTCATTTCCAAACATCCAATTCACACAAAATCTGCAGAAACTCATGTCTGGTCCGAGCCCCTCCCCCAGAGTATCGTCAATCTAGCGATCGATGATTGGCTCCTGTACATCTGGCTTTATTCGCCATATAGTGATCGATGATTGCCTCCTGTATTAGAAAGCAGACTTTATTTGCCATATAGTGATCAATGGTTGGCTCCTGTACTCGTAGGCTTTATTCTCCATATTGACCATATATACACTTTTCCCCATTCAGAAAGATACAAGTGACATGTCTTCCTTAAAAGTGTCTCTTGTGTAAATACACACTTATTCTGACATGTACTTGTGTTTGTTCTCCAGTTTGAGAGTATGTGGTTCAGATTTGCTCTCCTTCAGCTTCTGCCTCAGCTCACCCTCAGTTCTTGGTGCCCCAGTGGGTGTGTTTGCGACATTAGGGGATCTGCAAAATGCATTGGAAACATCAACGACATACCCCAACTGGACCCGACAAAAACATTCCTACTCTTGTTGAACGATACAAACATAAAGGTCCTCAAGGACCGAAGTTTTCAGCAGCTCTCTCTCCTGCTACGAGTAATGATCACGCACAGCACTCTTGACACCATCCAACCAGAAGCCTTCCACGGTGCTCCACAGCTTCGCTCCATCAAAATGTCATCAAACGCACTTGCAGTTGTTCCACCTAAGGTGTTTATTGAGCAGAGGAACTTGGAGCAACTGCAGCTGGATGGCAACCAGATAGTTTCTGTTAGTTCAGAACTCTTTGAAGGGTTGTTCAGCATGACTGAGCTAGATTTGAGCAAGAACCGCATTTCCCAACTGGATGCTGGCGTCTTTCAGAGCTTAACCAAGCTGATTTATTTAAACTTGGCTGGTAATCAACTGAGAAATCTACCAAAGACTGTATTCCACAACCTTGGTAACCTTCAGACTCTGGTCCTCACGTCCAACCATCTGGAGATTCTCGAAAGTGGTTCCTTTGATCATCTAAGTAACCTGTTGGTACTAATGCTACAGAAGAACCAGATCAGAGAGATTCCTCCACGTCTTTTCTGGCACATGCCATCCCTGCTCACCCTTTCCATGTCAAACAACCAACTCCAACATATCCCACCTGAGAGTTTCTACTACTTACCCAACCTAACCAAGCTCACCCTCTACAAGAACCCCTTGATCTTCCTGCCAGACCAGCTGATCGGACACATGCCAAGGCTCCAAGAACTATACCTTTACGAAACTAACCTAGTCACTGTGCCTTCAAATCTTTTTGCTAACACAACCAACCTTCAATATCTCAATGTACACCTAAACAGCAACTTAACCTTGCTACCAAAAGACGTTTTCTGTTGCCTTCCCAAACTAAGGAAACTGTCCCTCAAACACAACAACCTTCGCGAGCTGCATCCGGAGATCTTTTCTAATCTGAACAGGCTTCAGATTCTAACCCTTGATGGGAACAAGTTTGAGTCTCTCCCATCTACAATATTTCTCAATACCTCAAGACTAGAAATACTGAATCTCAACCAGAACCATTTGAGGTTTCTCCCAGGAGATGTTTTTGTTCATGCAGGAGCGCTTAAGGTTCTCACTCTTAGTGATAACCGATGGATGTGCGATTGTAGCATATTGGGTTTTGCAGAATGGATTCGAGACAACTGGAGGATGATCAGTGACTTGGATAATGGAGTAGCATGCTATGAACCGAACTACCTACAGAATCATTTGCTGCAAACATTGACCTACGAAGATCTCCAATGTGGCTTGAGTGTCTTACAGACAACATTAATGACAAACATTAACACCTTTACCGTACCAATTCCCATGTCAACAATCCCTAGATTGATTTCAACTACAAGCAGGGAAGCGACTAAAACTACAAGTCCTTTTCCAGTAGTCACTTCTCAAGTTTCTCCAACATCTAATTATATCTTCATAAAGGAAGGCATTGACTATTACAATGACTATGACAATGATCCAGCATTCTACAAAACAATTGTTCTTGATAACGGACCGGAAATTGTGCACAACAATTACTACAATGGTTGGGTGTACCTGTGGACTTTGCCGTTGACTGGTCCCTATAGTGGCTTCATGTTGGCGTTGTACTTGGTTCTCTTGGTCACCGGTGCAGTCCTGATCATGGTCAGCTTGTATGCTTTGTATCGACTTCATAAAGTAATGTGGGTTTTAGGGACTCACACTATGGGAGATAGAATAATGGCTAGAAGAGTATGACGCTTCAGAATTAATCTCTAGAGTTTCTACAGTAGATTGTTATATACAGTTGACGTCAGAATTATTAGCCCCCCTTTGATTTTTTTTTTTTTTAATTTATCAAATGATGTTTAACAGAACAAGGAAATTTTCACAGTATGTCTGATAATATTTTTTTTAAATTTTTTTGGAGAAAGTCTTATTTGTTTTGTTTTGGCTAAAATAAAAGCAGTTATTAATTCTTTAAACACCATTTTAAGGACATAACTATTAGCCCCTTTAAGCTAGTTTTTTATTTCGATATACAGAACAAACCATTGTTATTGCCTAATTACCCTAACATGCCTAGTTAACCTAATTAACCTAGTCAAGCCTTTAAATGTCACTTTAGGCTGTATAAAAGTGTTTTGAAAAATATCTAGAAAAATATTATTTACTGTCATCATGACAAAGATGAAATAAATTAGTTATGAGATATGAGTTATTAAAACTATTATGTTTAGAAAGGTGTTGAAAAAATCTTCTCTCCGTTAAACAGAAATTGGAGAAAAAAATAAACAAGTGGTCTAATAATTTAGGGGGGCTAATAATTCTGACTTCCATTCTTTTACGAACAGCAGACTTTCAATGACTTTTTAAATCACCATTAACTTTAAATCATGCACCACTGTAATGCATACCCCAGCATATGAAGCACCATAAAAATCCTTACAGTATTTTATATTTCACTTAAAATTGACATTCAAATGTCAGAGTAATGTTCAAAAATTAACCATTATACAAAATCATATTCAAAGAATTTTAATCAAATTTGTTGAATTCAATACTTGTGATATTCAAATGCGGTTTTTGAAATATTGATAGAAATATCCATTATTTCTCATTGTTCTTGCACAAGATTTAAAATTTTACATTTTACATAATGTAATTTCTGTTTCTTTATTCTTTTGTGCACAATTGTTTAAAAAAAAAACATAAATAAGTTTTATATATAAATAATAGACACACAAACACACACACACACACACACATATATATATATGTATATATATATATATATATATATATATATATATATATATATATATATATATATATATATATATATATATATATATATATAACTTATTTATATATTAATAGATGTGTAAAACTTATTTATATATATTAATGGATTTATATATATATATATATATATATATATATATATATATATATATATATATATATATATATATATATATATATATATATATATTAATGGATGTGTCTACGTTTGGTATCTATGCATTTCTCACAAAGGCCTGAAGCCATCAAGGCTTTATCTTCTATTTTGCCGTTCTTTTTAAAAATACATGTTTCATTACAAATGATCTTCAGCACAACAATTTATGTGAAAATAAGTGTTTATTTATGATTCGCATTTAGCATGCTTTGCAATTTTTCATGTTTAAATAAAAATGAAACCAATTGATTTCAAATGGTCCTAAAATTATCCCTGTTAAACACATTAATATATACTAGGTAAGATTATATATTTATTTGCATTTATGTAAACAGGCATCTACAATGAATAATTTGTCTCTTTTTAAACGTATAAGACTTTCTTTTTAAAGTTTTAATGTTCCAGTACTTTACATTTACAAAACTGATATGATGAACACACCCTTGGTAGTTGTTTGCATGGGCGAAAACCAAATGAAAAACCTTTCTGTACACTGTAAAGCCCAACAGTCAACTTTATCAAATGAAATGAGTGTAGTGAACTCAAAATGGACTGAAAGTTAATTCTACTCATATGAAAAGAGTTTTGAACAGTGTTGAAGGTGATGAGTTAGTTAAATACTTCATTGCTTCAACTTAAATGGAGTAAGTTCACAGTACTCATATAGATTAGTAACTTAAATGGTTTGTAGCAATCGGTTTCCTAAAACAGTTTGAGTTGCCTTAACATATTGGGTTTTACAGTACTCAGTTGGTTTGATTTCTCTTTATTTATTGGGTTTTACTGTGCTCAACTTGCTTCTTTTACTCAAATGGATTAAGTTCAAAGTGCTCATTTGGATTAGTTTTTGAACTTAAATGGTTTGAGTGTCCTTAACTTTTTGGGATTTACCGTGTACTTTCAATGTGGTTTCTTGGCCACTTATACCGAGTTTATGTATAATTTTTTAAAATTAATTATAATTTTTATTTTTACATTTTTTCATGTAAAAATTTACATAATTAAATAATATTTTTATTTATTGAACAAAAGTATTTTCAATGATTTTAAATGGAATTTTTACATTATTTGTTTCCTGTTTTAATTGTTTTTAGGTACAAATGCCTTAAAAGTGTTATTTTTATTACATGCCACAAATATATAATATTTCACAATTATTATATTTCTAAAAAAAGCATTGTTGAATAAATAAATAAAATTATTGTGGATTCACTAAATAAAAGTAACAGAAATGAATAAATTACCAATTAAATATTTCTATTTTGTTTACAGCATTGTCTATACCTTAGCTTTGTTTTAAAATATTATTGTTTTTAAAGCTAAATTCACATGAAATTTCTTAACTTTTGTGTTTTCAATTTAATGGGGATAAAAAACAATAGTCTTCACTCTGAACCCAAGCATGACATGGTGAAGAGAGGATGTAAAAGCAAATAATACCACTTTCTGCAATACGGATTTGTGCCACTGGAGACATAAATCCCACACACACACTTCACCTTCAAGTATAACACTGAACCTCCCATTGAATACTTGTGGTTAAACTCACTATTAGCATAGTTTAGCTGACACAGCAAACATGTAGCAAATTCTTATCAGATTCTCACCACTCCCACATGACTAATATTACATCTCAAAGTTTGGTGTGGTAACTCAAAGCAAGTGTTCCTTCGCTGGGTGTTCGTTTGACTGAAGCAGGATGTGATAAAGCTCACGTGTCTGAAATATCTGAATGATGACTCTCAGAAATAAACTACTGGAAAAATGAAATATGTGCCAAGTTTTTATACAGCTGTAGATCAGCTGTTTTACTACTTTAAACTCTTCCTGCTTCCCATTGAAATCTTGTGTTAAAATAAAAGCTAAACTTTTTTTTTTATTTTTTATTGCAACTAGTTTATATATTCTGCTTGTACTTTTCAATGTACTTTTCTACAAACACCACATTGTTTTAAACAAATTTTTAGGTAAAATATGGACAAATTTAACTCTTGTGAACATCTTAACCATAAGCCATCATAACCAAATATTGTCCAAAAGTCCGGCAATTTTACAGCGAGATGCTGCACAATTATGTTTGTACTGTTCTTTTTCTCTTTCACTTTTGATTGGTTATAAAATAAAAATGATAAAATAAGTTGTAATATTTTTTGACTGATATTTTTCAGAAAAAGTGATTAGTTGACTTTAAAAAGTGAGCAAATTAATGCCTTAAAGTTATTAAGCAAACAAACTATGTCCATAATTATGAAAAATAATTCAACTTAAAGGAGCCATTTAATAAAACATCTACCTAAGCATATCTGAATAATTCAGCTATTTAGAGCTCAGTAATGAGCCGTAAGCCTGAAATAGCATTGTTTCCTCATTCTCATGTTAATCCTGTGAGTGTAAAATTCAGGTAAAAACCAGGCCAATTGAAAACACACACACACACACACACACACACACACACACACACACACACACACACACACACACACACACACACACACACACACACACACACATGTAGACTACATTACGTTGCATTACGTGATCATACATTTGCACCCCTCAGGCTGCATTTGTTTGGACACAATGTTTTTAATAGGTCACAACTATGATGTTTTTCCCCTTCCTATTAAGTTTATCTCAGCTTTCAGTAAACTTACTATGAACGTGAGGCGCTTGAAAACGAAAGAGGCAGGGAGACTAATAAAACCCTAACATGACAGTGTCTTTACATTGTTTTCAATATGTTGCTAAATAAAGCAGACACTCAGACACACAGCGCCAGTGTGTGTATAGGAAATTCATTCAAAACATGCAGCGTGGTGCTTTGCATCCGCAGTGTGGTGGACTTCAATTAGGAGGGGTTCTCAGTCAGCAGTCTATTCACAGCCGTCAGAACACAAAATGCAGGATGTACAGATTAAAAATAATTTAGTGGCACTCCAAAGTGGGATAAGGTCAGTTTAACTGTATCTATTGTTAGTTTAACTTACAATATATTATGTAATATATTAACCAAGCGGAAACATCCCACTCTCCTTCGTGAAGCCAATACTGCTAGATGCTAGATGCTCACTGACTGCAATGCTAAACTGGCTAATTTTACAGCTGATAAAAACATGTTTACAGCCTGGTACAAAAGATGGTTTTAGTGCAAATAGCTAATCTTACCCTTTATGACAACTGTGAGGGATGTGATTTTTTTTTATAAGTCATCCGTTTTGTTTTTATTAAGTTTTATTAAGTCTGTATAATTAAGGGCATAGCCACTGAAGTAACAGCTAGGTCTCACTGGTCGCCATCATGTCATTCTGGCTGATTAGCCCCTGAACTCGGCATTTACATTGTTTTTTTTTTTTTTTTTTATGTGGCTTTACACAATAAATTGCCTTTTAAATGTATTTTCTACAATTATCAGATGATATGACATGCTGTGTACACTTAATTGTGTTCACAAACCATTCAAGTTGCTTCTGTTTCCCAGTTGAGTAAAATTATAAACTAATATACTATTATTACAAATGTATTTGTCAGGGATCTGGAAGGATGATGGAGCGGGGACCCACTTGGAGACAAAAGTATTTATTAAAACAAAACAAGAAGGGAAAAAAAAACTACCCTGAGGGGGAAAACATGGATAAATTGCAAAAACAAACTTGACTGGGCTGGCAGGACAAAGCAGGGCTGGAAATAACAAGACAGGGAAATATCGACGACGAACTGGCACAGGACAGCAGACATGAGGGGATTATAAGCAGATGTAAATTAACACAAACAGATGAACATGATTAAATAATAATGGGTTAACAAGGAGGGTGGGACTAGACAATAGATGGGAGAGCGCATGACACAGAGACAACACAAACCATGCGCTCACATAAAACAGGACAAGAACACGCAGCCAATGAGAGAACTCATTAACCGCATGTTCATGACAACACAAGCACAACTCTGAAGCACACAAAAGCACGTGACCACAGTGTAAACACAGAGCTACGTGCTTTGACAACAGACGCATGACACGAGCACACGATAGATAAACACAATACCGTGCGCTCACACATATGCAACGCGCATGCTTTATCTCAGCGTCAACCAAAAACGAAACCAACTAGACGGAGACGGCGAGAATGAAACAGCGCGATGCTGACAGAACAAAACACAAACAGGAGTACAAGAGCGCACGTCCAAGGCACGCAGAGCCCGCGTGGACGCATTAAGCGGGAGCACACACGCTCTGCGCACACCCACGACGGCGCGCGCACACACAGAGACAGACACAATGACAGAACGTCCAAGGCACGCAGAGCCCGCGTGGACGCATTAAGCGGGAGCACACACGCTCTGCGCACACCCACGACGGCGCGCGCACACACAGAGACAGACACAATGACAGGAACAGGATAGGACAGAGCCAGTGTCCGGACTCTGCCACCAAAACAAGAACTTACAAGACCAGAGTGGCAGAACCCTGACAGTATTTGTTTTATTTAAGATAATTTATCATTTTCTTTAGAACTTAAATGCACTCCAAAATCTGACAGATTGATTAGCTGTAGGAAATATGAATCGTTGTCATTCATACAGTGTTATGCTGGATTTCATGAATAGCCTTGCATTTACTAACACATACTATATTTGAAGTATTTGGATGTAATTCGCATTTTCCTCCTGAAGAAAAACATAATAAGAACAATATTTAGTGGCTCAATGTATTGCAACAGTGTTTTTAAAAGTCTAAACACTTTTTTGATGTAGTGAACAACCAAGCACATGTGGTCAGAACAGCAGGTCATAAAGTATTAATAAATAAAGTAGTGATAAAGAAAGCGTTTCTCCCGAAGAAAATCCCGTCTAAGCAAAATGCTAGCAGGCATCTGTAGCTTCAACCTCGCTTCACCTTTTTGCACTTGTTTTTCATCACCCGGTCAGTGCAAAATAGCGAAGGTTGGCCATGCCTACTTGTAGCTTCATTTGAGCTCTTCAGAAACATATGGGTCACGGATACTACTGTATGTCCATATTGATGAGCTGCATCTCAGAGCAGAGCTCTTTAACTCTTTCCTTTCTTTGATAAAAAATTAGAAAGACAACAGTTACCTGCCATTGATTCATTTTTTTTCTTTTTTTACGTCAATGTGTGGTTTAGGTATATTACAGTAAGGAAAGCCCTAACGCATGACGTGAGTGAGGTACCAGACTTATTAAATAAAATTAGATCAGTAAAACTGAAAGTCAGATCGCATGTATAAATGAAGAGTTATACAATTTGCATTTGACTTACTCCCTTCATTATAATGGCTCACCACAGCAAAATGATCCGCACCCATCAATTTGAATGAAGTTATATACATTCAAGACTGAAATTATTAATTCCCCAGGCTAATTCTGACTTGTAAATAAAAGCTGAGAAATTCATATATTTTTTCCACAATGATGTCTCTTGTACATCATAATTCTGACTACAGCTATACTTTCTATATACTGTAGGTGTCAAGCCAATGGCTTTTTACAAAGTAGTAACAAAGCTTTGTATTATTAATTCAATAATAACTCTAACTTAAAAGTCTAACTTAAGCCGCCATATACAGCATATTATGTTTGTCACACTGATTTTAGTAGAGAGTTTAAAACCTTTTAATATATAAAATCACAATGTAAAAGTCTAATAAAAACAATGTAAACAATTCTAAAAATTTTCAAATTGACACAATTGTCGTAACTTTGAATTATACAGCAATTTAGATTGTTTTTAAAATAGTTTTTTTAGATAAATGTTTATATTTGGTTGTCATTACATTTTGAACTGTACCACACCACCTTGCACAGTTGAAGACAAACTTATTAGCCCTTATGAAATTATTATTATTTTTACAAATTTTCCCAAGCACTGGTTAACGCATGGGTATCAAACTCAGTTCTTGAGGGCCGCAGCTCTGCAGTTTTACTTCAACCCTAATCAAACACAGCTGATCCAAATAATCAAGGTGTTCAAAATAGTCGTGAACACCTTGATTGGTTGCATAAGCTGTGTTTGATTAAGGTGGAGGCAAAACTGTGCAGAGCTGTGGCCTTTCAGGAATTGAGATTGAGACCAACTGTATGGGTTAACACATGAAGGTTTTTTTTCTCAACACAATAGTTTTAATAACTATTTTACCAAGATTACATGACACATACTGGATACTATTTTACTAGTTATTTTACAGGATATTCAGCTTTAGGCAATTTACAGTCTTAACTAGGTTAATTGGGTTAAAATTGCACAACAATGGTTTCTGTAGCCAATTAAAAATGTTTTCCCAAGAAGGCTAATAATAATGGTGTAAGTTTTTCTTAATCAGTTTTTTTTATTCCAGATAAAAAAGACACTAAATAAAATAAAATAAATAATTTTAAATAAAGATTTAGGCAACGTAGTAGCAGTAGGTAGTGCTGTCGCCTTACAGCAAGAAGGTCGCTGGGTCGCTGTTTCGAACCTCGGCTCAGTTGGCATTTCTGTGTGGAGTTTGTATGTTCTCCCTGCATTTGTGTGGGTTTCTTCAGGGTGCTTTGATTTTCCCCACAGTCCAAAGACATGTGGTACAGGTGAATTGAGTAGGCTAAATTGTCCGTAGTGTATGAGTGTGTATGTGTGTGTGAATGAGTGTGTGTGGATGTTTCCTAAAAATGGGTTGCGGCTGGAAGGGGAACCACTGCGTAAAAACGTGCTGGATAAGTTGCCGGTTCATTCCGCTGTGGTGACCCCAGATTAATAAAGGAACTAAGCCAACAAGAAAATAAATAAATGAATGAAATAAAGATTTTTTTTAAAAATGTAAATTTAATAAAGATAATGGTTCACATATTTGTAAACACAATCAAATGTACTGTCCTAGCAACCCCAAAATGGTCTCGTTATGACATAACATATTTCCATTTCCGCAGTAAGCTTGAGCTTTAACATTGTGATTTTATGAGTCATATGGATGATGGATTTCATAGCGTCAGTGGCATCCAGAGATATGCATGAACATGTTCAGGTATGAAAACATCCCATTTTCATCTGCCTGACTTCTATAAATAAAGACACCGGGTGGAAAAAAGTGCGTCAGAAAACATGAAACATAGCGGATCGTTCTGAATGAATGTTTTCTACCAATCAATGATGCCTAAACTGCTTTTCTCCAAGATTCGGATCTACGAATTCAAGGAGCTCATTCGCAACAAGAATCAGACAAAAACGTAAATGATTTTTATTAGGTTCTTTCAATACATTAAGTTCCTGAACGTGGATTTATGAGGTTGTTTTCATTTTTTTAATCCCACAGGCTGGATGTTTTGTTAAGTAGGAAAAAGCAGAAAAGCAACATCAGATGTGTTTTGACTCAGAAAAAGACTGAAGTCTCTCATTCTCCGTAAGTTTATGTGTGCTGTTATGTGTATAGTTTATGTTTATGTGTATACAATCATTTTAACACAATCTCAAAATTGAAATCATCATTGAATTGGTACTTAATGTGTAAAAATCTTTTACGAATATGGAAAAGGTTTTATTTAGTTAGCAGTTGATTTTAAATGGTTTTAATTACAGTTTAAAGTCAGAATTATTAGCCCCTTCTAATTTTTTAAAAATCTTTTTTTAAATATTTCCCAAATGATGTTTACCAGAGCAAGGAAATTTTCACAGTATGTCTGATAATATATTTTCTCCTGGAGAAAGTCTTGTTTTTTTAATTTTGGCAAGAATAAAAGCAGTTTTGAATAAAAAAAAACATTTTAAGGTCAAAATTATTAGCCCCTTCGAGCTATTTTTCCCCCCGATAGTCTATAGAACAAACCATCCTTATTCAATAACTTACCTAATTACCCTAACCTGTCTAGTTAACCTAATTAACCTAGTTAAGTCTTTAAACGTCACTTTAAGCTGTATAGAAGTTTTTTGAAAAAAATCTAGTCAAATACTATTTACTGTCCACATAGCAACAATAAAATAATCAGTTATTAGAAATGAGTTATTAAAACTATCATGTTTATAAATGTGTTGAAAAAATCTTCTCTCCGTTAAACAGAAATTGGGGAAAAATTAAATGGGGGGGTGGAGGGGGGGTAATAATTCTGACTTCAACTGTAAACAAATAGTGCAAACTTCATACAAAGGTTCACCTAATTGGGCAAAAGTGTTTTATTTTAATGCTTTGCAGAATTATGGATGGAAAATTTAGTAATTTTAGAAAATGATTTTCCACAGATAATTTGTTTTTTTGAATAAATATTTTAAAATCTTAGCACGTCACACCTTGGGCTAATTTCATTGTGTTTATAAGTACTTTATGTAAATATGGATGGCAAAATATTGTATTTTAGACAGTAGTCCATCTAATTGCATGATCTTTTTTAAGATTACAGGACCATAGGCAAAAGTTGGCTGATCTGCTAGAAAACACAGGTTAGTTCCACCACAAATTATTCATTTATATATAAAGTATATAACAAAACAGAAGTTTTCCTAAAACAAGATTCACTTCCAGTGTGTGAGCTTGTTCTTGCTTATGTGGTTTACGAAGACAAAACTGTAATGACATGTGCATGACGTCATAAGTTACTAAGGTGATTTATGAGGACTTGCTTAGTGTTCTTGTAATTCAAAATGGTTAAAATCAGGGGTGTCCAAACTCGGTCCTGGAGGGCTGGTGTCCAACTGAGTTTAGCTCCAACTTGCTTCAACACACCTGGCAGGAAATTTCCAGTATATCTAGGAAGAGCTTGATTAGCTGGTTCAGGTGTTTTTGATAAGGTTGGAGCTTCGAGTTTGGACACCCCTGGTTAAAATCATACTTAACAGGGTCATTAAATAATTATAATTTTGCCACAGGTTTCAGGTTTAGGTTTAGGGGTGTTACTGGGGTAAGGCAATATAATAAGCATTTTTACTTTAAAAAATACATTACACCTATGGATATATATTATGTGTACAGTGGTCCCTCACTGTAACGCGGTTCACTATACGTGGCCTTACAGTTTTGCAGATTTTTTTCGTGCAATTTGACATGCTTTTTTTCTATAGCGGATTGTGTTCTGCTTACTGATTGGCTGTAGACCATTGTCAATCAATCCTCCTCTGTGTCGTGTCTCCATACAGTATAGAATGCGCTCAGCTTGCCAAATTTACATAAACCTTTGATCGCTAGCATTGTGACTTTGAAGCGCTGTACTATATGTTTATAAGTTTTCTCCTCGCAATATTGACGAAACGTTCTGCACCATCAAAGGCAACTGAGCTATAGCACCTAAAAAGCAGAGGAAGGCACTAATCATTATTCAAAAAAGTTTAACTTTTGGACATGTAAAAGGAAGGTAGAAGTTATGCAGCTGTAGGGCGCCATTTTGGTAATCTTATTTTCTTCGAAGGTTTGAACTTTGAGAGTGTTTAAACAAGAAAGAAAAGTGTAAAAATGCCTGTCTGAGAGAAGTGTATAAAGTGTGTAGTGAGGGGTTTTACAGTTTTAAAACATCTATAATAATTGTAAAAAAAATAAATTAATCTGACTACTTTGCAGAATTTTTCGCAGAATCTCACGGCGATTTGTAACTTTTTGATAGTGGCTAATTCGTATGAATTCGTCTGATCTAGTTAATAAAATTTAGTACGATTTGCTCATCACTCAATGATGGTTGGGGTTGGGTGCCACGCCTCCTTTTTAAAATCGTACATTTTTGTATGACTCAACTCGAACGAATTCATATGATTTTGCCACTAAACTGACAAAACGTAAAATACTTACGTTTCCTCGTGAGATGAGGCTACAACACTATCTCATACAAGTGTGTGTGTATGTTAAAGGCAATTTTTGAAATAATGCCTTATTTATTCTGATCTAAGTGATCATATGTCATAATTCATTTATTTTACCTCAGCTTAGTCACTAATATATCAGGAGTTGCCACAGCGGATATATATGTAGATAGATATAGATATACTAGATTATACCCATATGATAAAAGTATATAAATATTATACTTTATATACTTTTATCATATGGGTATAATCTAGTATAGGTCATTTCACATGATGTCAATTGATGATGCACGAGGGCAGGAAGTGATTTTTCTACATAGGAATCCTTATATTATAAATATAAAAATTATACACAGGCCAACATGTAGCTAAGTGTATTATATGTTAATGTGTTATAAAAAATCTGATACAAATACAAACACACTTATACAAAATCCAGGAGAATAAAATCATCTGCCCTGTGGCGTAACCGCTGTAATGAAATCTCTGTCTTGATTTGCAATAATCCAAGTCTTTACTTGCGTTCTGGCAGAATAAACAACCGTAACATTAACGTGTATATGCGCAGCAGCTGTGAATATTTGTTGATAGTAAGTTCATTGACAGAACATAAAAGAAATGCAACCCTTACAACAAAACTACACTGTTATTATTTACAAAAATGAATAAATAAATAATAATGTACAGTATGCGTCCACACTTTTGTTTGCTTTCATCTGTTATTTTGTGATGTCAGGAAGATATCCATGTGGGAAAAATAACTAGTAAATTATAATAAACATGTTTTTGAATCAAAGATTAAAGTGTATAATGTGTACAACTCTTTGCTATACAGTAGGTCATAAATTGATTCTTGTTTCTAATTTGCTTGATAAGATATAAGATTTCAGTGTAAGTTCAGAAGGGTGTCTTCTTTAATTCATAATACAAGCAGACACTGATAATAGCACAATTCTTTATTCTGTGAAGGTAAAGAGTTTAAATGTCATCTTGGATAGCACACTCACATTTGAAGATCACATTAATAATATTACATGTACTGCATATTTCCACCTGCGTTATATCGCAGTCTCTGCCCTTCTCTCGCAACCAATACCACAGCAATTCTTATCCACGCATTAGTTACTTTACGTTTTGACTACTGTAATGCATTTCTTTCTGGGCTTCCTTCTAAACTTCTCCATAAACTTCAACTGGTTCAGAACCATGCAGCTTGTGTCATCTCTAGGACTCCATCTCACAAGCATGTCACACCACTCCTTTATCAGCTTCACTGGCTTCCAGTAAAGTTTCGTATTGATTTTAAAATATTACTTTTAACTTTTAAAGCACTTTAAAATCTCGTTCCCCAATATATCACCAATCTTAGATCAGCTAACTCTTTCTCCCTGGTACCACCTCACACTCGATTAAGCACAATGGGATCTTTTAGCTCTATAGCTCCTTGGCTATGGAACTCGCTTCCCCTGGATCAAAGGAGCAGTGACAGTCTTGACACACTTAAATCTCGTCTAAAGAACCATCTTTTTAAGCAGGCTTTCCTTTAACAATTTTTTTAGCATGTTTTTATCATCTTATTTTATATTCCCGATGTATGTTTATACCTATTTGGTAATGTTTTATTGCTTGTTTTAATTTGTTCTAGCATGGTTGATGATGCTTATTGTAAGGCGACCTTGGGTGTCAAGAAAGGCACCATCTACAAATATAATGAATTATTATTATTAAGTAATCACATTTTTTTGTTGTTGTTCCTCAGAATAAAATACAATTAAACACAATCTAGGACACAATCTAACAGACTCTAATCGAAATACTGAGTAGGTGGTGGGGCTTTCATTTTGCGCATCATTCTCTCATAGCAAACTAACGGTGAGAGTGGCGTGGCTAGGAATATTATGGCTGAAGCTGTCAAACTGACATCAACAGAAGGACTGTTGCTGCTGTGTTTACATTGCAAGATGGATCGACAACAGGGGATTTCACACTGCATGACTTTAAAAAAGTAGGAATCGCCGACAACGTTGTCTTGGTCCACAAACTACTGCTTGGTCTCACAACCATACACATGTCATGAGAAGTGACATGGAAACAACGCAAGGTCTAATAGTATATCTTTTGTTATTAACTACAAAATGAGAAAGAAGCCTTTAGTCGGGTAGAAAATACGTATTTTGCTTACCTTGGCTTTTGAGAGCAATTAGTAACTTCTTTGACCCAGTTGTGGTATTGATCAGATGACCTGTCAAACAGGCACGGGTGCTCCTGCTAAATTTCCACTAGTTTTTCCTTCATTTCTTGAGTGTAAATAGGTCCAAAATGAAGCCCTTTTAACTTCTCCCCCAACCTTCCGCTGGTCTGCAGATATCTATAGTGGATGCTGCTCTCTCATTGGCTGTAGTTAATTGCCGATGTTATTTTCAGTCTAAATTCATTTCACACAGCAGGATTTTGAATCGCAGACAGCTCCAGATATTTAGCATGCTAAATATATAATGATGGTTGGGGGAGAAGTTAAAAGGGCTTCATTTTGGACCTATTTACACTCAAGAAATGAAGGAAAAACTAGTGGAAATTTAGCAGGAGCACCCGTGCCTGTTTGACAGGTCATCTGATCAATACCGCAACTGGGTCAAAGAAGTTACTAATTGCTCTCAAAAGCCAAGGTAAGCAAAATAAGTATTTTCTACCCGACTAAAGGCTTCTTTCTCATTTTGTAGCATGCTAAATATCTGCACCGTCATGGTCGACTCATTTGCGATTCTCTCAGATCATGTCTTTAACAGTTCATACTGTGTGATTTTTACTTGCGTGAATGAGCACTTGCTCATTTCGGGCATTTGGCTGCGTTTTTTCTAAACCTGTCGGCGAGTCAAAATAGGAGCTTAAATCATGCAGTCCGAACTCGACATTACAGAATTTATACGAAATTCTGAGTAGGCAGCGGAGCTTTCATTTTGCACATCATTCTCTAATAACAAACTAACGGTAAGAGGGGCATGGCCAAGAATATTCATAGAACATTCAAGAATAAGTCAGCAGAAGGACCACGACTCCAAAAGCAAAGCTCAGAATTTGATTTAAGACACAAAAACAAAAAAAAACAAAACAAAAAAAATTTAGCAGATTTATTTGCGCGGATTAATTATTTACCTAAAGAATAATAATGTATGCTAGCAAAATGAACACTTCTCACAAACATTAACTCAGAGATGGGTGTATTGATTCTTTATTATTCTAAATTTAATATATTTTCTTTAACAGACTACCTTGCCGCCTTTCAGTCATTCCTGCAGTCTGAGTTTAGTGCGGAGAACATTGAGTTTTGGCTTGCCTGCAGAGAATACAAGCAGATCAGATCACCGGGAAAACTCTCAAGCAAAGCAGCAGAGATCTACAAAACATTCCTCCATTCTACAGCTCAGAAAGAGGTCAGTATGTGCAGACACTGAAGAATTAAATACAGTAGGATCTTTTCAAATTGTGACAGTACATTATGACGAAAGGAAATGCCATTGCATAACAGACTGTTAAACTCAAGCAGTTCAGGAAACTTAAAACATTTGAGGAAACATTGCTTTAAAGGAAGAGTTCACCCAACAAGAAACATTCGATCATCATTTAGTCACTTGTTCCAAACAAGGTTATTTCAGTAAATGAAAACCACATCTAAGACTAAAACTGGCAAAAAAAATCTATACATTTTGTTAACTAAAATAAAATACAAAATTCACAATATACAGTTGAAGTCAGAATTATTAGCCCCCCTTTGATTTTTTTTTCTTGTTTAAATATTTTCCAAATGATGTTTAACAGAGCAAGAAAATTTCCACAGTATGTCTGATAATGTTTTATCTTCTGGAGAAAGTCTTATTTGACTTATTTTGGCTAGAATAAAAGCAGTTTTTTTTTTATAATTTAAAAATGTAACAATTAAAAAAAACCCTATATTTTTTCCCTGATAGTCTGCAGAACAAACCATCATTATACAATAACTTGGCTAATTACCCTAACCTGCCTATTTAGCCTAATTAACCTAGTTAAGCCTTTAAATGTCACTTTGAGCTGTATAGATTGTCTTGAAAAATATCGAGTCAAATGTTATCTACTGTCATCATGAAAAAGATAAAATAAATCAGTTATTAGAAATGAGTTATTAAAACTATTATGTTTAGAAATGTGGGGCTAATAATTCAGGGGGGCTAATAATTCTGACTTCAACTGTATATGATGTCTTGACAGACTTCTTACAAAGTATATTACAATATTTTGAAAATACAAAAATACTAGACACCAAAGTATTTTGATACAACATATTCAGCCATTTTCATAAACCCTATAAAATACAAATTACAATATGCTAATTTGTATTTAAAATACATATTTAAAATACATGTAACGTTAATACTGTCCATCCCTGTTTGTGCAAACTGTGTAAACACTAAACTTTGCTCTGGTCAACACTGGACATGTTTTGTTAAAGGTGCAGTGAAATTAAAATAAAGTTTTTTAAATGTTAACATCAGTATGTTAGTCTTCAAGGATATCTATAAGCCAGTGTGGCACAAAACAATGACAAAATTCCAGTTTAGAAAACCAATATATAAACATGTAAAGCTTGTAGTTTGTCATTTCCGCTTAAACGTATCAACATTTTTTTCACGTCACTAGTGTTGTCACGATACTGGAATTCGATACCAATCGGTACTGGAATGTTAAAAACGTCAATTTCCCGCTTACATTTGAGGACGTTCTTTAACAGGGAGAAAAATACGAGTCGCAAGTTATGAAGTATTAAGCATTTTAATTCAACTGACAACCAATCACACTCATTTCTGTTGAGCATGTGAACACAATGGCAAATGGCTGTTTAAGAACCTGATCAATGTTAGCAGGAAATGGACGTTTTTTAATTTTTCAGTACCGATTGGTATCAAATTGCAGTATCGCGTCATCACGGCGCGATTTAGGCTGTATCATTTCAAAACAAATTTGAAGACTCCTTTAAATACGTCCTTCGTTTTCAAGGTAATGAAGGACACAACCAATGGATCCTTCGTCGCCTCGAACATCCAAAGACTCATTGTGCGCTGATAACGGCAGAATGTTTTTAAAAGAAAACTCCGGATTAAATGTATGAAATAGGTTTATTTTACTTGGATATCTTAAAAAAACATGTTAAAAACAAAATGAGTATGACGTGTCTTACTAAAAAGTGATTTTATAGACCGTTTACATTTTTATCTGTACATGTATGGATTAAACAAGTCTTCATCCTTCGGATAATTTAGCCTCTAATGAAACGCAGCTATTTTCTTTTTATTTGATGCACTTGAGCTCAACCACTCTCACTGGCAGGTAAAACCAAATGCTTTTGGCTGCTCTTTTGAAAGTGGAAGAGCTACACTATGTCCCGCCCTCTCTGTTTTTCAGTTAAGATTATGACAAATATCGAATAAAAAAATGCAAATTTTTAATGCACTTCATAGGACCTTTAACTTTGATATATTATCAAAACTAAAACTGAAATTATATATAAAAAAATAAATAGAAAAGTGTTAAAAATAATAAAAACTTAACTAAAAGTAACAAAACCATTGTTAACACTTTTTTTTGATGGTCCATTTGAGTATTAGTAATATCTACTGATACTGCTCCTTCAACAGACATTTAATTGACTATAAGAAACTTTGCAAGTACATGTCAACTTACACTAACCCTAACCTCAACCCTAACCCTAATCTAACAGTCTACTAATAATCTAATGAGAATTAGCTGGCATGTAGATGCAATGTAAATTAAATTCAACAAACGAACCATCAAAATAAAGTCTGTGTGATCAACCCATTAAATAAATTAAGTAAAACTAAACTGAAATGAACAGAAATTTAAAAATAGTACTAAAGTAAAAACTAATTTAAAGATGCAATGGTTCCAAACCCGTGTATGTTTCTTTCTTCAGTTGAACACAAAAGATATTTCAAATGTTGGAAACCAGTGACTTTTATAGAACTTATAAAATACTATAAACATTCTTCAAAATATCTTCTTTTGTGTCCAATAGAAAAAAACTAAAGGTGATAAAGATCAATTATCATCTTTTATTTACAAAATGAATACATTATAAATATGATCATGTTTTATTATGCAATAAAAGAGAAGTGGCCAAAAATAGTGTGGCTGAAGGGGCAAACTGATGTCAACAGAAGAACCGCCACTCCAAATGCAAATGGTCAGACTTTGGTAGAAGATTACCAAAACAAACATTTTTGTCAGTGGATTGATTTACATGGATTAGTTGCTCACCTAAAGAGTAACAATGTGCTCTAGAAAAACAAACAGTGTACATTTTGCTGCTGCATGGACTATGAAGGGATATTTGATCTAAAAAAAAGTTGTCACCATTTACAAATCCTCCATTTGTTCCAAACCTGTCAGAGGCTCTATCTTCTGTTGAACACGAAAGAAGATATTTAGAAAAATGTTGAGGTAAAAAAAAACAACCAATGACTTCCATAATAATTTTGGATGTCAATGGTTGCTGGTTTCCAACATTCCCCAGAAAATCTTGCTTTGTGTTCAACTGGAGAAAGAAAGTCATTATCACTTAGAACCACTCCAGCGGGAAATAATAGGTCATTTGTTGTTAAAATATTCCTTTAACAATATAGGTCAAAAACTAACCAGAATGTTTGCATTTGCTATTGGCTTCTCAAACTAAACACCAGTGTAAATGTCACTGCAGATTTAAATTTGCTCCAATAATCTCCCTGGGATGTAAATGTTCCTTTTTTTTTTTTTTTAAAGGTCAACATTGACCATTGCACTCGCGAGGAGATCAAGAGATCATTGGCCAAGCCTGACCTCGGGTGTTTTGACAAGGCAGAAAAGCTTGTGTACAGACTGATGGAGGAAGACTCTTGTCCACGCTTCCTCAAATCTGAAGCTTTTCAGAACCTGAGGAACATGAGCAGGAACCCAATGTAGACCTGAAAGTTCATTCGCTGAAAAAGCACTTCTGAATGAGCTGGCACACTGAAAGAGGACATGCTGTGGGCACGTGGTTTAGAGGAAATGACTGAGGAGAACAGAAAGCGTGGCTTGCAGACGCTCGACTTGATTGCGTTTGATTGATAAGATGAATGAGAAGAAGTAAAACGGAAATCATCTAGAATGGAGGTTGAGGAGAGATGAGCTGGTTGTTTTTTGAAATGGGCGCTTTTCTATAAATGATAGTTTTGAAAGTCAAATTCGATTTCAGAAAAGTTGTTCTAGGGCAAAATAAACATGACTAGTGTTTGAGTCACATATGTTTTTGTGTTTGTGTGTGTGTGTGTGTGTGTGTGTGGTCTTTTATAGTTTTTAATTATTATTTTAATTATGCTAAAAATTTTAAAGACATAATTGAGAAGACATGTGGGACCTTATTTCAAACTTTAATATGCATATAAGAAAAATAATAACAACAATACTAATAATAAGTGTTACAGTTTCCTCCAGTCAAAAGACATGCGGTATAGGTGAATTGAATAAGCTAAATTGGAACGCCATTGCAAAGGTAACAGAGGTGATGATGGTAACACGGTTGACTTTTATACTTTAATTTGATATTATAGCGCCTGTGTTAAAATTCATAAATGTACTTGTTTGACATTTTAATGGCTTTATCTGTGTAAATGTATGGAATTCAAGAATAATAAAAGGTTTACAAAATAAAATAATATCTTACTATAAAAATTGCTAATACATTCCCATGACCAAACTAACAAAAAATGAGAAAACATTCTACTTAATAGTAACATTAATGACATATTAATAACATTTTTTTCAAATGCCTATTTTATACAGTAAATATTCATCAAAGACCGCAACACCAAAGCTGACACAAAGCTTTTTTAATTTAATAAATTAGTATTTTTGGAGTTTTGGTGTTGCCGCCTTTGATGAATATTTACTTTGCACCTTGTGCGATTTTTGGCTGAGCACCCAGTTAAGAGGGATGTGCGTGCTTTTGTACAGTTTTTTCATTATTTTATACAGTAAAAAATGATTATTGTATTGTATCTTACCCCACCCCTAAACCCAACACAATTTAACACAATTAAACACAATCAACACAATTTTGAATGTCAAAAGATTCCACTATGTTTGATTATTAATCATTTCGAATAACAAGGACACTGGGCATGTCCTTATAAACCACCTTAAGATTGTGGCTCCGACGCAATCTCACAGTATTTCGTAACTTTTTGATTTAGTGGCTAATTTATATAAATTTGTATGATCTTATTTGTGCAATTGAGAACGATTTGCTCATCCCCCAATGACGGTTGGGTTTAGGGGTGGGGTTGGGTCCCATGCCTCCTTTTTAAAATCATTTATCTTTGTATGACTGAACTTGTATTAGCCACTAAACGTACAAAACGTAAAAGTTACATTTCCTTGTGAGATCAGTCTGGTGACTCCTACAGGTCATGGCCATGTCATTATATGATTTTGTCCCCGTAAACCACATAGGCAAGTACACACTCACTCACACATTGGATCAAAACTTTTTTAAAGTCGTCCACCTAAACCTATACAGCATATGATGATGGATGACATATTTTTTAAGTTCACATTTGTTTTTACGAAAATCAGGGTTATTCTGCCAAATTCAATTCAATTTAATTCCTGTTTATTTATTATAGCGCTTTTGACAATGTAGATTGTGTCAAAGAAGCTTAACATAGTTCTAGTAAAGACCAGATTCAGAGTTGAAAATGTTATACAAATACTTCTCCGGAATACCATGCTATTGTATTATGCAAAATTAATATAAACATGTTTCTAAATCTTTAAATGACAACAATTTTGTTTTACATTTGGAAGAAATGTCACCAGTGCTGTACACCAATACTATACACTCACCGGCCACTTTATTAGGTACACCTTACTAGTACCGGGTTGGACCCCTTTTTGCCTTCAGAACTGCCTTAAACTTCATGTCATAGATTCAACAAGGTACCATAAATATTCCTCAGAGATTTTGGTTCATATTGACATGAGAGCATCACACAGTTGCTGCAGATTTGTCATCTGCACATCTATGATGCAAATCTCCCGTTCCACCACATCCGCAAAGTGCTCTATTGGATTGAGTTCTGGTGACTGTGGAAGCCATTTGAAGACAGTGAACTCACTGGGATGTTCAAGAAACCAGTCTGAGATGATTCGGGGTTTATGACATGGTGTGTTATCCTGCTGGAAGTAGCCATCAGAAGATGAGTACACTGTGGTCATAAAGGGATGGACATGGCCAGCAACAATGTTTAGGTAGACTGTGGCGTTGACACAATGCTCAATTGATACTAATGGGTGTGTCAAGAAAATATCCCACACAGCATTACACTACTAGCACCAGCCTGAACCATAGATACATGGCATGATGAATCTATGTTTTCTTGTTGTTGATGCCAACTTCTGACCCTGCCATCTGAATGTCGCAGCAGAAATCGAGACTAATCAGATCAAGCAAGGTTTTTCCATTCTACTAATGTTCAATTTTGGTGAGCCTGTGCAAATTGTAGCCTTAGATTCCTGTTTTAGCTGACAGGAGTGGCACACGATGTGGTCTTCTGCTGCTGTAGCCCATCCGCCTTAAGGTTGGATGTTTAGTGCCTTCAGAGTTGCTCTTCTGTATACCTCGGTTATAATGAGTGGTTATTTGATTTACTGTTGCCTTTCTATCAGCTGGAACCAGTCTGGCCATTCTCCTCTGACCTCTGGCAATAACAAGGCATTTGTGCCCACAGAACTGCTGCTCACTGGATATTTTGTCTTTTTCGGACAATTCTCTGTGAACCCTAAAGATGGTTGTGGTTAAAAATCCCAGTACATCAGCAGTTTCTGAAATACTTAGACCAGCCCGTCTGGGTCACCTTTCTTCCCAATTCTGATGCTCAGTCTGAACTGCAGCAAATCGTCTTGACCATGTCTACATGCCTAAATGCACTGAGCTGTTGCCATGTGATTGGCTAAATAGAAATTTGCATTAACGAGGAGGTTTTGTACAGGTGTACCCAATAAAGTGTTTATTAATAAAGTCTAATAATATTAATAATAAGCTGTGTATTATTACTTTTATTATTTTTTTATTATTATTAAACATTCTCACAATAAAAACAACAACAACCAAAAATACTAGACAGTTATTGACATTTGGATCAGACATTTAGTTAATTCCAATTGTGATCCCAAATCATTTCATAATACATGACACCATTAATTTTTCTCTTCTACATTTTTACAAGTTGTGTAAATCTCTTTTCAGTCCTCCAGTATGTAGAGTCCAAAAAATCCTGCCATCTTTACGATCAGACACACAAACATTGCAGAGGAGCCCAAGATCTATTTTTAGACTCTCCACATTCAACCCTGACTAATTATGAGCAGAAAACCAACTCAGAGAAGACGTTTTTCAAGCTCCGTGAACAACTGTGTTTTGGTCACATGTCTGATTTCAGCTAACTGATGCATAGAGATGAGCCTGAAGCTAAAGACGTTGCCATAAAATACAATAATAATCCCTGTCAGCGCTTGACCTCACTGTGACAAAGACGGACTTTCTCAAGTTGAAGACTTAAAAAGGCAATTCTAAGAATAACTGTGTTTGATAAACCTAAGGCTCTACCAAAACAGTGGTCTGATGCATGATGGATCGCCTTCAGCTTTATGGCCTTCTTGGGGAAGGTAATTCAGCCATGAAGACAGCAATGTTTTTAAGTGCACTGGAAATTACACTGAGCTTAATGGATTAAGATGCTTTTTTAATATTGCAGGATTACTGGGTGCACATTATTTGGTTTGATGAGTGGGAGAGAACAAAATTGCATAAAAAACCCATCAAAATGCTTATCGATTTGACATCTGTTGCCCACCTTGATGTCAAAATTACATCAAATTGTCATCTAACATTGGCGTCAAAAACCATTACAAGATAAGTCTTTATTCTATGTTAACAACCGCCTGGTTGTACTTTATCCCACTTATTACTTGCCACAAAACATAAAAAAGACACAATACATCGTTCTGAACTATAATAGTTTAATAATTCTTTATTTAAAGTAGTGGTGGGCCTTTATTGTCAAGTAGCGGTGGGCAGTGCTGTGTTAACGCAAAATTCTTATCGGGCAACAAAAATAAAATTGCCGCTAATCAATTCTCAAAGTTGGGTTGGGAGCTGGGTCTATTCTACGCAAACTATGATGACTTTCACCTTGATATTTTAGCGCGGACGTATACCTGGCTGAATTGTACTGTAGGTGGCGAGAACAAGTCTTCGAATCTTCTTGTATTCCTACTGTGAAATAACCACATCAAACATGACGTGCTAACATGGATGCAGTTCACTAAAGTGAATTTGATTAATGTTAGCTCCACATCTAACTATCAGGCACCTGTAGAGTTTATGCGTTCGAGTAAAACATATACAAATAAAATGAACTGGGTGCTTTTTTAAATGAATGATGGTGAATAAAAATCAAAACAATGAGCCTTCTGACAAAAAGAGTGCCCTTCTGAATCAAATCAGCAGGATGCCCTTCTGGATCTTTCACTTACTTTTAAGACACTACTGACTATGCTTACATGAACATCTGTGATCTAGTTATTTGCCTTAAAAGACAATAACATAATTAAGGTGTTTACGTGAAGTTCTTTCATATAAGATACTGTATTTTTGGGTGACTTTAACTACAGTTCGGTAGTTTCGCAGTCACTCATGAACATTTTATCCATGCCCCATGACAAACTGGGGTATTAGACACAAATAAGGAGTAAGGACTGGTAAGAGTGTTATGGATTGTAATAACGCACGCCAAATGGAAAGAAAAAGACTTCCACATTTTGCAATGTGTTTGTGTGTGTGTGTTTGTGTGTGTGTGTGTGTGTGCGGTCCTTTACTGACAGCCGTGTGTGAGGATCTTGTCGGAAAATGTGGCGAAAAGTTCCACATGACGGTAATAGTTTGATTGCGGTGTTTACTTCAATAATGCCACTAACATCTGCATACTCCACGTCTTAATTCCATTTCTGTGTAGTACAGTTATGACTTTAGTCGGACTAAGGTGATCAAAAACCGCTGTTTTGAGCTATGTAGGCCTACAGTTCAAAATTCATGTTTAACTGAATAAACAGTTATTGAACATCATTTATTTTTGTCACCAATTATCATAATAGAACAGTTTCTCAAACAGTTTGTGATGCATTTTGGAAACAGGAGATAAGCCCCTGGTCTAATGCGCCACCTGGCTTGAGAAACCTGTTCTCAAAGACTTACTTTTAGTCATTATTTGTGTAGCACACATATTCTGAATGCCTTTGGCAGAATTCAAATGAGCCATTTTAATCTAGATTAATCTAGATTAATTCCAAGATTAAAGTGAGATTAATCTAGATCAAAAATGTATCTATGCCCACCTATAATTTAAAGGCAAAACTGATAGAAACAAAAATGGCGGAATGGAGCATATACACTAACCTACGTATTATTCAGTGACAAGATGGTGCCAAACAGTGAAAAACAGTGGTTTTACAGACAAGCATGTAAATATGTATATGAGGCACTGATGGTGAGCCTGTGTTATTTAGCGGTTGTTATCTGGGATTATCTCGCGACTGATCAATCAGAATCAAGTTTTCCAGAGTCATGTAATAATCGAATGTAGCATATTGCACGAATAATTAAATCCAACATTATTTTATACTTCCTATACCTTCCTTTCTCATCTCAACACAACATGTTGTCACTCAGAATTGAGACTGATGTGAAATCATGTTGTAACACAGCCAAAAGGAAATTAATTGCAAAGGCATCCGATCATTGGCCAAACGTTTCATCAATCTGAGAGTTACCCACTTTCAGTCACGTCCACCAATCTCGCTGCCAATCTGCCTATTATCTGTGGCCTAAAACACATACTGAAAGGAAATGAGTAACGTTCAAAGGCGCTGGCGTCGCCTGAGGCAGAAAATTACTCAATTGCGCACAATGGAGAAGCAGAGAGTGTGAAAGTATGTGCGCTGGTCAGGTGACTGTGAGGATTTACACACTAACACATGGAGACCAGTGTCAACACTCGGCTGACAATACCCATTTATGGAGAAGTCAACATATGGAGAAAGTTACTTAATACAGGGTTCCCACACCTTGGTTAACTTCAAACTCAAGGACCTTTCAAGTACTTTCAAGTTCCAGAACTCTCACAGATGCAATATATTGTGTGACACATTACACAGTGTTCTCCTGTAAGATATATTGCTACAGTTTTCATGTGTCAAACACAACTTTACAATAAAAAATTCATTCATTTTCTTTCGGCTCAGTCCCTTATTTATCAGGGGTCACCACAGCGGAAAGAACCGCCAACTATTCCACCATATGTTTTACACAGTGGATGCCATTTTAGCCCCAGCCCAGTACTGGAAAATGCAATAAAAAATTCTTTCATTTATTTTTAGCCATGAGAGAGATCTGATATTATATTTGTCATATTTCTGTTTTGTGTAAAACTGATGAACATAACACATCCTATACTGCATTTTTAAATGATTTGATAATACATTTTTGCATGGATTCCATTGAAAAGAGCTCACAGGTTCATTTAACCAGAAGTTTGAAGGTTTATGAATATGCCTTCATGTTTTTCTTGCATTATCCTAACAAGCAAAGCATTTCAAATTCAAAGTAATTCAATTTAAAATGTTGTATTAAATAAAATATTTAGGGAAGAGATTATCAGAAGTTTCATGGGCATGTGAAAGTCATGACCAAGTAAAAAACTTGGTGTAAAACATGATAAGCAACACATAATGTGCAGTAAGCAAGAATGCAGAAAAGTGTTGGCAAAATAACACATTAATGAACCATAATAAATTATATGGAACCTTTTCCATACATTTTTTAACATTTTTTTTAATTTATTCCAACACAGAATAAATTCAAGTACTTATAAGAACCTGTATCTGTGTATATTTATTTTCCACAACTTTCCAGGGTATTGACATTTTTCCCTTCAGATTCACAAACTTTCAAGGATTTCAAGGATCCTTGCGAATCCTTTTAATATTGATCAATGCACATTGAACCAAGACACTACAGACCAAAATGCGAGAAAAATAAGCAATATATACTAAATAATCAAATGAGGGTGCACAGAAGTAAATCTTAGAAAAGGTTATTAGAAGTGATGTTATGTTATTTAATCACTCCATAGTTCAGAAAATACTGCAAACACAATTTGTTTTTTTGCTAAATAAAATGTTGTATATAATTAGGAGCGTAATATATGAGCAAATTCCTTAGTAAAAACATTTAGAATCCAGATAGGAATAAAACTGTGTATTTTTGGTTTGTGAGTGAAGTTTCCCAGCAGGCACTGGACATCAGATTGACTTTGCACCCCAACGTTGTGGCGATGTTGCATTTAGTTTGAAAATGAAAATCGGGTTGACATCAGAACTAAACGTCAGGCCGAATCAATGTCCAACGTCCAAGGTCTAATCATGTTACACCTTGAAGTTTTGTGAACAATACCACTATGACGTCTATCAGATGTTAGATTTTAAACGAATAAACGTCAGCATTTGATGTTAATATGACATTTGTTTAAGATGTTGGCTTGGTGTCGGATTTTGGCCACTTTCCAACACAACTTAAAATCAACCAAATATCAATGTCATTTGACGTTATTATTTGACATTAGGTATGCCACGGTTCTCAATATAATATTGAACCGTATGGTACGACCTCCACGGTTCAATAAGCGCTTGTGAATTTTGGTTTTCTCGCGGTTTTGGGTTTAAATAATTTATGTGCGTTTCATATCTGCCCGAATGGACTGTGTGTGCCTGTAAATCCATGAGCTGAGATGAGGAAACTCCTCCCCGCGAGTAAATATCCAATCACTTTGCTCTAAAGTTAGGGGGCGCTCGACCATCATTCCACACTTTAACATTGTGAGCGGTGGTAAAGTGAGGCTGAGGCAAAAGTACAAGGAAGTGCCGGCAAAGTGAGACAACAGTACGAGTAAGCGCCGGCGTCTTTCAAATCTGCGGTGTGAGGACATTTCGGTTTTGCCGGTAAGAATAATGCCAATAAAAGAAAAAACGGTGAACAAGAAATAACTGTGTGCAAGTATTGTTTTACACGTAAAACCATGACTGCACATCTGCAACGCCATCACCCAGCAATATCACTGTCTAAAGGCAGGATAGCAGAGAATGTAATAAAGTCTTACAAATAGCAACAATCCCTCGCTGAATCTTACAAGCAAACATACCCAACTGGTTCCAAGAGACACATAAAAATAACAAAGGCAGTGCGGGTGTTTATTGCTAAAGATTTGCAGCCGTTTTTGGTGATTGGAGATGTGGGCTTTTGTCATTTTATAAAAGCACTCGATCCGCATTACAGACTACAGTCTCGCATTTTTTCAGCACCAAGATAATTAAGATGGTTTATTTATGTTTACTTAAGTACAAATAAGTTTTTTTGAAATGGCCAATTTTTCTTTATTAACTTCACATGTATGTTTATTTTCAAAGTGTAGGATTTTATGTGTTGCCCAGTTTGTACATGGGCTACCAGCAGCTGTGAGATTTCAGTGTTAATTTTTTTATACAATACACTAGGAACTAGTGTACTTTTGCTTTTGGCTTTTAAGTAAAACAAAATGAGTATTGCAATAAATCATTTTATTTTTTTCTCCTAAACCTCTTACTGTTCCTATTGCCTATAGACAAAAAAAAAAAAAAAAAAAAAAAACATGTGTCAAGCCATGCGAACCGAACCGAAAACCAAAACCGAGGTATGTATTGAACCGTGGGCTAAATGTATTGTTGCATACCTATTAGACATCAAAATAATGTTGTCCTTAAACACTGACTAGACACTGAATTTTGGTCACCTGACGTCACAGCATAAATCTCAACTAATATTAAAGTCTTATGATGTTGCGTGCCTACTGGGTAAAGTGTATATTTATGACTCGTGCGGGAGAAAAAAACTCATATGGTGAAAACAGCCTTTGAAAATACACACTGAAATTTAAATCTACAAACACAAAATAAAATTATGCAGTAAAAGAACACTTAAATGTGTATTCTGAATGATTTCTTTACAGGAGACTGAAAAAACACTGAATTATTATTTTCTTTTAATATAATGAATTATTATGAAGGAACATGTATTTGTGTAGTTGCACCACAGGACTAGGCCCATACGGAATCTGCGCGCACAGAAATAAACAGATCTTTAAACTTGTTATTAAGTCTATTCATCTACTTGTGTAAATGTGTGTATATGGGCGACGCGGTGGCGCAGTGGGTAGCACTTGCCTCACAGCAAGAAGGTCGCTCGTTCTAGCATCGGCTGGGTGAGTTGGCATTTCTATGTGGAGTTTGCATGTTCTCCCCGTTTTCACGTGGGTTTCCTCCAGGTGCTCCGGTTTTCCCCACAAGTCCAAATACTTGTGGTACAGGTGAATTGATTGACCGTAGTCAATGAGTGTGTGAATGAATGTGTGGATGTTTCTTAGTGATGGGTTGTGGCTGGAAGGGCATCCGCTGAGTAAAAACATATGCTGGATAAGTTAGCGGTTCATTCCGCCGTGGCAACCCCAGATTAATAAAGGGACTAAGCCGAAAATGAATGAATGAATGTGTGTAAAATTATATTTATTCAGTTTTTAAATTAATTTCGGTAATAATATTGGCTAATATGAAAGTGTTCAGACTTATTTACAATATTGTTTGTAAAGTAATACTTTCTGTCTTTTAGTATAATAAATTTAATATATTATATGAGACTTGCTTTGTTTACCAACTAAGTGGATCCTATTGGATTTGCATTGTAAACATTAAATAAATGTTATATATGTAATATTAAATAAATGTTATATATATATATATATATATATATATATATATATATATATATATATATATATATATATATATATATATATATATTTATTTATTTTATTTTTTTATTATTATTTTTTATTTTATTTTTTTTACAAAATTCTGCACAGAAATAGCAAAAAATTTATTCAGATTCTGTCTGGCCACACATAACATAGCACAGTCTGGTAAAATTGTCTCTTTATAAAAATAAATTACCTAATATATTTCAATATATTAAAGGTAAAGGTAGTCACCTTTACATGCAGTCATAAGAGTATGTGCTTGATTCATTTATGCTGGTTACACCACACGTCCTTGATTCAAGAAATAAGCTAAAACATTTTTTCATTGCTAAAAGGGAATGTTTTATGCAAGTAAATGAATTGATCGGGTTTTAAAACCTTCTGAGGGCTGTTTTGTTGAAAGTAATGTGTAGATTTTGTCCTTTTTAGAAGGATTATCATGGCTTCCAATGGGTTAAGTAATGATATTTCAGATTATATATGTTAAATAAATTCAACTGCATTGTATTTTTCTTTGTGGTGGGTCATATGCAATTCAAAATTTCAAAGAGTTTCTCTCTTTTTAATAAACAAAAATGTGTAAATGCACAAAAACATGAACAGTTCAGATGCAAAAACCTGCAAGTGCCATCTTCTAACTTTAGCATTTTTCTGAGCCTCCTGTGTTCTTATTTATTTTATTTTAAACTTAAAGCCAACAAAAAAACCTATTTTCAAAAAGAGCTCAATTTAGGAGACGTGGATGCATTTCTTCTAAACTCCCATTCCTGATATGGTTTTACTAAAACTTTTGCACCCCCAAAACTCTGAATGTGAAAATAATAAAAAAAAAAAATTCTGAATAAAGCACAAGAACCAGATCTTCCATTCAACCCAGATAAACAAATAGTCCCTCATTTTCCTCCATGTTTGCAGAATAGCTATTTAACACCGCCATGAAAAACATAAAAACAAAAGGAAACCAGCACCAAAGCACCCCGACCATCTCATTTGACTCTCATTTCCATCTGCGCGCCTTTACGATGTGTCCCCATAGCGTCTACGTCCACAGATTACTGAAAAACCCAAAGCATGCAAAGCTGTCATTTGCATGTTAGCAGGTACAAATCTAAAAATATGAAGAAGCTTTTCGCACATGAGCAGCTGTGGAGGAGGAGGAATCGATGGGGCTTCCTCTTTGGTGACACACAAAAAAAGAAAAAGAAAAAGCATAAAAAAGCAGAGCCAGATACACAGAAGGCAAACCTGAAGAGCACCAGCATGAGGATTTCTGGCCAATAAAGCCCTGGATCTACCATGTCTGGCCTAATTCAAGCTTTCCCAGCGCATTTCAGCATGGACAGAGACGATTGCAGGAGAAACAAGACCTTGTAAGTGTCGTCTTCTTCACAAGGGAGTGTATTGTGAGGGGTTTTAGGGTAGCTTTGCATGTGTGAAATGCCGACAACAACGCTGACTTTCTCTCCATAGAGGAAAGAACCTCATGTGCCGATTAAAGTCAATGTTCGCCGGTTCGTCCGCTCCGGAGAGGTGAGGGGATGATAAAAAGTGATATAGTGGATGTGTGACAGGGTTTCTGCAGGTTTCAGCCCTATATGGTTAAATAAATAAAAAATGATAAAATGTCTATAAATATATAGTAAATGTAGGAGTAAGACTCAATTGATTGACTTTTTTTATCAGAAATATATTTTTACTAACGTGGTTAATGAATATATATATATATATTTTTTTTTTGAAAGTTGACACTTTTTAAATGCAAAAAAATATACAAATGGCTAAAATTGTATTTGTAAAAAAAGATACCTATGGTATGTAAACAAAACAATAAAACTATTAAATAGTTTGTATATTTAAAAGAATAAGAATAATTATATACACACACGCATATATATATATATATACATACATACAAACAATAATACATACAAATGTGAGACTTTTAAAGAACTTTAAGGCCCTTATATACAAAATTTAAGACCTATTTCATAATAGTTCTTTACTGATAATATATATTATTATTATATTGTTGCAATTATAGTTGAACATGCAACAAAAAGAACTTCGAAACCACAAAATCAATACAAAAACAGGTTGTAGCCATATATATATATATATATATATATATATATATATATATATATATATATATATATATATATTCTAAAATGAATTGACATTTTTTTAAATGCCAAAAAAATATACACATGGCTAAAATTGCATTTGTAAAAAGAAATCTACAGTGTGTAAACAAAAAAGTAAGACTTAATTAAACAAATATTTTTTGTACATAAAGAAAATATTATACAGTTGAAGTCAAAATTATTAGCCCCCGTGAATTATTAGACCGCTTGTTTATTCTTTCCCGAATTTCTGTTTAACAGAGAGAAGATTTTTTTAGCATTTTTCTAAACACAATTGCTTTAATAACTCATTTCTAATAACTGATTTATTTTATCTTTGCCATAATGATAGTAAATTATATTTGACTAGATATTTTTCAAGACACTTCTATACAGTTTAAAGTGACGTTTAAGGGCTTAACTAGGTTAATTAGGTTAACTAAGCAGGTTACACTATTAAGAAAAAATATAGCTTAAATGGGCTAATAATATCGTCCCAAAAATGGTGTTTAAAAAATGTAAAACTGTTTTCATTCTAGCCAAAATAAAACAAATAGGACTTTTTCCCAGAAGAAAAAAATATTATTAGACATACTGTGAACATTTCCTTGCTCTGTTAAGTACTCTTTAAGATCCATATATACAAAATTTAAGACCTGTATAATAATGATTCTTTACCAATAATTAGTCAAATTATAGTTGAACATGCAACAAAAAGAATTCAAAACAAAACCCAAAATCAATACGAAAATTGGTTTCAGCCCTGTATGGTTAAATAAAAAAAATGATAAAATGTCTATGGATAAAATGTATTATGTTACAGTAAGACTCAATGGATGGATTTTTTTTTTAAATCGGAAATATAGTTTCACTAACATGGTTAATGTATTCGATTGTCAGAAATCAATTGACACTTTTTAAATGCTAAAAAAATAAACAAATGACTAAAATTGTATTTGTAAAAAGTAACCTACAGTATGTAACAAAAAATAATTAAACAAATACATTGTTTGTATATAAAAAATTAATAATAAATACATATATACAGTTGCAATCAGAGTTTTAAACCCCCTAAAATGTTAGCCGCCCTGTTTATTTTTTCCGTAATTTCTGTTTAAACGAGAGATTTTTCTAAACATAATAGTTTTAATAACTTATCTCTAATAACAGATCATTGCCATGATGACAGTAAATAATATTTGATTAGATATTTTTCAAGACACTTCTATACAGCTTAAAGTGACATTTAAAGGCTTAACTGGGTTTATTAAGTTAACTAGGCAGGTTAGAGTAATTAGGAAAGTTATTGTATAATGATGGTTTGCTCTGTAGACTATTGAAAAAAATATATATAGATCAAAGGGGCTAATAATTTTGACCCTAAAATAGTTTGAAAAAAAAGCTGCTTTTATTCTAGCCAAAATAAAACAAATAAGACTTTCTTCAGAAAAAAAAAAATATTATCAGACATATGTGGAAATTTCAAACATCATTAATTGTCAATTGTCAAACATCATTTGGGAAATATTTTTAAAAGAAATAAATTCAAAAGAGGGCTAATAATTCTGATTGCAACTGTATACTCATTTGATAATCATTTTTTACCAATAATATTAGGGCTGGGCGATTTGGCCTAAAACTAAAATCTCCATTAATTGAACATTTTAACTCAATTATGACTAATAAACGATTATTTTATTTGTTTATTTACTTTATTTTTTTGCCCTCACAGTTCACTGGCAAGTTTTTTATGCCTTCTAATGGCATCTTTGGAGCCAATGTAGAGCAAAGTAAGGCTCAAGAATGGGTCCATTGTCCTACTTGACCAGAGATCAGATGTGGCTGCAAAAATAACAGAGCGGGGTCACGTGACACGTAGGGAAAGCAATTGAAAAAAATCGTCCTGGAAAAATTGGCTCGATTATGGGTTCTGCATGTCGATTTTGATTACTTTTAGATTAATTGCCCAGACCTAAATAATATACAGTCCAATTATATTTGAACATGCAACAAAAAGAACTTCAAAACCACAAAAACCAATACAAAAACACATTTAAAATACTTTTTAATCATTTATACCGTATAAAGATAAGTTACTTTATTAAAAAGTTCAAAACTTTACTTATTTTTATCAGGTATATTTTTAAGTTATACAAATTATAACTTGACGTTTTAGTCATTTTAATTGGTGTAAGTTGAAATTAAGTAAGTTCAATTTGATACAACTCAAAAATTGAAGACAGCAGCAAATGTTTTGCATTAATATAATTAAAAACATTAATTAAATTAACATTAAAGACATTTAAGACCTGGAGCACAACAACAAAGTGCGATTTAAGACTTTTTAAAGGCCTAACATTTTAATTCTGGCATTGATTTGAGGCATGTTAAGACCTGTGGAAACCCTGTGTGAGGTCAAAAATAGTTTGAGACAAGAGATATTGCTTGTAATCCGGTCAACTAATCAAACCTGTCTGATCCCATCAGGCTAAGTTTAGAAGACACCCAACAATGGTCTCAGTCTCTGGAGCGACTCCTCGGGTCCAAATGTAAGGCCTTTTTTTTGTAAGTTTATTTTTGGCACTGGTAAACTGGAACATAAATTAAAGAGGTGCTGTTTGCCTCCTCCAGATGGCCTGGCAACTTTCCGCACCTTTCTGAAATCAGAGTTTAGCGATGAAAATATCGAATTCTGGTTGACCTGCGAGGATTATAAGACGATCACATCATCCCATAAGATGAGCTCTAAGGCCAGGAAGATCTTTGAACAGTTTGTTGAAGCAGAGTCTCCGAAAGAGGTAAAAGACACAACACTGTTGATCTGCACACTGTCATTCATAATGGTAAAAATGCTTTCACTTAGTACCTAAAGGCACACATGTCAGTACCAAAAGGTCCATATTGGTACCTTAAAGTACATACTAGTACCTTTCGAATGGGTACCAGCTTTTTTAATTGCTGAGAGTGATTAATTATTGACGCCATTTACAATAGAAATGCTATGGAGATAATTTTATATGTTCAATATTTAAATAACTCAAATATGCATTAATATTTAGTCAAAATGTACTGTTACAATTTAACAATACAATCAAAATGTGTATAAACAATTGCAATATGCTAATACATATTCATAATTAAAGTATTTACATATTTGTTTTGCCACAGTAATAATAATAAAACCTTTTATAAGTACTATAAAAACCAAATAAGTACATGTGTAACAAACTATTAATATCTATCAAATAACAATACAGTATCTAATATAAATAATCAAATATTACTATTTAAATTTAAATAAATAATTTAAAATTAAATAAAAAACTAAAAAAGTTATAATAATTTAATCACCACTAGATTTTTATTGAAATGAAACTCTATACAAAGCTCATTTATTTATTTATTTATTTATTTATTTATTTATTTATTTATTTATTTATTTATTTATTTTATATTATTCAAAAAACTGACCCTGCATCCACAGGACATAAACATATTGACGTTGTACCCCAACTTCGTGGAGACGTTGGATTTTGTTTGGAGATGAAAATTGGGTTGATGTCAGTGTCAAACGTCCAACCTAAAATCAACCAAATATCAACGTCTAATCATGTTACACCTTGACGGTGTATAGACGTTACCACAATGACATCAGACGTTGGATTTTGGTCACTTTCCAACACAACCTAAAATCAACCAAATATCAACATAAATTGACGCCGCTATGGGACGTCAAAATAACCTTGTCCTTAGAGGCTGGCTAGAGGTTAACTTTTGATCACCTGACGTCATGATCTAAATCTAACCTATTATTAACATCTTATGACGTTTTGTGCCTGCTGGGAAGTTTACCACTGATTGGTATATAGATATTTATATTAATTTTTAGATAAATTTCAGATTACAATAGTTCAGATTACAAACCAGACCAATAAACCCATTGCCCTATAGGACCAAAACCAAACTAAGGGAAAAAATAACATTTACCAAAATGATCCAGTTGGCACCTTGACATCACAGTGATGAAATCAAACACAAAATAAAAGAAGTCAAACATGGTAATCGATTTAATGTCAACTGACGACCTTGATGTCAAAACTGAACTTGCCATCTAATGCTGTGTTCACACCAAACGGTTAAGCACGGATAAATCACGTTATTCATGCGTTAATAGATGCGTTAACATTTTGAGTATAATCGTTTCATTCGCGTGTCAAATTCGCTTTATTTGCGCGTCAAATTCACTTCAGAACAGATGCGGATTCGCAGAACAGATCTATCATGGCTGGGGCTTCTGTCTGCCAGGTGACTCTAGCTTCATTGCTAAATGGCTAACATAGATTTTAATAAGAGAATAGCTTTGTTCATGGGCTTTAGGAGGACTGAAAAACAGAGTTGATTCGCTTGGAGCCGCGTCTGAGTCCACTAAATCCATTCAGAGGTACACCAGCTCTGTAAGTTCATAAACTCCTCCTGAATCTATACCTGGATGATGCAGGCTTTCAGCGGTGCTTCTTACTGAGCCGAGCCCAGTTTGATGAACTGTTGTCAGTGTCGGCAGGAGGATTTTCCCCCTGGACACCAACAACAGGCGCTACATCATAATCACGCCCCCCAAAAGAGCAAGCTCCTGATTGGTTAACCCGACATGAATGTCTGATGAAGTTCAGTTTTTCCAACTCGAGCGTTTAGCGCGAAACACATGATAGGCACGTCAATTGCGCAATGCGCTAAACTCGCGCCACCTCATTCCTGCGAATTGCGTCAGTCGCACCACCTCATTCGCACTTATTGCGCCACAGGATGTCTATTCACATCTTTGCATTGACTTAAAAAGTAAATCACCCGCGCTTGATGCTTCTTCCGCATCTCGTATGAACACAGCATAACACATCAAAAACAGGTCTTCAAATTGATTTTTCACCTATTTTTCACATCAATGTTTGATGTCAATTTGATGTCATTTGAACATTAAGGCAGACTAAATGCATTGTAGAGATACAAAATAGAGTGTATATTTGGAATTTGGAACTAAAACTTTTCCTATAATACTTTTTGTCAATACTTTGGTGGTCAAAAGGACATCAATGTGTAGATGTCAAATAGATGTTAAGATTTTGATCAATTTTCTGTTGTCAATTTGATGTTGTTTTGACATCAAGGTACCTGATTGTGGTCCATTTGCAAAAAACCATGGCTTCTATATTACACATTTGATTTTTTTGCAATTACGTTTGCATATTTTAGACAAAATGTCTTAATATTTGCCCAGTATATATTCCAGTCACTGTAAAAAAAAACAACTATACAATCTCTAAGTTATAATAACGGGTTTTTATGTTAATTTAATTTACCAACTTTTTAAATTACAGATTAAGATTCAACTTGATGTTTGTCTTAAGTATTAAGAGTCAGTTTAATTTAAGTTAAAATAACTACTAAGTTTAATTGTATTAAACTTTTTAAAAAGTTCAAGCAGACTTTTGTTTTTCACAACACAGACTCTGTGTACATGTCTCTTATTTGCATGGCAGATAAACATCGATTATCAGACCCGCGAGGAAATCAAGAGGAAAATGAAGAGTCCAACTGCACAATGTTTCGACGAGGCTCAAAAGATTGTCTACGGACTGATGGAGCGGGACTCTTACCCTAGATTTCTAAGATCTGAGATGTACAAAAGCCTCCTGGAGACGATTGCGGCAGACGATGAAGCGGGATGACTGTGTGGATGTATCAAAAACACTGTACAAAAACTGGAAAGGTCTGGTCTTCCGTCTCGTGGACAGGACCAGAACCACTAAAAATTGAGCCCCTTGAGACCCTAAAACAACCAATAAGGAGACAGTATGGAGCAATGGTTGGACATATGCCATTGATATCAAAGGAAATTGAGAAGTCTGACCAGTTCCTCAAATGAAGGTGCTTCCTGTGTAGATAAAAGCCAGCTCATCCGGTGGTTTCTAAAGCTACATATTTGGGCAAAACACTTTGGGCATAACACTATTGTCTTTTTCCGGCACTTCCAGAATTTCTTCAAGATCTGCTTTGCCATGTGGCAGTTTTTGTAGCTCACATAGAGCAGGGGTGGCCAACCCTGTTCCTGGAGAGCCACCTTCCAACAGATTTCAGTTAATACCCATATCAAACACACCTGAACCAATTAATTAGGAACTGAACACCACATGATAATTACACGCAGGTGTGTATGATATGTTTTGCAACTGAAATCTGCAGGAAGGTGGCTCTCCAGGAACAGGGTTGGCCACCCCTGTAGTAGAGCATGGCATTTATAACGGCAAAAGTTGTGGGTTTGATTGCTAGGGAAAGCAAGGAATGATCAATTTTATACCTTTACTTTAAAAAATGCTGTGTTTTTCAATCCAATGCTGCATCCTAATTTGCATACTTATACTATGTTCGTAAAGTATGCACTGTAGCATTTTTTGTGATGAAAAATTTATACTTTTAAATGTGTAACAAGAGAGCATGCGAGTTTTGGTACAAACTACATTCTCATAAATGGACCGTTGTGTTGCTTACACTGTAAAAAGTGGAGGAATCCACATAATTCCTTCACGTCGTCCCAACGCAAATCAATTAATGATTTTTACAGTTTTAAGTTGAGTGAACATATAACAACTAAGCCGTCCCCAACAAAAACCTCAAGAACTGTGTTGTTTCGGCTTATTTTAATTGGAACTTGACCTTTTTAGCTTTAGTTTTCAGCTCTTAGTAGTTTGAAGAAGCACCAAACTTAACATTTTTTGAGTGTATTTACAGTTGAAGTTAGAATTGTCAGGCTCCTTGAATTATTAGTCCCCTGTTTATTTTTTCCCCAATTTTTTCAAAACATAATAGTTTTTAATAACTATTATTAATAATTATCTTTGCCATGATGACAGTAAATTATATTTTACTAGATATTTTTCAAGACATTTCTAGACAGCTTAAAGTGACATTTAAAGGCTTAACTGGGTATATAGGTTAACTAAGCAGGGGTACGTTTCCCAAACAACGACGTAACTTGCAGCTGAACTATCATAGTACGATGCATCGTTTGGAAAAAGAACTATGTAGTGATGAGTGTTTCCCAAAACCCGCAGTTTCTTTATCCCGGATCCATAGCTTGAACCACGTTAGTTATCTCGTAAAACGCCCATAATGACGCTCTTAACAGGGTGGAGTAACTACTTCTTTAGAGAAAAACACAATTTCTCTGTGCAAATTATATTGTATTACATGCACATGCATTTAAAATAAAATCCAATATTAGATTCGGTAAAAACATGCACTCGCTTTCCATATTAACTGAAATGTAAATAGAACATAGGGCCTATGTTTGCTTTATTAATATTGAGAAGTTTAACATTACATATACCATTCTGAAACATATCACTTACAACAGCTAGCACGTATTGTAATATCCTATAAACCATATAAATAAATAAATAATGAGGCTATTTATTATAAAATTAAATATAATTTTTAATTATTAGAAATGAAGAAATCATACTTTAATAATAATATTAATGATGCTGATAATTATTATTATTAAGTAAATAAAAATAAAAATAAAAATTGTTTATTTAATTTTTATTTTTTTGAAAAGTCTACTTTTACAATTTGACATATTTAAACTACGGCAGAAAGTCATAAATAACCTACTATAAATTAAAAGACTTATCGTATCGTTGTTTTCAAAAGCTTTAGAGACGTAACATAAATTCCGCTTTTAATAGGTCACCTACAGCTTTCGCCATGAGGCTGTGTTTAAAATGAGATAAATGTTTTCAAAGTGCACTGCGAAGAGAGCACAATTGTAAACATAAAGATCGCTGAAACTAAACTGTAAAAATAGTTTGAAAGCAAATTACACCTAAAAGAGATGACCTTAATGCTTTAATTGTTAAAATGTTTTAAATGAAAGGTCATAGAGGGGATAAGTGGGAATAGAACACAGCCAGGAACTATGTTTCTAACAACAGCTCCAGAGCAGTAGTTGCGAGTGCTCAAGTTTGCGACACAGTTTGCAAATGTTTGTTGGAGCGACAGATTTGGGAAACGGCAAATCAACAAACTATGTTTGTAACGACGGAACTTGTGACCTTAGTTGGTTAACGATGGTTTTGGGAAACGCACCCCAGGTTAAGGTAATTAGGCAAGTTATTGTATAATGATGTTTTGTTCTGTAGACTATTCAAAATATATCTAGCATAAAGGGGCTAATAATTTTTACCTTAAAATTACTTAAAAAATTTAAACTGCTTTTATTCTAGCCAAAATAAAACAAATAAGACTTTCTCCAGAAGAAAAAATATTATCAGACATACAGAAAACATTTCCTTGCTCTGCTAAACATCATTTGGGAAATATTTCAAAAATCAAAAAAATCAAAGAGGGGCTAATCATTCTGACTTTAACTGTACATGCCCTGTCAATCATCTTGCCATCCATATTTTATCCATATTCTCTTCATATATAATTTCCAACCATATTGGAGATGCATCAGCAGGCTAATCGGCAGAAAAATCTCCCAGGTGTTTGCATAATTATGCATTTAGAAGCCAATGACCAAACTCGTCTTTATAAGTGTTTACATTGTTGTTGCAGATGAAACATAATGCGGAAAACGTGAAATAAATATATTCTAGACGAGGTTACATACTAATAAACAGTCATTCCAACATATTTATTAAAGCCTCTCCGCTAAACTGCAGGTCTTTTGGCCATCCACCATGTTTGTATTGTAGTTTGTTAACACTTTTTACCCACGGTTGTAATTTTAACCGAATTACATCTACTGCTTAATGTATTCTTGGTAATATTAGCGATTAGAGCAAAGCCAATGGAAGGCAAGCCTGAAATGATTAGCCTAAAATGCATAATGGCTAATGCTAATGTGGCATTTTTTGCATTGACAGGCGCCTTTTTTGAATGATTTACCAACGGCCGTGAACGTTTTGCGCGCTGCTTATCCGCAATTGAGCGCTTCGAGTTTTAACTGCCTGCTGCGCCTCTCGTTTTTGTAGTTGTTTGGAAAAGGCATGTTCCGTCTGTCGCGTCTGTTTCATTCTCAGATTAAATGAAAGCAGAGGCAGGGTTTCCGTTGAGGCGACAGCAGTGTTTGTGTTGTCAAGATGACTACTGAGACTTCTAAAAAGGGAGGAGAGGCTAGCGGTCGCTGTTTTGAGTTATCCAGAGCTGTACGACTCACAAATCTTGAATTTCACAATACTATTTAATATTAAATTATCCCAATATCAAAAGTAATACTCTCGCACAGTACCCAGCTGATTCATTCGTTGCCTCGCATACCACACTTTCTTTTTTTTTTGTCAACAAAAAAGGCGGTGTGGTGTGCCTCGTGTTTTTGAAATGTAAAAGCACATTCAGTGTGATCGACCCCTAAAAGCCAGAATTTGATTGGCTAAGATTTGATTTAGATGACGAAGTTAGCAATACACGTTTTCCAATGGTGTGTACTACCAATGCTGTCTCACTGCAATTCGTAACTTTTTTATTTAGTGGCTATTTCGCATTAATTCATACAGTCTCATTCGTACAATTTAGTACAATTGCTTATCCCCCAATGATGATTGGGTTTAGGGGTGGGGTATGGTGCCTCGCCTCCTTTTTACAAGTCGTACATTTCGAATTTTTAAAAATCAAATTTGTACGAATTAGCCATTTAACTGACAAAACGTATAATACTTACGTCTCCTTGTAAGATCAGGCTGGTAATACAGAAGTTTTTTTTTTTTTTTTTCATGTCTCCTATTGTAAGAAAGTCTCTGATCTCCACCTAAAATTTATACCAGAAATAGAACAACATTGGGATACTCATTTCAACATTTTTGAATACTATTTAGAAAGAATATATGCAAATTGGGATGCAGCACATCTTTGGACATATATGGTCACAACCAAATGTTTGTTACAATTTCAGCTCAATAATTGGGTTTGTCTATATGTGTCTAAAACAACTCACCATTTATTAGATTGCTCAATGCAATTTAAGTAACTTCTGAGAAAAACCACCAGCCAAATACATAAAAGCCATGTACTACAAGTTACAAAAAAGCAACTCCAGCTTGTTGGTTGAGGTTGTTTAGACATTTTGAGAAAGGAAGTTGGCATATCCTATTTCGAAACTTATTGCCACACAGATATATAAAGAAAGTGTGACGTAACGACCTGCTAGAAGGTCAAGTTGAAGAGAAAAAAAGAAGTACACTGTAAATCATGCTGGCTACTAAATTTGGGAAAATATAACAAAGGAAAGCGTTGTGGTAAAAAAAATAAATCTAATGGTTAAATTTGTCCATATCTTACTCAAATTTGCGGCAAGCATTTGTTTTGGGGTGTACAGTTGTAGCATGTGTGCCACACACAAAAAACTGTAGGCATTACTTTTAATGTTATTACATTTAATTTAAATTTATACTATTTATTAGCCACAGCCACTGGTTGGATGTTGACTTTTTGCTGTCCACTGTCAGTTTTTGAGGACAAAACAATAAAAATTAGGCACTTTTGACTCATTTTTGTTGTGTTTGGTTTGCTTCATGTCTTTAAAAATTACAGACCAAAGTTAATGTTTTAATACTTAGATATGTGTAATTTCTATATGTAATGTCTATACCTCAGAGTAACTGTATGTAAATGTTTTCAAAAAATATCTATATGCAGCATAATTTAAGTTAATAATGTATTTACAGTCAATAAACAAACATTACTATAATATATGTGAAACATTAAAACACTTGCCATGAACTTCTACTGTCTCTTAAGTTATGGTTATCTACATCTTGAACTAAACATAAAAATAGTTCTATATCCAATGATGTCTGATAGTGATGATGACACAATAACCAATAAGGATGTCCAAATATGGTCACACTTATTTTAAGTCCGTTTGTTGAATTTAAGTCTACATAAGTCTAATTTTATCTACATGCCAACTAATTCTCATTAGATTTTAAGCAGACTGTTAGGTTAATGTTAGTGTAAGTTGACATGTACAGTACTTGTAAAGTTTCTTATAGTCTTAGTTATAGTTAAATGCTGGTTGAAGGAGCAGTATCAAAAGATATTAAGCAGACAGTCTACTAATGCTCAAATGGACCATCAAAATAAAGTGTTACCCAAAATATTACTGAATCTTTACTTATTTAATGCAATTTTACTTGTCGGATGTATTTAGGCGGACAAATGGTTGATATTAATTATTATTTTCCTCAAAAGAAATTTACAGCACACTAAAGGGCTTAATAATTGCAATTAACTTCGACTATCCATTTATTTATTGTTATTTGAATCAAAATATTAGCAAAAATACATATATTACTGTAAATAATGTAAAATACAACATTTTAATGTAAATAATCGATTTTTTTGTCAAAGAAAATTACACTATTAAGTTGTTCAATATTAACTGCTAATAAATACTAGTCAAATAGTCAAGAACTATTAAAGTCACAGTCACACTAGAATTTGTGCTTGCAAAATTCTGTCGTACGGCACTGCGAAAAGGGGTGGAATAAAACAATACGATAAGATGCTGATAAACTTGATTGCTCCATAATTAAAATGTTTGCCCAGAGAGGTCAAGTTTTGAACTTTGATTGGTCTCACGTAATCACGTGATGCAATTTCGCAGGTCAGAGTTCATCAAGCTAGAACTCTCGATTGCAGTGAAATGCGAAACTCGTGACACAAGCTTGCGTTTCCAGTCTGCTGCAGTCACATGCATATAAATGGAAGTCTATGGAGCAAAAAGTGCAGTGTGACATCACTTAACTCTTCAAATATTATTGTCAAAATCCTAAAGCATACACAAAAAAGGTTATATCCAATATTGTCCAATTGCAATAACTACAAAATATTGTGTATCCATACTAAAATGTCTGTTATTACAAAGTTTTGGCATTCTAAAAAAACTTTAGGCTTACACAATAGTCTAGAAACTGCTTAAATGTTAATTAACCAACAAATCACTCATGTTTTAAATTAACGACAATAATTGGTTAAAAAAAAATTACCACAAACTAAGTAAGTACTTTTGCCTCTCTTTAGTATTAATTAATATCAATAGTATTCTATATATCCTAAATTAATGTTATTTAAATCTTAAACTGTTTGCAAACTGACTATGACACATTGTTCAATACCAAAGACTAAAAATAAGCAATAAGATGTTCATATATAAATGTATTATTATCTTCTTTTGTGGCCTATAAAGTGACTTTATCTTTGAAGGGTGTCCTCATTGTCCTCAAAGACAGTATAGCCATTGCTGATATTATTAAAAACACCAGTAAATATGATCTTCACAGCAACCGTCAAGTCATTTGTTTAAAATATCACACAAATTATTCATTTCTTAACGCTTTAGCCGACAAGTCCCATGACTATTTAGTGAAACAATTACCTCTGAAACAGGAACAGATGAGTTTCAGTTCCCACAGGACGGGGAATTAAGAAAGAAAGACTTCATAACCTCCAGAGAAGTGTGCATTGCAGCGGCTGCCGAAAAGTCATGGGATCTTGCAACTCGCACATTTCTGCTATTGCACGTCTAGGCTAAGTTCATGCTGCAAGCTTTGCTTTGTGAGACTTGCCATTTGGTGGAGATTTCACACTAATGGAAGGGACTGTCCCGCTGGAGAAACTTGACCAAGGGCATATTGGTAATAAAGCAGAACTGTGACCAGACTCCTTTTTAGGGATTGAAGGCATTTGTTTTGAGGTTTCTCATGCAGAAAGCGAATGCCAAATTTAGCATGTATGTAATGGATTTCATGAGCTTTAAATATAGAGCTGGTCAGTCATGACGTCAATTTGTAGCCAATCTGAAACTCTACTAATGGCAAATGTGTGTTGAGTGTTTTGTGTTTATCTATGTAGAATTTGCCTATTAGTCATGCATTTAGAAATAGCTAGCATAAAACTGTGAAGACTCCAAAACTATGTTTAAAACAGTAGAAATTTGGCTATCAAAGGCTTTCAGAGATTAACATTTTAGTTACCTGGACCTCTTATAAATGGTGATTGATTGCTGTTAGCATATAGTAGCATGTTAGCATCTTATGTTTACAATGGTCATGGTGGTTTATGTGACTGATTTTTATCAAATATAACATGACACTGTTCATTCATTCATTTTGCTTCAGGCTAGTGATTTATCAGGGGTCACCACAGCGGAATGAACCGTCACCTCTAGCATATGTTTTACGCAGGGAATGACAGACTGCCCAAGAAAGGCTAAATCACGGACATGTCTAAAAATCTGCTGATTCTGTTTGAGGAAAAACTGGATAGCTGTACTATGCTAGATTTCGGAACAGAGTTAATAGCTAGCTAACATAATACTTGTTCAGAGCCAAAGTTAGATCAAAATAGCACTGCGAGGGGTTAAATAAACCACTACAAATGGGGCCTTTAGAAGTTTAACTGTTCTGGTAGCCAATTGGGAATGCTAGATTAATTTTTTTTTATTGTTTTCCAATTAGAATAGCAGGTTACAAGTCTGTTAGTATCAGTGGTTTTGTGTCTTGTTTGTGCTATAGCCTTGCAGAAAAAACAAAAAAACAAAACAGCACTTGCTGGTTTGGTAGGTTTTGAACCATGACTGCTGGTTCATTCTAGTTCTTTACTGGTCATGTGATGATCCAGAGCTGACCAGAACATGACCAGCAAGAACCTTTGGGGCTTAAGTCTGCACAAGTAATGCTAACCACAGAGAGAACTAAAATGCTAATTTGTATAAGGACAAACTGGATAGCTAAACTTTTGTTCTTAGGTTTTGGAATAGATCTAGAATAGCATGAAACTGCTGCTTAAAGATGACAGGACAGTGTAGTGTGGAGGTGAAAACTAGTTGAAACTTTGCCAGAAGACTTTCAGAGATTAGCTTTTCAGCTATAAAGTTTATGAACTGCTTTCACAATAAGTTAACGGTTTCGCGTTACCCTGTTAGCATCTTGTGTTTACAAAGCACACATTGGTTTTGTGACTAACTGATGCTGGAGAACATAAAGTGAAAGTTTGTTCAAATAAAGCTATCCACAATTCTGGTTAAGGACAAACTGTACAGCTGTACTTCTGTAAGGTTACTCCTAATCTTTAACTGTTTGCGCCCTCAGCGCCCACACACACACAAAAATCCACCATGTATGAAGGTTATTTTAGGTTCACCAAACAAGCTGCCTATTTCACATCAAATACATTGTTCTTGTTTTCATGTTAAGGTACTTTTGGAGTCCCCCTTGAGTACAGCACATGTGTCACTGCTGGGAAATACCTCGTGCGTAAAGCTTGTGGACTATCGTCTATTCGAACGGAAACTTGGCAACGATTTCCCTGCACACCACTTACAGAGCTCACAGATATTTACAGTCCGAACACCATAACAGACGATAAGTCTTTTAAAAACACTGGGTCTGACATCTGCAGAGCTGGACGATATAGATGGGCTCATAAAATGGACTTTGGGGCGAGACTTTGCTAGCAGAAACACTGCTCAATGCACCTGTCCATTTTGGGCTTTTTGTAGTGAAATAAAGTGTTTTTTTTATTTATTCCAGTCAAATGTAAAGAAAACATCAAAAATTCACTCATATGTTTTTATCCTTTTGTGTCTGTGGATTTTAATTACGGCACATATTTTTAAAGGTCGATGTCTCAAAAAGACTTTCTCCAATTCAGCATCTTTACATGCACAAACTGCATAGTTTTAATATTATTCATATTCAGAAGTGTTTTATTTGAGGATTTGTTCATACATATTTGGCTACAACATTTTGTTCAACCACCTTTATATTTTTTTTAGACTATTCCCAGTATTTTCTGTAACACGGAATGATGAAAATCGAAAAAAAAAAAAAAAAAAAAAATATATATATATATATATATATATATATATATATATATATATATATATATATATATATATATATATATATATATATCAGGCCAATAGCCAGTCACATGGCAGCAACTCAATGCATTTAGGAATGTAGACATGGTCAAGACGATCTGCTGCAGTTCAAACCGAGCATCAGAATGGGGAAGAAAGGTGATTTAAGTGACTTTGAATGTGGCATGGTTGTTGGTGCCAGACAAGCTGATCTGAGTATTTCAGAAACTGCTGATTTACTGGAATTTTCACGCACAAACATCTCTAGGGTTTACAGAGAAAGGTCCAAAAAAAGAAAATATCCAGTGAGAAGCAGTTCTGTGGGTGCAAATGCCTTGTTGATGCCAGAGGTGAGAGGAGAATGGCCAGATGATCCAGTTGATGATCCAGTTCCAGCTGATAGAAAGGCTACAGAAGCTCAAATAATCCCTCTTGACAACCAAGGAATGCAGAAGAGCATCTCTGAACTCACAACATGTCCAGCCTTGAGGCGGATGGGCTACAGCAGCAGAAGATCACACCAGGTCCAAAATCTGATTAAATGTGGGATCTTTTAAAATGAGCTAGACCAGTTTATCACTTCAGTCTTGGTTTTACAGCAAGTGCTTCCTTAAATAGTAACACATTTAGTAACTATTTTTTAAATTAAAGTGAGTCAAGATTGTAATATTTAACTTTTAAAAGTAACCTTACTCAATGCTGTTTTTTTTTCACCCTTCACTCAGTGTCTTTATATGTTGCAGAGCTGCACAGAAAGATCATTTGGATTTTCTCCCAAAACACTCGTCCTCTGATCAGATGAACTCCACTAAAACGAAACTGCCTGAGAAGTAGATAATCATCAGTACAATGACAAGATGACAAATAGGAAGTGGTAAAAAAAAGCTCTTTTTGTTGCAAAAGACAATTCATGAGAGAACGTTTCATGTGGATAATCAAAATCTGATTAAATGAGGGATCTTTTGAAAATGACCAAGACCAGTTTAGCACCTTAGTCTTGGTTCTACAGCAAGTGCATGAAAATGTCGACTTCATATCAATTGTTAATGCTCCGATGCCTATGCAAATCCAGCTGTTTTCCATACCCTCTTTAAATAAGGCCTTGATGCTAATCATGTACACAAATCTATATTTGCATCTCATTGCCTAATTGGATGGAAACATGCATAGTTGCAATGCCACACGGGTGACAGGAACAAAGCGTTCTGTTTTGCGCTGTTCAGGGATGTGTTCGCTTTCCAGCAGCAGTAGCTCAAAACCTGTATTTCATGTTCAAATTATTACACACTTCAGCGTCATTACAACAGATGCATAATACATCATGTGTCGAGAACAGTATACACTCCCAAACCCACCCATCAATATACACACATGTACACACACCCACACATACCCACCCACTCACCGCACAAGTGTGTATTAATTATTACTAAGTACAACCTACTTATTCCCAGTATGTACAGTACAAAGAATCTACATATTAGATTTCACTTATTTTATCTTTCACTTATTTCAATTTATATCCATATATATTTTCATGGTAATCGAGTAAAGTGTTATAATATTTGTAATATTGATCGACTTTGTACATGGGTGATGCTGAATTATGATCATTGAATCATTATTTTATCCATATTTAGGAGTTTTTGAAACTATTTAAATTAATTTGATTTTTTTTTTAGATATAATTCTTATAATAATGAATATTTACATATATAGTTGAATAAATTATAAATATTATTAAATAAATATATATTTATAATAATATAATTATAATTATTATATGTAATATAATAATGTAATATAATAATATTATATTATATACATATATATATATATATCAGGCCAATAGCTAGTCTGGTGTAAGTTGTGGTTCTTTTTTCTCAAGATGTAGACCTTTTTGCAGTTATTTGCCTCATTTTCTATTTAATTATAAGGTTTAAATGCTGCATTATAGTGACATTTTAAGCACAATTTTTAGCTGAATTAGCTTGTCGGATGGTCATCATAACCACACTTTTTAATGTAAAAAATTATTAATACTTATTTTTTAATATACAAATTTATTCCATCATATCTGGGGCGCAGCTGTCCGCCTGACAATCTTTCGCTGATTTAATGGTGGGTGGGGATGGGGGGTGTTGTCGCTTACGAAAGTGAGGAGCGGGGCAGAGGTTTGTTAGGTCCCCTAGTAATATCTGTGGAGGGCCCAAAACTGAGTGGATCCTTAGAATTATCTTAACTCCCCCCAGCGGCGCCCCACCATCATATATCATAAGAAAAAGCTAGGAATATCCAGATCAAATCACGTGATCGGGGTGTTTTAGACTTGATCTGAATAGGATGTTACATCCCGATCAGGATATGTACAGCCATCTGCTAAAGTTTTAAATGAAAAACTGTAGTCTATTGTCATTTACTAGGCAAATAACAAACTAGCCAGAACATTCAACTTTTCTCTGTCAGAATCTGGGTATTATAATAATGAAAAATTAAAACAAAATAAAAATATATACTAATACTAATAATAATAATAATAATTAAAGAGCTTGATGATTTTTCTAGCCTCTCTTGTAAAAAAAAAAAAAAAAAAAAGAATAACATTCATGAATAGCCAAATTAGTATTCAAATTAATTTGTTTTTGGTGCTTTACACTTTTTTCTTGGTCATTTTTGTTTGAAGAATAAGGTCCAAGATTTAGAATAAATGTTACTAGTAAAATGCTTCGTCTATTTAAAAACAATACAGCAGCGAAAGATGACTTCACTTTTATCTAGCTGTATGTTTTCTTGCACAGCTGGATCTTGAACTTCAAAAAAATTTGTTAGCATTGGTTTAAAACTGATTAGCTAAAGTCTCAGCAAAGTGATTGCCAGCTAAGGATTCTGCTTGGTCATAAATACTTTTTTAATGAGTCATTTTTATAATTTATGATGATGCAGCAGACAAAATTGGACAAATGAGCTCATGTATGGGACAAATTATTGACCTTTGTAATGGAAGTGTGGGTCTTTTGAACTCCAAATGAACTATAAGTTTAACTTACAAATTTTTTAAAAAGTAACTTTGACTCGATGAAAAAGAGTTGTGGTAACTCATAAACTGATTATATTAAGTAGAATTTTAATTGATTGAGTTATTTTTGTATTAACTCTTATGCTACAAGGAATACCAAACCATTTGAGTAGCTATATGGGTGTCTGGCCTTAATTTAAGTTATTTGAACTAAGAGTGATTTGATAAATTAACTTAAAATGTTTAAGTTACTAATTATATTGATGTATGTGACAGAATAAGTTTACAGTATTCAAACCATTTTGTTTCAAAACTTAAATGGTTTGACGCAATCGATTTCCTCAAACAGTTTGAGCTAACTATACTTATCGGGTTTTCCAGTACATATATACTGTAAAACACAACAGTCAACTTTATCAAATGAAATGAGTGTAGTTAACTCAAAATTGACTGAAAGTTAATTCTACTCATTTGAAAAGAGTTTTGAACTCAGCGTTAAAGGTAATAAGTCATTTAAATACCTCATTAAACTTAAATGGAGTAAGTTCACAGTACACATTTAGATTAGTAACTTAAATGGTTTGTAGCAATCGGTTTCCTCAAACTGTTTGAGCTGCCTTAACTTATTGGGTTTTACAGTACTTAGTTGGTTTGAGTTATCTTTATTTATTTGGTTTTACTGTGCTCAAATTGCTTAATTTACTTAAAAGGATTAAGTTCACAGTACTCATTAGGATTAGTTTTTGAACTTAAATTGTTTGTTGCAATCAGTTTCCTTAAGTGGTTTAAATTACCTTAAATTACCAGTGTATATTTACACACACACACACTATTATTATTATTATTATTATTATGTGTGTGTGTGTGTGTGTGTGTGTGTGTGTGTGTGTGTGTGTGTGTGTGTGTGTGTGTGTGTGTGTGTGTGTGTGTGATGCTTAATCATTTCGTCCATATTTTTATACTCTCAAAAGTTATTTGAAACTTTTTTATTAATTTAAAAAAATGTTTAGATTAAATTTTTATAATGATGAATATTTAAATATGTTTTTTGTGCAATGATTGTGTGTACGTAATATTACGATCCAGAATGTTTAAATGCTGATATCATGAATATTTAAATAATAATAATATCTTAAAAACGTATAGAAGACATACATTTTAATTTCTTTATCCTAAAACTAGGCATATGTATAATGTATTATTAGAATTAATTTTTCATATGCAAATTAGTAAATGTGTGTATGTATATATAGACTTCTTCACTTTCTGTTATTTTATCTTCCAATTTCTCATGAGTGAATTGGCAGATATTATCAAAAGAAGGGCTTGTGTAAAACCTGATGATCAAGCAGCCGAGTGAGTTTTCTGAAGTGTTCTCAGATACTTGGAAGCAAGGAAACTTGATCTGTACACAGTTCAGATCAATCTAAATCTAAACTGAGAAATCTTGGACATTGGCTGTGCTTTTTAAAACATGACATTTGAGTTGCGTCACAAATTAGTCAAACATTCCGTTTTGTCATGCTATTTAGTTCCTGTTCATCTTTCTTAACGCATGAAGCTGTGCTGTCAACAGACACAAATACATCTCAAAGATGGCATAAAAAACAAAAACATGTTGATGTACAGTTATTTAGCCCTTTCAAGTCAAGGTTTTAACACCATGCTGTATATGCTTCTTAAAACAGCATTCAAGATTCCACACTTAGCTGATGATTGATAATAAAGGCACACTGTGCCAGGAGAGAGCCCTGAGCTCAGAAGATCCTTGAGGCTGGGGCTGCCTCCTGTTTCATTGGGAGAGAGGGAAGTCTGAGCTCAGGTACGTCTCGAGAGCTCCTCCAAATTCGTTCATCCGAATGAACCACCAAATAGACCAGCATATGGTTATTCATTGAATGCCCAGTACTAAAACACTCATATACTGTGCAAATTTGGTTAATTTAATTGTCCTGTATTAGTCTAGGAAAGAGGGGGAGGAGATGCCTAAGGTATGGAAATCTGGTTATTTAAGTGCGCTTAGATTCATCTGATATGTTAATGCGGGACTAGCTGTGGTCAATCATAAGCACATGATCCTCTCGAAATTAGTTTTACTTTTAATGCCTTAAAGGGACAGTTCACCAAAAAATAAATAAAAAAATATTCTGTCATTATCAACTCACTTATTGTGTTTTTTTATTCATCTGTTAAACACAAAAGACGATATTTTGAAGAATGCTGCATGGAAGCCAGTACCCATTCACTTCCACAGTATTCGTTTTCCCTACTATAAAAGTAAATTTTATAGCAGTTTTCAACATACTTCAAAATATCTTCTTTTGTGTTCAACAGAAAACAAGAAACCCGCAATGGTTTGGAACCACTTGAGGGTGAGTAAATAGCGAATGCATTTTCATTTTTGGGTAAACTATCCCTCTTAAGAGTCTCAACTTAATGTTGACCTACTGTTCTTTTTACTTCAAACATTTTTATTTCAGTACCATCCTGTAAATCTTAAAAAAAAAAAAAAAAAACTTCCACACACTCAAACAGTGAACATGTCAAGCACTACAAGCATTTTCTGCGGCTTGAAATACATCCAAAGTAATTAGGAGAGTGAGCTTTTTTTAGAAAAGGCTTCTATAAATAAAACACTCCTTCCTTGCCTTCCACAAATAGCCGCTTGAGGAATGCTGTTGGAGAACATACCGGTTTGTTTAGTGCTTTTGTTTAAGACGGATGTCGTGCTAAAGTCCTCAAGTGACAGAAGTGACTTCATTTACACTTATGCTCCTTCTTTCATTGCTTCTTTGATAATAAATCTTCAACTGGATATCGAAAAAGAGCAACACCTTTTCTTGTTGTGCTTTGCTTATATTTATCAAGTGTTTTAGGATCTATATAGAGTCAGATATATAGGTAAATCTATAATTACTAATATCTCTCTCACCATACATAAAGTAAATGGCTGATTGACTTGATTTTTGAAGTTTTCTAAATATGCTGGAGTATGCATTTAAGGCATTATTTCATAAAATATGAACTATAAAATCTTGTTTTATGGAATCTTAGAATTTTATTTTACAGTTTGTTCACGTTATTGTATGAATACGAAAAAATAAAAGTAAATAAGTATAAGAAAATACAGTATATTTATAAATCCAATGTAAAATCAGATATAAAATATTTTTATAACAGTTCAAAACTCATACTTATACATATTAGTTTTTTTTTTTTTAACTCTAATGGTTTGTTGCAAACGGTTTGAGTTGCCTTAACTTATTGAGATTTACAGTACTCAGTTGTGTGGGTTCTTTATATTTATTGGGTTTTACTGTGCTCAAATTGCTTCATTTACTCAAATGTATTAAGTTCACAGTACTCAATAGCATCAGATTTAAATGGTTTGTTGCGATTGGTTTCTTCCAAGTTAGCTTAACTTTTGGGGTTTTACAGTGTATAACTTGGTTTAAATTAGTTTGTTTTTGACATATTGGAGGCAAATGTTTTTACAGAAGAGATTTTGAGAATCTAATTTTGTCACTACAAACACAACACACATTTTTCACATATTTGTATAAGATAAAATATAATCAGACAAATTGTGTATGAACAAACCCCCAGTAAAAACCTTCTGAACACAGATATGAATCAAACTACGTAGTATGGTGTGTGTAAGTGATGCTGAAGGTGAGATTTATGACTAATACAAGAGAAGAAATAGCCTTTAGCTCAGGGGTCACTCAAATATTTGGTTGGTGCTCTTTGGGTAAGGGATTCATCCAAACAACAATAGGAATCAGTCCAAGGCACTCGAAAAATGTGGAAAATTGAAAAAGCCTTTAATCACATGGCTAAATCTTAAAAAACCTAGGTGTTTCGGCAAGGTTCTGCCTTCATCAATGTAACAGGGATTTTTAATATTAAGATTTAGCCATGCGAATAAAGGCTTTTTAAATTTTCCACATTTTTCGAGAGCCTTTAACATATGTTTTGCAATTGAAATCTACACACACATATTAATAAAGTGTAATAAACATCACATTAAACTGAAAAAAAACAAAACAAAAATATCTCAAAACTTGCAGATGCGTGAAAAAGAAAGTGTTTTGCCTTTAGTTTCTCTCCTTCATGAAAGATTACTTGAGGGAAAAAAAACCTGCAGTGCTTCTGCCAAGTCAGACAGTGATGCAAGGCGACCAATCAAACGCTCCTCCTGCTGACTAGGCTCCGCCCACATACAGAGCCCTTGAGTATAAAAAGAGCTCACAGAAGACAGAAGACATTTCAGCTCAATTTGATTGATAGCAATGGACAGATTGACCAAAATGAGAACTGCCAGTCCAGATTCAGGCAGGGAGCATTTGATCAACTATAGGAACTCTGAGGAGATGACGGAACAAAGCCAGATAAAGTAAGATGTGCTGTATGTTGCGTAGTATTTGGTTTGATGTTGATGTCGATATGCGTGTGGTTGCTGATGTTTGTTGATTGCTTCTAATAGAAAGAAAAGCTGGAGGCCGAGAATATTCTTCAGCACTTTACCTTTAAAGGAATCACAGAACACCTCGCCACAGAAAAAATCACACTTGTGAGTTGATGGATTCCTTCATATTTTTGTATTTATATTTCATAATTTAGCAGACGCTTTCATCTGAATTAAGGCAATCTGTTTGCGTTTACATCAGAAGAAATGTGGAATGTATAAACAGATGGGATATAATAAATGATGAATGTAATAAGTGTAACATAATTTGCAGAAAATGTCCAAATAAAGTGTATGTGTGTGTATGTGTGTGTCATTTTATTTTGATTTTAATCTCTGCGTTTATGTTCCCTCAGGCCAACTACTGAAGAAGTGAGTCAGTGGGCACAGTCTCTGGACAATCTGCTAAGCAGCAAATGTAATTTTTTATTTATATTTTTATATATTAAATTAGTAGTTTAGTCATTATATTTAGCAGATTACATTATATTTTAAGCATACCTTTTAAAAAGTATTTTCATGAATTGTATGCATTCATGTAACATCTATCTATCTATCCATCCATCCATCCATCCATCCATCCATCTATCAAGTTAAAATTAAATATTAAAATTAAAATTCATGAATTTAAATACTTGGGTCTGGAATTAGATTGCTAATCTAGTTGATTAATATTTTCTAAACATAATTTGTCCTTTTTTTCATTTCATACAAATGAAAAGAAAAGATCTAATCAAATTTCCTTCAGTAATATTTTATCAAATTTTATATTAAATGCAAACTAATCATTATTTTTAAGCAGTTAGTTTCATTACATTTACACTAAATTTTATTTAATAATTATAATTAGTACAAACCGATATATGTATTAATAATAAATATATGTATACATTATTATTATTATTATTATTATTATTATTATTGTAGCAATTAACTCTGTATTTTGTTCTTATTTCAGGTGGACTGAACTTTTTCCGTCTCTTCATAAAGTCTGAGCTCTGCGAGGAGAATCTTGACTTCTGGTTGGCCTGTGAGGAGTTCAGAAAGATCCGTTCTCGATCAAAACTCAAATCCAAGGCAAAATCAATATACAACGAATTCATCAAACCAGACTCTCCAAAAGAGGTGAGATTTTAAGTCCTGCTTAAAGATTTAAAGTTTTTTCTTCTTATTATTAATTAATTATTATTATTAATGTTAGTCTAATTTTAGTCTAATTTTAATGTTAGTCTAAAGCAAAGTTCACACTAAATGCGAATTTAAGTATATGTAGATTAAATACAAAAAGTCAATGCAAATGTGCCCATCGAGGCAAATTCTTTGGTCCTCATCAAATGTTTGCTTCTTTCAGATCAACCTGGACTATAACATGAAAGAGATGCTGCAGCAGAGCCTCCTCATCCCAACACCGTGTACTTTCAAAGTGGCACAACACCGAGTTTTATACCTGATGGAGCACAACTCCTACCCTCGCTTTCTGGAGTCCGAGCTTTACCAGACGCTGTGCAGATTGGCAGAGGGAAAACAATAACGCTCGCTGTGTTTGAAAGAATGGCTGGTCCGTTTCAGAACATCTACTGTCTGCTTTATGATTGTATTTAAGTACTGCATATTTATTTGCACAGACCTGTAAATAGTGATGCCGTAGAGATGAACATTGGGTATTTTTATTGAGCAGTCACAGGAAAAAGCTGTAATTATTTTGGGATGTATATATTTTTTCTACAACTTTGCTTTTTAGAGTACTTTTGTATGAAATTTATCTTGTTGTTTTACACTATTTTTTTTCTGGATGTCATGAGGTGGGCGTTTTTTTTTAAACACTTAAGTCACATGTATATATTATTTAAAATAAATGTGTGTGTATTTATATTTGAAATGTCATTTATGTATATATTGTATGATGTTGTTTACATTTTGTCACAAAACACTAAATATGAAGATAATAAATTTGTATTAAAAGAAGTTTCATTTCTCCTATTTTTTTTATGTTTTTGGATTTCTTTGGTTGTAATTATGATAAAAATGAAACCAAGATGAATTATATGAGAAAAATAAAACCGTAAAAATATAAACGTAAAAATCAAAGAGATAATATTTCCCATCTCACCCCTCTCCCCATTTTTGTCACTTGTTTCTATTATTTTTAGTTCAACAACTTATTTCAAACTACAGACAATAACTTGGATTTTATTGATTATTTAAAATACAATACTTTTTTTTATTCAAATCACAATGTAATCATACTTTAGCCCTGCCAGTGAATGTTATTTAAATCATTTAGTAGTTATGTTTTCAAATTCACTAACCAAACATAAAATGTGCTGTCTTAAACAAATAAATAAAAAAAATGATGTGCCCATCTTTGCACAAAAAAACAAGATGTTGCTGCTTATTCAAACTACTTATGTAAAATTATTTTAAACAAAACAATTCTTACGAGACCTACTATCAGATCTAATGGAAACTTCAATCCAATGCGACCCATTGCTTCTTCTCCTGCTGGACGATTCATCACTCTGCTTATCCATCAACCAAAAAAGAATTCTGTCAGCTGTTCTGAATGCTGCAAAAATGAAAATATGCCTGGATCCATCTGCTTAAGCTGATCTATTCTGTAGGCTCTATCTACTGGACATTATTAATTTGAAATACACCACAACCAAAAAAAAAAATGAATGGTGCCAGTAAGAAAACTGTACAATTTTGGTTGAATACAAGAGAGACTGATTCGTTTAATCCTGATTTTGTACCCATTATTGCAGTGTTACACTGTAAGACCCAAAAAAATTAATGTAACTCAAACTGTTTTGATTGTAACAAACCATTTAAGCCCAAAAACTAATCCTAATGAGTACTGTGAACTTAATCCATTTGAGTAAATGAAGCAGTTTGAGCATAGTAAAACCTAAGAACTCAAACCAACTGAGTACTGTAAAACCCAATAATTTAAGGCAACTCAACCCGATTAAGGAAACCAATTTCTACAAACCAAATACTGTTTTTAGTTTATTTTGCTTTTAGGTTGGGTGGATCTCGGGCTTTGTTTAAAATAAAAAATATTCAACAACAAAAAACAAAAATAATAATAAAAAAAAAAAATCTTAAGATTTTTTGAAGACAGCTAAATTGTTCTATGTTCCATTCACTTAATTGATTTGTGTTGGGAAAACCTGAAGAAATTGTGTAGAACCCTGCATTTTAGTGTACTTTAAGGGTGCCCAAACTCAGCTCCATCCAGTGATGATTTCATTAACTGAATGTTTTTTTTTTGGCATAATTCTCATGACAAACAAGTTCCAGCAGATGAAAACTAGACGAAAAAAAGGGATGATGACGAAAACTAAAATATAAATATACTGACATTTTTGTTGACTAATAAAAATGAGACGTGATTAAGCAAGGTTTTTTGGAAAATATCCAACCAGAATTCATTTTGGTGTGTGATGCATGAAGCAGACACACACACACACATACTTATGTTATAATTAAACAATAAAAATATGACTAAATATGACTAAAACTAAAATGGAATTTTAGTCAAAAGACTAAAACTAAATAAAAATTTGCTGTCAAAATGAACACTGGCTTCAACCCTAATCAAACACATCTGAACCAGCTAATGACGATCTTGCTAGATATACTAGCTTCCTAAAGCAAGTTGGAGATGAACTATGCAGGACACTGGCTCTCCACGACCAATTTTGGTCACACCTGGTGTACTTCAAACGAAAGCATATTAATGGGGTAGTTCACCCAAAAATGAAAATGTCCTATCCACAATCAAGTTACTCATAATCAAGTGGCTTTAAAAAACACAAAACAAGATATTCTGAAGAATGTTGGATCAAGTAGCCATTGACCTGGAGCTAAATATACTGTGGAAGTCAATGGCTGTTTTCAACAATCTTCCTCTGTGTTCAAGAGCCGAAAGAAACTGAAACAGGTTTGGAACCAGTGGAGAATGAGTAAATGATGACAGAAGTTTCATTTTTGGGTGAACCATTTCTTTAAAGTTAAAATGTAATTTCACAAGCGTAAATAATTACGAACGTCACCGCTGGTTAGCTATTGTTCGACCCAAACATCCAAAAATGAATTGCTGAGTCACTTTTAACATTTATTTTAGTCACAAGATAACATTTAAATGTCTTTTATGTGAATGATCTGATCTGATCAGTGTCTCATGACCAGTTTTACCAGTTCAGTCTTACAAACTGGAAAAAAACGGCTACATTTTTGACTCTGTCATCAATTATGGCACATTACTCAACCCTCCGAAACATTCATGCCTTGACGTCATTTCGTTATCATATCAACTGTAATGTCATCTTCCTGAAAAACCTGAGCTATGCATAATACAAGCCTCCATAGTCAATTTTAGGATTCTGACCTATTTGTTTTTATTTCCAGTTTGTTTTTGTTGAGTCAAATTTAAAGAAAACATGCAAAATGTAGTTTTGAGAGCTTGATTTAGTCACACTGTGTTTGTAGATTTTAATTACAATATATTCAAATGTCCCCTTTAGCATCGCACACACCTAACTGTTCAGTTTTTTTCATATCCAAGATTCATATTCAAGTTTTTACCGCTAGATTTTACCTGATTAAATACAACAATTACTTTATTTTTATTCAACATGGAGTTTATAAAGATTCTAAAAAGAAATCCAGAGACTCATTTATTTTCTTTTCGGCTTAGTCCCTTTATTAATAAGGGGTTGCCACAGTGGAATGAACCGCACAACTTGTCCAGTATATGTTCAACGAAGCGGATGCCCTTCCAGCCTCAACCCAACACTGGGAAATACCCATACACTCTTGCATTCACACTCATACACTACGGACAATTTAGCTTGTTCAATTCACCTGTGACGCACGTCTTTGGACTGTGGGGGAAACCAGAGTAGGCGGAGGAAACCCACGTGAACACGGGAAGAACATGCAAACTCCACACAGAAATACAAATTGTTTGGGGTTCAAAACGAAGATGAGGAATGAAGTTTATGCTGGATATTTATAATAAATTTAGAATGATCTGATTGGCTAGTTAGCGATTAGTGATAGGGCTCAGCTGTAGTCAATCCTATTATGTGCTCCTCTCGAAAATAGTTTGTAAAAACTTCATTACAGTTTTAATTGATTATTGCATCTGACTACTGTGATTTTAATATGCAAGTTTGTTATTCTGTTTTTGCTTGTATCCTTATTTTGTATATACTTGTAGCACTTCGAGTTTAAGAAAAGTGCATTTTAAATAAAATGTATTATTATTATTAATTAACTGAGAACGTAAGATGATAACTACTAGTTTATTATTTTCCCCCTGTCGACCAGCAGTGTCTTTCCTTAAAGACAAACATTTAAAGCAAATATCAGGACGTTCTGCACTGGGCCTGTTTGTTTTGCTGAAGCTGTTTTTGTGGACATGGTGATGGATTTACCTTCATTTATTCCTGTAGATGATGATGATCTCACTTCGTTTCGACACTGAACAGACGCAAACACACGTCTGCTGTGAACCAGACACTGCTGGCTTTACTCATCTTCATTTCGGCTGCAGACACACAAGATGTATGGGACACTTATGGCACACTTGGAACTGTATGGATAGAAGAGCACGTGGCACTTATTTTAGAGCAGTATGTTTTTCTTACAAGTAAAACGATGATGATGATGATGAACTTTATCTGTGGTGACTTCATAAAACTGATTAAAATCCTACTGGGAACAAATGAGAAATGAAAGGTGCAGTAGGTGATTGTCTTCAGAAGCATTTTTTTGTGCTGGTTTAAAGTCTCTTCACAGTCTAATAGTAATGATAAAGTAAATGTAAATGTATTTATATGTATTTTTATATTTTGGGTAAGACATAAAACTAAAAAATGTTCATCCAATTAAATAGAGTCGGACAGACATCTCTCATAATTCTGATAAGTAGCCCAATCTGTCTGTCAGCAAATGCAGATTTGAACAACTGCACAGCCGTTTGTGCGCAGCTCCGCCGACCACCGTGCTTTCACGAGAAACCTGCTGAATCAAAACTTTTTAAAAACCTGAATCAATATTGGAGTTACTTTTGCACGCTGGAGAAAGGATGACACAATGTCTGAAGGATTTTTCTTAGACAGGTAATTTTCTGTTTTAAAACTATTTTAGCTTCACGCAAAGCTAATGTAACGTTAGATGCTGTTGTTACAAACGGGTTATATCTTCAGAGAAGTGTTGTTCAGCCACTAAAATCTTCCGATGAAACATTGATAAGACTATTTCATAAGGGATCTTTTACAGCATTGATAATGTAGATTTTAATTAGTTTAATAACAAAACACAAGTAAATACCGCTAATCCGCCTAGTCTCTCCCTATATTGTTTACTATGCAGCTCTAATATTCACTCTGAAATAGCATGTCAGTTTGGCTTGCGCGCCGCCGGACAACCACTAGTGACTTTTAAAACATGAGAGAGGGTTCTTTTGCCATGCTCGTGTTTAAGAAAGCTTGGCTCTAGACGGCAGGGGAGGGACTGTGATTCAGAGATTTATGCTAAGCTGTTAGCATTGTGGAAGATCACCAACTGCACCTTTAAAAGATAAAAGAAAACTAATGAATCACAGAAGAAAAATTTGTCTAATTTTTCCGACCGCAATTGCTTGCAGATTGGTTTGACCCTTGGTTTGATATTTTATTAGCTAATTTCCCCAAAATAAATTTGTAATTATTTTTAATGTCAAAATATTTACTCCTATATACAAATTAAGCATGAAAGCATAAAGCTGTGGTATCACACTAGACCTTTCTCCCCATAGACTTCCATTCATATGCACGCGAATGCGTTAGATCGAAAACGCAAGATCATGTGGCAGGTTTCGCAACTCACTGCATTGGAAATTTCAAGCTTGGTAAACTTTGACCTGCGAAATCACATCACTTGACTGTGTGACACCAATCAAGGATCAAAACATGACAGAAATTTAAAATATGGACCAATGGCTTGCCTTTTTAAACGTCTAATCATCTTGTTTAATCCCGCCCCTTTTCGCTGTTCCATACTACAGAATTTTGCATGCTCAAACTCTAGTGTGACCGCAGCTTAAGGATATACTTACTGGCCACTTTATTAGGTACACCTATCCAACTGCTCATTAACACTAATTTCTTATCAGCCAATCACATGGCAGCAACTCAGTTCAATTAGGAATGTACAAGACAATCTGCTGCAGTTCAAACAGAGCATCAGAATGGGCAAGAAAGGTCATTTAAGTGACTTTGAACGTGGCATGGTTGTTGGTGCCAGACAGGCTGGCAGCAGTATTTCAGAAACTGCTGATCTACTGGGATTTTCACGGACAACCATCTCTAGGGTTTATAGAGAATGGCTAGAAAAGAGAAAATATCCAGTGAGTGGCAGTTCTGTGAGCGCAAATGCCTTGTTGATGCCAGAGGTCAGAGGGGAATGGCCAGACTGGTTCAAGCTGGGCCAATTAGTACCAATTGCGCACTGTGTCAGCGCCACAGCCTACTTGAGTATTGTTGCTGGCGATGTCCATCGCTTTAACCCCACAGTGTACCCATCTTCTAATGGCTACTTCCAGCAGGATAACGCGCCATGTTATAAAGTGTGAATCATCTCAGACTGGTTTCTTGAACATGACAATGCAGTCACTGTTCTCAAATGGCCTCCACAGTCACCAGAACTCAATCCAATAGAGCAGCTTTGGGATGTGGCGGAACGGGAGATTCACATCATGGATGTGCAGCCAACAAATCTGCAGCAACGGCATAATGGTATCAGGTCAATATGGACTAAAATCTATGAGGAATTTTCCAGTAACTTGTTGAATCTATGCAATGAAAAATTAAGGCAGTTCTGAAAGCAAATGAGGGTCTAACCTGGTATAAAAGTGTGGTGTACCTAATAAAGTGACCGGTGAGTGTTTACATTTAAAAGTTTAAAATGTAAACAAATACATAACTTTGTCTATGCCTTTTGTTAAACATTTGTTGAAAAATACTTTGTGAGGTTTAATAATAATAATAATATACTAATAAGTGCATTATGTAAGTAGAGTAAATACTGCTAACCGCCTAATGCACTTCATTGAACTTTATGTAAATATACATTTTTTTCAGAGTGACATAACTATCCAAAAGCATATTTAAAGCATTCGTTTTCTTTAACTCTTTTTAATAACTTTTTAATAACGTTTTAATAACTTTGCAGTTATTCGCTCATCTTATGTAATTGTAACAAATACCTGGAATATTTCATGAACTGAACCGAAATCATGCACACACATTTGTAGGCAAATGCACACATTAACACAGTTTTTGGCAAGTTACATATTTCACATGATCGAGACTAACCGGATCGCGCTGTACACTTTTATAAGCATGCGTGCGTCACAATGCAACTCTGCATATTTTACATTATAGCAATAGTGTGACGGTAACAACTCGATGATAGTATGTTCTCTTTCCTGAAAAGGATAAACTATAAACTGCGCCGTGACACGGTTATCATGTCCTACAGGCCCTCTTTTAAGGTCACTTCTGGTCTGTAGAGTTTGAAAGAATGTAAATAAACAGTTCGGCTAAAATAGAAACACCGCCGAGTAAACGACTGATGAAAAACACAAAGCCATTGCCAAAGACCAGTGATTTAAACGTCTGCTTTAACACTGAAACTGTTTAAACTACATTCAGTTCATATGAACAACACTTACTTGAGTTTCCATCACTTCATCTTTAGGACAGCTAGCACGAGTCAGGCAAAAATCCAAGGCTGAGAAAGTTGACGTTTCATTTATAGGGGACATGACCTTTATGATGTAAAATAAATGTCTGGTGTTCCCAAAAAATATATATAAACATTAAGCTATATTTTGTGGTTTATGATATTTGCATCAAATTACAAAATAATAATAACAATATGCTAGGTGTTTCTAATTCAGCTCATATGGGTGGGACACTAAATTTGCATTTATGTTTTACACATTTGCAGTCATGGAAAGAGTACTGAAAATTTTTTTATAAATGATTTTATATTTCACTCAACAATTTTGTTTTAAAGACTGTTTTAAAGACTAAAAGTTTTAAGACTGAGCCTGAAGGGAGGCCACAAGTGAGATCAGTATAAGAAGTTACCTAATCTAACTGAAAAATTTAGGTTAGATTTAGGTTGTGATATCAGGTGACCAAAATTCAATGTCTAGCCAGCATCTAAAGACAACGTTATTATGATGTAAAATAATGACGTCAAACGAGGTTGATATTAGGTTGATTTTAAGTTGTGTTGGAAAGTGACCAAAATCCAATGTCAGGCCAACATCTTAAACCAACATCATATTGACATGAAATACTAACATTTATTCGTCAGGTATGGCAACCAAAATCCAACGTCTGATAGTCATCATAGTGGTAATGTCCACACAACGTCACTTTTACATATTTAGACGTTGATATTTTAGGTTTGACGTTTTCTAATCCCCATAAACAAGAAAAAATAAAGTAGGGACTGCAGGTTGAAGAAAAGTAGTGGAGTAAATGTATATAGATACAGCACTAAAATCAAGAGAAAGTAAAAGAAGTAATTTTTAAAATGACAGTAAATTACAACTTCTGAAAAAACTACTCAATTACAGTAATCTGATTATTTGTAATTCGGTGATTTACACCACTGCTCAGATGCAAAACCGCTGATGTTAATATTAAAATGATAACCATTTTACATAACTTGAATAGATTTTTTCTTGCCGTCTTGGCCTGAATTAAGTCTATGTTGTTAAAGCGGGTAATTAAACAAAACCTAAATGATGAACAGTATGTTTGGCTGATTATGCCATAATTAGAATTACAAGAAAACTATAACAAATGCTAAAGTGATTGGGATTTTGCTAAATATCCTATATAATGTTTGACTACACAGTGGCACTGCCAAAAAGAGTAGATGATTTTGTACTAAAGACACTCCATTCCTTTCTTAATGGCTCATCCCAATGCCCTAATTTCCTCTAAGGGTTTACTCTGCAGAGTGACAGCTTTGAGAGGATTAGGGCATAGGGAGGAGTCCTTCCAAATTTCCAGCGCAAAAGATCATAGGGGGCTGAAGAGTCTATGTGTGCACACTAGTGATGCACGGATGGCGGTTATATCGACAGGCCCTGCCGATAATTCGTGGGGGTGGGTCGGGTAATAAAAAAATACATTATGATTAATTGTGAGTCGGTTGCGGGTGGATGTAGCGGGACATGGCAGTCGACCAGCGAAAAAGCAGAGAGTGGACTTTGCAGAACGGGAAGATATGAGACACCCAATAATAATGGATGAAGTGCAAGAGTAGCCTACTGTTCAAAGTTTCAGGTAGAGGAGTCATCAGAGGAAAATCTGCTATCGTTCTGGAACAAACAAGATTGCTTATTTTCTCGACTGCAGTGCAATGCGAGCAGAATGTTGTTCATTCCTACAACACGGGGTGTGAGCGAAGGCTCATTCAGTGCAGCCAGCCGCGTTTGGGAGGCAAGGCGGAATCGCCCGAATCCAGGCACAGTAGATGTTATTCTGTTTTTGCACAGTGCGAAGAAAAAGGCCAAGTAAACATAACATAGCTGCCATTTAGGCTGAAGTGGCACCCTTTTTGTTGTCTAGTTCCGTTGTTTCCGTTTACGATTAACATATTATTTTACTTTCAGAGATGTGCAGATTAGCTCACTGAATCTGCTGTTAATGTCCATGGTGACCAATCATCATGCCTAAAACAAAGAATTAAATTATTAAAGTGACGATGCGGAGATATCATGCGGAGATATATATCAGATAAAACTATATGTGTGGGCGGGTGGATGATTAGTATGAAGCCGCGGATTCGGGTGTCATTTCAGCTGATCTGCGCATCACTAGCGCACAATTTTTGGAACACACAGATTTTGACCAATAGGTGGCGCTACAGTGTCTGAGTAAGAAGCTCCAAGTTGTTTCTGATAAATGTCAATTTTCCCCCTCAGTGTGACTTGTGTCTACTTTTATAATGAAACAATTTTGTCAGTCAACTTGGATACACATGTGAAAAGCTGGACATTTGCACCCATTACTGTTAATAGAAAAACAAAACGCATGTATATGTTTCTATCTTTAAATGTCCAAATATTTACACCTCAAAAACCAGTTTTTGCATCAAACAGACAATTCTCTGAGAAAACAATGTTTAGGCAGTGAAATATTCGAGGAACAGAACAGCACATGGAAATAAAGGCAGTTTCATGATTACTAGGTTTGTGTCAAGCTTGACCGCAGCCTGTCTGCCCATGCAAGTCTGCGTCACACTCCTGAATTAAACATTCCAGAAACACCAAGACGAAAAATCAGCTCTATTTACAAACAAGAGAAACACGAAACTGCCATTTAAAGCAACTCAGTTCCTTAAAAACAGCTGCTTAACAGACACACAGAGGTTTTCCATGTGTTATTAATGCTGCTTAATGACACATCATATAATCCAAAAGGCTTTTGACAGGTATATCATTTAATTATAACCATTCTAATTCTGCTCATTATCAAACAATAATAATAGATCAGTGCTTTAATGTACAGTATTTTACAGTAAGACTCGTGCGAATAGGAAATTAAAGAAAACATGAAACACTATTACTGAACAAATGAGGTTTATATGAAAATACGACATTATTTTAACATCTCTTCGCATGCATACACAGACATGAAGGAAATGACAAGGCTCAACTTCACTTCCTGCTGCTCCTTTTATGGGATGTAAAACACCAAGCGAATCCGTGGCATAAAATTAAACCGGCTCTAACGATGTGGATTTACTTTGCTTCCTGTATTTTCTTGGCACTTTGTTTTTCCTTTGCCTGTAAAATAAAAGGACAAAGACTTTTTTTATTCATCTTTCTAGACTAAATATACAATTCCTAGAACTGGGAATTTGAATACTACATTGTCATGAAAAAGGCGTTGCGCTGTGTGAATGGATGCAAACGTGCTGTTACATTTTGAGGTTACACAAGCTTTCAATGCAATGGAATTAACAAATGAGTAAACACTGCAAGCTCAAAGGCTGGAGTAGTAAAAAATATATATATATAAAATAAAAAAGCAACAGCACCGCCCTCTAGTGGTGTGAGAAAATCCTGCACACTTATCTGATTATTTACCTTTTCCACCAGTGGGATCAGCTGCTGATATTCAGCCAAAGTCTTCAGGAGCTCCATAATAAAGGGTAGGTAGTTGTGCTTCCTTCTGATGTTCTCAACCTTTAAAAAAAGTAAATAAATACATAAATATTTGTATTTAGTATTTTTCTGTAGAACGACAACAACTAATACTATTAATAAAAGTGATAATATTGAATAATTTATATGATGACTAGAGAAAATCTAATATTTTATATGATACTGTGTTTAACTTTTCAAATTAGTAAAAGTATTGTTGTTAGTATTATAAACTGTTTATGGTAACAATAAAATTGATTTGAAAATTAAATATTAGTATAAATGAACTATTTAAAAAAATATTGATATAATATATTGCACAACTAGCATTTCTTAGTACTCATTATAACTAATGTACTACTACAACTGCTATTAGTACTAATAACAATATATTCTTTATTTCATATTTTATAATGCAAATAATTAATATTTTGAATTCTTTTATATCATTTATTATTTTAAAAATTTATTGATTTGCTTTTCAAATGGCAAGCTAAAAACAATAATAAACCAATTAACAATGAATAAATAAAATAAATAAAAATGAGAAATATCATGTTAATACTTAAATAAGCTAAAAACAATAAATCAAGCACAAAAAATTTACAAATACAACAAATGCACATAAAAATAACTTAAGTTAAAATCAAAAGCTCAACTCAAAATATTAGTACTGCAACAGAATTTAGACATTAAAATAGATCTTAAAGGAGCAATGACAATAATAGTAATAACAATAATACTAATACCAACAAACAAAAATGTAGTTACATATACTTAAATTACAATAGAGGAAAATAATAATATATGTTAACATATTGCTATTGCTGCTGCTGCTACTACTACTACTAATAATAGTAATAATAATAATGCTACTTCTACTACCACTACTACTACTACTACTAATAATAATAATATGTATAATAATATAAATCTTTAAAAGCTATTAGCTCCTTATAAAGCAAGGGTCTCAAACTTAAATTGGTGGGGGGCCATTTCAGTGACTGACAATTTATAGGAGGACTATTTTAACATTCAAGCACAAAATAAGTGGAAACCTGACAGAATTGATGCATCTTAGGACAACAGACATGAGGTTTATATTTCAAGCATCACCTTCCACTAGTATTAATGCAAAACCGCACGTTTATCACGTCACATAGCTGTAAAATGCATCTGTGGTTGTGTGTATGTCCGATAGTTAAACACACTCAGTCATTCTTCCACAGAGTATATGCAGTCAAAAACTTTAGCTTCTTGTGTCTTGTTGTACATATTGAAGAGGTAGTTTAAATTGCTATGAAAATACTACAACTAATTGGCATAACTATTATTATTCTGTCCCAACCAATTGTATTGTCCCAATAGTGTAAGAACAGCAGAAAGCAGTTTGGGTAACATAAGTGACTTTCTGGGCAACTGTTCTTCTCAATATCTTTCTTTATTAGAAAACTACAACAATGAGGAGAAAAGTATGAATATATTCACATTTACTTTAATTAGTTCAATTCAACTAGCAGAACAATTTAACTAATGTACATAGTTTATATGCAAATCTTAATAAGCAAATGAGGAAAATCTACTGTATGAGATCATCTGAATCAAATATTGGCAAAACTATATTCGTTACACCACCAGCATAATGTATAAGCCACAAAGAAGTGGTATGAAACTGATAACAATCAAACCACCCTTGAATATTTACAAAACTAGAGCTGTGCGGACGCATAGCCCTCGCCGTGGCTGACGCGCACCTCTCAAAAAATGTAACTGCACATTACAAAAATGCATAGCGCCAGCTCTGTGATCGGTCGGCTTGGTAGATATAAGTGGGCAGTACTAAGAACCATGCAAACCCGTTGGAGAGAGTGTTTACAAGCGTCGAGTCCCGTGAAGGAGCTCCAGATGGAAAGTTTTGCTTTGTGTTTATATTATGATTAAAGTTGTTGCACATCCTCTGATTCCCTCCTGCAAATGAGCGAGTTTGGGCTACTTCTACAATCAAGTAGAATTCAGAAAAAACAAACACCAGTGAAGAAACTCAAAAATATAAAAACCTCACTGCCAGCTAGCGTTTGGGAAGTGTGCAGAGCAACACAAACAGCATGCAGAAGTATAAATGCACAACAACGCGCAGGGCATGCATCCGATCACTCGACGCAGAAGTATAAATCAGGCTTTACTCTTGGCTGTACACTAAGAGAAAATGAAAGTAAAACTAAACTGAACGCAGTACTTAAAATGTCGACTAGGTGGCGGGTCAAAACCACAAGTAGCTAGACACGACTGCACAACAAAGGTGGTGGTTCAAAAATATCTGTTTTGGTGGGCCAAATCTCGGTTATATTTTTGACATCAGTTGCAGGCCGGAGGAAGGAAGACGGCGGGCTGTAAATGTTCATCCGTATTAAGTTAAAAATTAATTCGACCTTATATTGTATGAATCGTGTTGACACACTGTTTCAAAAACTTTTGTCTGTCATAAAAAAAAAAATCAACTGGGTTTTTTTTTTTTTTTCATTTTTGGCACTTGAAAAAGCGCTTTGAGGTGTTTTGACAGTTCAGAGCCACTGTACAAACGAAAGGCAAAATACAAAATACCGTCACTTGAGCCATAAATAAGTTTATGACAAACACTATGCAAAATATAAGACAGAATGTGTCATTTGCCATAATAAACTTTTTTGCATTTAAGGATGGTCAAGCGCAGCTCTTTGATACTGAGCTGAACTCCCCTGCCTCTCTATGAAGCATTGAATGAACACAATATGCAGCATATTCCTCTTTCTTTTTCTTCCTTGAAGAAGACAGCAGAATAAAGTATCATTGCTTGAAATGACTCAAAATGTTTGGCATTTATCAGAATGAATTAATAATATGCATTGGACTGGTGCGCAAGGTTTGTGTGCATGGCACATTTTCAGATATGAATATGAAAAAAAATATATGAAAATTTCAGACTTCAGTGAACAAAGACCTTCAGTCAGAAAAGATCCATGTTCATACCTTGTATCTTTTAAGTTTTTGGTTCTCCTCTTCAATGAGGAGCTGATACTTGGCGATCTCAGACTGGATGGAGCTCAGATGATTTCCACTTTGATCTGTGTCCATCGGCTCTTCCTGTAAACACCAGTAATGTCTTTAAGCATCCTTCCTAATTCTGTCACACACAATATATCTAACACATTCAGAAGGTCTTACTTCTGTGAGCTGAGCCTGCAGTTCAGCAATCTTCTTTTCATAAATCATCTTACGGTCAGAAACGATGGCCATCAAGTTGAATCGAATCTCTCCCTCACTGTATCTGAAGTTAGTATAGTTAGAATGAGTATTAATTAAATAAAACTGATCTTTCCAAGATTGACTTGAAATAAATCATGCTTACTTCTGTATTCGTTTCTCAATGACAGGCCGTACAGCACTGATCCAGTCATCCTGGTTACATACACCTGGCAATGTGAACAGCATTTTTTATTAACAATAATAATAGTGATAATAATGATAATAATAATAATAATAATACAAACTACAAAATTATTCAATCTCTTTTTCAAATCTACCCAAATCTATTGGTCCTTCACGAAGTCCGTCCAACTCATACAGTCGTCCGTTAACTGGAACATAGCTCACAAAATGAAAAGCATCCTCTTCCTTAGCCGTTGATTTAGCATCAAACTCGAACATCTGCTGTCTTCAGATAAAAAAAAAATGCAAAAGCATTATAAATGGCATCTAAAATCTGGTTAAAAAAAAGGAAAAAGGTTTTATAAAAGTGAAAAAACTACCTGGCGAAGCCGTTGTGAACTTGTCGAATTACTTCAGAGTTACTAAGAGCAAGACCCTTCATCTAGGAAAAAAGTTAGACAACTTTAGAAACATGTTATGAAATTGCTATAATATTGACCAATAGGTGGCGTTGCTCACTAATAGATGTGGGATGTGTTACGTCCCGACCAGTCAAGGGTAGGCGGATACAATAACAAAAAGAGAAATTAAAATTTGAAATAATACATTTAGGGGTTTTCTCTTCTGTCTCAGCCTACTATGACCACAACAGATATTCAGCAAGGAATAACAATGGTTATTTTCAAAACTAAAGATCTTGGAAACATTTCTTCAGAAGGTAATCCAGGCCATAATAATAAACAAAAAGAGAACTAACTTACAGGGAAATAATCCTAAATTTCCTGCTAAAACAAAAACCCAAAGAAAATGACAACAAACTTCCCTTTCTCCCTCGCTGCTTTGAGGTGTCCATATGCAAAAGCATTGCAGAAATGCAGCTTAACATCTATTATTGCATCATTCAGTTTGAAATATTAATAACTTTCATAATTTGATACCAGCATGCTTGAACTCAATTTACCAGAAGATCAGAAAAATGGTTTACGAGAGTGTTTCTCAATCACGTTCCTGGAGGTTCACCAGCTCTGCACATTTTCCATGTCTCCTGATTCAGATTATCAGCTCATTAGTAGAGACTGAAAGACCTGGGCTGCGTCCGAAACTGCATACTTCCATACTATACAGTACACTAAAATCAGTGTGCGAGCTGAGTAGTATGTTCGAATTTACAGAATTTGAAAATCAGTATGCGAAAAGTACACGGATGACTTACTACTTCCAGCGAGATTCTGAACTGCGCATCCCATGCATGCTGCACTATCCCATGATGCCCCACGAGAGAATTCATGAATGGGAGTGAAGCGACGCAACTGACGCAGGTAGGTCACGTGACCATGACAAAAAGGCGGATATAGTACGTTCGAATTCCATTCATACTTTTCACATTCATGCTGTAAAGAACGTACTTTTCTAACGGCCGAGTAGAACGTTTACATTCAAATGTAGTACCTACTGAATAGTAGGTGGTTTCGGGCACAGCCCTGTAATGGGATTGACAGCCAAAGGAGACGTCCAAAACAGGCAGTGTTGGTGGTCCTCCAGGAATGTGGTTGAGAAACACTGATCTAGGATGAGTTTTGACTTAAAGGCTGTATGAAATCAAAATTTACAATGTTTATTTTGACTGCGCACATTGTCTTTCTTAAGGTGACCAATAAATTTGTGCAAGTTAATCCACAGAAAATCTTTCAATCAAAATCTAACCCTCTTCTGCTTCCTGACTAAAATGGCCCTCCTTCTCTGTAGATTGAGATGAACTTAATATGCTTTAGCCACGCTCTTCCAACCATTAGTATGCTGCAAGTTAAAAATGTGAGGCGGAGCGCAAAAATAAAACCCCGCCCCCAACTAAATATTCCATTTCATTTGGAAATATATCATCCTGAATATGGACTTTTAAATGTTCGGTATTTAAATGAATATGGACTTTTAAATGTTAACGTTGGATCCTATAAAGCCACACATAATAGGACCATATTAGTTTTTAAAACTTTCAGAAATACTATTTACTTTAGGTTAAAATATTAGTTACTTTAGGACTTGAAGAACCATAAAGTTATGTAACACTAAGCTTAAAAATACAGCACTTAAAGTGAAAGTCACTCTCACTATTACATTTTTAACACAAACTTAGAATAACTGATGTCTAAAATGTAGGGATGCACGATATATCAGTGCGCAGATTAATATCGGCCGATAACTTCTATTTTTAATATAGCTTGCTAAGATAACAAAATCACGCCGATATCATTTAGCAGATAAATTTTGCATTATTTCCGCTGGTTGAACCACTGCACATGCTTGATGTCTGCTGCTTATTTGGTTTATGTTCATTGATTTGGGTGCTTTATATATTATGTAGACTTTATTTATATTAAAAAAGCTGGCCGTAGAAAACAATGGCTTAGAGATTAAGGTTTAAAAATAAAATCAGTTGCTCACTTTATGGGTTTGCCTTTTGTTTTTGTAATCATGCAGAAAAAAACAGAGAAGTAATCAATATATATATATATATCGGCTAATGTATCAGCTACTGGTCTCCAAATTTAAAGAGTTATTATTAAGAAGGTAATTTTCACATTGGTGCATCCCTACTGAAATGCATACAGTTTTTAATCCATATGCCACACCAAATTTGATTCTAGATTTACCTTTGGCCAAATTGTTATGTTATAAGTAGGGCCAGACGGAATCTGCAATTTTAGCTGTTTCTGCACAGAATTTTGTTAAAAATCTGCAGATTATGCGGAATGATTTTGGGAGTATCGTAACTAAAACCATAATATTCATTAATTTTCTTGTCGGATTAGTCCCTTTATTAATCCGGGGTCGCCACAGCAGAATGAACCGCCAACTTATTCAGCACATTTTTATGCAGCGGATGCTTCCAGCCGCAACCCATCTCTGGGAAACATCCAGACACACTCATTCACACACACACACACACACACACACTCATACACTCATACACTATGGACAATTTAGCCTACCCAATTCACCTGTAGACCGGAGCACCCGGGGGAAACCCAGGTGAACACAGGGAGAACATGCAAACTCCACACAGAAACGCCAACTGAGGCGAGGCTTGAACCAGCGACCCAGCGACCTTCTTGCTGTGAGGCAACAGCACTACCTATTGTGCCACTGTGTCGCCTAAAATGTTAATATATGAAATAAAAAGTAATACCTTTTTAACTTGTATTACATCCATATCCATAAATCCAAATCCAATTAGATTCACTTTATTTGGTAAACAAAAAAAGTCTCTCATATAAAATCTCTACTAAAAGACAGAAAATATTACTGTAAAACTATATTGTAAGTAAATCAAATAAATATTTTCATATTAGTCAATAATATTACTGAAATTAATTTAAAAACTGAATAAATATAAATTTAAACACATTTACAAAAGTAAATAACAGAATCAATGATGGGCTAAATATCTGCGGAATTCTGTGCCTGTGTGGGCCTAGTTACAAGCAACAAAAAGCATTCCTTTACACATCTTGACCAGTAGGTGGCAGTGTGCTGTAGTTTTTCAAGTCTGCTCAAATCATGCTTCGTAAAACAATTGGTGAAATTGATTATGTCGATTTTGCTGTAAATTCTAAATATTTTCTTGCCAGGATCATTTTGTATAGAAATTTGATGGATGTAAACGATAACAAAAGTCCTAACATATTTCCTGATTTACATTTTTAACTTCCATATTTCCTGAGAATCCCAAAATGTCTGCATATTGATAAATAATGTTATGACAGCTGTTTTAATGTCAAGAAATGATTAAATTGCCTCTTGTTATAGTTATGAAATAGTTTGAGAACAAGCAGGAAATGTTCATGGGCCAATGACATCACCCCATTGAAATGGTCTACATGATCGAAGCCAGTTTTGTTGACAATTAGATGCCTAGTACTGACAATTATATGACAGTCTAGCACAAGTTTGAAATTAATGTACAACTGTTGGAAATTAATTTTTACAGCTATGCTAAAGCAATTATTTTAGAGGCTCCACAATTACTGTAATTAATATTAAGCCTGTCCTTTTTCAGTGTGCCAATTTTCATAACTCTTCCACAAGCTTTTCTATAGGTTACAGGCAAACAAATAAAACAAAGGCATACAAAAGCTACATAGGCACCACCTTTTCCCTCTGAATATCAAGTAAATACAATATACACCAACTTACCGCCGCATCAAAACTGTTTGAAAACTCTTTGAATTCTGTCAGCGTTTCCCCGAGGAGCATATCAGGATGTGTGCAATTTAACAACACACTGATGATCGCTTGAGTCGCACAGGCATTATTGATGACCTGAAATAGTACATTTGCAAATATTACCACTCAAATATTGCTTTTAACTTTTTAACAGAAGAATTAGGAAGAAAATAGTTATGCACCTGCTTGGCAAAGAAGATCTGATCCAGCCTTGAGTCTTGAACAATAGACCCCGCTGGCTCCTCACCGGGTTGCCACTTGAAGAGGAAAATCAGACCATGAACAGGCCTGAAATGATTTACATTTATAAGTAATTGAAGTTAAAACATTTGTACTGTAGAATGATGCACATAGTGCAGTGCTTCCCACAGGTTTGAAATATACTCGCGGTGGTAGCCGGACTGATACACACCATTTGCCCACATCACATAAATAGTTAACTATATGTGACAAACAAAACACAATTTAGTTTTTAACAATAATTGTATTTATTATGACAGTTATACACGATTTCTTTTCAATGGGTTAAAGTAAAACCATCTACAATTTCTCTTTTATGCTATTCAGGAGCCTTATGTACTTACTGACAGGTCAAATCTGCTCCTCTCTCTTTCAAGTTCAAAGCAAACTCTTATACCAAAGCATTTTAGATATGTATAGCTAATAACCTATGTAATAAATGTACTTGGGTGGCCGTTAGTATATCTGGGCGGTCACCCAAGTAAACCCTATGTGTGGAAAGCACTGCAGTAATCCACTGATACATATTGCTTACTTCAGATTTTCAAAGTTTTCTGGCTCCATGCTCCATATCTCTTCAACCTGTGCACCTTTGCATCCTGATGACAACAACAGAGAAATCATCACCGCAAGACAATTGAATGCATCAATAATGATAAATTGACTTCAAATAATTCTCATGTATTGTTAAAGCAATGTGTAAGCATTACAGTATATTCTGAATCTAATGTAAAAACCTGTCTCTTCTGGAATCACCCACACTAATGTAAACCAAACCTGGATTACAATGCAGGGCTCGAAATTGCGACCATTTTGGTCGCATATGCGCCCGAAAATTAATCTATGCGACCTCATAATATATCTGGGAGCATTAGTGCGACTGCAGATAATGGTTGTAGTGCGACCTGTTTTGATTTTTTTCTAAACACGTGCTGAATCGCTCTTCCCTGCCGCTATATTGGTTCATATTAGCTGTCATTCACTCAAGGTATTCTGCTGTCAGATCACAGGGAAGGAGCTTTTATGACCACGGGAAATGCAAACGGCAGAAGAGTGAAAACTTAAAGCACACAGGTTTGCAAACCCCACCTAAAGTTGAGGCGCAGATGAAAGCGATCATGACACGTCACGCGGTGAATAATGATCCGCCAGCTGAGATCAATCGAGTACGCGCTTAAGGTGCTCGAATCTCCATGCGTTGCATTCACTGCGTGTTCAGCGCAAATGTCCGCTAAAAGTCAAATCTAATACTGTACATCATCGCCAAAGAAGCTCGCCTTTACTAATTTTACACTGAAACTGCGTTTCATAACAAACAGCGGAATTGCGCCGATGGTTAGCGCAAAAATCCTGCTCTGCCTGCTCATAAAATAGGTCGGCTGACTCGCCTGCTTTTCCACTAACACAGAAAAATGAAGATCAGCTCAGACTGAACATTTAAATTGACACAAACTGAAACCAAAACTTTTAAAGAGTAATAGAAGTGAGACTTTACTTTCTTTCCTTTGTCCATTCTTTTTTGAGGTGTATATTATTTTAATTTTTTATTTATTTACTGATGACTGCTTTGCAGCTTTCATCATTGAATTGAATGATTTATTATAATCTTTTGTTTGTTTTGTAGCAGAAATATTATGTATTAAATTGACATGCATATAAAAACAGCAGTACAAAATAAATATTTCTTACTGCAATGCTTCATTTTTGTTTGATGCAAACTATACAATTATTTTTCATAAAGTAACAGACTTTTTATAGCAGATAACCTACATTCATGCACATTCAAGGCAGCATCATAATGAGAAATGGAATTCATTACTATTATTGTAATTTTTTATCATCATTAATATTCTATGGCCTAATTATTAGACATTCATTTTGGAATTATTGCACACAAATATCAATGTCTTCGCAGCATTAGTTAGATAGTTGTTTCTGGTTTTTGTCAGTCTTATTAATGTTGTTTTAAAATACAATAAATCCCTTAAAAAGCAATTTGCAGCGGTGCTCGATCATTTTTGGTGGGTGCTCCTAAATTTTTTCTGGTGCTCCTAAATTTATTTTGGTGCTCCTAAATATTTGAAGTTGGGAGCACCGGTGCTACCAAATAAAAAAGTTAATTTCGAGCCCTGCAATGCGAACAATGTTGTACATTTTTATAACTTTATTAGTTATGGGGAACACCTCACATAATCTCAATTATAAATGCACACCTTTATTTGTTTTAATTAATTTTTTTTATTTAAAAAAAAATCATTTATATTTTTGTTCATTTATAATTTACATGTATGACAGTAAGCTGTAAATCATAGAAATTATATATATATATATATATATATATATATATATATATATATATATATATATATATATATATATATATATATATATATATATATATATATAAATACACATTTGTTTTTTTTTAATTACCAAATGGACTCAATGGCAAATTTTGTTTAAGGCTCAATAGCTTTATGTGAGACTGACTTACAATAAAAAAAATTTAAAAAAAAAAGACGGTAAAGTGTTGATGTAGTTTTTAAATACATCTATTACATATTTAGATATTTTACAATAAGCTGTAGGTGAGGTATTTATAAAAGTGCTATTTTTACATAACCGAAAGTTCAATGTTTCGCAATTTTGTTCCATGAAATAAATAACCTTTTTTTTTTAATTAGTACAAATGCCCAAAAAAATTATATATATATATATATATATATATATATATATATATATATATATATATATATATATATATATATATATATATATATATATATATATACAAACTTACGACATAAAATTGTAACAACTGCAAATAAATATAATAACAAAAAAAACAGCTTAGGACTGCACAATATATAGTTTCAGCATCAAGATTTGTGAATTCATTGCAAAGTATACCAACAACAGTGAAACTTTATTATTTGCATGTGTTTTAAAGGCAATTTAAAAGAGTGTAAAGCATTCAGACACAATTTGTAACTTTAATGAAGAGTAAACGTACTCAATTATTAATACAATGAAGACAATAAAGTGTATTTTATATTTCATCATTCAATTTCTGTACCTTTATACTGTTTGACTCTGCAGAAAACCATAAAGCACTGTTAATTTAACTTGTTTTGTTGCTCTATTTATTTTAATGCAGGATTCACACCCATACAAAATCACCCCAATCACTCTACATGAATTATTTCTTTCCAAATAGAGCTATTCAAGTCATCTGGTAAAACTTTATTTATATCTCAATGTATATCGCAGAAAAACTAAATATTGCAATGTCTGATTTTTCCAATATCGTGCAGCCATAATATTTCCTTGCTGGATCCTTTATTACACCTGTACAACTGCTTGTTAACGCTAATTTCTAATCAACCAATCACATGGCAGCAACTCAGTGCATTTAGACACGTTAAAGATGATCTGCTGCAGTTCAAACCGAGCATCCGAATCAGAAAGAAAGGCGATTTAAGTGACTTTGAACGTGGCATAGTTGTAGGTGTCAGAAGGGCTGGTCTGAGTATTTTAGAAACTGCTGATCTACTAGGATTTTCACGCAAAACCTTCTCTAGGGTTCACAGTGAATGGTCAGGGAAAAAAAATCCAGTAATTGGCATTTCTGTGGGAGCAAATGCCTTGTTGATGCCAGAGGAGAATGGCCAGACTGGTTCCAGCTGATAGAAAAGCAACAGTAACTCAAATAACCACTCGTTACAATCAAAGTATGCAGAAGAGCATCTCTGAACACACAACAGGTCAAACCTTGAGGCGGATGGGCTACAGCAGCAGAAGACCACACTGGGAGCCACTCCGATCAGCAAAGAACAGGAAACTGAGGCTCCAATTTGTAAAAGTTCACCAAAATTGGACAACAGAAGATTGGAAAAAGGTTGCCTAGTCTGATGAGTCTCAATTTCTGCTGCAACATTCAGATGGTAGAGTCAGAATTTGGCGTCAGCATAGATCCATTCTGCTTTGTATCAGCGATTCAGGCAGGTGGTGGGAGATATTTTCTCAGCACACTTTGGGCCCATTAGTACCAATTGGGCATTGTGTCAAAACCTGAGTGTAGTTGCTGACCATGTCCATCTCTCTATGCCCACAGTGTACCCGTGTACCCATCTTCTGATGGCTACTTCCAGCAGGATAACGCGCCATGTAATAAAGTGCGAATCATCTCAGGCTGATTTCTTGAACATTACAGTGAGTTCACTGTGCTCAAATGGCCTCCATATTCACCAGATCTCAATCCAATAGAGCACCTTTGGGGCGTGATGGAACGGGAGATTCCACCATAGATGTGCAGCAGACAAATCTGCAGCAACTGTGTGATGCTATCATGTCAATAAGGACCAAAATCTCTGAGGAATTGTCCAGTACCTTGTGGAATCTACGTCATGAAGGATTAAGGCAGTTCTGAAGGGAAAAGGGGGTAAAACCCGGTAATAGTTTACCTAATAAAGTGGCCGGTGAGTGTATATTGAGGTAAAGTTGGTGTTATATTCACACATTTGTTCATTTAACGGCTCATATAGTTTACCACTCTACTTAGAAGGCTTCATTAGCATGCAAGTATGACTAGAAAACAACATTAGCACTATTTATTTGTGTGAAGAGTGTTGTAAAAGTTTGATAGTCATTAGGTGCTAAAATAATTTCATCATTTAGAATTTGCAGATTACTTTTCTAAAATTATATTGTTAATGGGAATGTTTGAATGTCCAAATATAAACAATACATGCTAAATTTATTAATAATGCATATAAAATCATGATATCAAAATGCTGCAGCTCTTCCTGATGCACAAATATGACTCGACCATTCAGAACACACACATACGATACAGTTTATATTATAATAAGGCTGCTCAGTGTTTTTGAGACAAGACCACTGACATTTACACACAAATGTGTGTGAGGCAGCTGTCATTGTGCATTAATTAACAGCGCTGACTCATTCACTGACCCATTCAATAAATCGGCTTATGTGGATTATTTCACCCAGTCAAACACTACCTAAACCACACATTATCAATCCTATTTTTGCAGTCTAAATCACTGAAGCAGCACCAGCGCACCCCCGCGCACCGCTAATTAAAGAAAAACAATGAGTCCTTACCAAAGCCCTTTATCAGCTCTGTGAAAACTCCTGGGTCACTTTCCATGAGACACCATTCCCCAGCGCTTCCCGCCATTTCTGAAATTATATTTATCTTACAGTAAACAGAAAATGTGCTCGTGTAGCGGCTCAACAAGGCTAATGAGACTCATTCACAGTCACACACACAGTGGTTTTCCCGGCATCCCTTTCGACGTGCGTCATTCTTCTGCTTCATGTGGATCCAGGAAGAGTGAGGCGCGCGCTTCTGCCTCCGCGTGTTCTGGAGTGTTTGTGAGTGATTTTTGTATATCTTATTATACTAACAAAAGTGTTTTTTAAGTTAATGTTGATAATTAAACTAAAATAGCATTTACACGTTAAAAACAGAACATAGTGTAAAAATAGCTCGCTAAAATGGTTTATTTTCATTAATTCAGCCATTTTAGTGTTCAGTCACGACAATATTCCTCAAATTGCTGCCATTTCTACATAAATCCCGTTTTAAATAAGTACTTGTTTACATTGGTGTTAAAAATAAGGCTTTATTTTAATCCAATTTGTGTTTGTGTGCTAACACCAGAGACAAAGAAGATTTCATTTTAAATTAAATACATTTTAGGAGCAACTCCACCGTTATGGATGTGACATTTACAGTGAAAAGTTATAACATAAATACACAAAGAAAGTGTATGTTAACATTATATCGAAACATATTTTCCAAAACAACTAAACACAGAGTTACAGGATGAGAAAATTATCAAGCTGTAAACATTTTTCATAATTTAAATGAGGAAAATAAACATGTCATGGATGTGACCAAAAAAGTATGCGAGTTTACAGTATACAGCATACTTTGTAGAAATTCTGTGTATTAAACTGCACAACCCGAAAAGAAAGAATGCTAATCAAAAGCTAACCAAACGCCAATGTCTCACTATATAAATAATTTATTTTCTTGAATATTTTTGCATTTATGAAGAAAAAAACTTTGTGGATGTGACAGATGTGAATTTGTCACTTGTGTGAATTTGGTAAATCAAATATAATTGTTTGAAAAGATTGACAGACATTTTTAAAGTACTGTAAAGTACTAGGGGTGCCCAAACTCAGTTCTGGAGGGCCGGTGTCCTGCAAAGATTAGTTTGGAGTTTGGACACCCCTGGTCTAAGCAAAGTCAGACCTTACTGTCCTAATAAAAAAAAATCAAGGCATAAAAAGCGTAATCTAGAGGCCTTTAGCTTTCATATAACCCCCTTTTGAATTTAAATGATCATCTAGAAGTCTTTATTATTTGTTATTCCTAAAACTTGGATGGGCGACAAGACTCAGGTAGTGTAGAATATGGGTTGTTACAATATGATTTAATTTTTCTGTTAAACACTGCAAAATTAATGTAAAAATGTACAAACCAAGAACTATTAATTTTGGCACAGTTTGATGTAAAATTAAGATAAAATTATTTTACAATAGAAAATGAACATTATATAGCAATTTTATTCAGTTTTTTTGTAAAATACAGTACTCTATACTGTAATAATACAGTTTAATACTGTAAAATATAAGCCCAAAAAAAAAAAAAAAAAAAAAACTAGAAATTTTCCTTATTTTGTGTGAAAACTTTAATTTTTTTTCTCATGGCAAGGTTGATCTTTGCATAGAATGGCTCAAACAGTATAACTACTGTAGTTTTGTGACTCTATAATGCAAGTAAAATTTGTCATAAATTGGTAGGCCTTTTACACTTTACAGGAAAGCATACAGTGCATTGAAATAACAATAGTAATAGCATTGTTGTTAAATTGTTATTGTCTTTTTTTCCAGGCAGCAGCTTACTGTACATTTCAAGACACAAATGCATGATCTCTATATTATACTGACAAGTATTGCAAAAGTATTTCTGAGGAAGTTGATTTTGACCATGGCCAGAAGGCAATAAGAGGCAGAAGTACAAAACAATTGTTTTAAATGATGTAAAAAAATAAGGTTTTATGTAAATCCAGTTGGAGTTTGTGCACTTACATCAGAAAAACAAAACAATGGAACATTTTTGACATTATTTTTTAAAAATATTTATATACTTTACATAAATACTGGGGTTTTGTAACTTAAAAAGTAAAAGTAAAAACACTTTTATTATCTGGTGTTACATCTTACAGGAATATATACAGTGCATTTCTGTACTTGGGCTAACAAATGTTCAGGAATATTATAAACAAAATAACAATACTCATTAATTGTCATTAAATCAGGCAGGTATTTTTTATACAGCAGCATATACATTTAAAACATTTAGTATTTAGGCTGTTTAAAGGTGACCATCATGTTTATATATAATACACACTACAGAAAGCATCACTGATGAGGCTGATTTTGACTATTTCCTGAGCCCTCAGGTGTCATATTTAAACAGCACGGCCTACACTGTTCAATAAGAGGCAGAAGTTTTCCTTGCTGGTGGAGCTGTTTTGTATCTGAGCCTCCTCCAATGCACTGTCCATTAATAAAAACTCTTGGCACCTGAAAGAATCAAGGTTGACAACAATACTTGACAAAAGTAACATACTGCATTGCATGTAAAAGTCCAATTTGCACACAGGAGTCTTGGCATGGTTTTATAAATATAAATAAATGACCAGACTTACTGTTCTGGCACCTGTCAGTTCCGCTAAAGTCTCCTGGAGACGTCGACCATCGTTGTGCTCGTCCAGTTCAACAACTTTATACGTAGCTCCAATCTCATTAAAGACACCCTTTGCCATCTTACAGTAAGGACATGTTGTTTTGGAGAATATTACAACACAGTTACTGGACACAATATCCTGATAAAAAAAAAAAAAAAAAACAAGGTTACAAAAAATAAAAACATCCTAAAGACAGAATATATTACACAACATATAAGGGTTGTACACTTAATTATTATTAATAATAATATTTTGTTAAAAACTGCTAAAACAATTTAAAATGTGCAACACAAGAAATATTAATATTGACCAAGTTTGATGTAAATAATTTTAATATATATAAAAGTAAAAGTGTATATATTCTGTTAACTTTCCATTATATATATATATATGGTCACCAAAACACCTTTTTCAATTTAATGATGACTGATTCAATTTTATACTAGACCATAAACAAGCTTTAGAATGGCAAAACTGAGCAATTATGACAGTTTGCCTTATCAGGTTAAGTGTGGAGTCAATTTAGGGCCATATATACTTGCAACATAAAGGAAAGTTTTGCAAACAAAATAATAATGTATAGTTTAGTGTTTATTGCAAAACAATTTAGAAATTAAGCAAATCTTTAAAAAATAAAAAAAAGGAAAATAACAAAAGGAAACTTCAGTTTTTGAGAAATAAAAAGGAATTTTGCAAACAATAATAAAAAAAAATATTTTCTGGAAAAATATTTTGCATATTATATAAGAAATTGTGGTTTAGCGACAATATAAAAAAACTTTTTTAAAAATAAATAAAGCCATGGTTCATTTTTTACAAGAGTTATACTGGTTTATTTTGTTTCATTCAAATAATCAGTAACCTATGGAGTCAATCTAGGATTATATACTACAATCTAAAATATATACTTGCAACATAAAAAAGTTTTGCAAATAAAAAATAATGTAGTGAGCAAAAAAATAAAAATAAAAAATAAAAAAAAATTGCAAAGGGAAAATTCAGTTTTTGAGAAATAAAAAAGAATTTAGCAAACAAAAAAAGAACTACAAAAATATTTTGCATATTACATAAGAAATTGTGGTTTATTATATATATATATATATATATATATATATATATATATATATATATATATATATATATATATATATATATATATATATATATATATAAACAAACTTTTTTTGAATAAATTAAACCATGGTTAATTTTTACAAGTTATATCAGTTCATTTCGGTTTTATTCAAATAATCATTAACCTATGGAGTCAATCTAGGCCCATATATACTTGCAATATATACAGTTTGAGAAATAAAAAGTAATTTTACAAAAAAAAAAAAAAAAAAGATAAATAACTGCGAACGAAAATCTTTCTGGAAAAAACGTATACATATTTTAGTTCTTTGGACTGCTTGATTTTTTTTATTTGCAGTTCTTTGTTTTTGTTTGCAAAATTTATTTTTATTTCTCGAAACTTGCTTGCAAAACTTTCCTCTTTGTTGCAAGTATATATAGCCTTAGATTGACTTCAGATGATAATGAGTATTTGAATGAAACCAAAATAAACCAGTATAAAATAATCATGATTTTATTTATTCAAAAAATGTTATTTTTATTGTTATTAAGCAGCAGTAACCCCAAACTAACCATGATACATGTAGAAAACTGCTTTTTACCAATCAATATGACAAAAATTACACAATAAACAGTTGCTACATATTACCTCATTAAAACCATGGTTAATTTTCGGCTGGTAAAGCTTACCTGCACAAACTGACCACAAGCTGAGCTTGACAACCCAGGCGCAGATGACGAGAAGTTCCCCATTCTAGATAAAGCACAAGAATATAGGTAAAACTGAGGAGAAAAGAACACCACCATTTACACAACAACAGACAGATTAACACACGCGATGACCTTGTAATAATCACCGGTCTGTAAAAGAAACATGTTGAAGATACTAGGAAAGCAAACGCAGTTAATGCAGACACAAGAGAATTCGACTGGCAATTTAAGTCAATCATCTTCAAACTGCTGTGGTCTCCTCTTGAATCAACTAACTAACAATGACCTCACAGCTAGACCGTAATCTGATCAGATCACAGGGGGGATTTAAACATCTAATGACCCCAAATACAACATCGCCTTTGTCTGCTAAAGTGGGCTAACTTGTGCGGTCCTGAACAGAGTAAAAACACGTCGCACTTGAGACAAACATTGTTTATTTCAATGTAAATATGAAATATGTTCAATTATATACCTAATACTAATTATATTTATAATGACCTTAGACTCTGATAAGCCTGTCTGGATTTGTAGAAACAGCCCCTCGTAAACATTGTGGAGTGTAAATAACGTCGAGCGTAGCTTAATAAATAAGGCCGTCCAAAATCATTACCGGCTTTACACGTAAAGAAAGACGTTTCTTGTATTTCATAACAAAGTCCAAAACACACGCGTACCTCTCAACCGGAACAACATTGATTTGACGTATCAAGCTCCGCCCTTCACGAGTCTGCCAAATATTCATCCAGCCTGTCCATTCTCCCTCCTCTGTTCATTAGACATATGAAGCAACAATCGTATTTTCCTCTAGGGGGCCGTAGTGGCTCAAAAAATAATTTACTATAAAAATATTAACTATGACTAACTATAAATATTTAACATTCAATTTCTATAAAGATTTGGGCGTGACATATACGTAAAGTATAATTTTTTAATTAGATAATATAGGCTACTGAAAAACTAAATGTGCAGCAGTGAATAGCTTGTTTAAATCCACAAACGACAGTGATTGGTCCGTCCTCACAAACACTGAGAAATGTAACACTTGTCACGCGTATTTGATGAGTGAATAGTGATTTAAACTAACAATATAAACTCTTTTTGATTGTTTTTTTTTTATTATTGGAACGTTCAACAAGCGTAGACAAATACACAGAAAAGGTATAAATCCTATAACAACAAAAATAGACAACAGAACAAAGCAAAACAAAAGAGAAACAAAAAAAAATATTGCTAGGGGTAATATAAATTACAATACATCACTTTAAATCTTAAAGCAAGGTCAAAGTGATGTAAAAAAAGGTGACATAGAATACAATCAACCGGGTATTATAGAAAAGTATGCAATACTGTAAGATTCATATAGTGTTATTAATTTTAAAGCTTTAACATTGCTGGAGGTGGAGATCCAAAACATATCCAAATCATACTTTAAATCTATTAAAAAAAATAAGAATCAGGGGCTTTATAAGACACAAATTTGCATTTGTGTATAAAAAAAATCTTGTTAGTAAAATAAATAGATTTATTTTAATCTTTTACTTTAACAACATGATAAAAAACAAATAAAACATTCTTGTATAACAAAGAAAAATTATCTAAAAGAGAAGCACATAAATAAGCTGAATTCTTTATTTAATTGAAATTACAACAGAGTGTATACTTATTTACATCAACCATTTATATATTTTTTCTATTTATATATATTTTGTGAATAATAAGTTTTGGCGTTTGTTTTGTCAGTTGTGGATTTGAATGTGTGTTTCTTAAAATGCTTATTTATACGAAATTATTTTATTTATTTTTTTTAAATATTGTAATGCGTACATATACATAATGTAACATTATTCCTTTTTTGAACTGTTTATGAACAATGTAGCACTAAATAGGCTACATGGTTCAAAAGGTAGCCTACACTGTCAAAAAATCCTGGTAGCCTTAAACTTTTAAGCTGAATCAAATAACCTTATGAGTCTATTAAACTCCTATTATGTTAAACTGACTTAAACAGCTTGTGTGACTTATACAATTAAGGTAGAACATGATTAACTTAGTTTAATGAGTTACAAAGACCTAAAAACATATACTATCAGGACTAAATGATCATATAATGTTTTACAGTTCATACAAGATATGTGGCTCATTGTTTATTTATTTATTTTTTTAAACAGAAAGGCACATATAAAGTTGCAATAACCCAAGAAAATAGTCTATAACAGTGGTTCCAACAGTGGGGGTCGCTTATCGATTTCCAAAAATCTAATTCATTTTATTAAACTATTATAGTTACCATATTTTAATATTTTATCCATATCCTACAGAAGAAGAAAAAAATGTAGTTAGGCTACTAGTTACATTCAAGAAACTTCATGCAATTAAAACGCCATCATAGATATATCTATGAAAAGCCATTAGTCTTTCCTATTTTTTGAGACCCCTTGGGTAATTGTTATATTAAAGAGACAGCACATTGATTTTATGGCACCAGGTTAAACATTCTGACACCTTTATGGCACTTACGTACATTAAAAATAAATACAGGCCACAACTGAACATGGAGGATGGTCTCCAGGTGGTGTTCTTTTAAAATTAAATGAGGAATAAACTCGGGCCTATTGGTATGTGTGTGTCGGTGTATGCAAGGTTTATATATTTATAACCACTGGATATTGGGGGTCACAAGTCATTGTAATTTGGGGGGTTGTGGGCTGAAAAGTTTGGGAACCCCTGATCCATAAAAAAATCTAAAAAAGTGTCAATTCTAATCCATCGGGTGGCACTGTGCCATTCTGTAAATGCATTACACAGAATCCACACACACACGCGCGCTTCCCCCTCTCTTGAGAATCCCAGTTATCCCTGCTTTTTCTTTCTCCACATTTTCTGTCAATTGATTTAATGCTGTTCCCTAATCTCTGGTTTTCACAAAAGGTGCCTCATTGCCTTATGCAAGAAAGAGGCAATTGATTTTTTTAACCCACTAATCTTTATGAATTAACCAAAAAGAATTATGACTGTTCTTGTCATTTTTAAAACAACAACATCGGTTATCCAGCTTATGGTTATGTTGTCAACAATACATGAAAACATCCAAAGAAAAAGTAATTCAGTATTAAATATTACAACACTAAACCGGCCATAAAACAGTTCTATAGCTCCAGACTGCGACTTTCTCTCTTTCAGTAGAGTTGAAACAAAAAGAAACTTTGAATTATTTATTGCTAAAATATTTTAAAGTTTAATGGCCTGAACACCATACTCATTAATAATGTTAAAGCAATGTGAGCCGCGTGGCTTTCGCTTGTGCTGTTTCGTAGCACTGCCCTGTACTTAAGACGCACAGGAAAACAGTTCTCTATGTTGTGTTCATTTTTTAACGCGTGTTCTCGGTTCCTCAGTGCCATATATGTGCTTTTGTTGACATTCACTGTGTTTTGTTTTTGCTGTAGACCGATTACAGGGAATTCAGTTCCTTTGAAAGCAACACACACACACTCAGAGAGAGAGAGAGTGTGTTCTGAGTGGTTGTTAGGTCGTTGCAAAGGTGTTGCTGGGTGGTTGTTAGGGTTTTCTGAGTGGTAGCTAAGCGGTTGCTAAAGGATTGCTTGGTGGTTGCTAAGATATTGCTATGCGGTTGGTGTTTTGAGTGGTTCTTAAGCAGTTGCTATGGTGTTCTGAGTGGTTGCTAAGGCATTGTGAGGTAGTTGCTAGGGTGTTTTGAGCGGTTGCTAAGGTGTTGCTAGGTGATTGCTATGGTGTTCTGAGTGGTTGCTAAGGCATTGCTAGAGTGTTTTAGGTGGTTGCTAAGGTGTTGCTAGGCAATTGCCAGGGTGTTCTGAGGTGTAAGTAAGGCGTTGCTAGGCAGTGCTAAGATGTTCCGATTGGTTGCTAGGTGTTCTAGGTTGTTGCTAAGGTGTTGCTAGGTGGTTGCCAGGGTGTTTTGAGTGGTTGCTAGGCAGTTGCTAAGGCGTTGCTAGCGTGTTCTGAGTGGCTACTAAGGCGTTGTTAGAGTGTTCTAGGTCATTGCTAAGGGGTTGCTAGACTGTTGCTAAGGTATTGCTAGGTGGTTGCTTAGGTGTTCTGATTGGTTGCTAGGCAGTTGGTAACATAAATTACCATGTTTCTAACATAAATTAGCATGTTGTTAGCATGCTTTTAGTGTGAATGAACATGTCACTGGCATGTTTATAGTATAAACTAGCATGTATTAGCATTTAGTATGAATTAGCATGTTGCTAGTATGATTAGCATGTTTGTTAGTATGTTTCTAGAATGAATTGCTATGTGTCCAGTGCAAAGTCAATGGCAGTTTTTTTTTTTTTTAAATGAAAGTCTATGGGACAGTTGCTAACTTGCTAGGGTGCCGTAAGTGATTGCTAGGGTGTGACTAGCAAGTTGAAATGTTATCAGTGATTGGCCGATTGGTAGTCTGAGTTAAATGAGTGTAACCATAAGTCTGTATGACAGTCTGGCGCAAAATTATGGTGTCACAAAGTTTGGTTTAATGTTAAGTCAATGAGACTTTTCCAAATTTTCCGGGTCAGTTTTCGGAAAATCGTCAGAATAGTCGGAAAAGGTATAGCAACCCAAATCAGACCAGTTTGGAGGTTTGGTATAGTTTGGTGGTTGTAGTATGATTGCTCTGTGCTTATTTATCATAAATGTATGCACATATCTATACATGCATGCATTAGCATATGCTTATTAAGTAGTTAAAACTTGGACTGAGCAACTGACTGAGATACAGCAGGGAAATAAGTATTAAACACGTCACTATTTTTCTCAGAAAACTTATTTCTAAAGATGCTTGAAATGTTTTAATCAGATGTTGGTAACAACAAATAAATACACAAATGAAAAGAAAACAAATCTAATTAGTTTACAAATTAAGTTATGTGTAATGAAAAGACACAGGGAAAAATTATTGAACACATGAAGAAAAGAAGGTGTAGAAAGGCAGAAAAGGCCCAGACAGCAGCTGAAATCTCTCAGTAGTTCTTCAGCGATCCTCTGCCCTTCATCATTGTAAATGAATATCAGCTGCTTCAGTCCAACATCTACATTAGCAGGAGATGAAACCAAAGTGGATATTTTACCAAGACAATGATTCAAAAACAGAGCTAGGAAACTCTCAAAGGGTTTCAGTGAAAGAAAATCAAGCTGTAAAATGGCCCAGCCAATCACCTGACTTGAATCTAATAGAAAATACAAATTAAAGATCAGATTTAATGGACGAGACCAACACAAACATCAAGATTTTTACACTCATTTTACATTTTTACACTCGTGTTGACAAAATTAGATAACTCCACAATATGAATGTGACCTTAAATTGCTTAAAAAAAAAACGGTAAAGGAAAATCTTAATGTAGTGTTCACATTCAGAACTTTTCTGTTTGCTTTTATATACATCTTCAACAAAGTAGCCTGTATGAATTTCATGCAAAGTTCACACTTTGTAAATGTGCTCGTTGTGTGTGCAAATGTGTGATTGTTTTTTTTTTATCAGCTTCTAAAGTGTCACACAGGAAAATGAACATCTGGTGATTGTAAACAAATTTTTGATGCCTAGTGACTACAATAAGAAAAAAAAACAATTGCTTGCACTCAAAAAATAATCATGCTTAAGTTTATCATAACCTGTTTTTAACCTTATGGTAAACTTTGAATTTGGTATAAATAAATGCCATATTCAATTGGTTTACTTCATATTTGTGGGACACAGCTCCAAAAGAATTCATTAGAATTAATAAGAAGCATTTAAAAACACATTGCATTTATTGCTATAAATCTTGTTCTCATTTGTTTAATTTATGTTTAACTAACAAATATCAATCACATTAAATATAATAGTTCAATTATGCTAAAAGTATGTAATCCAAATGGATTGAAATCAGAATATATAAATCTTATTTTTTAGGCCAAATTTTTATTTATTTATTTATTTTTTTTGAGTGTGAGAACCCTTTCTCTTTTATGGTCACATTTTGTGGCATCAGGTCCTGTTTTCTATTGACTGTGTTCTATTTAATGGATATTTCAGTCGAGCTACACCAGATATTGCATGTAAGTGGGTTGAGACCCAAAGTTTCAGTGGTCTCTGTCCACTTGTTTGATGTGCATCAAGGTTTGCACAACAGCATTCACACTGATTTACAAAAACCCAACACAATGAATTTCTTTTTTAACTTCCATTTTAAATAGACTCATTTTTAAAACTTCCCTAAAGATAAACAGTTTTAGAGAGAAACTGTTGTAGAAGCACTTTTAGCCACAGGTGTCAAATCCAGTTCCTGGAGTGCCACAGCTTATCACAGTTTAGTACCAACCCTGCTTCAACACACTTACCTGTAGATTTCAAACAAGCCTAAAAGACTCCATTATTAATTAGTTAATTATTGTCATATGAGATTCACGCTTTTTTAAAGAAAAAATAAAATATATAAATGCACATCAATAATTGGAAATTCGCCAACTGTGTAATGTGTGTGTGTAATGTGTGTAATGTGTATTTATCTATATAGCGCATTTCTTGTGTATGGCCATACACCCAAAGCGCTTTACAATCTTGAGGGGGGTCTCTCCACACCACCACCAGTGTGCAGCATCCACTTGGATGATGCGACGGCAGCCACAGGACAACGGCGCCAGTGAGCTCACCACACCAGCTATTGGCTCACCAGCTATTTACACCCCTGCTCTTTCACTAGAACTGCCATGGGATTTTTAATGACCACAGAGAGTCAGGACCTCGGTTTAACGTCTTATCCGAAAGACGGCACCCACTGACAGTGTAGTGTCCCCTTTACATTTACTGAGGCATTAGGACTCACACAGACCATAGGTTGAGCGCCCCCTGCTGGCCTCACTAATACCACTTCCAACAGCAACCTAGTGTTCCCTAGTGGTCTACCATCCAGGTACTGACCAGGCTCAGCCCTGCTTAGCTTCAGTGAATAACCGGTCTTGGAATGCAGGGTGACATGGCTATGGCTAGCCTTAATTGCAATATTTAAACTCACCAAAGTTCACAGTGACTGTGTTCTCTGGATTCCTCTCAAGTGGTGGACTTCCACATTGCGACTGCTTGCCGCTGAACCACATCATAGCTCATTAATAATAATAATTAATAATAATTCCTTACATTTATATAGCGCTTTTCTGGGCACTCAAAGCGCTTTACACACAATGGGGGGGATCTCCTCATCCACCACTAGTGTGCAGCATCCACCTGGATGAAGCGACGGCAGCCATTTTGCGCCAGACCGCACACCACACACCAGCTGATTAGTGGAGAGGAGACAGTGATGAAGCCAATTGGAATATGGGGATGGTTAGGAGGCCATGATGGACCAAGGCCAGTGGGCAGATTTGGCCAGGATGCCGGGGTTAAACCCCTACTCTCTGGGATTTTTAACGACCACAGAGAGTCAGGACCTCGGTTTAACGTCTCATCCGAAAGACGGCGCTCACTGAGCAGTATAGCGTCCCCGTGGGGCATTAGGACCCACACAGACTGCAGGTTGGGCACCCCATGCCTCACTAACACGACTTCCTTCAGCAACCTAGCTTTCCCATGTGGTCTCCCATCCAGGTACTGACCGGGCGCAGCCCTGCTTAGCTTCAGTGGGCGACCATGTGAGAGTTGCAGAGAGCTAGCTGCCGGCAATACTATAAAGTTGACCTCATTTCAACTCTCCTTGACGCCCCCACCTGTAAAGATGCACCGCGCCGCTCCTCACCGCTTATCACTGCCGGCTCTCATTGAAAATGAATGACTTCTGTGTACTCTGACGCTCTCGTCGCTGTCAGTGTGAATGCACAGAAGACACAAGGGACTATTTTCAAGAGCTGTGTAATATATTTGAACCTGCTCCAGCCAAGATACAGCAGCAAAATTCCTTTATTATAACACCAGAATGAAAGTGGAATCAAGAATTGTTTAACTGAGTTGTAAAATGAAGCTATTTTCAAAAAATGGTGTGTTTCTTCAAAACAAAGCTTAGTTTGTTTATATGTACATCAAAAAAAATGTAGATAACAACCATGATCATTAATTATTAGCCAGCTCAGCTTCACAATACACACAAAAATCTATAGGCCTTCATGATGGAAAAACACTTAGAGTTCACCTAATGGCCACACAGCACCCTTTCATTTCTTCCATTTGCCCTTTTCCCATCGAGCGATTACCAAGGGTCCGCATGTAACCCACATGTCATAATAATAGCGAAACCATTTTTAGTATTTACAATCTCATGACAAGTAATGACCGCCGAACACCAAAATGCGGGAGAACTCATCAAAACCTCTGGAAACGTAATTCCCCGTTTCCATGCAGGCTTTCACGAAGAGCCACAGACGCCCATCGCCCACGCTCCCCTCAGTGCGGTGTCATCCGAATATGCCCCGCTGATTTAATATCTGTTTGCTGCATGCATTTGCAGGCAGCCATGTAATCAAGCAAGAAGCCACTGCTGCGGCTGCCCTCATAAATCACCGTCCCTGGCGGACAATCATGCCTGGCTATATGAAGGCAGGCACTAGTGAAGCCACTGATTACACTCACTGCCTTATTAAAACCGTTCCCGCTGAAGGAAAAGTGCGCGTCTTTTTATTTATCGGCCTCTTGTCATTTGCGGACGCTCCGTCTCGCGCTCTTAAATGATTTGTCGCCATGATGGAATGACACCTCAATTGAGTTCAGTGGAGGAGAGGGTGCCATTCCAATAATCTCTCGAGTATCGCTTCGCTGAACTGTCCACGATTCCTCCCTCCTGTCAAACCCAACTAAGGTCTCCTCATGAAGAAGCTACAACAGACTCGTCTCAGCAATAAGCTGTGGCATTTTGTTAGAGAAGGTTACTACTTTGTCACATAAGGGCTTGCTTGAAGGCCACAAACTGCACTTTCAGGTATTCTTTAGACTTTTACACTAGACAGACACCATAGAGAAGACCAGGGGTGCCCAAACTTTTTCTTATGAGGGAACAAAAAACAAATTTGTTTGAGGCTAGTGGGCCGAAGGTAAATATTCTGAAGTTGCCATTGGGTAGTTTCCTAATTTATTAAATGGTATTTAAAAATAACTAGAAAACATTGCTTTATATTAAATAATGCAGTATTTTAATTTTAGAAATGAACTTATTACAGTAAAAACAATCTCATTTATAAAATTTAAAGTAGTTTTTGCTTTGATTTGCATAGTCTTCTGCTTAGTCCACTATCCATTGAGTGATAGTATTTACAATTATTTTTTTTTAATCTGATTGATTTACAACATTTTTAATTGAAACTTTTATTTCAGTTTGCTTTTTTGTAGCTTAGCAATAAAACAAAAGAGGTTACATACAAAAAAGGGTTCATTAAAATAAGAAATGACGATCTCTGTGTTGAAGGCATTCAACCTCTCCATCTCTCTATCCCCCAACCCTCTTCATCATTCATCACTTTCCTCTCAGGTGGGCCAAATCAAAGGTTACAATGGGCCAACTTTGGCCTGGTGGCCCTACATTGGTCATCTCTGGTGTTGACGATGAGATGAAAGATCTATATTTTACTATATATTTCACTAGATAAATTAAAAAACAACTAAAGTATTTTTACTTTTACTATTACTTTTTTACGATTTTGTGAAACAATGAAAAATATTCACTTCAAAAATTGCTTTTGAGTTTTGTTTTGACCTTTTAAACACTGAACTCTACATGGACATGCTGTATCAAAAATGTGTATTGTGGCCATTAATCATTTTAATTAAACTGTGAATACAAATTAAATTTCATTCATTCATTTATTTTTCTTCAGCTTGGTCCCTGATTTATTAGGGGTCACCACAGCGGAATGAACCACCAATCACGCTGGCATATGTTTTATGCAGTGGATGCCCTTCCAGCTGTTACCCAGAACTGGGAAAACAAACTTAAATTTGTTTCCACAAATGATTTATTTTGCTCAGTAATCGTGTCCATGTTAAGCTAATTCATTCACTCACTTTAGTAAAGCTTGGACTAACTTGTTAGACTAACATGCTCCCTCATTTATTGAACGTGCTTTCGGATGAAAATGATTTTGCGGTGGACATTTGAGTTTGTAATCCTGCAAACCTGGAAATTCATATCTCACATGATCATTTACGTGCTCAATCAGATGCTACATCCACTTTCCTGAAGAATTTAGCTCTGACATGGATCAAACTCATGTCCACAAGGGGCATCACCCAGCAGACACACAACATTATTAGACATTAATATTGGGTAAGATAGGTCAACACTGTCTAAAGACAATGTTATTTTGATGTCCAATACCAATGTGAAATGACATTGATATTTTGTTGATTTTAGGTTTTGTTGGAAAGTGACCAAAATCCAATATTGAGGCAACGTCTTAAACCAATGTCATATTGATATCAAATATGATATTTATTTGTCAGGTATGGCAACCAAAATCCAATGCCTGAGAGATATCATATTGACACAATGTCAAGCTGTAACATTGTTAGACATTGATATTTGATTGATTTTAGGTTACTTTGGAATTTAACCAAAATGCAATGTCTGTCCAACGTTGGGCATTGACGTCAGCCAGATGTTGGGTGCTGAAGTCAACCTGTCCCAAGACGTTGAGGTACAACGTCAATCTGACGTCATGTTGATGTCCTGTGCCTTCTGGGCATTGTCAACACTGGGGCTATCACCATTGGAACAGCACTTGACCACAACACAACTCAAAAAAGTAACTAGAAACTAAAATACTTGCACTTTGGTTATGTGTAAACTTTCAATACACAAGATATCGCATTTCTGAAGCAAATTACCATGAATTGTTGCTGTATTTGTGTATTTCAACTTTTTATTGATCTCCATTAGAAACTCAAAGATATATCTGAACAGCAATTAAATCACAGCACATTAGTATCTGGCTGCAGACTTGCACATGCATGCTGAGATATGTAGTCTCAGACACAAGGCCTTAATAGAGATAGTGACAACTGTGAGGGCTAGGGTTAGGTGTACACAATAAAAGCATGCATGTACTTTTACTCTGCAGCCAGACCCTATTTTGTCCAATAGCTTGCAAGTAATGTCCTTTTAAGAGCCAAGTAAAGTTATAGGGTTCAGAAAAAAAACAGCTAGGTTCACCAATTCTCAAACATACAAATGAAGTTTTTGCTTTAATGCAAAACAGAAAACACATTACTAACTAAATTACAAGAGTATTACAGTTTACTGCATCAACAGCTTATCCACACTATCTGACAAAGGTCTTGTCGCTTATTCAAGTTTTAGAAACAACAAATTATAACTTGACTTCTAGTTGATCATTTGCTATCAGAAGTGGTTGATATGAAAGGCAAAGGCCTCTAGATAATGCATATTTTACCTAAATAAAATATAATCATGCCTTGATTTTTAATTAGGACAGTGAGGTCTGACTTTGCTTAGACAAAAGTCTTGTCACTTAACAGAAATAATGCACAGTGTTGAATATAAAGTCATGGTGCAGTGGTAAAATAATTAATAATATGTATGACTCCCATGAGCTTGAACAACTGCATCTATACATCTCTGCAATGACTCAAATAGCTTACTAATAAAGTCATCTGGAATGGCAAAGAAAGCGTTCTTGCTGGACTCCCAGAGTTCATCAAGATTCTTTGGATTAATTTCCAATGCCTCCTTCTTCATCTAACCCCAGACATGCTCAATAATGTTCATGTCTGGTGACTGGGCTGGCCAATCCTGGAGCACCTTGACCTTCTGTGCTTTTAGGAACTTTGATGTAGAGGCTGAATTATGAGGAGCGCTATCCTGCTGAAGAATTTGCCCTCTTCTGTGGTTTGTAATATAATGGGCAGCACAAATGTCTTGATACCTCAGGATGTTCATGTTGCAGATTTCTTGCTTGTCTCCATACTGAATGTAACCCCAAACCATGATTTTTCCTTTACCAAACTTGACTGATTTCTGTAAGAATCTTGAGTCGATGCGGGTTGCAATCAATCTTCTGCAGTATTTGTGATGATTGGGATGCCGCACAACAGATCATTAGTCAGGAAATCTACCTAACTAGACGTCAAGTTATTATTTGTTGCTTTTACAACTGTGATCGACGACAACTTTTGTCAGGTAGTGTATGTTGAATCTCAAAAGTCAACTTTGCACTTTTCTATTGTGTATGAACACATCAGGATGTGGAATTTAGCTAAAGTAAAGTTTGGATCAAATAGCGAACAGAAACAAAAAATAAACAGTAAAGTACACAAATTAAAATAAATAATTTAAGCACCATGGCAACGCAGTGGCGCAGTAAGTAGTGCTGTCGCCTCACAGCAAGAAGGTCACTAGGTCGCTGGTTCGAGGCTCGGCTCACTTGGCGTTTCTGTGTGGAGTTTGCATGTACTCCCTGCATTCGCGTGGGTTTCTACCGGGTGCTCCTGTTTCCCCTCACAGTCCAAAGACATGCGGTACAGATGTATTGGGTAGGCTAATTTGTCTGTAGTTTATGAGTGTGTGTATGAATAAGTGTGTGAATGTTTCCCAGAGATGGGTTGTAGCTGGAAGGGCATCCGCTGCGTAAAAACATGCTGGTTAAGTTGGCGGTTCATTCCGCTGTGGCGACCCCGGATTAATAAAGGGACTAAGCCGACAAGAAAATGAATGAATGCATTTAAGCACCAACATTCAAACAAAGGAACATTGATAAATATTAAATTTTTATTATTTCTGGGCCCAAAAATGACTCCAGCGTGATTTAAATTTGCCGCAACATTATTTGAATGGGCTGACAGTGTGTTTTAGTGCTAGTGTACGTCTAGGGTTTCTCTCTGTATTCAGGAGGACTGGTTTGCCCTTGGTGGCATTTGTTGAAAGGGCACACAGTAGTGATCCTGGTTGTTCAAGGTCTCAGAAGGGATTTCACAGCTTCTTGAGCGCAGTAATCCACTGGTGTCCATTCAAGACGGCAAATGAAATACACCCCAAAGAGGGGCTGGGGGAAATGGATACCTCCATCCGAGTGTAGCGCCACTATAATTGGACAGTAGCAGGTGTGAAAAAAAGTCTGAATCATATTTTGATTGGGAGGAAAAAGCAATATGTCATGGAGGCTTCGCTGCTTTTCAAAGGTACAAGGCTGGTTTTGCTGTGTATCAAGAGTTTCACATGGACAACAATGAAAAAAACATTGCAGTTGATGGAGTACAAAACATTCTCGGCCCTCTTCTTATAGTCGCCATCACAGCTGAGCTTCAACACTTCGTAAATTCACAGTGTTTAACTTCTACAGTCTACAATCCATAAAATAATGTGATCATTTGTGATTCAAGCTATACGCTTACTTTTGTGTTGTGTGTATATTAAGCTAACAGCCTCATTTGATTTCGACTGAAAGATTCTATTGAATAACAGTGTGCTTATTTCTTGAAGACAATATGTATAAGAATGATAATCTTAGTAACGTTATGCTGTGTAAATTTAAAATTGTAATAAAAAAATTAGATACGCATGTTATCCATGCGGACAACACGGTGGCTCAGTGGTTAGCATTGTCGCCTCACAGCAAGAAAGGCACTGGTTCGAGTTCCGGCTAGGCCAGTTGGCATTTCTGTGTCAAGTTTCCATGTTCTCTTAGAGTTTGTGTGGGTTTCCCACACAGTCCAAACACATGCACTTTAGGAGAATTGAATAAACTAAATTATCTGCCTTTTTTTTCATACATTTGTATCAAAATCTTGAACAGAAATGTGGAACAATGACTAAATCCTCTTATTTCTTTCTTTCTTTTTCTTTATTGTTTGTTTACAAAAATAGGATACTAGCTCTTTAAAATGTACTTTAAATCATATTCATAAAATAAAAGCTGCCATTTTGACAAAAACTTTTTGGTCAGCTTCATGACCACTCCCTGGCTATTTCTGAAATTTTCCCCCTGACAGTGTTTAAAAAGTTTCGGTTTCAGTGATTTGGTACTGCAATTTCGTGTAGACCAGGGGTGCACAAACTCAGTCCTTGAGGGCCGGTCTCCTGCAGAGTTTAGCTAATCAATCTCTTTTTAGGTATACTAAAAACTTTCTGGCAGGTGTGTCGAAACTAGTTGAACCTAAACTCTGCAGGACACCGGCCCCCAAGGACCAATTTTGGACACCCCTAGTGTAGACAAAAAGCCACTAAGAATTAAAAGCTGGAAAGCACTATACCGAAGTATGTTCTAAAACACCAGGGGCCTCATGTACAAAGACTTGCGTGGAAATCATACTAAAACATTGCGTACGCACAAAGCTGTAAATCTGCGTACGCAGAAAAAATTCAGATGTATGAAACACTGCGTACGCCGAATCTCACGCATATTCTTTTGTACATCCGAATGAACGTGAAACTGTGCGCAACATGCATGAGCACAAAACCCCTCCCTGCCTCCTCCCCCATATGAATATGCTAATGACTCTACTTTGGCAAAACCCAACGAAAAAGCAAAGGCAAAAGCAAGCAAAAAGAGAAACTTTGAACTTTGAATGTGAATTGGAGGTGCTGCTTTCGGAGGTAGACCGGGGAAAAGCGGTGTTATTTGCAAGTTTGTTCTCCGGAATTAACAACAAAAGAAAAAAATAGAGTGGGAGAGTTTAGCTGATGCAGTTAACAGTTGGGTCTGAACATCCACTGAGTGAATTAAAAAAGAAATGGTGTGATTTATAGCTGTAAAACAATGCAGCACTCAAAACAGTCTCAGTGGCGGAGCTCGTAAGACGCCTGCCCACATGTATTGACACGTTCGAGCATGAACTCGGTTCGAATCCAGCGTCTGATGAACTATTTCCCCCCCCCCGGCTACATATCAGATTTTGCCAACTATTTATCACGAGAAAGACAAGTAGGAATCATTAATAAGTTTGTGCATCATATTTTATTTGCACATTTATTGAATGGAAATGTTTCTGATTCACGCTTGCAAATTCATCTTCAGATAGTGTCTTTATAGCAATGCATGCGGTAGATCGCTCAGATTACATTGGGAAAACAGGCGACTGCTGCAAATTGTGCTTTAATGTTTAGCTGGTCAACTGTATGGTATGGAAACCTTATATACCTGCTAGATGAACCCGTCTCATACAGTTGCCATTGCAAGGCTCAGACACTTTGTGGAGAGCAATTTAACACAACTGCCTCTAGGAGTCACCAATAGAAATAAAACAGACACGCACAAAAAATGTGCGTACGCCAGCCAAGAAGCTGGCGTGGAGCTGCGCATATTCCCACGTTCAGTTCATTGTTAGTAAATCCAAACGTGAGCGATTCTGAGTGTGAAACCTGGTTTTTGTGCGTACGCAGCGTTGATACATGAGGCCCCAGGTCATGTGACTAAAATGATTCGAAGCACCCAGGTCATTTTTGGATAACCAAACCCTTTAAAGATACATTTAAATTTATATAAATGAAGACATTGTATAGGGTATAGCCTTTTCGCTAATATTATAAAAGTTACACCTTTAAAAATAAAATTTTATTAAATTATATTTAATATTATTCATTTTCTTTTGGCTTAGTCCCTTTATTCATTAAGGGTCACCACAGCGGAATGAACCAACAACTTATTTAGCATATGTTGAACATAGCAGATGCCCTTCCAGCTGCAACTCAGTACTGGGAATTATTTAACGTTAAATAATTAAAACACACATTAACTACATAAACTGGACAACTTTTACATGGTTCAACAAAAACAAACAAGAAATATAAATCTGAAATATTCTAGATAATGAATCACCCCATCTCCACACTGTATGCAGGCTCTGAAAGTATTCTCAATCGTATCGGTTTTTGTCACTTGATTTGTCAGCCCTTCATTTCCCCTCCAAATAGGTGGCCTGGATCTAAAGGCTCATCTATGTTATCGTTACCTTTCCACCCCAGACGTTCAGCATCCTCAGCGCTGGGGCTTTTATCACTTGGCTTCAGAGACTCCTGCTGCCCGCCAACAGCTTGACTGCTTTATCTCAGCCAGGAATTGCGTTGACCTTGCAGCAACTCCTTATCGGGCCTTCAATAATCTTTTTTTTCCCCTTTCACAGTAAAACACATCAGAGTTAAATGACAAGCAAGCTCCCCTTCTACTTCATATTGTGCGACTGCCACGTCTCTTTTAACGTTTCACAATGCAGCACTGCCTCGAAACTAAATATTGTCTTTGAAATGACGTCCCTTTTTGTTGCAGGAACAATGTGTATTTCAGTCATATCAGAGGTTGGCTGAACTATACCAGCAAATATAGATTGTCTTAAAAAGCAGAGAATAGCTTTGCCACCATGAATAATGGAAAACATTTGCAAATATTTCTTTTATTAGAAGTTTCGTTAACCGTCTGCGATCATGCTGTGTTGATTGCGAGTGTCAAATTGTGAATGAACAAGGTATGACGAAAAAATTCACACAGGACTCACTTTCAAATCAAGCATCTTTCTTACTTCAGAGTGTAAAAATCTTGATGGTGGTGTTGGTCTCATCTATCAAATCTGATCATTTGTATTTTCAATTGGATTCAAGTCAGGTGATTGGCTGGGCCATTCTAAAGCTTGATATTCTTTCTCTGTAAGCATTTGAGAGTTTCCTTGGCTGTGTTTTGGATCATTGTCTTGCTGAAATGTCAGATTTCAGCTGCTGTCTGGGCCTTCACTGCCTTTCTACACTTCCCTTTCTTCATGTGTTCAAAACTATTCATTGTGTCATTTCATTTTATTACACATAACTTAATTTGTAATGTACTAGATTAGTTTTCTTTGCATATGTCTATTACCAACATCTGGTGAACATTTCAAGTCATCAGCACCTTTAGAAATATGTTTTCTGAGAAAAAGGGAGACGTGTTCAATACTTATTTCCCCTACTACCTATTCAATTTACTGGATTTAAAATAACTTAATGCTTAACGGAACATTTTAATGCTAATTTACATGTAACATGAAATAAATGACGTTAAAATATTCTACATTAAGATTATTAACCTCTTTGGTTGTGAAATTTTTACATGGGAAAAAGTGCTCTGGATCTTGTTTAAAAAAGGGAAGTTGTTCTAAAGCAAGCGACGTGTTTGAGCAATTTATCTTTTTTTAAACTAAGCTTCCTCAAATAGTTACTTCATTAGATTTTCAATATAAATGTGCTTTCTACTGAACTAATTTTCTGTGTTAAGTGAATAAACAGCATTCGATGAATGATGTGAGCCAGATGGCACACAAATGATAGTCATGTTAGAAGTTTATGATCCACTTAGGTCATGTCAGAAAATCGTATTTACTGTATGAGTTGAATCAACATGAACGTCACCACAGAGTCATTATTACGAGTGGGAAACTTGAATTTTTTTATTTTGATCATAAAAAAGTGGGGGGGGGGGGGGGGGGGGATTAACGCTTGATCCGCCCTGAAGGACATCAAAACAAAATGTATGGGTGTCTGCCCTTTATTAGTTAAGAAAAAGTTTGCTCTGATCTGTATCCAAAATAATATTAATAATTAAAATAATAGATAACTTAAATGTACAGTTGACCACCCCTGTATTGGTTCATACCATTGTGAATGCATGTTTGCACAAAAAATATTAATTCATCGGTTTTAATCTGTTTCATCTGCAAATCTAAAGCACCAACAGACAGAGTAATTGTTCACAAAACATGTTTCCCTTAATATGTTTATTTAATATCACAAATGTCATTGAGTCAAAACATTGAAAACATAAAAGGTTTGATCAATAAATTAGATGTAATTAAAGTAAATATATAAATTTGGTTTACAGAGGCATATTTCCAAACATAATCAAAAAACGTGACCTCCCATCCTCAGATTGTCAATTTATAATTAGGACCCTGAGAGGAGTTGACTGTGACAACAGTGTTCAAGTCTGATGAAGAATGGTTCCAGAAAGCAGGTATAAAAAAATTAAATAAATAAATAAATAATTATAAACTGGATGAGAATGTGGTAAGATCTGAAAATGTGGTAAAAATCAGGCAGCCGCAAGGGCTTTTCTTTTTCTGCATAGCTTTTTAAAACACTATCGGTTGAGTTTAGAGAAAGGAGTGATCAGGTCAATCGATGCTATTAAAACACTATAGGTTATCTTACGACCCTGGTCTAGGGTTAAGGGCGTAACATAAAGGAACAGTGGACAAATAAATACACTTTTATGAACCCTTGGAGTCAGGTCTGTTTACTTATTTTTTTTTTTTAAACTCCCAAAACATGAAGTCTATACCTCAGAAAGGAGCAACAAAAATAATAAACAAAAAGTACACTCTACCTGAACACCCACATTAAAACTACCTACAACTTACAAAGAAAATAACAGAAATAAAAATACAATACTACACCTAACGTCCTACCTATATATAAAAACAAGAGAAAATGTTTACAATCATGAATAGTTTAGCATCCAACCCCTACTGCTTTAAACTGTGTATATACAATATTTTTACAGTGACAACAAACAAAGCCAAAACAAAATCTGCAGTGGGTGGACACTGGAGGGATAACAACAAGAAAACCAAATTTTCACACACAACACAGAAATACACAATGCACAATAAGTATCGCTAGTAATCATAGTTTTCAACAACACCTCCAAACAACACGCCATTCAACTCCGTCTCCACAACTGTTCCACTTCTTAAAAGAGGTCCTACATTACTCCAGCCAACCCCCGGTGATGTCATCAACGTAAATACGGCAGGACCTGTGACGAGGGAAAGAGAAAGAAAACACATGGGAGAACAGAGACACACACACAGGCTTTGTCCGAAACCGCCTACTACTCAGTAGGTACTGGATTTGAATTTATACGTACTACTCTGCCTTTAAAAAAGTACATTCTTTACAGTATGAATGTGAAAGGTATGAATGGAATTTGGAAGTACTACATCCGCCATTTTGTCATGGTCACGTGAAGTAGCGCCGGAAGTAGTAAGTCATCCCGGGTACTTCTCGCTTACTGATTTTTGAATTCTATGAATTTGGACATACTACTCGGCTCGCATACTGATTTTAGCGTACTATATAGTATGGAAGTATGCAAATTATGGAAGCAGTGACAGACTTGCGAGCACAACAGGTAGATTTCGGAAAGGGGTGGACGGGGTATCAGTAGATCAGTCAGTCAATCGAAAGCGACCTAAAGTGGGGTACTTGAGAAGGGCAGGCGTGAATGGCGCTCGAAATTTGAGATCTGAAAAAGCTTACACAGCGGCCTCTGGTGGATTTTCGAAAAGAAAACAGCAAAAAACTTACCTCCTGGGACATATTTCGCGCTCTCCAGAAATGTATACAGGGATACGTATCAATAATGGGTTAAAAAAATTACATAGTTGCTAAAATATTTACTAACGTTTAGAAAATGCATTTTTGAAAGCCACCCAGTTTCCACCCAAAGTCCAATGGCATAATTATTTCTAGCATTTCTTCGACCAATGGTAGGCCAGATAAACCTTTGAGAAAACAATTAATTCTACATTCTTGCACCATAAAGAAACAGCGAAAATTACAAATGTGCCATTTATTTTTTTTTTGCTGTTCCGCTTGATGCCACTAGAGGAGCAGCAATTACACACTTCCTGCAAAGTCAGCATGTGCATGAATCACATTCATTCTTCATTTCTTTCTACTTGCTCCAGCACAGGTGTCTTTCTCCATTTCATATATCATTGTCTCCAGCCGCGTCTCTCCTGCACTCTTCGTCCCCTCTGGTGCGCTGTGATGTGTCTGTCACTTTCTCTCTGTCTCTGCCACTCCTCTCCAGCACAGCTCGGCAGATCAATGCGTGGTTTCCATAGCACTGCAACAGACCGGTTACTCTGAATCTGAACACCAGATTCTACCTAAACCCAAAGCGTCTCCCCTTAGGCTCACAGATTTAAAGCCGTCACCCACCCTTGAACATCGCTCATGAGATAAAACAGCCAAGAATAGAGCTTCATACTACTGTCTGCTGTTGTCAAAAGTATTGATATTTCCATGCGCAACAACGCTGAAACATATCAAATGATGCAATATGCCTTTCCCGCAGAATCGTTACACACCGATTCCTGCCGCGCTCCATGCTCTTCTTGCCAATCACTCAGGCACACTTTCACTCAGGGATGTGTTCCCCAAACAGAAATGTACTGTAGCTCGCTGCTAAACTACCACAGTATAATGCATTGTTGGAGCTCGTTTCCCAAGCTGTGTAAGTAGTTTGGATTATGTTTGTTAAAACTGTCATTAGTGACATCATGGAGGTTATTGTGTGCTAGCTTTTGCTAATTAAGTTAATCCAGCTAATCTGGCGGCTAGCTCTCTGCAGCTCTCATGTGGTTGCCCAATGAAGCTAAGCAATGGTTAATGCTTGTATAGGAGACTACATGGCAACCAGGTTGTTTCTGGAAGCATATATATTCAGAGATAAATCCAGAACAGTTGATCCAGGCCGAGCTAAACCGTAAAGACAGAGCAGTCGTGGTTTTGTATTGTTAAATCTCTGCTGAAAAATCTAGCTTAAACCAGCCTAGGCTGGTTGGCTAGTTTTAGCTGGTTGACCAGCCTGGTTTTAGAGGGGTTTTGGCCATTTCCAGGTTGGTTTTCAGCCATTTCCAGCCTGGTCTTAGCTGGTCAGGCTGGAAAATGACCAGCTAAATCCAGCTAAAACCAGCTTGTACAGGTTGGTCATCTCCCAGCCTGAGCAGCTAGGACCAGGCTGGAAATGGCTGGAAACCCCCTCTAAAACCAGGCTGGTCAACCAGCTAAAACCAGCCAACCAGCCTAGGCTGGTTTAAGCTGTTTTTTTTTTTTTCAGTAGGGATGAGCTATCCCAAGAACACTGTCATGATTTATATGTACAATATTTAAAGGGTTTGGTTGCAAAATGCGATAAACGCCATTTTTTGACATTTGGATTTTATTATTGGAAATCACTATTCAGATGTACCTTAATCTATGTGTGAATTGCTGCCATTAATAACATTTAAGAATGTACATTTTAGGCCAAGTATAAAATGTATTTTTTTCACAAAACGCGATACCTGCCAGACCAGTTTCTTTTTAACGGATATAGAATGTTAAGGATGCAGCACTAGCTTAGCATCCCCTGGGAGGAGAGTCATCTGTGAAGTGCTCCGAGTTTGCTCATTGATTTAGCGATAGAAGATGAAGCCTTCAACTTTACAGAAATGTATAAAAACACTCCAAAAGTGGACAGAACAAAATACTTCTACGTCTGTCAAAAAAACACAAATGCAGCAGGAAAAGAGTCTCCGCTGATGTCAAGATAAAGGCCAGGGAGCGCCTTTTTTCTGCGCTCCTCCCCATCACAAGATACCTGTCTGCAAGGTGACATTTTTAAGTGTCCTTTGTAAGTTTATTTTTTAAAAATAATTTCTTATATATAGCTGAGTAGCCTATCTGACGATTTATTTAAGGGGTTTTACACCTATTATTTGTAGCCTAAAACCTTACGTTAAGTCTTGTTGTTGTTGATTTATTATTAGGTAACATAAAGGGCACAGGTTGTTATGGAGAAAAATAAACAGTTTTGCTTTTTCACAACAAGCAATAAAAAAGCTATTATTATTATTATTATTACAGTGAAATAATTCATTTAATATGACGAGGCAAGGCAAGTTTGTGTTTCGGACACGGTGCAACAGAGACAAGAAAGTTGAACATTGTGGCTCCGCCCGCGCTGGTCATACAGTTTTGGCTTTCAGCAGCGGTGTGGAAGGAGCCGCCTTCCACTCTTTCTGTAACAAACTGCAAGTCATTTATCTAACCAACTTAATTTTACTTATCAAACAAAACATTGATTCACTAGCTTTTCATAATGGTATTACAGTAGTAGAATATAGCCTAAGGTGGATGTAGCGTTTTGCGAAAAAAATGTTATGTTATGTTATATGTTGTGTACATTCTGGCCAAATCTAACTCAGAATCTTATTATTATTAATCAATCTTTGTATATATTATTCCATATATTTATGATGTATAGTTTTTTTTTACTCATTTAAGATGTTTCACAGGGCGAGACAGTGGCGCAGTAGGTAGTGCTGTCGCCTCACAGCAAGAAGGTCGCTGGGTCGCTGGTTCGAACCTCGGCTCAGTTGGCGTTTCTGTGTGGAGTTTGCATGTTCTCCCTGCCTTCGCGTGGGTTTCCTCCGGGTGCTCTGGTTTCCCTCACAGTCCAAAGGCATGTAGTACAAGTGAATTGGATAGACTAAATTGTCCGTAGTGTGTGTGTGTGAATGTGTGTGTGGATGTTTCTCAGAGATGGGTTGCGGCTGGAAGGGACTCCGCTGCTTAAAAAAAATTGCTGGATAAGTTGGTGGTTCATTCCGCTGTGGCGACCCCGGATTAATAAAGGGACTAAGCTGACAAGAAAATGAATGATGAAGATGTTTGACAATGTTAAGATTAATATGTTGCGTTTTGGCATGGTTTTTGACTTATTCATGAACTATTTATGGACATAAAATTAGATAAAAAATATCCTGGATTTGAAAATATTGTGAGCTCAAGTTATAGTTTAATGTACATAAATTGTGAATGAACTTGACTGTTGATGTCTTGAATAATAATCTCAAATAACCAACATTTTTCAAAATGGATATATCTCGTTTTGCAACGAAACTCTTAAACGAAACTCTTAAGTTATTACCACCACATGAAATACTACAAATACATCATTCGATTTTTTTGTTGTTTATTTTGATCACAATAAGAAACCAAAACATTTTAGTTCATGTTTGTTAAACCTGTTTTAAAACCATCTACACCTACTCTACCACATACCAACCCTTGACATTAACCTGTTGTGTTTTATTAACGTCTACACCCACCACAACTCTGAATCAACTCTTCGCAGGAACCTGTTGTGTTATATTAAAGCATACACCTACCCTACCACATACCTATCCTTTACAGTAACCTGTTGTGTTTTGTTAGCTTCTGTGCCTACTGTATCACAACCCTAAACCTAACCATTACAGTAATCTGCTGTATTTTATTAGGGTCTACACTAGGGTTGGGTATCGTTTTGGGTTATTTCGATACCAGTGTTAAATCGATACTATAAAAAAAGTACCGGTGCCAAAACGATGCCTGAACTGATACTTTTTAGCCACTAAATTATTTGACAAGTGTATATATATATATATATATATATATATATATATATATATATATATATATATATATATATATATATATATATATATATACATACTGTACATATATACAGTTAAAATCAAAATTATTAGCCCCCCTGAATTATTAGCGCCCCTGTTTATTTTTTCACCAATTTCTGTTTAATAGAGGGAAGATTGTTTCAGCACATTTCTAAGCATAATAGTTTTGAAAACTTTTTTCTGATAAAGAATTTATTTTATCTTTGACATGATGACAGTAAAGAATATTTTACTTGATATTTTTCAAGACACTTCTATACAGCTTAAAGTGACATTTAAAGGCTTAACTAGGTTAATAAGGTGAACAAGGCAGGTTAGGGTAATTAGGCAAGTTATTGTATAACGATGGTTTGTTCTGTAGACTATAGATTCTAGATTATTATTAGCTTAAAGGGGCTAATAATTTTGTCCCAAAAATGTTTTTTAAAAATTAATAACTGCTTTTAATCTAGCCAAAAAAACAAATAAGACTTTCTCCAGAAGAAAAAATATTATCAGACATACTGTGAAAATTTCCTTGCTCTGTTAAACATCATTTGGGAAATATTAAAAAATAAAACCAAAAGGGGGCCAATATTTCTGACTTCAACTGTATATATATATATATATATATATATATATATATATATATATATATATATATATATATATATATATATATATATATATATATATATATTTTTTTTTTTTTTTTTTAACATAAATATCATTAATATAATTGAACCATATAAATACATATTTATAACAAGTTTAAAGTAAACATCAATTCCTATTTTATATATTTGAATTGCATTAATATATTTCTTTTGATCATTGGTTTGTTAGCATAAATGCAAGATTTGCATTGTGCTATTAACATTACATTAGCTTACTACTAACCTGTGGAAAGGCTGTCATCAAAATCGGCAAACAGCTTTTTTCTGGGTTTGTGGCTTGTGACTACTTTGACATGGACATCAGTGATCTAATGATTTGCCTTAATCTGAATAAGACAATAATATGATTCAGGTGTTTACATGAGTTGCTTTTTGAATGTTACATTCATGATTCATGTTATAGCACATAGAGCCAGTAACATCATTGCGTCATCAGCCTATAAATGTTTCCTCCGCAGTTTGTGTCTGTGGCCCTTTAAGATATAAAAAAAAAATGACTGTTTATGTGATAGACTCTTGATCAGAGTATTGTCTTAATCATATTAAAATCAGAGTATTGGTGTCCATGTAAATGTACTCACTGAAAGTGCCAGATGATGTCACAAGCTGCCAAAGACAGTCAATTCCTCACCTTTAAGTTGATTCCATGAGCCCTCACATTTCATAAGTTTGACGTGTTTCCGCCCTCACATGCAACTTTTTTAAAGCATCTGCTGCATGTTGGTGTGTCAGAATGCTTGTAAAATATAGCCATACTTTAGAATGCTTAGTTTAAGCAAATCAGATGAATGCGATCATGTGTGTTGATGAAGAGAGTCGCTCACCCCATGCGCCATACTGCACACTTTGCCTTCTATAAGCAACAAGAACAAACGAAAAGGGCTTGACATTAACTTTTTTGATCACCAGACACTGTGGCTAGTAGTTTTTTTATGTTACTAGCCACTCGCCATTTTCACTAGCCACAATTTTGTTGTTGAGAAATAAATTTTATTTGTATAAATTTAAATTTGGCATCCTAAAATGACTTGATATACATGTTGTGTAATGTCCACATGCCTCCTCGTTAATTTTTTTTTTTGTGTGTGTTGTGACCTTGCTCAATGAGCATGAGTAAATGGGCTTTCACAGTGTCACATTGCAATTAGATTTACCACACATTTCATAGTTTATATTAGCTTTTTAGGGCACAACACTAAGAATTTACCTTTTTTTTTCTCTTTAAATAATGCGTAAAAACAAGCAAAATATAAATTATTATTCAACAAAAATGTTCTTGAAAAACATTTAAAAATTTATTCTCACATATCTAAAACTATACACAGCAGCCTGTCCAGGCTAATAGTCCTAGATCACTAGTTAACTATAAATAAATAGAAAGTTAATCTCCTATTAAAGCAATGTTTTTGTAAAGGACGATATTAAACCACATTAACAAAAATAACAGCAAGCAAAAGAACCGGTGCAAAAACATTCGGTTATTGTTTGCCCATCTGTTCAAAAAATGTGTTACATTGTCAAGGTGTTAATGTCAAGCCCTGATTATACATTAACAAATCGTTGTAGATATTATAATATATAAACATTTTTACTATAGTATTCTTCAAAAACACTACAGTATCTCTTGTTACTTACTAAAGTATAATAAATTTCATTTATTAATTTTTCTTCGGCTTAATCCCTGATTTATCAGGACTTGCCAGAGTTGAATGAAACATCAACTACTCTGGCTTTACATAGCGGATGCTAGCTGCAAACTAGCACCGTGCTGAGAAACACTCACACACTTTCTCATTCTCACACACACTCATACAAAACAATTTTGTTTACCCAATTCACCTATAGCACATGTCAAACCAGAGCACCCGGAGGAAACCCACGCGAACACGAGGAGAACATGCAAACTAGTCACAAAACTGACAATTGGCCCAGCCAGGACTCGACCAGCGGCATTCTTGCTGTGAGGCGACAGCATTTTATCAAAATGTTTCAAAGATTTTAGTATCATGCTAGTATCAACACTACCACAAACACTACTACTAGAATGCTCATTCAGGTATTGTGATCTCCTAATGCAGGGTAACGTGTTCAAAAACAGCCGCGTCTCACTGACGCATTCGCCATGTTCATGCCTGAAAAGCCCGCGCCTGCCGAGCGGAGGAAGTCATTTGTTTTTCCTGTCATTCCTGGATGCGCCCTGCCCAGCTTCCCACCAGCGCTCGCTCCTAACACATTGAGCTGATCCGCTTTATTTATGGAATGACAGATGGGCCAATTATCATAAAACCAAGAATGGTGCCATTTCCTTTTCAAACAGTTGACTTCATTATCCGCAAGAGTGGAGGGGAGGCTGGAGAGGAAAGATGGCGAGCTTCGTACCCCTGTCTGCACCTCTGGAGCCCGACCTCTCGAAACAAAAGGTTGCCGTGAATAATAATGCATTTGGAGAAATGGAGAAAAGGCTGGGATAAGGCTCTTTGACTGTGTGTGGAACTGTATCTGGAGTAGATGAGGAAATTAATCAAGTGCTCCTGCAACAGCCAACCTGAGGAAAAGGTGATTCTGAGGTAAAGTGAAGAGAAGGAAAGTGTCTGTGACAGAAGAGGGAAGAGATATAAGTGCTACTCAAGAAGATGGATGGATAGCATTTGTACATAGATATAAATGTGCTCTTCGAGTAGGAGAAGTTGATTATACTTTATGAAAATAGATAAATCTGATATTAGTTCTCAAATACTGCACTTTTCTCAAACTTATCAAAGTACATTTAACTAAAATGATCAATAACAGTATACATGGTAAAAAAAATCGTAGCTTTAGTAACTTTTCTAGTCATCTCAACTTACATCAGTCCAACTGTACGGTGGCCAAGAGAGCTTAACGCGCTGCAATTTAAAGGGCTATGAAATTCAGTCTCAGCTGGGTGTTTTCACACCTCTTGTTTGAAAAAAGTCAGAAAAGTTGGTGAGTCCAGCTTTGTTAGGTGGGAGCATCGAGTGGCGAAAGAGGGACGCGTTTGCATGAAAAGGGGTGTTTCAATATGTGCACTACAGCTAAAGGGAGATACAGTGACTATGTTTACATCATTTAAATCAAATTGAATTATTTGCTTTAATCTGAATAAGACAATAATATGATGAAGGTGTTTACATGAGTTGCTTTTTGTCCTCGATTTGACGTGTTATAGCACATAATTCAGTTAACATCATTTCCTCTGGAGTTTCATTTAATTTTGGATATTTTATTCTTAATTTGTCGGCTTTAACTGCAGTTTAGCACTTTCACTTTCATTCAGGAATGTTTCATTCATGTCCCCCGTGACAAACAAGATATTGGATGCGAGGAACTGCTGGATAAGTGTAGTTTTAAAGGAATTTTATATCGCACACCGTATGGGAGAAAAAAACCTTCACATTACTGGTATTTGCAGAGAATAGTGCCAAACAGCCCTGTGTATAAACTATCCTGTCACAAAATGTGAAAATCCTACACGACGATATTAGTTTGATTAAGGTGTTTACATGTTTACATTTTGAGAGCATCAACAGCGAATCTTTCAGTCTATTATATTGTAGTGATATTAACATACTGTAAATTTAGTAAATAAATAGCTTTGACTAAGGTATGTCTTTAAAAACTGAAAGAGTACTGCTGATGATACTAACTTTGCCATCTGAATAAACGTAATCAAAGAGCATTGATTACACATTTACCAAAGTGACAAGACAGGACAATCAACACAAACTGGAACTGCGTCAGAAAGTAGCATAATAACATTTGGCTAACACTTTACTATAAGGTTCAGTAGTTAATGCACTTACTAACATGAACTAATCATGAACAACACATATGCAGCATTTATTAATCATAATTGAACATTTACTAATGCATTATTAACATTCAAGTCCATGCTTGTTAACATTAGTTAATGCACCATGAGTTAACATGAACTAACAATGAACTACTGTAATTTCATTAACTAACGATGACTAATATGAAAAAATACCGTAGTAAATGTACTGTCCATTGTTTGTTCATGTTAGTAGATGCATTAATTAACATTAACTAATGAACCTTATTGTAAAGTGTGACCAACATTTGTTTTCATTACTTTTTTCGTATAATTTTCATAAACTTTTTCAAAAATTATTGAATCACAAAGCAATTTTAAATGATTTTTAAAACAAAGATCAAGAAAGTATATTTTACATAAAGAAAACTCATACATATCTTTGCATCTTAAAATATAATTTTAAACTATGTAGTAAAACTAAACTTTTTTTTTTTTTCAAAGACAGAGTTAGCAAGCAAGTAGACTTTGGTTATATGTGAATATGTATCTTTTTATAGTTATTAATCAATATGTGGAGAAAAGAAGATTTTTAAAAAGTCTTTCCACTTCACATTTTCATGTTTTATTTGATGTTAGGCTACTTGACTCTTTTTAGCCATATAGTCTGATGTAACCTGTGACTTTTCAGCCTGATCTCACGAGAAAACATAAGTATTTTGTCAGTTTAGTGTCTAATTCGTACAAATTGAATTCAGTCGTACAAAATTGTACGATTTTAAAAAGGATTCGTGGCACCTAACCCCACCCATCATTAGGGGATGAGCAAATTGTACTAAATAGATCGTATTAATCTGGGCTTTTCACATCAATTGAGTTTTTGAGACCAATGGAGGATCAAAACATGACCTCTGGACAGAAATTTAAAATTTGGAGCAATGGCTCGCTTTTTAAATGTCTAATCATCTTGTTTAATCCCGTCCCTTTTCACAGCGCCGTAAGACAGAATTTCGCACACACAAACTCTAGTGTGACCGCAGCTTTAGCCACTAAATCAAAAAGTTACGAATTGCAGTGAGATTGTGTTGGACCTTTTTGCCACAAGCCCCCAGTCACATCCCCAGCTCGTTCCTGCTCACCCAATCAACGTTCTCCCTCACATACTACTTCCATCCAATCCCGTGAACCTTCACCAGACTTCTAATCATTTGCACCTGTTCCCCATTACCCAAGGACACTGTAAAGCTGTGGTCACACTGAGCTTTTGCTCCCATAGACTTTCATTTATACGCACGTGAATGCGTCAGACCGGAAATGCAGGATCATGCGTCAAGTTTCGCAGGTTGCTGCAGTTCAAAGTTCAAGCTTGGTAAACTCTGACCTGCGAAATAGCATCACTTGACTGCGTGAGACCAGTCAAGGATCAAAACATGACCTCTCTGGACAGAAATTTAAAACATGGAGCAATTGCTTGCGTTTTTAAAGTCTAATAATATTGTTTAATCCCGCCCCTTTTCGCAGCACTGTACGACAATTTCGCACACACAAATTCTAATGTGACCGTCGGTATTAAAGTCAGATGGTTGTCTTTACCTTTGCTCCTTCGTCTTCTCACCTTCTTCCATAGATGTTCCTTATGAGTTGTCTAACCCTTCATACTGATCAAGGGAAGTGATTATTCTTATCTGATGTTCACTAGAAGATCTGCTATCACTGATGAACTGTGTGCTTGCATACTTACCTAGGGATGATCTTAATCTGCTTACTGATCCTTCTCACCGATCTAGTAGAAAGCTTACACTTGTGTAGTGTTTACCAGAAGATTCTCCACCAACTGGATGAATTGTGTGTCTGAGTATTCACTTGTAGTGGGTACTGAGAGCGAACACCTTGTGAGATCGAATGCTTACACTTGAGTTGTGTTTACCTGAGGATCCACTTCCAACTAAATGAACTGTGTATCTGTGTACTCTACCACTGTATGTACAGAGAGCGAACTTCTAGTGAGATCGAATGCTACACTACTGATACTAACATTGCTGTGTATAAAGATCACAGCAGCATATGCAGCAACACTTTGAATTCCCTTTGTGATTAGTGACATTGTTTTGAATAAAACTTGTGAAAAGATAACCACCTCCGTCTTCCTTGTCTACCAGCGTGACACCCCCATTAATAATTAAATGGCCGGTCATGCTTCTAGTAGCATTATGGAAATGTACCATGGTTTATTTAGTAGATAGGTACAGGCCTATCATTTGTGTAACCACAGTCTAACTACAAATAGCCAACAATGATTAAACTATAATTAGTGTAGCATAGCCATCATTAATTAGTGGTTAACAGTTTAACAAATAATTAAAAAAAAGTTGTAGTAAACTTGATTATTTTTTGGAAAAGTGGACTAACTAGACGGAACATGAAAAATGTGAAAGTTTACTTAAAGAAAGTTGAAGCAGCACTCCCTTGTTTACTCGAGTTCCTGTAGAAAATCATTAATTTGCTACATATTTAATGACATTTAGCGCACGACTGAACTCGTTTGAACTGTTCTTGAGATGGTTCCTGCATCTCGCTTCTTATTGAGCTAAAGCGAAATCCCTCTCGATGGCATAATGAAAGCTGTGGACATTAGAGACCACCTACACACCTCAAGGGAAGCCCTGATGCCTGCCGGAAGTTCACACTAGATTGACACGGCGGCCGTCTATCTGCTTATATTACACACGCTCTGGAAGCAGTCAACCCTGGAGTCTCGCTCCAGCTGACAGCTTGAATTTGTTGAGGGGTTTGCTGTTTCCATACGCTCCTACCAACAGAGTGTCATGGGAAGTGAGATGTAAAGCTCTGAGATCCTCCAGCAATCAGCCAACACACTTTTTCTTTTTTTTTTTGAGATTATGCTTTTCCGATGAGATAAATGACAGCTGAGAACAGCAGGGGTTCCTCCTTTTGGGATTTTTCAAAGCAGAGCAGTCGAGTATATCAGAACATGTGTCGTAGGCAAAATATTAGCATATTGTGAGGGTTTTTTCCGTAAATGTGATTGTTCGTGGCGTTCTCAAAGAGCTCCATGATCTCGGGTTCACATTAATACGAAGCGCTATAAATTATGAATCGACTGTAAACAGAAATGGTCAGGGTTTGTCGCTTTGGCACGGACTCTGTGGACCACTAAATCAATCCAAAGCACAATGAAAAATTAATGCCAGCTTGAAGTGTTTGAACCACTGTGCCAACAAAATCTTTGAAATATGAACCGTTTTAGAGCATATTTCTCGGTGTGATGTGCAACGGTGCGATTTTTAATGTCCTGAATGTGAGGGCATTTCATTTGTAGTGCGCGTGTTGTTGTATAACGACAGTTGTCAGTGGAGATGCAGGTTATATAAAAGATTTGAGTCAGATTGAAATTAATATTTATTCAATATTTATGAATATTCAGCATTTATGAATAATTAACTGGTTGTGCAATGTTGTATGTCTTTTAACTTTGCAGTGCGGCTCATTTTCCCTACTCAAGCATACATTTTTTAAAACTTGTACCTATGCAAAAGTTAGCCGCAGTTAAAAACCAAAAAACTTTTACACCTTTTCAGGTGTAGGGTCCAGCCAGTTAGTCCAATGACGGTGTCTACTGGTGGACGAAGGTTCACTGCATGTTGGTTTTTCCAGTGCACAATGTTGATTTACTTTAAATTTAACTCATATCTGACTCCAATTTTAGTATGAGGTGGTTTAGAATATTAATATTTATCCTTGTTTAATCTGACTCCAGTTATAAAACATTGATACGATTGTTTTGTTTCTTTTAATATTACTTTAAATTATGATTAAGTATTCTCTTCGATTCGTATTTTATATTATTCTCGTTTATTTGGATTCTTATAACATCCTGAGTCTTGTACCGGCTGAGTATACATTCTCTTAAACACAAGCATGTCAGTCTTGATCATTAAACAGAGGCGATTAACCACAATTCTAAAAAGGCAGAAAGCTACTTACTCAGTTTAGAATATTAGTTATGTGGTCCCCATAGATCTGCTATCTACTAAATCAAAGCAAAACTATTTAATCATACCATAATCATTACTTACATAACTATTAGTAACTCAGAGTAATCACCATGTGATTTAAATAGTATTATAAGTTTAGAGATAAAGGCTTACCCACATTTAGATTGATCTCAACATTCCTTTGTTGTTCTAAACAGAAAATCCATTATTGGCCTTTTACAGTCTAAGTGTACTTGAATTAATGCCAATGTGTTAGTCGGAGCTCTAAGAACATCGTATAGCGTGCCACGCTGCTTCGTCTAACGTGTTTTAGTGCGTTACTAACCTGTACAGAGGCTTGTGGTGTTATGGATTTAACATAATCTACTAGAGATAACTCAAACTCTGTTTAAATAATTCAAAACATAAAAATTTATTAGTTAGGTAATGTGTATTATGCCAATTCGTTCAGTCAATTCATAAACAATCGGTATAAGACATCAAATTATTAAAAATAAACCCAAGATTAAAAGATGCATACCTGACTTCCAAATATACATAACATGGAACATAAAGTTCCAAGCTATGGGCTGATCTTCTGAACATTGAGAAACTTTCCAGTAAGTAGTCAATCCAGGAATCTCACCCTTCACAGTGGTTCAAACAATGCCTAAAGTTATATATCTATTGTTTTGATGATGCGATACAAATGCAGGTAGATTTCAACTTTGGTGGGTTAGATAGACAATCTCACAAGCTACTTTGGCAGGTTAAAAATAATTTTTAAATTGTTGTTTTCTTAAAAACAGGGTTCGACAGTATAAGGAAGGCCCAATATTCGTGCAAACGAGATCTTAGTATCGAGAAGTTAAATAATTATGATCACGCGAGCAGAAGAAAGCAAATGAAGCTGATGTGATGGGCGCGACTGCTTAAAACGTGTGCGCGCTCCCGTTTCCTTTCGTGAACCAACCGTGTCTGGAAAAGCAACTGTGATCGGTTATCTTTCTTATAGACTAGACAGAAAAGTGATGAACATGCACCCACAGTCCTGCTGCTTTCAAGAGCTCAAAATTTAGTTTTTTTTTTTTGAGCAGCACCGGTTGCTTTCGCTTTGAACAGATTATTAATTGTCCTAAAGTTAACCGTGTGCATATGATCATCCTTTCATTATCACACACGGTATGTTTTTCACCTGCTTTTATTTGCTTACGGTTTTATTTGCTTTTATTTTTGTTAAAATAGTTTAATTAATTTTTTTTTTTAAATATTGCTTTAAAGAGAGTTCAATTCTTCATTTGTGTGTAACTGGTGATCTGAGAAACTTTAAGACAGGACAGATTTCTGTGCATATTTTTGATACATGACAATTTTTTTTTATTGCTTTTTCTTTGTTTTTTTAATAAATGTTTTGTTAAATAAAACGTATAATATACAGCTATATTTTGCTTGTTTTGACATTTAAAATTTGTGGCTAAGAAGTAATTGTTGGGTCAGAGATAAATTTGATATATCCTTAATTTCGAGCTCTGAAAAGTCACTTGAAATAAAAACTAATTCCAATATAACACTATGAAACCATGACCTATTGGCTCATGCTAACTAAGCAAGCTCACACATGAAACACAAAAAAAGTGAAATGAATGAGGAGGCATGTGGACATAACACAAATGTAAATCAAGTATTTTCAAATACTTAAAGTAAAGTCAAATTTATGCATGTAAAATATATTTTCCCAACAACAAAATTATGGCTAATGAAAATGCAGAGTGGCTAGTAACGTTGGAAAACTACAAGCTACAGTGGCCAGTGATCAATAAAGTTAATGTCAAGCCCTGATTATGTCTATTTCTGAGAGAATGAGACCACTGTACCAATCGCACTGAGACATTTTAAATGATATTAAACATGATAGATAAAGTCACTTGGGTTGATTTAGAACATTTAGACTTTGAAATGAACATTCTGTGTGAGTACAGTATGTAGAGAGGGTGTGTGAACGGGAGTTGCAGGGATGCTTCAAATGTAAATGAAGGAAAGGAGGGGAGCTGGTTTTCCCGCATTCCCACCTGCTGCGTTGTGGAGCCAGTTGTTTCTGTGTTTCCAGCTCATATTTGAATTGTCAAAGACATCAAAGTATTTGTGGTCTCAAGTCTTACACAGGCAAATAATGAGTCAAGTTTATATTGTCAAAAAATGAACCCCTCCACAGGGTTACAGGGATTCAGGTGTTTTTTCCTTTCGACTGTAGTGCCCTGCGAAGTGGACATCACAGAATATTCCAGTCCGATCTCATGATGAAACATGACTACTTGCATATTGTCAGAAAAGTGACCAATTATCCAGTATATGTTTTACGCAGCGGATGCCCTTCCAGCTGCAACCCATCACTGGGAAACATCCATACAAATTCATTCACACACATACACTACGGTCAATTTTAGCTTACCCAATTCACTTATAGCGCATGTTTTTATACTTGTGATGGAAACAGAAAAACCCGGAAGAAACGCACACGACCATGGGGAGAACATGCAAACTCTACACAAAAATGCCAACTGACCCAGCCGAGGTTCAAACTAGTGACTTTCTTGCTGTAAGGCGATTGTGCTACCCATTGCACCACCATGATGCCACTTAAATTATTCATTAGTGACTACATCAAAAAGTGATGACTTGCCATGCGTTGAATATTCAGCCATGATTCCAGTCAAAACTTTGGTCAATTCATAGGGAAAGCTGCATATGTAAACCATGTTATGCTGAATAAACCTTCCAGTTGAATATTCTAAAATTGGTGATGTGAACTTGTATATGCAGCTGGGAAAATAAGTATTGAACACGTCATGGTTTTTCCTGGTAATACTATTTCTAAAGAATCTGTTGACATGGAATTGTAGATTTTGGTAAAAAGCAAAAAAAAAATTATAATTTGTATTTTCAGTTGGAATTAAGTCAGGTGATTGGCTGGGCCATTCTACAGCTTGATTTTCTTTCTCTGAAAGCATTTGAGAGTTTCCTTGGCTGTGTTTTCGAATCATTATCTTGCTGAAATTACCACTCTGGTTTCATCATCATCCTGCTAATGTAGATGATGGACTAAAGCAGCGAATATTAATGTACAATGAGGAAGGGCATTAATGTACAATGAGGAAGATGTGCTGAAATACTACTGAGAGATTTCAGCTGCTGTCTGGGCTTTCACTGCCTTTCTACACCTCCCTTTCTTCATGTGTTCAATACTTTTCCCCTATGATATTTCATTTTAATATACATAGCTTGATTTGTAAACTAAATAAATTAGTTTTTCTGCATATATGGGATTTATTTACTTTTCACCGACATCTGGGGAAGATTTCAAGTCAACAGCACCTTCAGAAATATGTTTTCTGAGAAAAATGGTGACTTCTTTAATACTTATTTTCTCTGCTGTATATGTCACATATGTATCACATATATCCCTTGATATGGATGGCTTTCCCAAAGTTAACTTACCTCTGAAGCTAGAGAAAAGTTTGATCAGTACGAATCCCATACAACACGGTTCAACAATAAAAACTACAAAAGATATAAATGGCCTATTTGCTTTGTTACATTTGCTATGTAAATAATACACTGATTAGATTCATAGTTTGACTGAATGCAAAAAACAAAACAACAACAAAAAACAGTTTAACACAGTTTTAACACAGTAATACAGAGCAGCGCGTCGTAGTGCTGCATGTTGATGTATTTGCTATTCAGTGTTTGGACTTTCAACAGTGAAATTTAAACCACCCTGAACAGAACTAGGCGAGGCAGTGGCGCAGTAGGTATTGCTGTCGCCTCACAGCCAGAAGGTCGCTGGGTCGCTGGCTTAGTTGGCGTTTCTGTGTGGACTTTGCATGTTCTCCCTGCCTTCGCGTGGGTTTCCTCCGGGTGCTCGGGTTTCCCCCACAGTCCAAATACATACGGTACAGGTGAATTGAGAAGGCTAAATTGTCAGTAGTGTAGGAGTTCGTGTGTGACTGTGTGTGTGGATGTTTCCCAGAGATGGGTTGCGGCGCGAAGGGTATCCGCTGTTTAAAAACTTGCTGGATAAGTTGGCGGTTCATTCCGCTGTGGCGACCCCGGATTAATAAAGGGAATAAGCCGACAAGAAAATGAATGAATGAATGAACAGAACTAAACTGAACTTCAACTCTAAAAACTGGACTAACACGTTTTTAATTTACATTGTAAAAGCACTATAGAAATAAACATGAACTGAAATGAACAGTTTTTTAAAGAATAAAGCATATTTACCGTGCTGCCTTGGGAGAGGGTTCTGAGCTCGGGATAGACACCAAAACTCATGTTATTCTCTTTATCAAAAAAGGAGAGACGATGGGGTTTGATTGAAGTGTCTAGCCCGGCCCCAGAACACTCCCCCTTAGAAGATAGTGTTTAAGAGGTGAGGTATTGGGGTATATGGAGGGACGCTAAATTCGTGAGATAAAGCAGGTAGGACAAATTTGATATTTATGGGGGTTTGGTCTAATGCTGATTGGATAATGGAATTATTGTCAATGATTTGTTAAAAATGTTGAAACATCTGCGCATGCCCCACCCGAAATTTGTTTGATAAAACCAACACAGGCTCATTCTGAAAATGTAGTCCCATATATGTTTCTAGAGGCTGGAATTATATAGCCAGAGGTACGTATGGCTGCATTTCAATTTTTTCAAAAGAACGATACGAGGCGGTATGATGCCCTTTCCTTTTTGAGCTTACCAGCTGACCGCTTACCTCCATGTGGACGGCTTTTCCACTCTAATCAGTTGGTCCACTTAGCTCGTCATGTACGACAGCGGATTTGAGACATAGAGAGGAGATGACTAGATAACGGGGTTCGAGTCTGGTGAAGAATGGCTCCAGAAATCAGGTAAGACAAAAACTGAATTTAAAAAATAAACAAAGAACATAGTGAGAATGTGGTAAAATCCAAAAAAAAAAAAATTTTTCTTTTTTTGGGTGGCTTTTGTAAATTGTTGGTTGGGTTTAGAGAAGTAAGTGGGTGGGTGGATCAATCAATGAAATAAGTTGGGTTTAGGGAAGGAGGATGGTGGGTCAGTCGATTGGCCGGTCAGTCGGTCAGTCAGTCGACAGTGGCCTCTTGTGGGTTTACGCGAGAACAGCAGGCACGAACGGCAATCGCGAGAGAAATTTGAAATATGTAAAAGCGTACACATCGGCTTCTTGTGGATTCACGTAAACAAAAACAGCAAAATATGTACCTCCTGTGACGTATTTCGCAGGCTACAGAAACATACTTGGGTCTACGTTTTAGAATGAGCATGGGTTGGATAAAACATCACTTAATTTCCGAATTTCTGCAATGCTTCTTTAAATTAGTGTAAAAAAAATGTTGACACCGTCATGTTTATCTGCTGCTCAGAAATCTGAAAATGCTTCTGAGAACATTTTTGTGCCCTCTATGTGCATGAAGTTATATAATAAGACATTGCCAGTAACTTTGTTTTGGAGAAAACTAAAAACCCTCTTTAGTGCCACTTACTGGTCATTTCCCATTACTTTGAAACTGTTGTTAATCGCCAAAGAAGCAACTTTGCAACAATTATGTAGCATTTGGTTGTACAAAATATATAAAATGTCAATTTTGTAAGGGATTTTAAATAGCTAAATCACCCAAAACAACTCAAATATAACTGCTTAAAATCTCCTTCCCGCTGCTTACCATTGAATATCTTGTGTGAAATCGCTTCCGAGTTGGTTGATATGAGAAATCACACAAAGATACGCACCCATTAATTGTGCTAATTGTAAGTAATCTGCTGTTGATGAAGATCTCTGGGATGTTTGCTTCTGATAACAGCGTGCACACCGTCCATGATAATCAGTTACATCCGTCAGCACATCTATCCGATGCTGGAATCAGGGACATTCACGACAAATGTCAGCCATCACTCGTCATTGACATTAGATGAAAAACAAAAAGAAGCCAATGTGAGCTTGTCACTGAGTTACAAAGGGTTCATATTGTGTGAATGATCCTCTGAGGCAGCAAGCCATTTAGCCAGAAGTAACAAATGGCCGCATGTGGCTGTTGTAGGACCTAAAGCTTGTTTACTATGTATTTTTAAACTATACAATGGTATGAGGATTATAAAGGATGTTTGCTTGTTTGTTTTTTTAAATATGTGTGGTGACACGGTGGCTCAGTGGTTTGCACTGTCGCCTGCAGCAAGAAGGTCCCTGGTTCGAGTCCTGGCTTAGACAGTAGGCATTTCTGTGTGGTGTTTGCATGTTCTCCCCATGTTTGTGTGGGTTTCCTCCAGGTGCTCCGGTTTCCCCCATAATCCAAAGACATGCGCTATATGTGAACTGAATAAACTAAAATGGCCTTAGTCTATGTGTGTGAATGAGTGTGTATGGATGTTTTTCAATACTGGGTTGAAGTTGGAAGGGCATCTGCAGTGTAAAACATATAATGGATAAGTCGGCGGTTCATTCTGCTGTGGCGATCTAAGTTGAATAAAAGGACTAAGCCGAACGAAAATGAATGAATGCGTGTTTGAAAATAGTGCAGGGGTCTGTTCCTCGTCCGCTTTTTCAAGAGCCTTTTATAGCCGTGTTGCTATCATGAAAGCGAGTCCTTCTCAGCTTCTACACCTCAAAACAGATCAACACATTGATTTTTCCATTCGGACATCTCCCGGAAAACACAGCCATTACTGATCAGAGAAATTGTGCAGTGTTGCTCCTTAAAGGAGATGGGCTTTAAGTGCTGGTCTTGGACTGGCTTCTCAGTACGGTTCAACTGGCAAACGTCCACAAACATCCATTCGGGTCCAGAATGGAGTGGAATTGTATTTGTTTTGTGTGAAAGTAATCCTGCATCGCACACTTCTACAGCTGCTTGTTCCTGTGGTGCTTTGTAATTAATTTATATTTTGGCAGATCAGTGGCTAATTTGTATGAATTTATACAATTTCAGTCTCAATCCATATGTATTAGTCACTAATTTGCCTAAACATAAAATAGTTGTTTTCCTGTGAGATTGGATTGGCTTTTCATTTCATGGAGCTGGTCTGTGGAAAATAGAGGGATCATATATGATAAAGAAAACCTTTAACCCTTTCATGAGTAAGGTTTAAATACTCACAGTGCATCATTTTAAAGTTTCCACAGCGAAGTGCAAGTTTATCAGGACACATTACAGCCCTGATGATTAATTTTTGTATTGTTTCCTTTTCTTTTTTTTCTTTTTCAACATTTATTAACAAATGTACTAATTATATAGTAAAATATTAGATTTTCGGCTTCTCTAATATATGCAAGAACATGTACTACGTCAATTTAACAGCTTGATAATGGTCATATATGCCGGGTGATGGGAATCTCCATGTTAGTCTGCAGGGAAGCGTTTGGAGCTGCTGGATTTATAACACGTTAATTCATCAACTTCTTCTGAAATACATTAAAGTGAATGGCTGAAGTATTTAGTTCAAACACTGGACTGTAGTTATGTGTTGAGCTTGGAATAAAAATAGGTTTATGGAATTATATGTTGTAATTTTACTTGAATGGGGTGGCATGATGGGGCAGTGGTTAGCACTCTTGCCTCACAGCAAGAAGGTTGCTGGTTCAAGTCCCGGGTGAGCCAGTTGGCATTTCTGTGCGGAACATTTGCATGTTCTCACCATGTTAGTGTGGGTTTCCTTTGCGTGCTCCAGTTTTCCCCACAGTCCAAAGACATGTGCTATAGGTAAATTGAATAAACTAAATTGTCCATAGTGTATGAGTGTGACTGAGTTGTGTGTATAGGTGTTTTCCAATACTGGGTTGCAGCTGGAAGGGCATGCGCTGCATTAAACATATGCTGGAATAGTTGGTCGTTTATTCTGCTGTGGCAATCTCTGAAATAGAGACTAAGTCGTAGGAAAATGAATGAATGAATGAATGAATGAATTTCACTTGAAGCTTTTCCTACAGCTGTAGATGAAGAGCTACGCAAACATTATCGAAAAACGATATCCTTATTGACCGATTAAACCAAATAAAAGTTGAGTGGAACATTATTATTTTTTCTGCTTGTTCAAACTAATGATTTCAAATGAGCTGAAATAACACAATTATTATTTTTTTTTTTTCAGACAACCTAATTGTTATGTTCAACCTACTTAAATTTGTGAAAAGTTAAATGAATTTGTTTTGGGACAAAATGATGGAATTGTGTGAAACATAGCATTTCTTTTAACAGGGTAGCCTACTACACTTGCACCTAACTAGAATAATTAGGTTAACTAGGCAAGTTATGAGTAATTAGGCAAGTCATTAGCTATGTTTCCATCCACTTATTTTTATGCACATTTCAGATATGCGCATAAAAAACAGTTGATGGAAACCTCAAAAATCCGTATACTTTTTGAAAATGCACATAAAAAAACATTCGCGCATAACTGAGTAGGATAAACTTTTTAATAGATAAGATGCGCATAAACTACAATGGAAGCACTTATACCAAACAAATCCCAGTATGCGCATTATAAAAAGTCATGTGATTTCGTTATAAGAGTCATGTGATGATAAAAATGTCTGTGAATGGACAAACCAGCAGGCTGAGCACACTGTAAAACATCTGAACTGTTGTTTTGGCCATTCTAAAATGTCGTAACCATTTCCGTATTAGTATTATTATATTTTTAATGACCTCCAGAACTGTCAAGAGCGTCTGTACACCGCGTGTCATGGTTTTAAACGCCACCACACGTTTATTGCGTGTCAGCATCGTCTTCTGAGATGCAAATCATTTATTAAATAAAGAAAAGATTGACGCAGCTCCTACTACAGCAAATTCCATTTTTATTTGACACCAGATAAACAGGAAGTGACTTTTTTGTTCTCTTTAACTCGTTGGATGGAAACGCTGCTTTATTCACACGCATTCTTTTATGCAATATTCTGCATAATATTATTATTCAATATATTGCGCATAACTTTATTTAGCATTTTTAGATGGAAACAGCTATTGTATAACAGTGATTTGTTCTGTAGGTTATTAAAAATATATATAGCTTTAAAGAGCGAATAATATTGAACTTTAAATGTTTTTTTATTATTTTTATTATTATTGAAAACAGCTTTTATTCAAGGCTAAATAAGACTTTCTCCAGAAGAACAACATATTATAGGAAATTACTTTTAAGCATCTTTGAAAAATATTAGAAAAAAAAAATAATTCACAGGAGGACTAATAATTTTGACATTTTTGATTTTTGAGTTCTGTATTATGTGCCAAATTATACGATTATGCCAAATTGTTCATTTGTGTATGATGTGTTTGTATCCCATGTTAGAGGTGGCCCTTCATGTCAACGTTTTTCAAATATTCTTTTTGTTCAAATGAGATTGTAAGAATTTGTGTGACTTGGTCACTAGTTGGACAAAATGTAAAATGATGATTTTTTTTTTAAAGGCATTATATTAACTACTGAATTTGCCTAAAATGTACATTTTCATACAACGTGCTTAGTGACTTTGTCCAATGTGCCAAACTGTATGTTTACGTACAATTTGCTTAGTCCTAGTATTTAAAAATTGTCTATTCTTTATTACGAATTCCAGACAGTTGTGCATTAGCAACCTTTTTACTTTATGCCACTATCAAAATATAACACCAAATCTTCATTCAGAAATTCAAAACATGCACAACATATCAGATTAACTCAGCAGGTCAGGTCTTTTCGATTTCATTTGTGTATCAATTGCTGTTTTTTTTTTTTTTTTTGTACAATGAGCATCATGACATTGACTCCAATATAAAGTTCAGAGGTTTATATATTCATATGCTGCTCCCATTTACTGTGTGAATGTGTCTGAGCTAATGAGGTAAGCAGGTTTAGCTAAATTGACTGAGATTCGTCAGGGCGTTATATTTGCAGGGTCGGGCAGCCTTGCAAGGAAAAAACGCTCTACCTAATCTGACTTGTCGGACATTTCAATTAAAAGGTGCACTTACTCACACATCAGGTCTTGTAAAATTATTTGCTGAAACAACAGTCTGTTAGTATTTAGGCGGTACAAAAGATGGTTTATATGGGTGTGTTGTACATGTCCCAACATGCCCCAGATTCCTCAATCCTACATTAAACAACCCTTACACTACCAAAGCACAGATGTCCAGATTTACACTAGATAAAGTGAAGAAAAAAAAAAACGAAGATAGGGGAATGAAGAAAAACTGGGCCATTTAATGGAGGCTTTGGTTTATCGATGTTTGTTGATGTAGGACCAGCTGTGATCAATTATTGCACGCGATCCTCTCAAAATTACTTTTTAAATCTTCACATAGTGGCGAATGAAAATTTGTAAATGATATGATATTATATATAATTATTTTTTTATATATATTTGCCTTAATATATTTAAAATGAAAGATGTGTACATAATAGCACACATAAAAACAACACAATACTGTAGCTGAAATTATTCACATAACCAACTGTGTGGTTACCTGATGATCTGGTTGTTCATGAGTCTCTTGTTTGCTGTGAACAGTTAAACTGCCTGCTGTTCTTCAGAAAAAGCCTCCAGGTCCTGCAGATTCTCGTTTTCCAGCATCTTTTGCATATTTTGAACCCTTTCCAGCATTGAGTATGATTGTAAGATACATCTTTTGAAACTGAGGAACACTGAGGGACTCGGATGCAACAGATACAAAAGGTTAAAGTGTTCATTGATGCTCCAGAAAAAAAAAAAAAAAAAAAAAACTTGATGGGTGAAAACTCAGTTAAAGATCAAGGTAAATTGTACCTAATTTGTCTTCCGGGAAACATGCCAGTATCTTCAGTTACCCAGCCTCCTGAACATGACTTTTGGATGATCTTTTTAAAATGATTCCCATTTTCACGGATTCTGTAAGGGGTTCCCAAACAATCACAGTGTATTAACACTACAGCAATTGAATTCTTGATTTTGATTGGCTGATTGAACAATGTAAGGTGTGCCATTATTGTCAGATAAACGCACAGCTACAGAATTTCCAGGTAGCTTTTGATGACATTACAGTTTTGTATCACCATACACTGAATTACCTAATGCTATCTCATGGCAGTTGGTAACCTTTTTGATTTAGTGGCTTATTTGTATGAAATCGTACGCTGTCATTCGTACAATTTAGTACGATTAGCTTATCCGCCGATGACGTTTGGGTTTAGGGGTAGGGTTGGGTGCCGCGCCTCCTTTTTAAAAAAACGCACATTTTCATACTCGTGTGAATTAGCCACTACACTGACAAAACGTAAAATAGTTACGTTTCCTCGTTAGATCAGGCTGAAATTATTTCACAACTTCACCGGTCAAAACTCACAGCAAAACATAAAGCTTTGAACAAAATGCAAAACAAATTAAATTTATGAACAGGAACTGTTCAAGATAAAATACCTGACAAATGTCTTGAAATACAACATCTGAACAGTGTCTTTAGGCATGGAAAATGTAGCATAAGTGGAATATATATTAAAACATAATATACAATATATATTACATACATACAATATATAATAAAAATATTATTAAACAATTAGAATTATCATATTGTATCAATTATATTTTATTTGTGAGGGATATCCCTGGGGATATTACGCCTGATTAACATCAGCAATAGCGTTAGCTGCAGCAGATAAAAATAAGGCCACAACCGAACAAGGAGGATGATCTCCAAGTAGTTCAAAGTCTCCAATATTAAATCAAGAATAGTTTTGTGCTTTAAACATCGTGCTCACCATTCTCATGAAGTAAGGTTAATATTAAATTAAACAAATTAACAGTGATTAAATAAAAAATATATGGTTGTAAGACTGTTCCACTGTATTTGTGTTGACAATATGCTTATGTTTATATAGTTCCTGTTGGTGTGTGTGCACCATTGTGTGCAATATTTGTATGCTTACAACCACCTCTGAGCATAGTGGAAGTCGCAAGTCACTGGAGTTGTTATTTTAGGGGTCTTGGGCTGAAAAGTTTGAGTACCCCTGCTGTAGAAGACCTATTGGAACCTGCAGGGACCCAATATTCTCATAGAAATCAGTCAAGTTTGGTGAAGGAAAAATCATGGTTGGGGGTTACATTCAGTATTGGGGTGTGAGAGAGATCTGCACACTGGATGGTAACATCAACAGCCTGAGGTGTCAAGACATTTGTGCTGCTTGTTACATTAAAACCACAGGAAAGGGCAAATTCTTCAGCAGGATAGCGCTCCTGCTCGTACTTCAGCCTCCTAATCAATGTTCCTGAAAGCAAAGAAGATCCAAATGCTCCAGGATTGGCCAGCTCAGTCACCAGACAGGAACATTACTGAGCATGTCTGGGGTAAGATGGAGGAGGCACTGAAGATGAATCCAACAAGTCTTGATGAATTCTGTGAGTCCTGCAAGAACGCTTTCTTTACCATTCCAGGCGACTTTATTACTTTGTTATTCAAGTCATTGCAGAGATGGACGCAGTCCTCCAAGCTTATGGAATAAACAGTATATATATATATATATATATATATATATATATATATATATATATATATATATATATATATATATATAAATTTTTTTTCCCACTGCACCATGATTTGATATTCTATGTACATTATTTCTGTTAAGTGCCAAGACTTTTGTCTAAGCAAAGTCAGACGTCACTGTCCTAATTAAATAATTTTAAAAAAATCGAAGGCATGATCACGTTTTAATTTAAGAAAACAAGCATAATCTAGTGGCCTTTGCCTTTCATTTCAGCCTCTTCTGATAACAAATGATCAACCAGAAGTGAAGTTATTATTTGTTGTTCTTAAAACTTGGATAAACGACTTTATAAAGGTAGTGTACATGGACAAATGACAAATTATGAAAAAGTCAGAATTGCGAAGTACATTCACAACTGAAATTAGTAGTGCTGACATGTTTCCATGTCTAAAAATGACCACGCAAAGAAATTACCCGCTACTGTCCCTCAGTGAGAATTTCTCTTCTTCAATCTCATTGCAGTGCTATAGGCTTTCAGCAGTGTTGGGGCATTCATCATACTCGTGTACTCGCTATATTTCTGGAAACACGTCTCTGGGTCCAAGCTTTCGGCGACCCACTCCATCATACTGGACATCAGAGTTCTTTTCCCAGGTTCACTTTTCACACGTTTAGAGCAGCACAGGTTTTCAATACTGATCAGTCACAGCCTCTTTCCTGTTCATTCATCACTCGCCCCCAGTTATTTTTCTTTTCCCCCCTGTCTTGGTTTCTCTCTCTGGTAAATCAGTGGGACAAAGTGTTGTGGATGAAGTGTGCTAATCTTTCTCTGTGATTGCAGCGGAATGAAAGCTGCTTCTGTTTGTTATATTCTCTCGCCCTTGGCCCCGACTTTGATTCCTATTAATTGAGGGAGATAAATGCTTAACAACAGATGAGGATTTAACGGATTGCGATGCACTGGAATTGCACATTGCCGAGCGAATTGACTTCTGTCTAGCAAGAAAGTAATTCTTAACAGACGGCTTTAGGGTCTAAAGCAATGAGGTCCTGGAAATCTCCTGATACTCGGAACAATTTGCACTTTTTTTAGTGGTGCTTTTTCACATTTAGGTGTGGATTTATATATTGTCCGTGTGACTCACAAATGGTCTGTCTGAGTTATTTAAAGACATACATTTGTTTCAGTTCATAAAATTAGAAAGATATAGACTTAATCACGTCCTGTTTTTAGTGCTTATATTTATAAAATACAGAAGTGACATGAAGGCTCAAGTCAATTCTTCCATCTTTATTATAGAGGAAAAAAAATCCACATCTTATCTTCAAAACAGTCATATTTCCCCCTCAAGTCAAAGTCTGTTTTAAACAAATTTCCTAACGCAGGCCTGACTCGTTTGTGCCGCAACAATTGTTATATTGTGAATCTCGAGTGCTTTGTATGAAGGGAACATCGAAATATGGTTACCTGTAATTGATGCGTAAACTGTGCATCTAGCACTTAACGTCATCACTCGAATGTGTGGTTAATTAAAATTAGACTGACAAATGAGTAATGAAAATGATAAATAAACCCTTCAAATGTAGCCAGCGTCAATTTAATTGGATTACTCTCGGCTAATGTGTTGTGAAGCCCCCCCACTAATTATATATTTTGACCCAGAGCAACACTATCTACTTTATCATTAACGCATTAGTCTTCTGTTCCGTCTGGGGACTGATTCTGGGATTTTTCAAGTCTCATTTGAATTTAATGAGTACATAACGGTGATTTGAATGTTGATATTGCTCCATAATGTTTGGAAATTTGCATAGATTATGCAAATTATGACAACAGAGACATTTTTAATTTCGGAAATGATGGGAGCAACTTTCTGTAGAAGTCAATTTGAAGTCAATTATTACCAATAATGCCCATTTCATTAGATTCACAACCTTGCACCAGTACCACGCCGAGACATTTTCCAGAGAGCATCGACTAACTTATGTTTAGTACTTGCTATTTGCGAAGTCTTTAAAACCAATTTCATGTTAAAATGATTCCTAAATATGCATTGGCGCCCGTTCAAACAATCAGTCGAGTGACACTGGAACAGAACACACCTCAGACAAAATGCTTGAGAAATACATTTAATAAATACTTTTAACTTGCCCTCATCAAGGACAGACCTGTATATTTAATCAATGTAAAGCTTTGAAAAATATTATTTTAATCATATCTGACATCTATGATGCATTTAAATTCCATATATTATCTTTTACATATACCGCTTTTTAATTTGGTTCGGTTACTGTAAACCATTTGCAGGTTTTAGGTAGATAGAAAAATCAACACCGTCTCACAATGTCAGGGGCGGACATCTCTGAGAATCAAAGAAATGCGTCACAGTACAGATACACCACCATATGTCATTTCCAATCTTTCCTCCTCCCCCCATTGTTTTTTTTTTTTACACAGAAACAGTGAGGATCTCATTAATATTGGCCCTTAATAATAATAATCATTACATCACCCAAGCAATAGCTTGAAGAAGATGTTAATGTCTTTCTAAATTGGCACCTGAAAGTGGCAGCTTTGCCGTAGTTTTGTTCGTGTTGTGCATCCCAGACATTGCACGCATCACTGTCTCTCACTTTCTTTTATAAAGACAAGTTTACAATACATTACATATCTCTCTGAAATTGAAAAAATAATTTGAATCGACAATACCAAAAAACACTGTGCTGTTCCCTACCTCATAAACTGCTGTATTTTGCACATGCTGTGTGGTAACACTACTGCACCCCTGAGCCCTGGCTAATCACCGTAGACCTTCCCACTGCAGTTTCCTATGGCGCGGACGCCCGCTCCTATCCTTGGCCATGTTAAGGCAAGGATTGTGCTTGTTGCTTTGCAAGTGATTCCAGTATTTCATGAGTTCGTTGGGCTGGAACTGGTGAGAGGTGATCAGGTGACTGTATTTGCAGCTGGAGTAAGACACTCTCCAGTGGTTGAAGAGAAACTCGTTTGGTGGTGGCACTGGGTCGATGCGCAGCTTCGCCAGGCAGATTCCTACATACACATCCTCCAGGTGAAGGCGGCGGATACTCAATGAGGCATTGTAGATTTTCGCTGCCATGTCCCCCGAGAACACATAACCTGTCCCGGAGCAAAAGATAGGGTATCTCTCACTGGAATACAGCTCTGGTGGCATGTACCACTTACTGTCCTTGTTGCGGTTGGGAGCGTAGCCTCTCATTAGGTAGCCTGTGAAGTAATTCTGTCGAGGTGCCGTGTTTGGCTTTAGCAGCTTTTGGATAAGATATTCGGTGTTGACAAACATGTCGCTGTCCGTCTTCATGACATAACGAGCGTGAGGGCAATAGCGAGCAACCCAGCTCATGCCCATTAGCGTCTTAATAGTAAGGTTGTAATAGGTGTCCAAGAAGTCCTGCTGGATGATGTCATGGTGCTGTAAGCTCTCCTCATCAACAGAGCTCTGAGGATATGCGTTAGGTATCCTTCCCAGCAGAAAGAGCCGCACGAAGCCATAACCCATGGCCACGCTCTCGTTGCCCCAGGTCTGTCTGATGGCGTTCCTCGCCTCCAACTGCCTTGGCTCGGCAGCAATTAGCAGAACCAGGAAGGGACTGCTTTCGTTGCATTTGTAGGGCTCATTGAGCAGCCAGTGATAAGGCTGGGCTGCCAGACGCCCTCCCACTCCCATTTCCCTGTGCAAGCTCTTTGTGTTGCCGATGGTGTTCGAGTTGTTGCTGCTCGGCGAGATCTCCAATCCAACAATCCCTCGGGCTGTGATCTCAGCCTGGTGAGAACTGAAATTGAAGTTAACAGATGGTTTGGGGAGCACATAAGTATTGTCTTTCCAGAGGCTTCTCAGTGTGCTTTGGTTTCCCTTTGCACGCTCCTTGTGGGGACGCAAACCCCGCATGGTGTACACCAAGGGGTTGTCTCGCAACCAACTCCGGCCCTGCAGCAAATCCTGATGGCAGTAGATGAGAAAGAGGGCGAAGAGGGAGGCCAGCGAGAGAAGGCCTGCTACATGTGTGCGGAAGAGTGACCGCTTGACATTCCAGGTCATCTTGATGGGGCAGCAGTGTCGCCGACGCCACTGCATGATGTAGAGTGGGGCTGCTTAGCAAAGCGCGGCGGTCACAACCAATCACATCAAACATGTGTTGCAAACAGCCTGAGGGTTATTTAAGCTGGCAGATGGGTGTGTTCAGGGCCACAGGGGCACCTACAAGGGGGATGACAAACTGTTCATGAGAGTTGCAGGAATGCGGTTTTCTGACCCTCCCCAGTGACAGACGCTCATGCTTTGGGCAGTTCCCTTCTGAAGGACGACTGCTTCCTCAGCCTGATGTCTCTGTGATCTAAGAATGAGAAGAGGAAAGCTGCTGTTAGTATTGGGTGCTTGTGCAGTGCAGCGTATGGTATGAGCAGTACACGTTTATAAACGTATGAACGATGGCAAATGGCATCACCTGCAAATTCATAACCAACCTTCTCGCTATGTCACTAATGTCTCTCCTACATCTACAGTGCATGGCAACATGGTGGGGGAGATTGCTAACGGGGGACTCTGCATATCATAAGCTAACCTTTACTTCCCTGCACGGGAGTTTAAATTGCAGGTTTGCACAACATGGCATTCAGTGAGAACACTGCTGCCTCTGAGGCCTTCTAAGCCACCTCCCCACCCAGATGCACTCTAACAGGCAGAGAGGGGAAGCATCCGTCAAAATGAATTTTCAGGCTCCAGCAAGCAGTGTTGCAGGATCCGCAGCCAGAAGCAGCGAGTGATAACAGCCCTCACCCCTTATTCACCCTCCACCTTAAACTTATCAACACTGCACCAGAGGGAAAGGCCTCCCTGCCAGCAATTTCCTCTCTTAACCATTGCTTTCTCACACTGGGGGTTATTAGATTCTAGAACTTCCTCCCAGTAACGGTGGTCTAAAAATAGAAAGTGAATTATTACAAAGGTAGAGCTGGGGTCTTGTTTTTGAAAGTCATGTTTTTTTGTTCGAGCTCACTTTGATAGGATCTGATGAAGGAGTGCTTTTAAATGTTCTCTGACGATAATAAAAAAAATTCAGTCATGAATACGGCACAGATTGGGGTCCCATTTTAAGGTCTTTTTTTGGATGAGAAATTACCTATTATCAAATTTATGCCCACTAAAATATCATATTACATACTGTAGGTAAATGAAAAACGCTAATAAAAAATGTACATTACACACACACACAAACTAGGACTGTGCAATGTGACTGACTATCTATCTATCTATCTAACTATCTATCTATCTATCTATCTATCTATCTATCTATCTATCTATCTATCTATCTATCTATCTATCTATCTATCTATCTATCTATCTATCTATCTATCTATCTATATCTATAATATATAGACAAAATAAAAAGCCTATCGTTTCACATAAAGCTCTATACTTTAATTTGCGGTGTCCCAAAAATACATTGTTAGGGTAATTATTTTTCATAATTTACATGAGCGCAATATTACATGCTTTTACAGGCTGCAGACAGAAAGATGAATAACATAAACATGAAATGCAAGCTTGAAAGTACAATGTTTACACTTTATTAAGCAATATTTTTAATTATTCACATTGGACCGGCAGAGATGGCAAAAGTATACACATGCTTTACTCAAAATGTACAACTACTCTTGTTTAAAATGACTCTTTTGTAAAGTAGTATGACCTCAAAATGTACTTGAGTAAAAGGTATCCATCACTAAAACCAGTTTTAGCTTTATGATGCTAGCTAGACTGATAAATGCACACACTAATACACATTTAAACAAAAGAACTTACATTTCTAAATTTGATGTAAAAAAAAAAAAAAAGTTGCCAGTATTCAGCAGAAAAGTAGCTAACCAACGTCACTCTGAAATATTGCCCAACACGTATTATCTGTAAGGGTTGGGTGACGTCGAACAATTTGGCATCTTACGATGTCCAATGTAAAACATCACGATGGACTATGGCATCGTCATCATAGGCGGCGGTGAAATAATTATTTATGAATATTTAATTAATTCATAACAAATTAATTATTGGTAGCCTATCGTTTTAACTACCTGACCCCCATGGCCTTTGTTTTACCCATAACCAAATCATAAATAAAGATATGTAACACACAAATTACCACCTGTCAATCACTTTTTCCGCAGGACTCTGGCATGAATAGGCAGAGTGATCTGTGTCGTTATAATGGCGTTGACAAACTTGGTTGATAAAAAAGGTGCACAAAAAAATCCAACCAACAGTATCTGAAGTTTTAGCTAAAATTACTAAGTACAAAAGTGAAAGCGAAAGATTTAAGCAGTGTACTGATGCTGTGACATGTTATCTGATAGATTACACTGACTTTCAGGGCTGGAGCTTAGACGAGCACATGACAGTGTCTGTGTGTGGTCACGTGATGTGCTTGTGGATGAAGGGCTGTTCAGAAATGGTAGATGAAACGCCAGTGCTCTCATTCATTCATTCATTCATTTTCTTGTCGACTTAGTCCCTTTATTAATCCGGGGTCGCCACAGCGGAATGAACCGCCAACTTATCCAGCAACTTTTTACACAGCGGATGCCCATCCAGCCGCAACCCATCTCTGGGAAACATCCACACACACACTCATACAATAAGGACAATTTAGCCTACCCAATTCACCTGTACCACATGTCTTTGGACTGTGGGGGAAACTGGAGCACCCGGAGGAAACCCACGCGAACGCAGGGAGAACATGCAAACTCCACACAGAAACGCCAACTGAGCCGAGGCTCAAACCAGCGACCTTCTTGATGTGAGGCAACAGCACTACCTACAGCACCACTGCTTCGCCACTGTTTTTGTTCTAAAATGGCATTTTAAAACTAAGCTCTATTAGTGTAAACGGGGCCTGAGTGTATATTTTTTTGCGAGTGGGTTTGCGAAGGGGGCAGACAAAAATCACAACATCCAACATGTAGTTTTGCAGCTGACATTCAGATTAATAGGCTCTATAAAATTATTCTGTTGGTCTAAATTTTTTTAAATAAATATCGGAAATTTAGTCCAATACGTATATATATATATATATATATATATATATATATATATATATATATATAGACATATATATAGACATATATATATATATATATATATATATATATATATATATATATATATATATATATATATATATAGACATATATATAGACATATATATATATATATATAGACATATATATATATATATATATATATATATATATATATATATAGACATATATATATATATATACATATATATATATATATATATATATATATATATATATATATATATATATATATATATACATATACATATATATATATATATATATATATATATATATATACACACACACACATTTTTTTTTTTTTTTTGCTAAAATAAATGCGTAACGTATCTGCAATCTTTTTTTTTTTATTTGGCTAAAAGCTAGTTTATTTTTTTAACAGCTACGTTCATACATATCCTGTGATTTCAGTGTTTGTTTTTGATCCTTTGCATTATATTTTTATTCAGAAATCATTAAATATTTGATAGAAACTCATCAGAAATAAAGCTCAGTGCATAAAATTTCAACCCAGGGACACACTGAGATCTAAGAAATATGTACCGGGCTACGTCTTGCAGTTTTTGTGAAGGCCTCTGTGTACATTTCTGACTATCTCAAATACATTATAGGGCATGTTTTCTCATATATGTGCCATTCTCATAAATCCACCAGATGCCACCGTGTACATTTCTACAAGTCTTAACGTCCTTCTCACGTATGTCTCAGACTGACCAAACCACCCCTTCCTCAAACACAACCAAATTCAAAAGTAGTTTTCAAAAACAAACTAAAAGAGAAAATGCATTGTGGCCATGTGCGTCTACCACGATGTCACACATCATTTTTTTGGGTTTTGTTCTACGTGGTTTCTGAAACTGTCCTTTGCCGTTCATGGTGAACTACTGAGCAAACCAGTCACGCCAGAAAAGCCATAACTACAGAGGCAAGTACCACCTCGTAGTATTTGTTTTATACACAAAATAGAGCCATATGTACCCGCAAGCACACATTTTTCTGTTCTCAAAAATGTATCTCTGGGAACATTTTCCCAATGAGTTTGTTTTAAAGTATTGTAACTGTACAAATGGCAAAAAAGCAAGGCATTGTTAAAGGTTCCTTTCTCTGATCTTTACAGTGGAAGCTTGTACAATAGGCTACACCATGGTCGGAAGTAAACAAAAGAATCTAAACATTTAAATGCCAGATTTGAATAGGAATTTCTCATTTATATGTGACCCGATCAACCAAAACACATCTTATTACTTGGTTGGTATAAACAAGACATCAGCCATGTTTATGTCACTGTCTCCTGTCTCATTCAAGTTAGTCATCCATGTCTCTCTCATGGTAAGGTTAATAAACTAGCCTGCATTGTGTGCAAGGTTAAAATTACACAATGACAAGAAATAATATAGATTGCACAACCAAAATGTAAGTAAAAAGCTTGGTTTAAGTATTTAAAAAGTAGAATGCAAAGATATGTGTGTAAAAATGTAATGAGGAAAAGTTTAGAAAAAAAAATTGTTAAGTATTGACACCTGAAAAATCTACTTATATACAGTAACAAAGTATTTGTACTCCTTGACTTCCCATCTCTGTGGACCTGTAATCATTCGTTTTTGATAAGCATTTGATGTTTTATTAATATTTACTTTATATTTCTTTTTTTGATTAAACAATTGCCCTGAATTTCTAAAACAGAGAAATATGATTACATATGAAAGCATACATTTCTAAGCATATATATACAAGTAGTAGTATTTTACATTTTGTTAATGTATATAAACTAATTAATTGAATTTACAACAATCATGAAGTATAAAGTGATGAGAGTTTTCAGATTGCCCAGCCATTTATTTATGACTAAATATTATATATTCTGATATTCGAATACTAAAAATAGCTATTCTCTTCAGCATTTCCTATATGGTTTTTCCTTTTCCAACTTCAGATTATTTTGTACATGCCCTTTAAAAATAATATATATATATAACTCTATTAATATAGACAATACAGTACATATGGTGCATAGAAACAAGTTGAAAATAAAGTGCATGATCACCTAACATCTTTACGAACAGAAATATAAATCGTTTAAATTGTAATGAGGTGTTACAGCCTCATAAGATAAAAAAAAAATACAACTTACAAAATTTTAACTAAATTTGAGATTTCTTGTTCTTTGGATCTTTCCTCTAGATTAAAATGTCATTTATCATTTCCCCCTAACATATTTAATGGGGTGTACTAATGTTTGCACAGTGATCTTAAGTTCTTTTGTTAGATTAGTTTCAGTTTTAGCTTTGGTACAGACCAATCTTATGTGTACACAAGTATACTGTATAGCATCCTAAGGAAAGAGTTCATTTAAAAGGGAGATCTCTCATTTATCCTTGGCACTATAAATTGTTACTTTTTAAAAATGCTCACGCACAATTTTTATCTTAATCTAAACTAAATATGACAGTTAATTTTGGCTTGATAAGATTTTTAATTGTAAAAGCTAATAGTTAATAAGCTGACACCAAGAATGCTTACATCAAATGAAAGAAATCTAGTAAAAATATTAATATTTTGATATTCATTTACTACTTAAAAGTAAATTTCATATTTATATGTTTTATAATTCATTCTTTTGAGTCATTCATTTTAGCAGTCATTACTTTAATATGACTTTATATCATATCAGAGTATGATATAGGTATATAATCATACTAATCATAAGTATTACGATGTTGTTTTGTGTTTTTGGAGTATGTTGTTGTATTTTGCACTGTCTGGAGCCAGCATTTAAGCTTTTCATTAATAGTACACATGCTGCTGATGATGTGACAATACAAGTGATTTGGTTTGATTTTGATCCTCAGGGTCACACAATCCTTCAATATTACATAGAAATGCTTAATTTATTATTGTTGTGGTGCTTAATGTTTCAGCGATGTGTGTGTGTGTGCACGTGTACAAGCGAAAACAAAAAAAAGAAAAAGCACAACTTAGAGATGCCTTAACTGTTGATACAAATTGAAATGCTTTTTCATTTATTGCAAAAGTTAAATAAGGTTTTACTCTGATTCTAACAGAGTAGGTCTTTAAAAAACAGGTCTTTAAAAAACAGTAACATGGTTGCAAAAATAAACAACCCTCATATTACATTTAAATCACATCTCAATTAACATTTACCGTGAGTGACCTTCACCATTCTTGATTGTCTCCTTTCACTGACATATTACTAAAAATCAATTCCAGGCTCCGTTTCATTCCATGAGCTCCGATTCTACCTTCCTCCTAAATGTTTGTCTCGGTGGATTGTTCCCTGTTTTGTTGCAACAGCTGGATCAGAGGATGATAACCTTTTCAACCAAATGTGCTCATCCAGCGTGGGCAATTACAGTAAGATAGAAAGAGGCTAAGCCTGGCTTTACTTTAAAGGTTAACACACTTCAGAACAGAGCGAATGAAATGCTCCAAAGGTTTTCTTTGTCATCCATTTGATATCCTGTAATGAGAGCCTCACTAGAGAACGCCATGTGCTGCACTCACTTGGTGCTAGGTGTTTTTGTCAAGCTCACATATGCAAGAAATCAGAGATGTAAAGGTTGAGAGGAATTCCTAAAATCGGCTGCATTCATTTCAGTTTGAGCTACAGCAGTTTTCATTTCATACAGTTACGTAAATTAGAAGCGTGATGTGGCCACAGCGGTCAGCAATTAGAAGAGCAACATGAGACTATTAGACTTCTAATAGGAAACACCTGCAAACAACGTTAATATAATAGAGATCAGCATAACTATGCAATCTGTAGCCAATGATAATAAACACACTTGTCTTTTTAACTCATAAAACACAGGTTTAAGGTTTCCAAAATCTTTTTTTTTTTTATAAGCAATAAAGTTTACATTTTTTCTAGCATCCATGTACAGTGCTCAGCATAATTGAGTACACCCCATTTTGAAAATGAATATTTTTGTCAATTTTTCTTTGAAAATAGGCCAATTTTGGTACATTTAAACAGATTTATTAAACAGATATATTTATTGAAATAATATTTGTCACCAAACATATTTAAAAATTGAAAAATAATACAAAAATTACAACCTAAACATTTTCAACGAAATGTTTCCAATTTTTTTTACTTTTTTAAATTTGTATTTAATATTTTTCTATAGCATAAATTCAGGTGTACTAGGTTTTGGACCGTTATTGTGAGTTTTTTTCGTTAGATAAGTTCCAGATTTAGCTTCAGTACTGACTAATCTAATGTATACACACAAATATAATATTGTATACAGCTCATTTAAATAAGTAGTTTAAACAATTAAAAATATACATTTATTTTGAATGAAGCTTCCTATTAAAAATATGAATTTAAAAGATATTTGTGAGGGGTGTACTTACATATGCTCAGCACTGTAGATCTAGACATGTCTCTCTAAATGTTTTCATAAATAATAATAAAGACTTACATTGCAACATCTTTTTGGAAGCTTAATTCTGTGATCATTTTGCCAACTTTGCCGTTTTTTTTTTTTTTTTTGTCCAATTTAATATGCTTATTGTTGAACAAATATTGTTTGAAAAAATACAAAAAAATGATAAATAAAAAGATGATTAATGAACTACAACAACAAATGCACATCAGATTAAATAACTCCACATGCACAAGTGTTTCTCCCAAGAGAAATTATTAATTTGTTTGGAAGTGTCTCATGTGCTCACTCTTATCATGATTTCTGTCACGGTTTACATTTTTGATGGTTATGTTAATTCCTACAATCTGACACTACATTCTCTTAAACTGCACTGGGGGCCCTTACAGGGACATATTTGGGCCATGCTTGAGAAATAATTGCATCCATTACTCAAATGCCAGAGTCTTTATGAACCTCATTCAGAAGTTTGTAAATGCACTTTTGAAAGGTAGATTTAATGAGTCACGTATAGTGAAGAGGAAACTGAAAGCGTTTTATTCTCAGAGCATCTGTCATCCATAACTTGGACTGAAATGATTCTGCTAAAAGAGAAATGTTGCCAAATTAAAACACACACACATATTATGGCAGAATAATTTGCATGGGATATTAAAGCATGCCAGCATATATCTTGGCCCGTGCATACTTCAGCAGGTTGTTTCAATTGTTTTTTAATGTCAGATGGCTTATGTGACTAATGTGACGTTTCATCTCCCATGACAGCAAATAGGTTTGTTTATTCATGCGCATTACTGTCACGGTCTGCCGGGGTACCTTCTGAATATTGTTATGAACTGCAACATTGTTTTTTTTTTTCATTATTAGTCTTTACCAAAGTCTTTATACATTCATGGTTTGTTAATTTACCTGGACGACTGCAAGAAAGTCATGGTGGTAAATGTTTGAGAGCATAGGGCCAAGTCCAACTTCATCTTTTATATCATCACCATGACTTCAAAGTGCTTTCAACCTAGTAGTAAGCGGTGGGTGGTGGTCATCTTGCAAAAGTCCATCTCGCCTGGCAGCTGTGGTGCTTAAATACCTTATTGCTCAGAGCTACGAGAGATCTGGGGCACTTCACCACATTTTAACCAGCTGGCAGCAGGCACATTTCTGGCAAAACTGATTTATTTCTTACTTACTGTTAGATTAATATGTTATAGGCTCAATGAGTGAGAATTTGTACTTATATTCCTATTTAAATGTCACTTTTATTGGTATTTTGGTAGCATTTGTAGCAAGCCTTCTGCACTGTCCTTTAAACACCTCCATACTGTTTACACATAACTTCGTGAACTACTTACAGATGTTTTTGTTCCTCAGAAAGCATTATGGATTATACAATTTGGATTATCAGCCAAACAGGAAAGCAAAGAGTAATTCTACGAAGAAAACCATGTTATATTGACACATTTATATATTATCAGAGACCTACCTCACTCTGTGACAGAGTGTAAAGATGCGCGCGCCGTCTGTCGACCCGCACCGCGCGCCATCATTCCCTCCAGCGCTACCAAAAACCGACGATTAACCACCTCTTCACTTTCCCCCCGTGTTACTCACAAGAACTTAAGCTCATTTCTTCGTTTTCCATCTTGAATTCGTGCAGCACAACCCCTCCTTCCATCTGTCAGGAGCTATTGTTGTCTAGCACTGTACACATTAGGCTTTATCTTCCGTGAATGCCAGTGATTCTGACAGCAAACCGCTACTTTCATTCCTTCATCTGTTAAAGCGAATGCCAGTGATTTCTCCGTAAAACAAACAGAGGCGGGAAAGGATGATATTTAAAATAACGAACTTCAACGGTCACATTCTATGCCGCGCGTCTGCAGTCATTATGAGGTACGTCCAGAGGAGTAACGGGGGAGAAAACAACGGCTGCAAGCGAGCAGAGAGGATTTCGCGGATTCTTCCTGCCCGAATAACGGCTGCGAGAGGCCTCTCCGTGCCTGGTCTAACGGAACACGACCCCGAAGTGCAGCAGAAAAGCAGCGGATCCTGTGCTCTTCTCCAAATGATGTGTGGGGTGGGCTGGTGGGAGGGAAAGCAGCTGTTGAAGTGACGCCGCTCCGCTGACTGACTGACTGAGCCCCTGCGACGTCACAGCCTACTTAGGGGAGAATCCCACGTGATCCATTTGGACTCACTCCCACTCCCCCGAAACCTGCCCAAGACCCTCTCTCTCTTTCTCGGCGTTCAGTCAAAGAATGAATTTCACTCGTCAAGGGGAAGGGGCTGTGGTTGGCTGGTTAGCTTTATAACAGTTAGCCCCTGCTGGTAGATGTCGTAACTACACTATTATGGGGTAATAAGGATATGTCTCCATTGATGGCCATTCGCAACTAGCCCTTGATTCTGAAAGATTTTCCTTTTTTATTTGAAATCATTTATTACTATTAAAAGTTAACGCTTTGAAAAACTGCGTGTATGCGTTTTGGCTAACACTTTACTTAAAAGAGTTCAGAAGACACTGCACCTTTTTGTTATGAATATGAGGGAGATATTATGCATGGTTATGACAACTGTCATTAAGCATTATTTGCTCAGTTATTTCATTTTAAATGCAAAGGTGACATTGTTTGAGATGTCTTTGTTATGACAACTTGACAAACAAATACATCATAACCCGTTGTAATGACAACTTGACATTACCAACTAAGACAACAAAACCTGTCAGTGTCAATAGCTGCTTTTCCACTATTATGTGGAACCTTTTATTATACAAACAGATACACAAATATAAGGAGACATGCTGAACACTTCTAAGTGCAGTCAGGTATGGTTACAGTTGGGTTTCCTCAGGAGCCTGGAATGGCACAGCACAATTTCTTGGCCCAGATTGTAATGTAATGTGCATTTAATTGAATGTGCACTACCTGACAAAAGTCTTGTTGCCTATCCAAGTTTTGGGAACAACAAATAACAACTTGACTTCTAGTTGATTATTTGGTATCAGACTTGGCTTATATGAAAGACAAAAGCCTCTAGATTACGCTTATTTTACCAAAATTAAATGTGATCATGCCGTGATTTTTAATTATTTATTTAGGACAGTAAGGCCTGACTTTACTTAAACAAAAGTCTGGTCACTTAACAGAAATAATGTACAGTATAGAATATAAAGTCATGGTGCAGTGGGAAAAAAAAGACTCCAATGAGCTTGGACGACTGCATCCATACATCTGTACAATGACTAAAATTAATTAATGAAGTCAACTGGAATGGCAAAGAAAGCATTCTTGCAGGACTTCCAGAGTTCGCCAAGATTCTTTGGATTCATCTTCAGTGCTTCCTCCATATTACTCCAGACATGCTCAATAATGTTCATGTTTGGTGACTGGGCTGGCCAATCCTGGAGCACCTTGACGTTCTTTGCTTTCAGGAACTTTGATGTGGAGGCTGAAGTACGAGAAGGAGCGCTGTCCTGCTGAAGAATTTGCCCTCTCCTGTGGTTTATAATGGGCAGCACAAATGTCTTGATACCTCAGGATGTTCATGTTGCAGATTTCTTGCTTGTCCCCATACTGAATGTAACCCCAAACCATAATTTTTCCTTCACCAAACTTGACTGATTTCTGTGAGAATCTTGAGTCCATGAGGGTTCCAATAGGTCTTCTGCAGTATTTGTAATGATTGGGATGCTGCTCAAAAGATGATTCATCAGAAAAATCTACCTTCTGCCACTTTTCCAAACAATCAACTAGAACTCAAGTTATTATTTGTTGCTCCTACAACTGTGATCGACAACAAGACTTTTGTCAGATAGTGTATGGCCAGGGCCGGAGTGGGACTCCTTTTCAGCCCTGGAGTTTCAAGCCTTAGACAGGCCCATTTCAATTCATGACTGACTATATTAAAATAATGTCATTTCCAATTCAGTTTCTAATGACACTCTTACGTCTTTAAGGAAACAGCTGCTTTAGAACTTCAAATGTTCTTCATAAATACCAGAACATTAAAGGGTAGCTAAATCTCCAACATTATTCTTTAAAACATCACAATGTAATTTCCTGGAATATCTGAATATATATATTCTGTGCAAAATTCTTTATAGAAATCCAGTCCTTTGTAACGGTGGTCACATCAAAAATAAAAATAAAATATGTACAGGTACATAAGTAACCCAAACAGTTTTATATGTCAACACAAGAAATGGAAAAAAATATTATTATTTAGGTGAGGTTTGAACTCGGGTCGGCGGCATCGTAACGCAACGTGCTGACCACAAGACTCTTTTAAGCTCAGTATTACTTTCTATTGATGGCTTAATCTTTTTCTCCCCTCTTTAGATTTCTGATCAAGAGCAGGTGTAATATTATATTGTATAATATATTGTATAATATAATATTGAGCAGGTGTAATATTCATTAATATTATTTATTTGAATTCTTATATTCACTAAAGTGCAGTTGTGTGGGGTTGAATGATAGTTACGTCATCATAAACCTGGAAGCTGCATTTTGCTCACTGGTCTGCGAGAAAATAGATTAAAAGAGCAGAGCTGCGGCAAAATATTGAATAAAAAAAAATGAGGTTATGGTTAAATAAATAAATAAATGAAAAAAGTACGACTGCTGAGAGTGCAAGCAGCTAGGGACACCAGCCCTCTCGGCCAAAAAAACAGACCGGCTCACCAGGAATACTTCCTGTCCTCCCAATTAGCCAATCCGGGCCTGTGTATGGCCACACACAATACATTCTCTAAGCCCTTTACAACCATATGAGGGGGTCTCGCCACATCACCACCAGTGTACAGCATTCACCTGAATTATGCGACAGCAGCCACAACATAACAATGTCCGTCTGCTCATCACACACCAGCCGCAGGGGAAGTGGAGAGACAGTGATATAGCCAATTAAATGGATGGGGACAACTGGAAGGGCATGATGGATGAGGGCCAAAGGAGGGAATTTTCCAGGACACAGGGGCCACACCCTTACTTTTTACAAGATATGCCATGGCATTTTAAATGACCACATAGAGTCAGGACTTTGGTTTACAACTTCATTCGAAGACAGTGCTCACTGACAGTATAGTGTTCCTGTCACTTTACTGAGGCTTTAGGACCCAAACACACTACAGAATGAGCACCCCCTGCTGGCCTCACGAACACCATTTCCAACCGCAACCTAGTTTTTCCATGTAGTCTCCCATTCAGGTACTGACCAGACTCAACCTTGCTTAGCTCCAGTGAGCAACCACTCTTGGGTTGATAAAGTAAACAAAAAATATAATTATTTACCATTTATTACATTTTATTATTAATTATATTATTTACATTTATTATTATTTTTCATTTTAACGTGATCATTTTACATAAACATCTTGATTATTATTTTTTCAATCAACATATAATTGCAGATCACTTTATAAAAATCGTCTTATTAGGATGGCTTTGACTGTTGATTTTTACACATGCTTGGTTAGATTGTGTGTACATTTATATTAAATGTTTATTTGTTTATTTCAATACTCAACATTTTTAGGACTGCACGGCTTTTGAGTTTACTTCATTACAATGAAGAAACTTGTTTTTCTCTCTCCATGATGGGACTTGCAGGTATTTGATAGACGTTGTCCCTCAAACATCATCATCATCGATGAAAAAGAATTTGGGATTTGAAAGAAGGGATTTGAATTTGGATTTCAGAGAAGGTAAGCACTGTGCTGCAGTGGTATCATAGACAGTAAAAAAGTAGGGTGATATATGCATGCACGTGACAGTTATTAATTTATATCTCTGTGTTAAAACTTTTACAACAACTGTAAAGCAAATAATAAAAAAAAACATTATAACCCATGGGAAAGCTATTCAAAACCCATGTAGACCTATTACTAATGTGTTTTTTTATGTATTTGTTTATATACTGTGGCGTGAAATTTTATTATAATAAGTTAAGACTAAATCCCTGAACCATAATTCTTAAAAATGATCTTGAAATGTAGGTAGCTGGGAGATGGTCAGTGTGGTTCATTTATATCCTAATGTTAGCTTTTCCTTTTCATGTTTCATTTGCATTTAGGATCCAAAAGTTATAAACGTTATATTATCTTGTAAAGATAATCTTTATTGTTAAACGTGTAAGTATAATGAACTTTGTTTTGAACACAAAGCTAACTGTATTACCTGCAATAATCAAAAGGTAGGGAAAAGGTGTTCACCGTAGTTCCCCCTCTAGTAAATTTGTCATTAAATATTAAATGAGACTGACACTGTAATAAAACTATTTGATAGAGTATCAACACTTTTACTAAGAAACCTTTATAAAATGCACTGAGAAAAAAGATATTCATGACAATTATAAAGGCCTCATGACAAACATGTTTATATTTAAAAAATTTTTTTTACCATTTTAAAATGTAAATGTTTACGTTTTTGAGGGCAATGGGCTCTATGCACAGCTAGAGTTTTAAAGCCAATGATAACCTTCCAGTGCAAGCTTAACGTGACTTTTTTAAATTTCACAAGGTTGTTTTTACAGCATCAATGTTGTGATGTAATACATTCTGTTAAATAGACTTCGGCATTCATTTAGTTGATCAAGCGTAAAACAAGATGGAAGACCATTGTAACCACTACCGCCGTCAGTAGCAACAGGCTAGCGCAGAAATTCCATTGAAAATACTGAGGAAAAATAACCTGTCATATATTAAAGTAATGGCGGGGAGAAAGGGAATTTAATGCAGGGCTTCTTGTCCGATCTGAGACCCACTTCATATAGTATATCTAACAGGCAGTGAAAATTGCAGATTTTTAAAGAATTCAAATCTCAAACGTGACAATTTTGTAATAGAAAGACAGTTCACCGGAAGCCCTTGGGCTGCCTGGCTGAAAAGTCAGTGTGCGTATTGTCCATTGGGCCAAAGAAATATTTTTAAAGCTAACATTTCCACTGTTCGTGCTCAAGCCAAAGCATAATTTTGTTAAAACAACAACAGGGCACACTGAAATGTGAGGCTCCCACAGTGGGATTCTGATATTGAATATCATGTTCAACTGAACTGAAAACTGAACCAGTAAAACAATTATGACAGACAAGTGGCTAAGAAATAGTTTTTGAATAAAATAAAAAAACAAATGGTTTAAAATTGGGACAACTGCCCAGCGTGTCCCATTCCCAGTCCCACTGAATTGAAATGAGATGCGTTGTGCTCATCCATTGTATCAGTCTACAACACATTTCATATTTTCCAAGGTGTCTAATTTCACCGCTTTCTAATTATCCAATCCAGGGGGAAATACGCTAAAAGCTGACTTGCTCTGTGTCAGCACTGGCTGCAGACAGTTGTGAATACCACGCAAGGTATCACTGTGGTTTTAGAGCCATGGTGTGACTGAATAATTAATAAAAGCCTTCTCGTTGACAGAAGTACTTGAGCAGCCATTAACCCTGGTGCCTGACCAGCATGACCATATTTGGGAGTAAGAGGTGAATCTGGGGAGATCGATTTACACACAAACTGATTGATCAGAAACCTTCACCTTAATAACGTAGTACTTATGTTGGATTGGTTTTCCCAATAGTAAGCACCAAAAAGCAAAACAAAGCATAACTGACTTTCAGTCAGCTTATTTACTGAAAAATATCAGCTCTCTACACTAAATGCTGCAATCTAAAGGACAAGGTTTATAACTGATGAATTTCATAATCAGCAGAGTACTGTACGTGCTTTTCTAAAACAATGACTGCTTTTGGAATGATGGTATTGCCACATTTCATAGAAAAATCCCTTAATTCGCTAAATGTTTTTAAGTACCCTGCTGAAAAATCCAGCTTAAACCAGCCTAGGCTGGTTGGCTGGTTTTAGCTGGTCAACCAGGCTGGTTTTAGAGGGGTTTTGGCCATTTCCAGGCTGGTTTCCAGCCATTTCCAGCCTGGTCTTAGCTGGTCAGGCTGGAAAATGACCAGCTATATCCAGCTAAAACCAGCTTGACCAGCCTGGTTTAAGCTGGACATAGCTGGTTTTGGCTGGGCTCCCAGCCTGGCTAGGCTGGTCAAGCTGGTTTAAGCTGGTCATCTCCCAGCCTGACCAACTAAGACCAGGCTGGAAATGGCTGGAAACCAGCCGGAAAGTGGCCAAAACCCCTCTAATACCATCCTGGTCGACCAGCTAAAACCAGCCAACCAGCCTAGGCTGGTTTAAGCTGGATTTTTCAGCAGGGTAGAACTGTACTTCTGTGAAAAAGAGTTAATGCAAATAATGGGAGATGGAAATTCATTTGCTGAATAAACTCTGACATAAGTCCCTTTTACGGAGCAGGCCAAGTCAGTGCACTCTCTGGTCCCATGGGCTCTACGATTGGTTGGGGAAATTCCAAATTGAACCAAAACAAACAATTACCATTGGCTTAAGATTGGCAATGAAAATTCGGGACATTGCAACCAGCAGAACCTGAAAAAAGTCCCTTTCACACACACTACAATTACCGGCAATTTTTTTCGGAAAGAGATGTGTGAACAGGCCCTAAATTTGGTCTGTGTGAACACAGAAGCAAAATTGCCAGAAATAGTATGTTCACATTTACAGCGCGCTGACGTGAGACGTCTTCTTCAACCAATCAGACAAATTCACATCCGAGCTGTTTATGAAATTAAACGGCTTTAAATCCGTCTACAGACACATTCAGCTGCTGCTTGTTAGTCAGATGTTTCTGTGTTTCTTCTTAATGCCAACTGCCAATGCTAATGATAAACCATTGTGAGTTAACCTGAAAGCGCTGCATTCAGATGCGTGATGCGCGTACAAGGAGCGCTTCTGTCTGTGATAGAGCACTGCTAAAATTTTAAATAAAAGTGAAACCATTCAGAAAAAGAGTGACCCCCTTCATGTTTAATACAAGCACATCCATTTAGAGCTCATTTCTGGTTAATGATGTCAAAATTTACTGGTATTGAATGAATGAGTGTATGAATGGTCTTTTCCGGAAAATCCTCGCCTGTGTGAACAGCACATGTTTGCATATACTGTCGTTGCGGAAATTTTCCCGATATGTACCGGTATCACTGTGAAAAAAGGGGCTATGGTGAGCATTACACTTATGTGATTCCATTTAGCTTGCCTTGTTTACTGTTGGTTGCTAGGTTACCAATAATACAATCAGCCGCCCGAAGAACTTGATGGAAGTACACCTAATTTGAATACATTTTTTAAATATTTCCATTATTTTAGGTAGGAAATCCAGCTACTGCACTGTAAAACCCAAAAAGTTAAGGTATATCAAACCATTTGAGGAAACCAATTGCAACAAATCATTAAAGTTCAAAAACTAATCTAATGAGTACTGTGAACTTAATCTATTTAAGTAAATGAAGCAATTTGACCACAGTAAACCCCTATAAATGAAGAGAACTAAAATACTGTAAAACCCAGTAAGATAAGGCAACTCAAACCGTCTGAGAAAACCAATTGCTACAAACCATTTGAGTTACTAATCTATACGAGTAGTGTGAAATTACTGCATTTAAGTTGAAGTAATGAAGTATTTAATTAACTCACCACCTTCAACGATGAGTTCAAAACTTTTCAAATGAGTAGAATTTAATTGAGATAACTACACTCAATTCATTTGATAAAGTCGACTTGGTTTTTACAGTGTGGTATCCCCACATTAACCAACATCAGCAATACACTGTCTAATTGTCTAATTTCTGTAGGCAGGCTACATCTTTCAGTGTTTCTGTCTTGGATTTTTTTTTTCAAGCTGTGGAGGCAAACCTTTTACACAGATCTTCCAACTACCTATGCACAAGAAGTTCACTATGTTTCCAACATGTATTAGGTTTGAAAAGGAATATTTATGAATGGCTTCAATAGGCCTACAGAATGGCATTGATGGGTTCTGGAGTAAAGTGAAATGACTATAAACTCCAGCAAGATAAAATAATTGCAAAAATGGAGTGTAAATGAAAAAGGAAAGAGGGTGTGTAATAAATGAAGAAATCATTGCAAAATTCATAGCAGCATTCAAGCAGCAATATCACATAGCAGCCAAAATTCAACCAAATGAACCAGAACTGACCCTATTCTGGGCCACAGCTTGGTTCTATTCTGGACCAGATGCACTCCAGACCACCAGACACTTACATCCGGACCACATACTGAATTGAAAGATGGCTCTAGGGCGGTCCGCTCCTGTTTGCCAGATCTGGGCCACAATAATTCATAGCAATATCACGTAGCAGCCTGAATTCAACCAAATGAACTATAACTGACCCTATTCTGGGCCATAATTTGCTTTTATTCTTACTTAGATTCGGCCTACACCAGACACTTACGTCTGGACCACATACTGAATGGAATGATGGCTCTAGGGCGGTCTGCTCCTGTTTGTCAGATCTGGGCCACAAATTCTCCAAAGCAATACCACCTATCAGCCAGAATCCAACCAAATGAACCAGAACTGACCCTATTCTGGGCCAGAGTTTGCTTTTATTCTGGCCCAGATCTGGCCTACACTTACATCCGAACAACATACTGAATGGAATGATGGCTCTAGGGTGGTCTGCTCCTGTTTGCCAGATATGGGCCACAAATTAGCTATATTACTACCCATATCTGCCATGTCAAAGAGCTCTCGTTTGACTCCTATAATTATCAAATGATCACTATACATTATCTTTACCAAAAGTGACCTATCATATACTTTAGGAAAACAGTATCATACTTTCCACATCTTACCTCAGCTGCTTTGAACTCACCATCTTTAACCAGAGATTCTCGCCCATATCTGGGGGCTGGGCCACTATAGGCTAACAGCCACATTAGCCAGAGCTTATGTCTTCATATGTCTTAAGATTACTGGGCCACATTTGCTACTACACATGTGAGCCACTTTGGGTTTAGACCCAGATTACCCTAAAATGACTATGCCACATTTTTTACAACTGTGGCCCACATTTGTCCTCCACCATTTGGGCAAAATTTATTATTTACTACATGGGCCACAATAGGCTCACTTTCAGATTACATTTTGCCAAAAGTGCCAAGTCTTTGCTTAAAAATGGCCCATATATGAATTGGAATTTTTGGACCTCTTTTGTTATTGTACAGGTGGGCCACTTCTCCCATTCGCATTGATTTTGTCTGGGCCGAAGGAAGACCACCAGTGCCGCATAACTGTGTAAAGTGGCCCACAATTGTATGCTATCTGGGAAGACATTATCTGATCTTTGGCAGGACGTAGAATTAGACAAACAAAACGTCATATAAACAACACATAGCATTAACAAAAACAAATCAAGCACTCCTGATAAAATACCTGAACGGATCATCAGCAAAAGTCTTGGCGTTTGTCTGTAGCCTTCAGGGGCCTCATGTACGAAGACTAGCGTGAAAATCATACTAAAACATTGCGTACGCACAAAGCTGTAAATGTGCGTACGCCGAATCTCACGCATATTCTTTTGTACATCTGAATGAACGTGAAACTGTGCATAACATGCACGAGCACAAAACCCCTCCCTGCCTCCTCCCCCGTATGAATATGCTAATGACTCTACTTTGGCAAAACTCAACGAAAAAGCAATGGCAAAATCAAGCAAAAAGTGAAACTTTGAACAGAATGTGAATTGGAGGTTCTCATTTCGGGGGTAGACCGGAGAAAAGCGGTGTTATTTGCATGTTTGTTCTCCGGAATTAACAACAAAAGAAAAAAATAGAGTGTGAGAGTTTAGCTGATGCGGTTACCACAGTTGGGTCTGAACAGGCACGTGCACACACAGGGCTCAACCTGTGCAGTGCACATGCCCTTTTTAGTCTTGGATAGAAAGTGCCCTTCCAAAATGATCAAAAGTGCCCCCGCGACGCGGCACACCTTCGGTCCCGCCCTTTAGTAGGCGCGCGACAACACCGCTCTTGAGTACACTCGCGACAACACAGCTGATCAGTACGCGCGCGATAACACCGCTCTTTAGTGTGCATCCAACCACCCATCCCCCCCCCCGCTCTTCAAAAAATGTATCCTGCACATGCCCTTTGGACGGTATGAGAAGAAATGGTATGATTTATAGGTGTAAAATGTTGCAGCATCCGTAACAGTCTCAGTGGCGGAGCTCGTAAGACGCATGTCAACATGTTTTGACACGTTCGAGCATGAACTCTGTTTGAATCCAGCGTCTGATGAACTATTTCTTCTTTTTTCCCCCGCTACATATCAGATTTTGCCAACTATTTATCACGAGAAAGACAAGTAGGAATCAATAAGTTTGTGCATCATATTTTATTTGCACATTTATTGACATGTTTCTGATTCACGCATGCAAATTCATCTTCAGATAGTGTCTTTATAGCAATGTGCGTGCAGTAGATTGCTCCCATTACATTGGGAAAACAGGCGACCGCTGCAAATTGCGCTTTAATGTTTAGCTGGTCAACTGTATGGTATGGAAACCTTATATACCTGCTAGATGAACCCGTCTCATACAGCTGCCATAGCAAGGCTCAAAGGCACTTTGTAGAGTGCAACTTAACAACTTCCTCTAGGAGTCGCCAATGGAAATAAAACAGACATGCACAAAAAATGTGCGTACGCCAGCCATAAAGCTGGCGTGGAGGTGCGCACATTCCCACGTTCAGTTCATCGTTAGTAAATCCAAACGTGAGCGATTCTGTGCGTGAAACCTGGCGTACGCAAAGTTTTTGTGCGTACGCAGCGTTGATACATGAGGCCCCAGGTGTTTGTGAACACAATGCCTATCCGACAGCTAAAGCCAAGCCAAAATTGGGTCTGGCAACAAGACAATGATTGCAAGCACACCAGCAAATCTACAACAGAGCACCTGAAAAAAAAGCAATAATCCAGTCAGAGTTCAGACCTCATTCAGACTGAAAAGCTGTGCATCCCACCCCCGACTAAGTCATTACTGCTTCAAGTGGATTTACACTCATTTAAAAAAATAGGCTGTCACCCATGGTTTTCCTATCTTGGCTTTACTTTGTTCATATTAATAATGACACAGTGATGTTGTTTAGTGATGCTGTTCATCTGAGGTTTTACCTTGCAAATTTGAAGACATAGTCATTTCATCATGTCCTTATATGGACATCCATTATATTTAATAGGGGGTCATAACTTTTTTACATGACTACATTTACATGAAATTTACATTGGAATTTGGGAGATTGACTCAAAGCAACTCAGATAAAATCTAATAAAATGAAAAATTTAAATCTGACGTCTTGTTTAATGAAACACTACATGTAGCATGGATTTTTATAATAAATTATAAAGAATAAAAAGTAGATGGAGAGTGCTTATGTAAGTGGGTTACGTTTTCTATATTAAATGTACAAAAACAAAATCAAGAAGATAGCATGGAAGATATTAAGCTTGTTTTTAATTGATGGCGCATTTTGTACACTTTTATGCAGGCCTGCAGCCATGCAGAGGGGGTTTGGTGGTTTGAAAGGCCCACCCCCCTACTGACAAAGTCCAGAAAATGACCCCTATGAGCCCATTTATCCTATTTTTGACTGCTATGCAATCATAAATGTGCAAATTATCGATAGAAGAAGGCTCGAAAGACTAATTAAATTTTTGATTATTCAAGTGGCTAAATTCTGACTGAAGAAAGTTGAATGAGCTGGCCAGTTTGTTATTTGCTATATATGCAAGTTTTACCATATTCCTATGTTTTTTATGATGGATGATAATAAATTTGTATTTAACAATAGGTTTTATTCTATTCATTCATTTTTTTCTCATAACAATATTCATAAAAGTGGATTAACTTACATTTTAAATCCAACTTTGTAAACAAATACTTCAGAGTAAAATAGTGTGGCAAGCACTTTGAGAACACTGTGGGAAATATTTTTGGTGCATCCAAAATAGGGTGGTTATGATTGCCATTTGATAAACTGATCCAGCTAACATTAGCTCTTAAATTGTTGCTAAAATGCAGAATTATATAGAAATTGAAGCGAATAACTGCGTCCAGAATAAAAACGTCCTCTTTTTTAGTAAAAAGAACTACCCCTTTTAATAGGCTTTCGGTGAATTTTGACTTAACTACACTTATTTAATTTGATAAAGTTGACTGTAGGGTTTTACAGTGTGCGCTGTAAACCCCAACAGTCAACTTTATCAAATGAAATCGTCTTTATCATTTTCTCAAATGGATTAAGTTCGCACAGTACTCATTAGGATTAGTTTTTGAACTTGCTTTGTATCAATCTGTTTCCTCATGGTTTGAGTTTTAAAGTGTAGTAGTAGTAGTAGTACACTACACTGTAAAAAATCCGGGTTGCCTTAAATTTTCAAGCTAAATCAAATTCACCTTATTATTCTATTGAACTTATATTATATTAAACTGACTGAAGAAAGCTGGCCTAACTAATAAAATTAAGTTAGAACTTGATAAACTTAGTTTGAAAAGTTAAAATGACCTAAAAACATATGCTGTTTTTAGGACTAATTGATCATATAATTTTTTAAAGTGTAGTAGTGCAGAGAGCGCAAGTCTTGGGTAAAGTTTTTTTCCCCATAAACTAAACAATCAACTGAAATTTACATAAACTGAAAAATGAAATCAAATAGCACTGCATCCTGTATATAATCTTCACTGTGAAAAATAAGTTATTTTATTTGTTTGTTTATTTAACTGTGGCAATACTTGACAGTTATACAAAGACAACCCATTTCCATTTATATTCATTTCCAACACAATCTCACGGCAATTCGTAACTTTTTCATTTAGTGGCTAATTCGTATGAATTCTTACGATCTAATTCGTACAATTTAGTACGATTTGCTTATCCCCCAATGACGGTTGGGGTTAGGGGTGGGGTCAGGTGCCACGCCTCCTTTTCAAAATCGTACCATTTCGTACGACTGAACTCGTACGAATTCGTACGAACTAGCCACTAAACTGGCAAAACGTAAAATACTTACGTTTTCTCGTGAGATCAGGCTGTCATTTCTGATATACCTTTACGCTGACTACATTTCTGATCTATTCTGAGCTATTAGTACACTGTTTCAGCGAACAACTGAATACAATAAGATGACTTTACTTTAAGTTCATTGACCAGCTCATTTTTAAACCTTTAAATACCAATTTATCCGTTTGTGCTTTTTGAACTTGACTCTATAAAGCCATTTACAAAAATTATTAACCCCTTTAAGCTAGTTATTTCCCCAATTGTCTACAGCAGGGCTTCCCAAACTTTTTAGCCCGCGACCTCCAAAATGACAATGCCAGTGACTTGCAACCCCCAGTATCCTCTGAGGTGGTGATAAATACAAAAACCTTACATGCAATGGCGCAAACACTTTAATATAATGTAATTACCCTAGAAGTCGCAATCCAATAGAACTAGTAACTATAAGCTACTATAGTAACTATATAGTATACAGTAACTATAAACTACTATTTTTTCTCTTTAGTAGGCTATGGATAAAATATGGTAATTCTTATGGTTTAATAAAAATAAATAGATTTTTGGTAACCACCAGGCGACCCCCCTTCATTGTCCCGCGACCCCTCAGTGGGTCCTGACCCCCACTTTGAGAACCAACGGTCTACAGAACAAACCATCATTATGTAATAACTTGCCTAATTACCCTAACCTGCCTAGTTAAATTAATTAGCCTAGTTAAGCCTTTAAATGTCACTTTAAGCTGTACAGAAGTGTCTTGAAAAATATCTAGTAAATTATTATTTACTGTCATTATGGCAAAGATAAAAAATATCAGTTATTAGAGATAAGTTTTTAAATCTATTTTGTTTAGAAATGTGTTAAAAAAATCTTCTCTCCGTTAAACAGAAATTGGGGAAGAAATAGATAGAGGGGCTAATAATTCTGACTTCAACTGTATATATTATTTACCATATTAGGTAGCCTACTATGTTAGGTGTGCAATCTGACACAATGACACAAATTATGAAAATAATGCTTCTTTATTTTGATATCTTGTCAAGAAAAGATCTAAAACAGATCTAAAATGGTAGGGTTTAAAACCAAGATAGTGCAAGGCTTGAAGCTTACGCTGCTATTCTGAACCAATAGTCAGAAGCAGAAAGCAATCGAAGGATGGCATGTTTAAATCCATTATTTATCTGACTTATTGTGATTAATCTGACTGTTATCATCATTGATAAAGAGAAAGAATCTCAACACCTTAAAGTGTTAAAACTCTATTTTTCACTCAAAACTCTACTTTTTATATTAATATTATACATTAGGCACCTAGGGTCTGAGTATTGTAGTTTCCATTCTCTATATGTGCAGCACATGTGGCTGATTTGACAATAAAGCTGACTTGGACTTGGAAAGCAAGCAAAGTTTTTATTAGTTTAAATATATAGACAGTAGAATGAAACAAACTAACAATGTATAAAGAAATTAGCTGTAACATATGCACTGCTGAGCAACAAAGACAGTGAAACTGCCTTTGTTAGCATATGAGGCTACCCACCGATGTGCGGGAGATGCAGAGTAAATTCTCCCAGATCAACAGGTACCATTCCTTATACCCTGAGCAAACCATTGTCAAAGACCCACAAAACCAGCTGAACATATGAGCAAAGTTGAAGCGATAAAGTAGGGCAGAAGAACATTAACATACTTTCCTCACGCCATGACTCAACAATAGTAATTATATTGTATATTGAAATATAATCAATGTCTCTGTTCATTTCATCACTACCACACTGAAGTCACTCAGAAACTGTCAAATGACACCAAACATGACAAAGTTATATGAAGGAAGATCAAGAGCAGATGAATTGTGTGTGGTGAAAAGCGTATGGTTACTGTAAGCAAATGGCAGAGATGTGTATTGGAGCTGTGAAAAACTCTGCCACACCAGGAGGACCCATCCCATGCTTGGAATGTTTCAGTAGTCCTTCATTAGCATAGAATAAATAGTAGATAATATTTTCTCAGCTTACAGTATGTTGTATAACTCCTATTTTTGTCTACTATCTTATTTTTATCTGCAATCTTAGATCTCAGATTTCACTCCCTGGAGCATCAGAGACAAAGTACCTCACTCAGGACATGCAATAGGGCTTCCCCTACCTTAATACACCTAAAACACGGATTGCCGTAAAACTTGCCAATGGCAGGGAAGCTTGTATTAACTGCAGAGAAAAAGTTGAACAAAAACATTTTTCGATTTTACGCACACCATAGTACCAGCCATACATGTAATATGTACATGTCATACATGTCATTTTTCGAAAGACACTCAATTACATCTTGTGCGTTGCATATGCAACATCTATAGGTCATGGAAAACAATGAATTGCTAACTAAAAAAAATATAATTTGATTATATGGTTCGGAATTAGATTGGTTGTAGATGTTTTGTGATTATTTTTTGTGTAAATTAGGAATTTTGCAAAATGTGTTGTTGATTTTGCTTTGGATTCAGCAAAGAAACTAGGGGGTCTGAATAATTTCTCTAAATTCGGTCCCGTCCAGTGGCCGTCATCTTTGAATCAACCTCCATCATTGTCAAGCTGCTTAATTTTCTGTCTGTTCCATTGCTCCGTTTGTTAGATGTTTGCTCCATTTGTCTTTTTTTTTGAGAGACACTCAAATACACCACGTGCGCTGCGTATGCAAAGCCTATAAGTCATGTGAAACAATTCATTGCAGGCTGAAATAAATATAATTTGATTATATGGTTTGGGGTTAGATGTTTTACAAAATTAAATTTGTTTGTGATTATTTTGTGTTTAAATTAAGAACTTTGCAGGAATTTACGACTTTTTGTTGATTTTGCATTGGATTCAGCAATTGCAGAATCACGTACAACTAGGGGGTCTGATTAGCTCTGGTTAAAAAAAAATAAAATAAATAAATCACCCTGAAATCATCAGGTTATGATCAGTCAGACCTGTTAACAAATTATAGATTTTCGTGATCTGCTCTGGTCTATTGGAATGTAAATCTATAAATTTTTACTAGTTTGCGTAATTCTTGTCGGGCTTGTTATCATTTGATGGAATTTATATTTGCATATAATACTTTTAACCACTAAGGTTAACCATTTCTGAGCTACATAGCTATTCAGTCAAGAGCAGAGTGAGTGATTTCATTATCTTTTGTTCATTAATATCGAAAATACAGACATCAGGAATAAACTTTTACTATAAGATGCTAAACAATGAGAAAGTTACAGACAACTCAATTTCCCAAATGTTTATATTCCAAGGCATAACCGATTAAATGCTCATCAACTCAGACAGGTAGACATAATTATTGGTCATAATTAAGTCTTACCTTGTAGAAGCAAGACTTTGCGTGTCTGAACTTTCATTCAGCTGTTCAGAAAAAGATGAGCACTTCTCAGATCTCCTGTGCGAGTCCCACGTGCTTACACTCTCACATGCAGCTTACGCCACTTTCATTTTCAAGTGAAGTCGTCTCTTACTAGTGCTCACTAAAGGGGGAATTACCTTGCTAGGAGCCTTGTTTCTACACATGCATTCTAACATGCACAGAACTAGTTTAGAGAGTAATTAAAGGAATGAGGAATTGCAAAATACTATTTTAACAGTGCCTTTATAAGCACTGTGCTACATGCCACAGATCGCACTATTATGTCTTTCTTTTCTTTTTCAGTTCTTTAAAACTTGTTTTACCACATTTTGATCTGTTTATAATCATCTTTGTTTGTCTTGTTTTTATTTTCTTATGCTTGTTTATTTTATTCTTGTAAAGCACTTTAAATTACCATTGCGTGTGAAATGTGCTACATAAATAAACTGGCCTTGTCTATTTTTAAACTTTAATGCAAAACTGAAAAACCACAATTTCCATTTGCGTATTGAACAGTGGAGGCTGTAAAGAAAGATTCAATAATACACTGAGTATTGCAGCATCCCTAATATGCAGAGATGGCAAAAGTACACTCATCCTTTACTCAAGTAGATGTACTGTACATATGTTTAAAACGACTCTGATAAAAGTTGAAGTACTGACTACACTTTTGTACTCAAGTAAAAGTAAAGAAGTACAGCCATGTACTTAAGTAAAAAGTATTCATGTTTTAGTTTCACTATACAGGTAACAAGCTATCCGGTTTCCCCCATAGTTCAATGACAGGCACTATGGATGAATAGGTGAACTAAATTAAGTCATATAATAAAATTATTTTATATATATATATATATATATATATATATATATATATATATATATATATATATATATATATATATATATATATATATATATAAAATCATATGCACTTAAAGCATTCTCTTCTGGTACTGTCTGCCAACCCTCCACAAGCATCAATCCCCTCATCAGCACAGCCATGTTCTGCTAAATCTTCCTCAAAGACCAAACCATCAACACAGCCCCCAGCAAGTCAGTTTCAAACATAAAAAACTAAAAATGTAAAAAAAAAAAATATAATAATAAATAAAACAAAAAAAAAAATCTTAGTGTCTGTTTTGTGACAGGCAGGTGACAATAGCCGGGTTGTATTTTTTTAGCATTATATAGAATACAATTTTTGTTCTGCCAGATCTCCCAGTTAGGGGTTTATTTAGTTAATTTTAGTTTATGGAACTCACTGCATTGGAAAGAAGTTCTTTCAGAAGAAGAACAGTTCTTTGAAGTATTATTTGTTTTTATTCTGTCTATTCAGTGTCCTTCAACAAGAACGGTGGTGGTGGGGATTATAATGTTCACAATGGTATTGTATAAGTTGTTGTTTTAACCATGGATAAAGTAATGGCTGATATGTTATTTTCTTTTCAATGAAGTTACTTGTTACATGTTCAAAAACATCAACCAATATTGCATATCCATAATTATTATAATGAATATAATTAAACAATACTTACACTATAACGTAAATTAGAAAATATATATATATATATTATATATATATATATATATATATATATATATATATATATATATATATATATATATATATAAAAATTCAAAATTGTGTAAAAATATATATATTTTTTTCTATTACACTTCTAATTTACGTTATAGTGTAAGTATTGTGTGTGTGTGTGTGTGTGTGTGTGTGTGTGTGTGTATATATATATATATATATATATATATATATATATATATATATATATATATATATATATATATATATATATATATATATATATATATATATATGAATCAATGTCTCTTATAGATTACTGCGATTTTATATTTGTCTATAGTTTGGAAGTATATGGATGGTGTATTCCCAGTTTTCCAAGTTTTTGAGCGTTGTAGTTATTTTCTTATTGTCACAACAAATGAAAATGATAGGGTTGGCCTACACAATTAGCAATTAGGCGGATTACATAAATAGGGTTTCAGTAATGCCGGTAGCAGTGAAGGTGGCTTGGGTTGGAGTCAAATTTCTGGCCAGGGTTACTGTTTCAGTCCTCCGCTGAATTAAAGTATAATTTGTGCTTAAATTATATTAAAAAAATGAGGTATTGACCTTTTTTAGTTAGACAGTAAGCCTTGGTACACAATGTATTGCTCAAATCCCTTTGCATTTGCAGGGGCTGTAGTGCTCTGTTTCGAACCTAATGAGATTCCTTGATGCCTACATAAAGCAGCCACTTTAAAAGCGTAACTCTATCTTAACTTTAATGAAAATTGACTGGTTTTGTGAAAAATTAACTGCTGTAAGTACTTGTAATGTACTGCTCTGTGAGACTCAGTTACATGATGCTTTTCATATGACATACTTTTTTCATGCATGGAATTTAATAGTTTTATAATGTTTTAATCTTTTCAGCCAAATCTCTGATTTTGGCGGGAGCATGTTTAGCTTAGCTTAGCATAATTCATCGAATCAGATTAGACCGTTAGCATCTTGCTAAAAAAAAAAGAAGTTTCGATTAATTTGCTGTTTTAACATGGATTCTTCTGTAATTAACCTGTGTACTAAGACCAATAAAAGATAAAGCTTAACAGTTTAACTCTAGGTGACCATTGAAAAATTAGCCTATTTCTAATAGAAGTAAAGTGACTGTGGTAGCTATATAGAAGCATCTTTTTAAATATAAAAGGATATTCCAAAATAAATAGCATGTCTATTTACACATCATGCATTCCACAGCAAATGATTGGTATATAAGGTCATTCCTAGTTGCATTGTCTGTTCCCTGAAATTGAACCCATGACCTTGGCATAGCTGGCGCCATCCTAAGTTAAGCTAGTGTTCTAAAATAAACTTCAAAAGGCCTTTAGAAACTAAAGCTCGGCAGAGTTCAACGAATGGACACATCGCTCCCAAGCATTCAAAATTTCTTGATAAAGCTCTTACTGTGACAGGTGAAGCCTTTAGAGGGAAAATGCCACAGACATGGCCATTTTTGAATGCAACACATCTGTTGTTGATGCCAACAGAGTCCGACTTTAGCATCCTGCTAAAATGACAAACAACTTTTGTTGTTATACACTATAAGAGAGACTGTGCTCCAGGCATGATGTGGTTTTGTAGGGTAAAACATAGAAATGAGTAAGCGTATTAACACTTCTATTTTAGTATCACCATGAACTGCATGCTTTAAAGGGACGGTTCACCCAATAACTAAAAGTTTCTCACCCTTGACTTGTTCCAAACCAGTTCCTCTCGGGAACTCTACGCTGCGTCTCTGTTAGGAGAGAGAGCGGGATGCCATCCCTCTCTTATAACCTTCGGAAGCACAGGTGTAATCAATCCAATGTAATTGGCGGGACGCAACGTGTGTGTTTGTGTGTGTGTGTGTGTGTGTGTGTGTGTGTGTGTGTGTGTGTGTGTGTGTGTGTGTGTGTGTGTGTGTGTGTGTGTGTGTGTGTGTGTGTGTGTGGCGTCAGACCAAAGGTATAAAAGCACCACGCACACAGTGATCTTCAGCTTTTTCTCTCTTCACTCTACGAATGAGTTTGTTGATTTTGAAGCACTCACAGCACTGAAAAGCAGGGCTTTACATTACCTTTTTTGATCACTAGCCTTAGTGGCTTGTAGTTTTCCAACGTAACTAGCCACTCTGCATTTTCACTAGCCACAATATTGTTGTTGAGAAAATATTTTTATTATGCATAAATATTACTTCGACATGCTAAAATTACTTGATTTAGATTTTGTGTTTTGTCCACATGCCTCCTTATTTATTTCATGTTTTGTGTGTCGTGTATGAGCAAATGGGTCATGGTTTCATAGTGTTATACTGCAATTAGTTTTTATTTCACAGGACTTTTCAGCACTCAAAATTTACCTAATTTATCTCTGACCACACAAACAAAAATAATTTCTTAGCCACAAATTTTAAATGTGTCAAACAAGCTAAATATAACTGCATACTATACTTTTTATTTAACAAAACATTTCTTTTTAAAAAGCAAAGAAAAACAATTGACTTTTGAAAATAATTATTGTCATGTATCAAAAATTTGCACAGTAATCTGTCCTTGCTAAAGGTCTCTCAGATCACCAGTTAACTACACATAAATGGAGAGTTAATCTCATATTAAAGCAATGTTGCTGTAAAAAAAAAAAAGATAATTAAACCATATAAACAAAAAATAACCGTATGCAAAAGAAAGCAGGTGAAAAACATACTGTGTAATAATGGAAAGATGATCACACGGTTAAGGCCAATTAATAATCTGTTCAAAGCGAAAGCAACCGGTGCTGCTTACAAAAATTCACATTCGGAGCTTTTGAAAGCAGCAAGACTGTGTTTGCATTAGCATTACTTTTTTGCCTGACTATTTGAAAGAGATCCGATCACAGTTGTGTTCCAGGCACGCGTGCTTCAAGAAAGGAAACAGGAGCGCGCACGCGCTTTAAACAGTCGCGTGCATCACATCAGCTGTTAGCGCCAGTGATATCCTCTCATTCGTATTTATCTGCTTTCTTCAGCTCGCGCGAATGCAATTTTTGTGTTAGTCGTGCTGTTTCTCCATTCTAAGATCACATTTGCACGCATATTGGGTCATTCTTATAGTCGAACCCTGCTTTTAAGAAAACCACAATTTAAAAATTATTTTCAACCAGCCAAAGTGGCTAGTGGAGGTGTCTTTCTAACCCACCAAAGCTGAAATCTACCCGCATTTGGCGGGTGTTAATGTAAAGCCCTGCTGATAAGGCACTACTAACGCCCGTGCTGAGGCTGAGCGGCGATTAATGTCGTGGGGATCGCAGCTCGATCTGGCAGAGAGGATGGAGACAAGCTCGAGGGCTTCTTCTCCTCCTTCTACTGTCAGATCGAGGTCCAGTCAGCACGAGCTGGAAGCCCGTTCATCGGCTTCTTCCTCTCGTGCTGATGGGCGGCTGCTCGGCTTCCCGGCTTCTGAGGGAGTCGAGAGTATGGAGGGCATTCGGGGCCAAAATGACGTTCCCCTATCATTCCCCGAATATGATGAGCTGGCAGAGGTCCTGGCCAATGTAACAGCTAAATATAATTTTAACTGGGAAGTGGAGAGGCAAGAAGTGCATCAGAAAACTGGTTTATGTAATGAATGCATCCTGCCATCACGAGACAGGCCTCTGAGGGGGGGTCTTCCATTTAACAAAGATCTCCAAAAAGAAGTCATTTACATATGGAAAAACCCATACACTACCCGTGTTATAAGCCAGAAAGAATTAATATATTCAGCCGTTGCTGGTTTGAATGAACACGGATGCTGCACAATGCCGAAGATGGAGGAGCATTTGGTGCGCCATTTGCTACCTTAGGCATCGTTGGCAAAGACCCCCACCTGGGCATATGCGGCTGCAGGCCAGTCTGTTGGGTGTATGCACACGATGTCACTTTTGCAGGCATACCAGGTAGACCTGCTGAAGGAAGCCCTTGATAATGGCGGGGCGGAGTCCGATACAGTAAGAGAAATACTTCGGGCCTCGGACCTGTCTCTCCATGCCACCAAAGAAGTAGCTAGATCCTTAGGCCGCTCTATGGCGGCAATGGTGGTAACGGAGAGACATTTATGGCTAAATCAAGCGGACATCAAGGAGGAAGATAAAAGTATTTTCCTTGATGCCCCCATTTCGCCCGCGGGTCTGTTCGGCGACTCTTTAGATAGAGTCGCCAAATCGTTTGAGCGGGCGATAAAGAGGTCGGGCTCCTACGGGAGCTTCCTTCGCCCGAAAGGGCATCCTTCTGGGGCTATGCAGCGGGACAAGCCCCAGCCGTCAACTAGCTCATCTGCTCAGTATAGAGCCAAGCAAAAAGAGAGTGTGGCTTCCCGTTAGCCCACAAAAAGGAAATGGGGTGGGAAACGCTCTCAAGAGGCGAAGACTGTAACATACGGTGGTCCGAGGTCCATCGTTGTAACCAGCCTGTGCCACAGAAGAAATCCTAGCATTTGGACTTCTTCGGGCAGCCCCCAACGAGGAGCAAAGGCCACCTCATCGTTGCCCAAAGGGCGTGGAGACCCCCGGCATAATCCACAAACCAAAATTCCAAAAGTGGTGACGTTAGTGGACTCGCTCCCTCTACGGAGGGTCCAAGAACAGTTCATTCAGGGGCCTCCTGTGGTGAGTTCACCTCAGTGCCCAGAGTTAGCTACTCAGCGGTACATAGAGACCAGTCTCGAGAGGCTGGTACCTCTGCAGAAATTTATGGCAGAGTGGAAACGGCTGCCGAATGTTTCGCAGTGGGTCTTGCTTACCATAGAGAGGGGCTACAGAATTCATTTTGCTTTACGCCCCTCTTGCTTCAACAGGGTGCTCCATACCCTAGTGAAGCCAGAGCAGGCTCTAGTAATGGAACAAAAAGTAGAATCTCTTCTAAGGAAGAGAGCCATAGAACAGATCCCTACTCTAGACATTGAGTCAGGGTTTTACAGTCATTTTTCATTGTTCCAAAGAAGGATGGAGGGCTGCGTCCGATATTAGATCTAAGACAGCTAAATTGCTCTGTACAAACACTGAAGTTCAAAATGTTGACTATCAGCACCATCGTGTCACAAATACAGTCCGAGGACTGGTTTGTCACGATAGATCTGAAGGACGCATACTTCCACATATCCATCCTTCCAAGTTTCTCAGATTCGCCTTCGGGGGCAAGGCTTATCAGTACAGGTTCTTCCGTTCGGCCTAGCACTCTCACCCCACACATTACCAAAGTCGTCGACGCGGCTTTGGCTCCGCTGCGGCTACAAGGGATTCGAATTCTTAATTACCTTGGCTCATTCTAGCCCGATCGAGGGAGTTAGCGGTTCAACATCGAGGTGTTGTTCTCGCTCACATAGAGAAATTGGGGTTGCGGCTAAACCAAAAGAAAAGTGTGCTTGTGCCAGCTCAGAAGACCACTGTTTTAGATGTGCTATGGGACTCCACGACGATGTTTGCGTGTCTGTCCCCTACCCGAATTGAGTCGATTCGGACAGCCGCAAAGATGATCAGACTGGGCCAAGCCATCACTGTCAAACAGTTCCAGAAGCTGTTGGGTCTACTTGCGGCAGCCTCCAACATAATCCCATTGGGTCTGCTACACATAAGACCATTACAGTCGTGGCTCAAAACCAGGGGGTTTTCCCCGAGGGGAAATCCGTTCCGCACAATCAAAGCATCATGGCGTTGCCTACGAGCTTTATCGATATGAAAAAAGCCCTGGTTTCTGTCCCAGGGCCCTACACTGGGAGTAATATCTCAGAGCCTGGCTCTGACATCAGATGCCTCACGCAAGGGCTGGGGAGCGACCCTGAGGGGCCTTCCTGCATCGGGATAGTGGAGGGACCATCATCTCCACATGCATCTCAACTGCTTGGAGATATTAGCAGTGTTTCAGGCTCTAAGACACTTCTTCCCTCAAGTGAGAGGTCACCATGTGTTAGTGAAGACCTACAACACATCGGTGGTCTCTTACATCAACCATTAAGGGGATTTGAATTTGCGCCCTCTGTGCAGGTTGGCGAAGCAGATCCTTCTCTGGGCTTAGGGGAGGTTGCTCTCTTTAAAGGCAGCTTACATCCCAGGCCCGATGAATTTGGGAGCGGACCTCCTGTCGAGACAGGGGTTGGAGCCTGGGGATGGCGACTACACCCAAAAGTGGTGGCGGCCATTTGGCAGAGATTCAGCAAAGTCGACGTCGATCTATTCGCCTGTCAAAATACAACATATTGCCCATTGTGGTTCTCCCTTACACATCCAGCACCTGAATGCCATGGTGCAGACGTAGCCGAGGCTTCATCTGTCCGCTTTTCCCCTAATCGCTCTGCTCCCGGGAGACGTTTTGAACAGTAATATGCAGAAGCTATGAGCATGGAAATTATGTCCATGATGAAATGTGTCTATTTTCTTCATAGTAAGATGCAATAACTTGATATACTGTAAATTAGAATACTTACCCCTCAACCAAATCACTTTAATAAAAACATCTAACAAAGGTCCATCCCTAAACATAAACATCTCTTGAAAATTTAGATTGTGTCAATAAATTCAAATTAGCCAATAACCAGGCAAAATTTAAAATATATATGAATTGCCTTGAGATTAGTTTGCCTACATAACTCATCATGGCGTTGCTCAAATGTATAAAAACAGTGAACAGTATCAGACTGACAGGAATATACACTATGCCACTATGTCTATAATGTTGATATTGTCTTCATATTGAAATGGACAGTTTACCCAAAAATTAGTTTACTCACTACTCATAGTAAATAGTTGAAAACAAAAAATGATATTTTGAAGAATGTTAGAAACCTGTAACTATTGGCTTCCATAGTAAGAAAACAAATACATGCACGTCAATGGGTAATAGTTTCCAACGCATTTCAAAATGTCTTCTTTTGTGTTCAAAAGAAACTCAAAAAAGTTTGACAATATTCAGTATTATAATATTCAGTTTTGGGTGAATTATTCCTTTATTGTGACATTTCTCCACACCTTGTGGCAATGCATTCTGCTTCTTTATGACATATTCATGTATTTCCATTTATAATAGGGTATATGAGGAGCTAGTGTTTCTTCCCATACTGATAAAATTCCGGTGAGCGATTAATGTGACTTTTTTTATTTTATACGTTCCTTTAACAGCCTCAATGTCGTAATGTAACTAAATTACAATCAGTTAAATAGACTTTGGCATTCAATTAGTTGCTCAAGCATAAAATGAGAGAAAAAGCCGTTTACTCGCACACCGTCAGTATCAGCAGGCTAGCACAGAAGCTCCATTGAATATACTAGGGTAAAGAAGACATGGCTGGGGAAAATGTAATTCATAAAGTGCTTCTTGTACAATCTGAGACCCACTTCATATCGGATATCACTCAGCCAATGGATATCGCTGATTTTTTTTAAAAACAGACCCTAAAAGTGCCGATTTTGTAATGGCATACAGTTCACCGGAAGTGTTACTGACAAATTAAGTCTTTTAGCATATGTCAGCATATACTCTATAGTCTTGTGGATGATGCACACCTGTGATTGTTTAAAATACTGCCTATTCAGGCAGCTTACTAGGTTTCAGAAAAGTGCAAATTAACCAGATTATCGACAGAATCCAAATCAGAGAGCGAAGCATTAAACACTCATAACAGACTCTTAACAGACCGCTGAATGTCAACAAAGCTTTAAGGAAGTGTCAGCTAATCCTGATAATGATTAATTTTTGCAGGAAACTCTGTTTGCGGTCAATGAAGTCATGGCCAGATCAGTGTCATGAATGTGAACAAAGTGATTTTAGTGAAAGAAATCTACATTACAGGGAATAAATATCACATTAGCTTTTAAAATAACTCTTAAAAAGCCTGTTAATGTTGATAGATTTGTGTTTTATCCTATAATTGAAATTAGTTTAATAAACTACTGTAGATATAGACTGTTTCAGAAATAAAGGTACAGAAGTGGTTTCTAGAATCAGATACTGGTACTTTTTTGTTTAGAAGGAAAATGATAGAATTAAAGGATGAATATATGGTGTGACAGAAAAAATATATATATATGTATATATATATTTTTTTCGATTCATCCTTTAATTCCCTCATATATATATAACAAATATATAACAAATCTTCTCTCTGTTAAACAGAAATTGGGGAAAAATAAACAAGCGCTTTAATAATTCAGGGGTGGTAATACTTCTGACTTCAACTGTGTGTATGTATATATATATGTGTATGTATATATATATATATACATACATATATATATATATATATACATATATATATATATACATATATATATACATATATATATATATATATTTATATATATGTATATATATATATATATATATATATATATATATATATATATATATATATATATATACATATATATATACATACACATATATATATATATATATATATATATATACATATATATATATATATATATATATATCTATACATATATATATATATATATATATATATATATATATATATATATATATATATATATATATATATATATATATATATATATATATATAGCTTAAAGTGACATTTAAAGGCTTAACTAGGTTAATTAGGTTAACTAGGTTAGGGTAATAAGGCAAGTTATTGTATTATGATGGTTTGTTCTGTAGACTATAAAAAATTGCTTAAAGAGGCTAATAATTTAAAATGGATTTAAAAAAAAATAAAAACTGATTTTATTCAAATAAAAAATAAAACAAACAAGACTTTCTCCACAATAAAGCATATTATCAGACATACTGTGAAAATAAATTTCCTTGCTCTGTTAAACATCATTTGGGAAATATTTAAAAAAATAATAATAATTCAAATGAGGGCTAATAATTCAACTTCAACTTTATATAATCCTCATAAATGCAAGTAAAGTATACTACTGTCAATAGTATTGTAAGTTTTAACTACTGCATTTAAAATGGTGAAAATAATAATTATATCCAATTTTGTCATGAACAACAGTGAAACTGCAATGTTGCGTTGTCAACAACCCACATACTGTACATTTTACAAACGGACCAATCAACACAAATGTTGCACTAATGTACCCTTCACATTGACCTCATTTACTCCATTAACAACAAATCTACTCATAGTCTATCTGCTCATTCACAGTAGTGGGCGCACATATTTACTTAAGCGTCCTCAGCGCCCACGAAATACCTCGGCGTCTGACACGCACTTGTCATCGACGCAGACCTCCAACATTGGGTTCGAGCTGTTGTGACCGGACCTCACTTGTCCTTTGTTTACTCTTTTCCTAGCATTTGTGCTTTCAACATCAAGAGCCGAGATGAAAGAAGACGCTCAGACTTTAGCATGCAAATTGGAGCACAGGCAGCATGGGAAGTGTCGCATCACATACAGTTGCTGGTTTTGATGTGGTCACAAACAGGAGAAAGAGCTGATAACGCAGGACCGATGGCGATTTAAACGCTATAGGCCTCAATGCAATTGTTATACTCGACTTTACGGTTTTTGGCATTGTGTTAAAAATGAATACTCAATGGTTTGTGCAGTTTATCAGTGATGAGATACAATTAGGAGATGACTGTGAATGGGGAATATTTGAGTACTGATAAAAAATAATTGTACTTTTTGAGGAAGCTGAGTTGTACTATAATAAAAATCATCATCTAATGTTTAAAACTTTCAAACTGTAAGAGAAATTTGAGGGACAAATATAAATGAATTTTATTTTGTGAATGCTCCTGTATATTGAGACTAAATAAGTGTACAATTTCTCTTATAGAGCTTAAAAAGACAGCAGTTGGGAGTATTTAAATACTAAAATTGTTAGTGTTATTGTGTGAACGTTGTGTTGAGGAAAGTAACTTTAGAAAGTAATGCCTTACAATATTGAGTTACTCCCCAAAAAAGTAGCTAGTTGGATTACTTAGTTACTTTTTATGGTAATTAATGGGTTACGTTACTTTTGAGTTACTTTTTAATACCTGCCTGAGGCTTGATCTCTTTCAGGGTATTTTTCTTTTTTTTAAAATAAAAGGGGAAGAGCTCTACATTTAACAACACACTGTATAACCTTCATTTACCTTTAAAAAATTCAATAAAAATTATTTGACGCTATAGATGCTGTATATACGGATTAATGAACGTGAAAGCAATGTGTTTGCTACTTTTATTTTTGTCTTATTAGTGAAGTAAAATCACTGTCTATTGAGGCTATAATCCCCTTTTCTTCCATGTGTTCAAAATAATGACAATACTTTCATCACAGAAATGTAAGGCTCTGCCATCTTGGTTTCTGTCTGTTCCCACAGGGTGGCACATTCTCTCCTGGAATATGATTTAACTTGATTACACTAATTTTAATTCAGCAAATTACTTTTTAAAAGCTAAAAGCTTGAGTTAAACTCAAGTAACTCAAGTTACATTTTTAAAAAAGTAACTAAATAATTTTTTTTTTTCAAGTAATGCCACTTTACTCGTTACCTAGAAAATAAATATTATTATGTTACTCGTGATACTTGTAATGCGTTACCCCAATACTGGTTAAAGTTGAATACAAAAAAGAAAGATCCCCTAAATTTCTTGTATAGATCCTTAAAGGGCATTTATGGTGAAAAATCTGCTTTTAAAGCTGTTTGGACAGACGTGTGTGTAGGTATAGTGTATATACTGTCATATTGAGGTGATATAAACACACCCAGACCTTTTTTTCAAATTTATCAGCATAAAAACGGGGGACCAAATGAAGCCGTTTTCAGACAGAACGCAACTTGATGTAGGAGTGCGGTTACTCCACCCACAAATATTGATTGACAGCTGCGCGCATTAACATGTCTCCGTAGTAACGCATATAATCATATCAACAAGACAGGACGAGCGCAAAGCAACCGGGAATAAAAGGTCTGTTCAGTTTGCTAGGATCATCAATCATTATCAAACGTGATCAAGAGTGAGTTTTACAAGTCTAAAATGTTTTAAAACAGAGCATGTATGTAATAAATTACAGGGATTCACTTCAGATTCACTTCATCAGCAAAGCCGCGTATCAGAACAATTATAAAAGAAGACGCTTCAATCCCAGTTTGTGGACGTTAAATCAGGTTTATTTTGTACATTAACATAACAGATATCCACACAGCAGTGGAGATTAACTTGTATCCTGTCACATATGCGTGCAAAAAGAGTGCAAAGCTAAACGCGCGCTGTGTCTCTGTGTGTGCGTCTGCGCTATGTGTGTTTGTGTGTGTGCGTGAACTTTGTAACGACATTGTGTGTGACTAATTGTTGCAACTCCACAAAAAAATGCATCAAATTCTCATGGTAAAGTTCTTACCGTAGTATTTATCACAAACGCTATGTGAGATCTGCTTCCTGACGCAGCTGAGGGCGGCGATTGAGGCATGCTGCTGACAGGCACATAGGAACGGTGGGCGGGTGGGACTAGCCTTAAAAGCTCAGTACAAAAAAAAACAGCAACCAGGTTTTACCAGCTATAATACAGTCACTTGAGACAGCTATAATAAAATATTTGATGCACTGTAAACGATTTCTGTTGTTTTCACAGTATTATACTGCATTTCTCAACAGTTTTTTACTGTATACGCTGTGCACAGTGTGTTACTGTATATATTGTTGTTTTCACAGTATAATAATGTATTTTCAACTTTTCTATACTGTGAACATGGTTAACAGTATGCTACTGTAGATTTTACAATGAATTTTGGGAAAAATCAGTTACTGTGTATCTAAATACAGTACTGCAAATGACCAAGAACAACTCCACACACACTATATATATTATGATTATTATGTTTATTTATTTTTGACAAATTATTTTGTGAAGTTAATAACCTAACCAGTTTCTTCAGACTGTTCAGTGCATTAAACTGTCCCTTGGTTTTCCATTTTTGGGTGCACTGCACCTTCATTTTATAAGGTAACATGGAAATATTAAATAATATTAAATAAACATAACTATGTGCTAAACCAAAACGTAAATTGAAACAAAAATAATTGATTCTCGTAACTAAAGACTGTTAAACACACAAAATGATTTCAAAGTCAGCTTAAATGTCAGAGTGACCAACCTGCTTTAGACGGATTCAAGAATATTGGGCGCCCATATTGGCCACCGTAGAGGTCACATATCTCCGCATTTTCAAAACAACATTTTAAAATATGCATCATCTTTATAAATAAGGCACAGGCTTGAGTTTAAAACAACAACATTCTCGCATGAAAAACTGTTAAAACTTTATTTTATAACACATTCATTATAGAGCCATCGAAAACAGGGGCATGTCTCAATAATGTCTAAGCCGATTAAAGCATGAGGTTTGCTGGATACTTGAGTGATAAAGCGCCGTCAACCCCTGGAGGTCAGAATCTCCCCTATCGGCAAAGCACACTTAAAAGTAGTCATTATATCTATAAACAAACCACAGATTTGAGTTTGGAAGAACTACATTCTCGCATGAAAAACTGTTAAAACTTCATTTCGTGACATATTAAACGCAATATTTACGACATTATCTGGCTTTTCTCATCCGCCATTACTATTTGCTTGTTGGTGTAAAATGAATTCTGGGAGAAAAAAAAATATTAATTCTCAAAACACTTCAAGCGAACCTTATTCTTATTGTTAAAGTCAGATATATGTAATATTTTCGCTGGTAAAGTGAAAAAAAAACAATATTACTATTTAATCAATATCACGTTTGCACTGGTTCGGTTCAGGACTCAAACGACACCGAATCGGATTGAACTGTTTGCTCGGGAATTATTTTATCACACGTGTTTACTAGCACATTCAGCAACATGTGTATAAATGTGTGTGGCCGAGTAGTATAACGATATAGTAATAATTCATTGTTGTGTCTTACAATAATATACGAAAAGGAATCGGTTTTAGGCGGATTCGACTCTTTACTGTTCTAAGGAGCCGATTTATTGAACCGAACAGAGTCGATTCGACATTCACCAGGCAAACGGCTATCCTAATTTGAAATCCACCTGTCGCCTTTTCCTCCAGTGAATTCATCCTCGGTAAGTGTTTAAAAGTCAAATTCTGTCCGTTAAAGTTTTGTTTTGTGTATATTTCTGTGTAGTGTGTGTGTGTAATTTAAAATAATTAACCAAGTTACTTTAGTTGTAAGTTAGGTTCTTATGTCACGTTATTCGACGCCAGACCGTGTTTGTAGTGTTTGCGAGGTAACTATTAGATAACGTACAGTGAGTTTATCTTGAGTGAGTTTTTGACCATAGTAACGTTACCTGAAAAAAAAACATAACTTTTACTCAGTGTAACGTTAACTGCATTTTCTATTTCAGCACAACACTGAGATGAAGGCAAAGTCACCATAAAAAGTTAAACGTTTAACGTTAAGGTAAGCTCTGGTCTTCATGTGGTCATTATGACTAAGTTATCATTATGGTTAGATTTGTTAACTGTAAGTTATTTAAACTAAACTCACAATGAAACAAGTCTCAACTGTTTTATTAAATTGAGCTGATAATAAAATTCAGTTCATGTCTTTTAAGTTAATGTTAATATTAACATAATTCATATTAATTGTCTATTTCTCACTGGTTAATGAGCTTATTGTATAGTGTATCATTAATTGTACATTTTATTTTTGGTGTTCAGGTGTAGGGAATGATTTGTATACAAATTTATTTTAACCCCATACAGATTGGTATGGTTGTACCATAGATTTAGATTATTAAAAGTTAAGTCTTATTTTACTCTTATCTTTACTCTATATTTCTTTTTTGCAGCTACAGCAATTGATGTTGAAAAGCTGATGCTACCAATCACTCCTCACTTGATTGTTCAAGGTAATGTTGATGTCTTCCTCATTTTGATTAGATTTTGAAATGTCAATTTGTTCACTGATTTGTTGTGAGGAGTTTCATGTACAAACTCTTTTTCTTCTTCCAGTAGCGACACAGTGGCACAGTAGGTAGTGCTGTCGCCTCACAGCAAGAAGGTCGCTGGTTCGAGCCTCGGCTGGGTCAGTTAGCGTTTCTGTGTGGAGTTTGCATGTTCTCCCTGCATTCGCGTGGGTTTCCTCCAGGTGCTCTGGTTTCCCCCACAGTCCAAAGACATGCGTTGCAGGTGAATTGGGTAAGTTAAACTGTCCGTAGTGTATGAGTGTGTGTGGATGTTTCCCAGAGATAGGTTGGGGCTGGAAGGTTATCTGCTGCATAAAACAAATGCTTTATAAGTTGGCGGTTCATTCCGCTGTGGTGACCCCAGATTAATAAAGGGACTAAGCCGAAAAGAAAATGAATGAATTAATAAAACAACCATGGCTAGGCTATTTGGCTATCAAATGCTGAGTAAATATTAGACACAGATTTTTTACTATAACTAGTCTTTGTGTTTATTAGCAATTTTACTGGCCGTGTTTGTTTTTTTCAAACAGCCTGGAAACTGTAAGCTTGGTTCAATATTGGTTTTTTTATGTCATAAGTTGAAGGGACAGTTTACCCAAAAATGAAAATAAGAGCATCTTTGGCATCCTCCACTTGTTTCAAAATAGTTAGATTTTTTTTTGTTCCATTAAACATCAAACTTGTATATTTTTTTTAAAGAAATTTGGTTAAAATATGGATGTCAATAGTTACAGGTTTCTAACATTCTTCAAAATATCTGCTTTAGTGTTCAACAGAAATTCTAACTGGTTAAAAACACATGGAGTAATGGTGGCAGAATAGTAAACTATCCTTTTAAATATTTTATTCTGAGACTTATTTATATGTGTCTTGTCTTTTGCCATATTGTCTTTTTAGCTCAGATTTTGATGGACCTGGAATGCGACTACAGTTACTCTTAAGTCAAGAACCAAATAAAGCACAGATGTGGAGCGATCTGCAGCTAAACTACCTGGAGGAAAGGAACCTTTAGGTAAAAACACCTGCTTTATTTAGATCTGAAGTATTTTATTTGGCATAGAGTATTAATTTTTATTCTTATTCTAATTTTATTTTATGTATATACTGAATAGAAGCCATTTAAATTTCACAACAAATGATTGAATATAAAATATCATCTAGATGTCTTATTTTTCATTGTCTTAAACAGGGGTGCTCAACCCTGTTGCTGGAGATCGAGCTTTCTGCAAAGTTTAGCTCCAACCCTGATCAAACATCAACTAACCAACTAAATAGTATCTGAAGGAGCACTTGGTAAATAAAGACAGGTGTTCTTGATCAAGGTTGCAGGTGAGCTCTGCGGAAAGGTAGATCTCCAGGAACAGGGTTGAGCACCCCTGATCTAAATGCTCAAAAATGCTGTTTCAGAGGCGAGGTTGGATGTAGTTCAGAAATAGATTCATTAGGATCAATGCTTAAAGTAAACGTTTACTTCTCTCTGTAGACCAAACATGCTTAGTATCCCTCACATTTTAATAAATTATTTATTTTGGTTACTTTTACATCTATATATGGTTAAGCAAGTATTTAATAAATAAAATTATTGTTTTTTTTAGATTATTTAGATTTTGTTTTTTTTACAGTGTAGGTGAACATACTACCTTGATGTCCAACAAAGGCTGCACAAGAGCTCATTTGATGGCACATATTCTGTCCTGTCTACATCTCTGACGAAGTGCTTCGACATCAGTGAGTAATAAATCTTCATATTATCATGCATACAGGATTTCTGTAAGCCTATCTTTAATGTTAGTTTGTAATCAGCAGTGACTGTTTTAAAAAATTTGGGATTTAAATTGATGCTGTGCACAGTAACGTCATGATGATTTAATTTGAGGAAATGTCACTGGAGAGGTGTTCGTAAAAAAAATAAATAAATTGAACAAAATGACTCTATTAAAGATTTATTTGTCTCACTGACATGCCATCACTGCATATTGAAATACAGTAATACGAATTGACCGCAAAATATTACCACAAACATTTCATGAAGTAGATTGCTTGACTACTGTACAGTTCTTTGCTCAACTTTAACACATTTTGTCGTGTCGCTGTGCCTTTCGGCAGATTTAGCCAAAAATGAATGCTTAGTGATTATTTTGTTTTATACGAACCAAAGGTCAGCAACTCATCATTAGCATTATTTTTAAAAAATCACCTACGGCTTTCATGTTCTCTAACGCAATCTTGTCTGTAAGTTAGAAGTGAATTTTCACATGTTAAAAGCTTAAAAGTACTTGATTAACATTTGTCACGTTAAATTAGATTATTTTATTTATTTATTTAAAATATGTAGCCTCTTAAGGTCAGAATGAACTGTGTTCACCCCTCTTAAATCGGTGGAAGCACTAGTAGTGTGATCATGGAATTAGATATTTCAAGCTATACAGAGTCAGACATTATGTGAAGACTAGTTTATAGTTTATAGGTAAGACTAGTTAATGACTAGTTTTGACTTGACGGATCTTTTCCCCATTAACGTTAGTGTAATTGTAAATTGACAACAAACTATTTTGCCAACAAAAATGATTAAAAAAAAAAACAGTGTTTTATATATATATAAAACAATAGTGCGGTGTTTGGTTTCTGAATGAATGAAATAATTTGAGGCATGATTAGCTTTTACTCCAGTGATTGATTTTGCTTGTCATTTTTGCAGGATCATCAGAAGTGCTGCTGCCCTTTTTCACTGTCCCTTTTCCACAACATCATTTGGCCTTCATCATTTCCTGTCTTGTAGCAGTATTTTCACCTGTTTTTTAAATTTTAATGCTTTTTGATACATTAATTGTTGACTGGTTTTAATTATCAATTGTTCATTAGTGTTCTGTTGCTTTGTTATATTGAATAATTGCTACTGTTTCAGTAGGGTTTACACAATAAACTTTTATTGTGAAGTTAAAGTTTCAGTTTCTTAATTTTTCTTGTATTTCTTAAACAGTTCAAATAATATTTGTGCAATTTTTGAAATTTTTTTAGTCATTGCTCATTATAAAGTAGCACTATTAAATACAATAAAATAACATTTAATAACTGTAAAATACTATACAGTAATAATGAAAGTAACGTTAAAATACCGTAGTTCTGCATGGTAAAAATGTACAGTAAAATACTGTTTTCAGTTTTGCAGTATGTGTATCACTACTGTAATTGGTGTTACAGTAAAAAAAGAAAACAGTAAAATGATGTATTACATTTTACAGTAAATCTAATACTAATGTAATTAGTATTACAGTAATGTTACTGTTTTATGAAATACAGCAGCTACCGGATAATTGTTGCCAGTAACTTACTGTTAATTTAACAAGAAATCGTTTACAGTGTGGGTGTTTTGAGCTGAAACTTTACAGACACATTCTGGGGACACAAAAGACTTATATTAAATCTGAAATAAGGGGGTATAACCTAGGTGCCCTTTAAACAAACAGGAAGTACTTTGAGCACTTATTTAATACGTATTTTGTCTTTAAATACAAAAACTATTTTATTTTGAGGAAGGTGTGTTTGAATTGATTTGCGACCTAAAAATGCTTTTTAAATAAATTTCAAGTACTTGCACCCTTTTCATATATTTTAAAATTAGTTTGTGAATGTTGTGGCACTTCAATACTATACTGAATACTATAACAAACAAATAAACAACAAAATTTTACTTTCTCTTTTAAATCTTCAAAACATGTAGCACTTGAACACTAATAAACATATATATTTGTTTTATTTCTATTTATTTCTTTTTTTTGCAAATGTTACAAGGCTAGAACAAAGAAATCCCTTTAAATTTATCTTAAAGATCACAAGTGTCAAATCCAGTTCCTGGAGGGCCGCAGCTCGGCAGTTTAGTTCCAACCTTGCTTCAACACACTTACCTGTAGGTTTTTAAACAAAATTGAGGGACTCAAGGACTCAATTAGTTGATCAGGTGTGTTTAATTAGGGTTGGAACTAAACTGTGCAGACGTGCAGCCCTCCAGGAACTGGAATTGACACCTGTGTTACAGATATTGAAAATTCTAAGATTTTAGCTGTTTACTTATATAGCTGCAGACATTGTAATCAAATAGTGTTAGAACAACAAAATTCCTTCAAATGTATGTTATAGATCTTAAATAAAATAAATGAAATACCTAAGTTTTAATAAAAAGTGAGTGATTGATTGATTCATTACTTCATTCATTCATTCACTTCGGCAAATAAAACATCATAACCAATAAACCCCTTCCTATTTTTCTTTCAGATATTTTGAATAAAACAATGCATATTTGAGTTTGTATTTGAACTTCTCATCTAGATGAGCTAAATAAAATAAGAGCCCTTAAGTATCTGGGAGAACTTAAATAAAAACATTTGCTTAAGTTGTACAAAATGTTACATTGAAACAAAGAAAACCCCCTCCAATTTCTTATATTTGAAATAATAATGTAGTGAAATATTTGTAGTTAAACCAAAGACCACACTGAAGCATATACAATACTTCCAGTGTCTCTAATAGGACTGGAAAGTAAATAGTAAGTATATAATTACTGCTAAAATTAAATATTTTTTCTTAGTCTAGAATTCTGGAAGTTCCAGTATTAAAGAGAGAAATGAAATACACGTGGTTATAGGCCAATGTTGTTTTTTGTTCGAGTTAAGTTAAATTGCTCATAATTATTGTATTAGATTTACTAACAAACGAACGAATAAACGAACAATGAACTAACTAACTAACGAACGAATGAATGAATGGACGAACGGACTGACAGACAGACGGACGGACAGAGGGACTAACTAAGTTACTTACTTAAAGTTACTTACTAAAAAATTATTTGATCACATACTGTCATATGATTGAACATTTTGTAATAATTGATATTTGACATAATTAAATGATTTAATAAATGTATACAATAAAAAATTAATTACAGTATTTTATAAAATTAGAAATATATCAAATTAGATTAGGTATTTTTTTATGCTTAAAAATAAATGAGGAAACGATTCATGACTTTCCTTAATATGAGGCCCTTTTTAACTTTAACACAGCCAGCATACTTTTTTGACTATAGTTAACTTTGACTTTTAATTGAATAACTGTTATCAAACCAAAGGTTGTGTGATCATACGTACTGTACTCCAGCATTTTATTCAATAGGCTCAAACCTCTAACAGGCCCTGCTGCGGCTGAATCTGAAAGCAGATCTCCATGCAGATTAGCGGCGGCTCTCAAACTGAAAAATTAATCAAATTCCAATGGCTTTGATGTTTGGGATCACTGTGGAATATTCTTTGGAAGTCAAATCAGGAGGAGAGGAGGGGGAAAAAAGAGAAAGAAATGTGATTTTCATGCTGTTTGCTGCAGGAGTATTTCTGACTGAACCAAAAGCAGGAGGTCTTTTAAAGGGATAATTCAACCAAAATGAAAAAGAAAGTTTACTCACCGTTTATTCATCCTCAAGTGGTTCCAAACCTTCACAAATGTCTTTTTTCCCCTGTTGAGCACAAAAAATATTTGAAGAATTTCAAAAAATCTTCTGTAGAAGGAAAAAAAAATTACTATTAAAGTAAAAATAGTTATTGGTTTCCAACATTCTTCAAAATATCTTCTTTTGTGTTCAACAGAAAAAAAAACCCCAAGGGTTGAAAGAAGTGATGTAAATTATGAAGTAATCATTAATAGATTCTGAGTGAACCATTCCTTTAATATCTTCCCTGTGTATTTAGTATTAAGGTCATCTTTATTCTAACCTGCTAAATAATAAAAATTTGCATTTGTAAGAGCTAAACATCCAAAGCTTGCAGTTTGTCACTTCCGCCTAAGTGGATAAAACATTTTTCACCTCATATTTCAGTTACTCATCAAATCTTCTGACCAATCAAACGCTCTCTAGTATCTGACATATCCCACCCCCTTCCAGATGTCTTGCTACAGTATATGCACTTGATTCAACCACTCTGACTAGCAGGGCTTGGATAAAAGTGAAACGTTATTGGCTGTTTTTTTAAAGGGAAGAAGCTACTCTATGTTTTGCCCCATCTTCATGTTTCAGTTGAAATTATGTCACAAATCAAACAAAAATGCGCATTCCACAGCATTTCATGGGACCTTTAAGAACATACACTGCAGGCGAAATAACTTTTTTTTTCTTTTTGGCTTTTCATGAAGTGTTTTTTTTATTTTTCCGGCCTGATAACATCTAAAACTTTTAATGGTTATATTTGGTATACTTTATCAATTTGTGTCTGTAGATTTTAATTACAGCACATTCTTTTTTAAAGGGTGTTTTCTCATAATGATTTTTTTTTCTCTTTCTCTGAGCCATAAATTTATACTTCAGCAACAATTACTCATTAAACTTCACAGTTTTAGTCACATCTATATTCTGAAGGGTTTTACTGAGATATGGTTACGCATATTTTGTCATTATATACGACATTCTATAGACAAAGATTTCTCAAATCTCCTAAAAAAAAAACCCCAAAACAAAGCAATAACAACAACAACAAACACAAATTTTTGAACCTGACTTCATCCAAAGCTATAAATATATATGCAAATGAGCTCATATTCAATAACGTTATGCCTTCATTGGAATATTAAATTTAATCTTTCAGAAAAAAATGGTTCATACTTAATTCTTCTGATTATATGCAACATTTTATTGTACAAAAACATTGTTAAATTGTACTTTTCTGCTCAGAGTATTTTTTTGAATTATGGTGTGATAAAAAGAGATTCCTCAAATACCCTCTGGAAATATATTTGACTCTAATATGGCAAAATATAAAAAATAAATAAAATAAAGCAAATTTGTATAAAATTGTATAAATATTTGTATACTAACTCTAATTTTGAACCTGACTTCAATCAGAGTTATTATTTTCGAGCTAAAATGTATGCAAATGAACTTGTATTTATTCAAATAATGTAACATTTGCATATTTAAAGATTTAAAGATAACATTTCAAAGAAAAAAAAGTCATAATTTGTCTAATTATATACTTTTTATCAAGTCAGGACAATATTTATTTATACAGCGCTATTAAAAGCAACAAGTGTTTACCAAAGTGCTGTACAAGTAAACAGCATCTAAAATAAAGTACAAACACAACAGACACAAGACTCTCATGTGGGGTTAAAAGCCAGAAGAGTAGAAATGAGTTTTAAGAGTTGATTTAAAAACGGAAAGGGTTTTGGCCAGGCAAAAAATGGAGAGGCAAATTATTCCAGAGATTTGGGGCAACCACTGCAAAAGCACGATCCCCCCTGGTTTTAACCTTGTGCGTGTAACAGCCAAAAGTAATTGATCAGCACATGTAAGTGCCCTAGATGGAGTTTACAATTGAATTACCATGGAAAGGTATGTTGGTGCTAGTTTAGGGATGTAAAAACCAAAAAAGTGCTCAAAACATTTCTAAATACATTTAATGACAGAGAACTTCATACAAAGTTTATATGTACAAGCTAGACATATACACATTACTTCATATTTCAAGAGTTCACACTTAGCTGATGATTGATTATAAAGCTTGTTTAGCATGCTGTCCTGGGAGAGAGCCCTGAGCTCATACTGTAAGATCCTAGAGCCCGGGGCTCCCTCCCGTTGCAAGGCGGGAGGGAAGTTTGAGCTCAGGTAGATCTAGAGAACTCCCCTGCTGTAGTAACCAATGAACAGTAAGAGATTGCTCTTTGGAGATAACTAAATACTAGAAGCATGTCTATGGTGCCGATTTGGATTACTCAATTAACTTAAGTTGCATGTTTTTGGACGGTATACTTTTTATTTCACAAAAACCTTGAAGTTAAAATGTCTTTTTTTCGAGCTGTTCAGATTATTTTCTGAATAATGGTGTGATAAACAGATTCCTAAAACCCCCTCTGGAAATACATTTGATTCTAATGTGTAAAAAATTTTGAACCTAGTTTTTTGTGCTAGAAATGTATGCAAATGTGCTAATATTTAATAAAATAAAGCCTCATTTGCATATTTTAAAGATAAACTTTTCAAGGTCTGCGATTTTTAATGTAATCAATCAACTAGGGAAATATGATGACAACTATTAGTTCATTCCCCCCCTCGTTTCTCCCGCAGTGCCTCCTTTAATAGGGAAAAAACCTCCTACATGCTGCATTCTGGGATATTTCTCCAGATAGATAAGCGTCAGGGAGCGAAGTGAGAAAGCGAAGCAGCTGCGTTTTGTGGAACGAACCCCAAACTGCACATTCACAAGAATGAGAGAGATTAGCGCTTATTTCCATTAGGTTTTTCCTCGTCTGGCTTAATGAGCTTCCTCGTGGAATAGCAGCTTCCAGGGAACTGTTGTATTGTGTGACAGTGTGTACAGTTTATACTAAGCGCTAATGGAGCATTGCGAAACACTGGCGTTCTGTAGAAGGAGCTCATAAAGCATCTCATTTGGGGCCTGAATGTTATTATCATCTGAAGCCACAAACACCCAAAGCAATGCGATTAAAAGCAGATCCAGAAGTGTTTGGCCTGCTGTACATGCTGTACTGTTGCTGTGCATTCTCAGTCTCTTTATAGGTAGAAATGAAGTGAAAATAAGAGATATTGTGCTGAAAGAGGAAAACAAATTGAGTTGAGGTGATCTCGCATTAAGCACATTAAGTTATTAATTATTTAAGAGATCTACAGATTTTGAAAAAGCTACATTTTACTTTCAGACAGGGAATGAGCTATGTAAAACACTATTACATTAAAGGCACATGCAACAAAACCAGCTACAACGTCATAAAAGCTTACGTTTCCCTGATTTAATAACCTATAATTAATCCGATGGGTGTTTTGAGCTGAAACTTTACAGACACAATCTGGCGATACAAAAGACTTATATTAAATCTTGAAAAAGGGTAAAATAGGTGCTCTTTAATGTTTGAGATATAAATATGCAAATGAACTATATTTAATTAAACAATGCCTCATTTAAATATTTAAAAATAACCTTTTAGAAAAAAAACTGAATTTGTCTCATTATATACTTTTATACCTGACTGCATAGAAAGCTAATATTTCTTTTACAAAAATATGCAAATGAGCTCATATTTATTAAAACAACGCCTCGTTTGCACATTTAAGGATTTTACTTTATTTACATAAATAATATTTAAGCTGGTATTTTTCAAGACACTTCTATACAGCTTAAAGTGACATTTAAAGGCTTAATTACAGTAGGTTAATTGGGTTAACGAGGTTAGAGTAATTAGGAAAGTTATTGTATAATGATGGTTTGTTCTGTAAAAATATATAGCTATCGAAAAACATATATAGCTTAAAGGAGCTAATAATTTTGAAATATTTATAATTAAAAAAAATGCTTTTATTCTAGCCAAAATAAAACAAATAAGGCTTTCTCCAAAAGAAAAAATATTGTGGAATCACCCGGGCCCCCAGAAACCCGATAATTCCTAACACCATAAACCTCCCTGGTCCTCGGCTTTTTGGTAGAGTCTGTAACACCCCCAGTAGCCAATTTTTGTATAGTATGGTATTGACATGGCTGCCAAAAACCTGGTCCATGGTAGTTTCTAACACAACAAACCTCCCCCCGGTCTTCAGCTTTTTAGTACAGTCTGTAACATGCCCTGGACGTCAGTATATTATGGTATTGCCGCAGCCACCTGAAACCCAGTCCATAGTAGTTCCTTACACCACAAACCTCCCACGGTCCTCAGCTTTTTGGTACAGTCTGTAACAACCCCCGGTCGACAACTTTGGTATAATATGATATCGCCACTGCCAGAAACCTGGTCCAGTGTAGTTCCTAACACCACAAACCTCCCGCTGTGCTCAGCTTTTTGGTACAGTCTGTAACACCCCCCCGGTTGCCAACTTTTGTGTAATATGGTACTGCTTCGGCTGCCGGAAACCCAGTCCATAGTAGTTTCTAACCCCACCCACCCCCTCCCACCCTGTTCTTCAGCTTTTTGGAACAGTCTCAAACACCCCCGGTCACCAACTTTGGTATAGTATGGCATCGCCGCAGTCGCCAGAAACCTTATCAATAGTAGTTCCTAACAACCACAAACATTCGCCCAGTCGCAAAAATTTGGTATAGTATGGTGTCGCCACGGCTGCCAGAAACCCAATCCATAGCAGTTCCTATTTCTAACATTACAAATCTCCCCCGCTTCTCAGCTTTTTGGTACAGTCCCCCCACCCTTTTCAACGTAATGCCATCTCGCGCTGCCAAATCTGGTCATGCTATGTACTTTTCTTTACAATAACTTCCTGTCAGTTTATCATCTGTCAAACGATCAGGGCTGCGTTTCCCGATAACGATTGATCTTAGCACTTAAGAGCGTTTTCTACGAGTCATTTTGCGAACGTTCGTTATTGTTTCACGTGCGTTTCCCAAAAATGCACTTAACACAATTGCACGTAGCCCAGCTTTAAGTGCAACTTAGGAGTCGCTATCCGTTTGTTAAGTGCTGAAATGTCACGCTATAGAATGGCTCGTTATTGTTGCACATGTTATAGCAATCCATATAATTCTTCTTCTACTTGTGTGAATGTATATTCAACTCGAATAACATAAAAAAAATATTTTTGAGCCAGTTTAAAAACATAAATTAACTGGAAATGTCGTACTGTAAAAACACTGTCTTGCTCCAATCTCGCATAAAACTAATTCTAACAGTCCTTGCCGGAAATGACATCAGCATCATTTTCGATATTTATATGAAACCTTACTTAAGTAGAATTATTTATCAATTTCTTTATCAAAAATTGATTATCTCACATCAAAATAAATAAATAAGTAAATAAATAAATAAATAAATAAGCTCTTACATTTATTTTTGAAAAGTTTAGCCTAATTATCCCCACCTGATGTGCATTTGCTAATAGGACAAAAATATAGCCTACTACCCTCGAAATGTCCATATACAACAGTGTAATTTTTTTTTTCATTCTAACATTTATTATGTAATTTTTATTTTTTTCTTTATTCATTATTATTTGTATATTGAATTGTGTAATGTGTATAAAATATAAATGAATAGAGATATACGTACAAATAAAATGAATAATGACTTTGAAGAGAAGTAAATTGTAGGTGCAATTTGCCGGTTGTCCAGCAGGTGCCCTCATAACTCTGTCTCCTTACGATGCACTTAAGGCTTTACGATTACTCCAGAGCACTCGTAGATCCACTAAGATTTTCAAGTGCTACTTAAGTTACGATGCTTTTGGGAAACAGACCGTAATATTAAGATCAGTCGTACGATCATTTCTACGAACTTCTTAGGCTTACGATGCTTTTGGGAAACGCAGCCCAGAACGTTTACACGGTGTATACTGCAATGAAAGTTTATTATCATTATTATTATTTTACTCATTGGATACATTTGTATTTTTGTCTTATTTTACATCACAAGAGTCGGAGTAAAGAGTGTTTGGCATGCTGATGTATTGGCCTCCTCTGGGAACAGACACACAAAATCCTGTTTCATGCAGGCCTTCAGAACTCCCTCAGTGGAATTGCTTTGCATCTGAAATATACAATTAGTTATTCCTGTTTTGCCACGATCAGGAAAGGCTTAAACAGCCGAGCCGAGCCCTTGGCGGTTGGGATTCGGGCTACACCTACTGTATTTGCTGCTTTTATCTGGCCCATATCGTTTTGCTTATTGCTGCGTAAACTGTGCATATATGCCACATAAATATTGGCTTGAAGCTCTTTTCCAGACTGAGGGAGTCGAGGGCACTTTATTAAATGGCTAAGGCCAGCGGTGCGTTATAAACCCAGCTGCTGGGTACGATGAGGTCCAGTTAAAAGCACGTTGTTTACCTGCTTACGGCGCTGACCCCTGCCGTACCCTCACCACGTTCAATCTACAAAGACATAACAGGCCAAGCATACAGACAACACGGCTATTAGCAGCTCTTGTTCATCTCTCTAAGTGTTTTGCTGGCAAACGAATTATTTTTTTCCCCGCCCGTTTCATTATTTTGCAGCAAAAAAGGATTAAATTTAGCCTTCTGTGTTAAACAGGCTAAATGAAATTAACGCCATGGCCTAAATTTGCGTTTATTGACTTAGCAATTACCTTCCTTGAGTCTTTTCAAATCCACAAGGACTGGCACAACGAAATAAGAGAAAAGCGTGGCTGTGCTTATGGGCTCACATGCTTCATTACTTCACATCATCATGTTATCGTAACTTTATAAACATGGCGAATTAATCGACTGGGAGGAAGGATCAGTAACGATAAACATCATCTGCGTCTTTTTTGTGTTATTTAATTAACCATAGGCCTGCATTTTATTTACATTTCCTATACACAGATAGATATTGTCTTATTTAATACTTAATATGGCAATAAGAGCTGCGAACATACGAATAGTCTTATAATTATAAATTATATTCAGTTAAAATTGTTTTGTCTTTATTTACGAATTTGTTTTGTTTTTTGACTAATTACACATTTTTTGCCATTCGTAAAATAATTGTGGACTTATTTGAAATGATTTTGAGAGTATATAGCTAAAAACTTTTTTGTTAGGTTTTAAGTTTTAAAATGCAAATCCACACTAAAATGCTTTTCTTACTTAGAGTTTTGGTCTTATTTCTAGTCTAAATATCCAACAATTCTTAAATCACGACACATTTTCTAGACAATCAAAAATATTGTCTTGTTTTAAAAAATAATATGCCAAAATTAAATAGGTTTTCTTTAAAACAAGCAAAATAATCAGCCAATGGGGTAAGCAAAATATATACATCAAAATGAAAAACAAGATTATTTAGATGACTCCATTAGCTATGTTTCCATCCAAAATTGAGAGTGAATTTTATGCGCAAAAATGGATTAGCGCATAAAAGACGTGCGAATAATGCAGTGTTTCCATCCAACAAGTCAAAATGAACAAGATAAGAATAGCAAAATGCTGATAATTGAGGCCCATCCTTCTATCTTCCATTGATAAATAATACACTGATTTCTATGCAGTAAAATGCTGGGTTCCACACAATTTCTTCATGTTGTCACCACACAATATTTTTTCAAGAGTTCACATTAAACTGATGATTGATAATAAAGCTTGTTTGGCATGCTGTCCCGAGAGAGAGTCCTGAGCTTATGAGATCTTCGATCCCTGGGCTCCCTCCCGTTTGCTGGGCGAGAGGGGAGTTTGAGCTCAGGTAGATCTCGATGATCTCCCCCAACTTATTTCTGGATAATGACAGATATGGCTAAGGAGAGATGTACACTTGTAAGAGCTTGGCTATGGGATCAATTTGGTATGTTCAATTTACTTACAATGCGTGTTTTTGGACTGTGCGAGGTAATCGGGGAACCCGAGGAATACCCACTCAAGCACAGGAAGAACGAGCAAACTCATCTGAAAGGGAGGGGGAGTAGGGGCGGGTTTCTTCAAGATGAAGATACTGACATAAGAAAACTCTGGTTATTTATAATGAGTTAGGAATCATGTGATTGGTGAAACAGTCGTAAGCCAATGCAGGACCAGCTGTGAACAATCTTAAGCATGTGATCCTCTCGAAATTAGCTTATAAATACACTACACTAAGTTAACTTAACTGTTTTTTTTTTTTACAATTTTAGGTGGATTAAACATAAAACAATTAAAGTATCTCAACTGATGAATTGTGTTGATTCAGGTTATTTTATATAAGTAGTTTGATCAAGCAGCAAAAATCTGCATATACTGTTTATATCTGATGATACTGATGTACAGCAAGATAAATAAATGCAATTGAAGTAAAAAGGTTTAGGAAACATCTTAGGAATGTTAGACTAATATACATAAACATACATACATATACTAAACATACATGGTGACACTTTATTTTGATGGTCCATTTAAATATTAGTAGAATGTCTGCTCAATATCTGTTGATATTGCTCCTTCAACAGACATTTAATTGACTATAAGAAACTTTGTTAAGAAACTAAGTGTCAACTTACACTAACCCGAACCCCAGCCCTAACCTAACAGTCTACCTATAATCTGATGATAATTAGTTGGCATGTAGATGCAATGTAACTTAAATTCAACAAACGGACCATCAAAATAAAGTGTGACCATATTTATTAAGAAATATTCCCGGAATAAACAAAAAACAAACTTTACATCAAGATTGTTCTGATTGATATAATCACACGCATGCAGAAAGCAACACCACAGCCAGCCCATGTGGAATCCTCTAGACAAATGCATATAAGTGGCCATAGTGTCGTTTAGTGGACTTTCTAGTCCAATAAAGCACTTTTTGCCTCCGTTATTTGACTACACCAGCAACAAAGCACATTTACAAGGTGTGTTCAGAGAGGAAACGGTTAAAATAATACAGTTGAAACCTATGTAATGCCTCTGGTTTTATTCAGTGTGTGAGCGAGGAACAGGGATTTTCTTTTAATGAGTCTTTTGTAACTGTTTTAAAGTCAAATTTAAAGGCTGCACTCTGGTGAGAAATATCCTGTGTTCACTAACTGTACCTTTAATGGAACACTGCACAAGTAGGCTCCCCTACCTAACTCTCTTTAACCATTTTTGAATCCAATCAGGCAATCTTTGAATCTGGCAGGAGCACTTTTAGCTTAGCTTAGCATAGATCATTAAATTGGGTTAGACCATTAGCATCTTGCTCAAAATTTTCCAAAAATAACTTAGATCTTAGTTGAAAAAAGTTGGAAAAATTGTTGGAAACTTGACTTTTTAAAAGCAATGCTAATGGTCTAATCCAGTGTTTCTCAACCACAATCCTGGTGGACCACCAACACTGCATGTTTTGGACGTCACCTTTGTCTGTCACACCCATTACAGTCTTTCAGTCTCCGCTATTGAGCTGATGATCTGAATCTATCTGGTGAGTTTGGCTAAGCAGACATGAAAAAGTGTGTGGTGCTGGTGATCCTCCAGGAAGGTGCTTGTAAAACACTGGTCTAATCCAATTCAATGTTTACATAAAGCTAAGCCTAAAGTGTTGCACCATAACCTGGAGATCAGCTGAATAGATTAAAAAAGTAGTAGAGCTCAACTGTTTAACTTAACAGGTTGCCTGTATAACACAATCCTGTAGTAATTCTTTTGTAATGTTCTTAACAGAACATGAACAGCTGAGCATGAGGTTGGCCGACTATGTGAAATTATACTGTCTTTTTGCAGTTCTTGTTCTCTTTACATGGCTTAAAATGATTGATATAGAAGCAAATGTGCATGTTTTAATGTGAAAGCCATCACATTTCTTTAATGCAGACTGTTAATTAGTACATTTACACTGCGTTTAACACATAGTGAGTGTGATTTTATGGCATAACGCATTGCGCTCGTGATAGTGCTGTTTCAGTTTGATATTAGAGCCTGAGAAACACAGATATAGGCCTTTCTTTAGGCAAAATCACACCATTTCAATCCCCACATGCTCCGTGGCTAGTGTTGTTGGAGAGATTGGCTTGATTGACGGTTTATTTAACACCTCCATGCTATATTCTTAGATGTCTCCTGATATATAACAGGAATAATATAGAGCCTGATTTCTGTCTCCACAGATTCTTCAGTACAGCTTGAAGTTCCATTCATCTTCAGCAACCCGTAAGTATGTTCATTTTAATGTGTTCCCTATGCTTAAAGCTAAGATGGAAAAAAAAGAAGAAAAAAGAAATTCTGCTTTGAGCTCTATTTTAATGATCTAAGCACAAAGTCTAAAGTGGATGGAGCAAAAGCACTAAGGATGAGTAAGTATCTACTTTTTCTAATTCAAGGACAGAAAAAATGGTCTGTATGGTGAAAAACATTGTTATATCCAAACATCCTTCATTTGGTGATGCAACAGTTTTTAAAACCTGACAGTTAAACATAAACAAAAAAAAAAAAAAATCACAATATATAAGCATGGCTATAACAAATACTACCAATACTACTAGTAATAGCATTTAACAAACGTAAATTGTCATAAATAAACTACAACAGAGCTGAATTCTACCAAAGCCCTCTGAGGTGAGGGAAGCAGATTTTAAATTTATGTAGACAATAATACTTTGATAAAATTTTTAATAAATAAATTTATTAATACTAATTAATTTTTCAAATTTAAAGATATTTGTGTGTTGCTGTACATCCTTTTGTGTGTAAAAAGCAATGTAAATGAATTTTTGGACCCGCATAGGCACAAAACTAATGTGCTCTTTAAATGACAAAAACTCTTTTTGCTGCAAGGCTTTTACCCGGTACCAAAATACATGACCACATCACACCAGTCTTTTTCTTTTTGCACTGGTTGCCTGAGCACTATCGTGTCACTTTTAAAATTCTTCTCTTCGTTTTTAAATCACTAAATGGCTTGGCACCTTCTTATCCGTCAGACCTGTTGACTGAATATCAGCTTGGTCGGTCTCTTTGGTCTTCAAACCAGAGATTATTATTCATCCACAAGTCGAGGCTGAAATGCAGGGGCGACCATGATTTCGCAGTAGCTGGTCCTACATTGTTGAATGCTCTGACCCTCTGTACTCAATCTATGTCATCTTTGTCTGTTTTTAAATCTAAGTTAAAAACCTTTTCGATTTGGTAATTTATCAGTGAGAATTGTTTGTTTTAGCTATAATTTTATATCTTTCTCTTTGGACCATCGTATACACCCGACGCAATAAGACTCAAGATGTTTATGGCGTGATTTGTTGCTATTTTTACATCAACACAACCCTAATTTCCCCATTTTGCTCCACGTTGTTTAAATAGCAAATCCATTTTCACAACTTTGTGGACTCATGGGTGTGCTGGTCTATAAAGTAAGTGTGTTAAGGCGCATTGTTGATGCGTTGCTATTTTAAGAACTAAAATAAACTAAAGTCCAGCGCAGAGCGAGTTAGTTGTGCACCATAAACGTGTACACATTGCTTAATACACACAGGATGTCCGGCAATTCACAAATATATTTACATATGACAAAAATAAAGGATTAAAATGCTACAAAAACTATTATTTTTCTACATAAATATAAAAAACACTGCCTGTATGCCTTCTTTATCTCGGGGGGCTTTTTTTTCAGTTTTTTTTTTCATGACAACTTGCTTTTGTATAATGTTATTATTATTAGCAGTATTATTTATTATATGCATTTTTATTTTTGTCTTAATAAAAACAAGTTTAGATTTGTCTGGTTTTGGACCACATGGGGCATAAGAATAGGACGTATGTTTAGATATGACCACTTTGTTATTATTGTTTAATTATTCGTTTGCTAGAAACTAGAACTGAATTTAGAAATAGTTTAGAAATAGTTTTGAAACAAATCTTTGCACTTTACAAACAAAATTAAATATGTTGGCTAATGGATGTCTTCAGTGGAGTGCATACAACACTGTATCATTATCCAGGAAAGTAAAGGAGTAAAGAGTAAAAGTAAAGTAAAGAGGAAGTAAAGAGGCTGAATGGAGGAGGCTTGTACTTTATCCTCTCGCTGCGGATGATCTCAATAACTTTTATTATAGTGAAGCATTTAGTTTTTACACTTATAAAGTCTGCTATATAAATAGCAAATGCACTATGTGATGCAACTGACTCTTAAAGGGAATGGGAGATGAGACACTGATTGGTTTAACGCATGTATGCTTAAAACACCTATAACTTATTAGGAAAATAATCACAACTCTGTTAGACCATGTGCTGTGATGAAATGCATACTTTTTTTGTCCTTAAAATGGCAAAAGTGGATTCGAACACGCCTTTAATGCTTTAGACTTTCCGCCTAGATCGTTAAAATAGAGCTCTTTGTGATTTGTATTGTGCAGCACATTGGTCAATCTTTGGTTGTGTTTAATAGTGCTACATAAATAAATTGGCAAGCTTTACACAAGCTTTTAGTTGGTAAATGGTTTCTTTCAGTTGACTCAAAGTTGCAACGTGCCAAAAATGCACCTTAATACACTTCTTTTTCAGATCAGCACGCCAGCACGATCAAAATAGCAAAAAAAACAAAAAACAAACAAACACTTGAGCCACACCGTATTACGCCAGATATATGATAGGGCCCTTTGAGACTAAGATTGCATGGGTGTTTGAATTGAGATTGCAATTAACTAAACAATAAACATGAAATACTAATTTGTTAGAATGGATAAAAATGTTGGCATATACAGCAAAAATAAAAATGCTTTAAAAAATACAATTAAACTATCATGAAAACAAATAAGGTCAATTTAAAACTCATTTGGACTTTTGCTATAGGTCTAACAAAGCATAATAAAAATCTATCCATTTGTGAATCCCATTTATGTGTTCAATCAGACACACTGAAACACAAACACAAACATGCACACACAAATCAAACCAATTTCAGCCACTGGAGTCTAAAATCTTCTATCTTATGTATACTTGTGCTTCATCTCTCTGCTAGCTTTTTCTTCCTGCAGTTGTATTGGTTGAATGCTTCTACCCACCCACTTCACTGCTCAAGCTCATGTGCTAATACTTCAAGAAACGCTCAAGGCTTCTTGTTTTGCATCAGTTAAGGTCAATGTCAGGCCTGTAAATGTTACCAGTCACCCTGTGGACCTTATGCTTTACTCCATGGACCACAATGTCAGAGGCTAATAGCGATTTTACAGCCTTGTTTTTTTGTAGCATATTACATTAGCATAGCATGGGGGGAGGGAGTCCTGCTCTGCGTCCGAAAGCACTACACTCATTCACTATAATCCCTATATACTGTAATGCACACTAAATCTGGGACGAGGGAATGAAAATTTGCGAGCAAATTCAGATGGGGGAAGTACTGTAGATGGTGTGAGCCAGAGAGAGCAGTTTGTCAATGACAATTTTGTCATGAACATTACACCTACTATCCTGTACTATATCCTTTTAATCTTATCTGTCAACAAAAACACCTCCTTGTCATGCTTATTTACTTGTTATTAAAATTGTCAAATAGAAATTGTTATTTCAGATGTATTTGTTTGATAAAATGTAAATTTAACAGTAGCTCTATATATAAAATAATTACTTAAAAATATAAGAAGAAACTATTCATAAGAACTTACAGAAGAGGAACTAGAGCTGTGGCAAAAAAAAAAAAAAAGTTTGAAAAATCAATACTAAAACTTTTACAATGCAATGTTATTCCAGCTTAAATCAGTTTTGAGCTTAAAACAGCAGACGGTGGTCTAAGCTAGTTTTTAACCGCAAATGATGCTCCAGGGTAGCTTTTAACAGCAGATGAGGCTCTAGGCTAGTTTATAACAGCAGATGAGGCTCTAGGCTAGTTTATAACAGCAGACTGCACTCTAGGCTATTTTGTAACTGCGGATGGGGCTCTAGACTAGTTTTGAACAGCAAATGATGTTCTACGCTAGTATATAACAGCAGATGACGCTTTAGGCTAGTTTATAACTGTAGACGTCGCCCTAGGCTAGTTTATAACAGCAGATGACAGTTTATAACAGCAGACTGCGCTCTAGGCTAGTTTGTAAAAGCAGATGACACCCAAGGCTAGTTTGTAACAGCAGGTGGCGCTCTAAGCTAGTTTGCATTAGCAGACAGCGCTCCAGGCTAGTTCTTACAGAAAATTGCACTCTTGGCTAGTTTGTAACAGCTGATTGCGCTCTATCCTAGTTTTAAAACAGAAGACGGCCCTCTAGGCTAGTTTGTAATAGATGGTGCTCTAGGCTAGTTTTTAACAGGTGTTTTAAGCTAGTATTTAACAGCAGATAGTGTTTTAGGCTAGTTTGAAAGAGTAGATGCCACTCTAAGCTAATTTTAAAACAGCGGAAAGTGCTATAGGCTAGTTTTTAACAGCAAGCGGCCCACCAGGCTAGTTTAAAAAAGCAGATTGCCCTCTAGGCTAGTTTTTAAAAAGTAGATGATGCTCTGAGTTAGTTTTTAACAGGAGATATCCCTCTAGGCTAGTTTTTAACAGTAGATAGAGCTTTAGGCTAGTTTGTAACAGCAGACGGCCCACTAGGCGAGTTTGTAACAGCAGACGGGCTTGTCTGTAAAAGCAAACTGCACTCAAGGCTAGTTTTTACCAGTAGATGGAGCTCTAGACCAGTTTTTTTTTAACAGCAGGCGGTGCTCTAGGCTAGTTTGTAAAAGCAGATGTCGCTCTAGGCTTGTTTGTAAAAGCAAACTGCACTCTAGGCTAGTTTTTACTAGTAGATGGAGCTTTTGACGATAGATAGAGCTCTGGACTCATTTTTTTAACCGCAGACAGTGCTCAAGGCTAGTTTGTAAAAATAGACAGCGCTCTAGGCTAGTATATAACAGCAGATGACGCTTTAGGCTAGTTTCTAACAGCAGACGGCGCCCTAGGCTAATTTATAACAGCAGATGACAGTTTATAACAGCAGATGGCGCTGTAGGCTAGTTTGTAACAGCAGATGGCACCCTAGACTAGCTTACATTTGCACACAGTGCTCCAGACTTTTTTTTTAAAAGAAAATTGCTCTCTAGGCTAGTTTGTAATAGCTGATGGTGCTTTAGGCTAGTTTTAAAACAGAAGACTTCACTCTAGGCTAGTTTGTAATATATGGTGCTCTAGTGTAATTTTTTAACAGTAGATGGAGCTCTAATGTAGCTTGTAACAGCAGACTGTGCTCTAGGCTAGTTTGTAACAGCAGACGGTGCTCTAGGCTAGTTTTTAACAGTAGATGGTATTCTAAGCTAGTTTGTAACTGCAGACGACCCTCGAGGCTTTTTTGTAACAGCAGACGGCGCTCTAGGCTTGTTTGTAAAAGCAAACGGCACTCTAGGCAAGCTTTCAACAGTAGATGGAGCTCTAGACTCGTTTTTTAACAGCAGGTGGGGCTCTAGGCTAGTTTGTAAAAAACAGATGCCGCTCTAGGCAAGCTTTTAACTGTAGATAGAGCTCTAGACTAGTTTTTTTTAACAGCAGATGGTGATGTAGGCTAGTTTTTAACAGCAGATGGCACCAATTTTTTAACAGCAGACGGTGCTCAAGGCTAGTTTGTAACAGCAGATGGAGTTTCAGGCTAGTTTGTAAAAGCAGACGATGCTCTAGGCTAGTTTTTAACAGCAGATGAAGCTCTAGACCAGTTTTTTTTATCAGCAGACAATGCTCTAGGCTAGTTTGTAATAGCAGATGTCGCTCTAGGCTAGTTTGTAAAAGCAGACGGCGCTCTAGGCTAATTTTTAACAGCAAATGGATCCCTAGACCAGTTTTTAACAGCAAACGGTGCTCTAGGCTAGTTTGTAGCAGCAGATGGCGCTCTATTCTGGTTTGTAACTGTACACACACTGTACACAAATGCTCATGATGAGGAGCAAGTGCACATTCGGAGTTGTGTAAGTTGGCATTTATGTTACAAGGTTTATGTAAACATTTCACTATGAACACTTGTCATTTACTCTAACCCTTATTAATGATTTTTTTTTAAATGGTATTTGTAAGGAACTGGATCCAAAGCGCATGGCTCTTTGTAAAGCATACAGTGGCATCTTCTGTTAAAAAAATGATCTCAGAATCGATTCAGAAGAGAAAAAGCTATTGATTCTAAAAATCTCAGAATCAATGCAGAATCAATATCTCATAACACATTTTCACCACAGCTCTAAGAACATCATTATTTATTATTTTCATTGGGTTTCCAATTTCCTCAGGTGACTCCTGAGATAATCTTGCCCCCCATATAATATAAGCTATATTTTTGTGATGTTCATTGTAAGGTACCATATAAAAACCTCAAAACGCGATGAGTAAGGTTTGAACACATTGCATTGCATTTCTATCTCCAAATAGACAACAATTCTAAGTCAGTTTGCCCGTTTGGTCACATAATACAACTTGTAAAGACAGCGCACCACAATCAGGTTTTCCTGATTGTCCCAACTGTCCCAAATTTTGCAAAATCTCCTGATTTTTTGAGAATAAACAGAAGAAATTGCAAAAATAGTGTTTCCCTTTTTCTGTCAACTCACTTTCTTGTTAGCTATGGTTTTGTCTCACTTGATATTCTCCAGATCATATGCACATTTGTCCTCAGGGTTACCCAAACATTAGAATGTGTAATTGTAAGTATTGAACATGTTGAATGGCTCTATACATGAATAAGTAGTGTACAGTGTGTCATTCAGGATGCAACTTTTCACTCAGAGTTTGGACACCACTACAAAATGGTGGACATGGGAAAAAGTACAGAAGATAAGCAGCCATTTCAGACACAGCTCTTGTTTCCTTTCTCATAGTTACCTCTAGAAAAGCAGACGGTGACAGGATCTATAATTGCTGAGAGCTTGAAAGGCTACATGCTCTGAAGCTGCCACATGCCTCACATTAATGAATTAAAGATGAAAAAAGAGCCCATCTCTCCCTCTCGTTGGCTTTTCTAAAGGCATATTCTCTTAATTGGTCCTTTTACAACCAGCGAGGGCTCTTCTCTTCGGCTTTCATTTTATCTGAGGTCTGTTCGGATTGAGTGCGCCAGCGGTGAAGACCAATCTCATTCAGCGCGCATGTGGAAGTATAGTATAACTCTGTGATCACTGTAATGCTGTCAAAGGACGGAGGCGAACGCCCTCAGAGAACTTCCCTAAAAAAGAAATCTATAAGAATAAATTACTCTTTGGAAATGAGATGAAGAGTGGGATCAGGGCCTTTTCATAACCTTTATTCCCACTTGAAATGTTCAGGAGAGCTGAAGAAGGATATTTCAGCCGTCTGTGTGTGTAATACTGCTGAGAAGAGCTTGATTGTGATTGGTCAGTTGCAATATTTTTCTGTCAAATTTTTTTTTTTCTCACACAAAGGATGTTTAAAATGATAGTGAATACTGTTATATTGTGAAATAATATTCTTGTTTAAAATATGAACCTAACATTATTCAAAATTTAGTTTTTAATTTAAAGAACATTTATTTAAAATATTTTAACATGTTTTTTTTTAAAGTTTTCACTAAATGCAACATTGATACAAATATATCTGACCACAATACCAATAATAACAACACTGAAAAAGAAAGTTATGACAAAAGGCCAAGACAACAAACATTTGCAACCCAGGCTCATTCTGATTTCGTACCCCTATATACATTTCTGGAGAGTGCAAAATATGTTCCAGGAGCTACATTTTTTGGCCGCTGTGTGCCATTCGCACCTGCTGTACTTACATAAATCCACCAGGGGATGCTGTTGACTAACTGACTGACCAAGCGGCCGATAACCCCACCCTCCTCTTCCCTTAACCTAATTAATAATCTTTTAAAAAGCACAGATTGCTCCGCCCACCCACTTCCCTAAACCCAACCTCTGTGTTTTGAAAAGAAAAGTCGCGTGATTTGTCTCACACTTTCAGATTTTACTCTGTTAGTTACTTGTTTATTTCATTATTTGTTATTGTTTTACCTGCCTTCTGGAACCATTCTTTTCTTGACTCGAATCCCCTCACTGCGGTCAACTTCGCTTTGTGTCTCAAGTCCGCCGACCTACAAATTGAGTAACCAGACAAACTGCGGCAAAGCCGTCCACATACAGGTAAGCGGTCAGCTGGTAAGCCTGAAATGGAAAAGCCCCATACCGCCTCATAAAAACATACCGCCTCCTTTTAAAAACAAATGGCAACCATGCGTACCTCCCGCTACATAATTCCCGACCTCAAGTAACATATATAGGCATACATTTTCAGAAGGAGCCTATGTTAAATGTTTGTATGTTTTGGAATATTTGTTTGTAAGTTAATCAGGCTTCAAGAAAAACAAAGGTTAACTTAATGTTTTTAGTCAGTCTGATTGATGTAAGTTGAGCTGACTAGAACCTTTTATTTAAATAAGCTAAAAAAGTTAAGTCGGGAAGAGCTCACAATGAATCATTATCTTAAAAAAACAATTAGGAATATTTTAAGAAATAATAAAATGTAGTAGAAGAGTGTCACAGGTAGGCTCACTTACAAACCCACCAGTGTCAGAATTTATCAAAAAAAACATTTTATTTACAAAAAACACAGGCCCTAAAACATCAAAACAGCAGGCTGAACAAGGAGATATTGACCCTTTTTCACAATGCTGTTATAATGCATTTAACGATCATCATAATCTTAAATCCTTGAAAGTTTTTAATATTTAAATTATAAAAAGTATGAACATTTATGCATTTATGAATGTATTATATAATCTTTGCATCAAAGTACAAAAAAAAAAAAAAAAAAAAAACAATTACCGCTTAAGTAAGACTTTTCCATTGCAGGTTTATGGGGCTGAGAGTAAATTTGACGTAATTCTCACTTCTGGCTGCCGTCATCAGTCTCAAATTTTTTTCCTTTTTCTGGAAGTCTTAATAACTCCAAGGTGGAGTTTTTCTTTTATTATTCCAGCAAATACAGTTGTAAAAAGTTTGTTTGTTGTACTCTCCCTTTTTAGTTCAGTGCTGGATTTGGCTGAAAACTCCTCAAAGGCTTGGTCAGGAACCCTCGGCGTAAGTTTTTGATGCACAAGGTATCCCGTCAGCGTCATATTTAGCTGTGCAGGGATTCCCTGTAGAATCTTTATCTGAGCTTGAGGCGTCATATGGAGACGCGCCAAGCCTCGAATAGTTACCAGTAGATGTCAACGCAATTTTTAAACCCTGATTTACGCGTATTATCGCAGTTTTCTTATTTTAAAAATATGTAATTTTTGTTTTGTTCATGAAAAGCATCAATAAACTGGGTCTTTGGTCAAAGTGACTTCCATTAAACAGTAAGTTTAACATCACTCAGCTATTGGTCAAACTGCATCACCGGTGAGTTCACCGATGCTTTTCCTGGTGACAAAGAGACGATCTGCGAATCACAGCCCATTAAGTTAGCTGACCAATCAGAGTCTCTTGAGGGCGGCCATTCGAGGAACTACTAAATATGACAGTCATTTTCATGTTAGCTGAGTAGCTGTATAGAATCAAAGTAAGATAAGATATATGAAAACATAACAAGATTTTTTACAATTGAAGAATAAGCACAGATTGCTTTTCATCCCATAAACACAACCAAGCTTTAAAAATACCACCCCTTTAATAATTCTTTGTGCGACTCCTGATAATACATTGAATTCTACATTGTTATACGTTATGCTATCATGATTACACAACAGTAATACTGATATTAATACTAATAATTTATAAATAAACATGAAGCCTTCATGAGACAAAACAGGCTAGCGAGGCAAAATGTTTATAATCCAATATAGACTGAAAAGGAAATCATAAACACTCGATGAGCAGTGCACAGCAAGCACTTCACATTAGTTTTAGACATCCATGGAGCAAAACAGGAAGTGCATTGTGTAAGTGCTACTTTTTCTTCTAATAGATTAGTCAAAGAAAGAAAGTTCCAGACTCTTTAATGGAGATGACAGAATTCAATAAACAGCGTGATCCATATGTGGAAATGGGACTAACAATACACGCTTTTTTTCTCTGGAAGCATCACTCGTATAAAAGGGTTAGTGTCAGGGCACAATGAAAGAAATTTTAATGGAGGGAAATGAGATGCCTTATTTTGTGCTGCTCATTACCGCGTAATTGCAAAGGCTGTTACAGATGGCAAGAAAACTAAAATTACCTGCTAAAAGCTCAATAGTCGATGAAACGCTTCGGCGAGAGACTGAGCATTTCGTAAAAAAAGGTTAGAATTTCCTAAGTCAAAAGTTCTTGGTCAGTTTGAAGCTATTAATCTGCAGATGGATTGGAGTTCATCATTTTAGCATCTGCGTTTCTGTTTCAGTGGTTTCACTTTTCATCCATTTCCCACTCTGACACCAACCGGCATCGATTTTCATCAGGAATTAAGTAGCTTAAAAGGTATCACTCAGTACTGCAATTCTAGCCTTTGCTGGCAAGACATCTTTCAGTGTGTTTGCCTAAAGCCCGTGTGTGTGAAGGATTCAGTGCGGATGACTACAGCTCACTCATTCAGCGCTGTCATTAATTACTCACATCTGGCTTTTAGGGGCCTATGAATGTTTTCTTTTTCATTGATTACTTCCCCCTCTTAATTTTGAATATCTGGACTTCGTTTTAATAGTTCAAATCATTTTAATTTGGCAATTGGCCATGTAATAAAGCCTTCTGGCCATCAGGAAGAAAGAGGCGTAGAACTGATAAATTTTAAATTAAATAAGCATAAAACAAACAGTGCCTACGGCCAAAGTCTCTTTAAGGCACGTCATTTCACTCTGCGATCATCTTTGAAATGGCTCCCAGGCAGTATGCTTGGCATTCTGTTTGAATGGGGAAACATCAAATTCTCCAAAACTGCTTGCCAAACTAACGATTAGATTTCATATGAAAAATCACCAATAAAATTAAACAGCCGTCTCTTTAGTTTCATTTCTAAACGTTTGAATCACACAAAATCTGCAGAAACTTACAATTGGACTAAGCCCCTCCCCCAAAGAATCGTCAGTCTATAGCTTGGCTCCTGTACTAAAAGCGGGACTTTATTCGCCATATTGACCAATACACTTTTTCCCATTTAAAACTATACGAGTGATGTCTTGTGCATTCTGTAGTCTTTGTTTTCGTCAAACTGAAAGTAAAAAGACAGACTTGAAACAGGCGGTGCATATTTTTATTTATCGCCTTTTAAGATTCAGAACAGCAATATCGATACCTACTAATTTTACCATGTTTGCAATTTTGCAAAAAAATTCAGCTTTTTTTCGCTTGCAAATAACATAATATTTCTAGCATTTTCTGTTCAAGTAAAACTTTTAGTTTAATAGGTTGTCATAACACTTATTAAGTTTCTGTGTAAGTTCATTTTATGATGTTATATGAAGGTCACTTGTTTTCAATGAACATATTTAGCCTTCTGTCTTTTAAAAGTAGTAGTCCCACCACGCCAAACAGCAGTCTCAAATCATTATGCAATTCTGAGTGTGCCTCACACAGGTGAGTGGGCTTGACAAACCACCTGTAGAAAAGACACCTTTTCATATGTCTGTTATTTTAACTGACACTTGCACCAGACTCCCGAAATACATCTAAAAAAACAAAACAAAACAAAACACTGTACATTCATGAAGTAGGCTTCACACTGGTTAGTGGGCTTTCCAAACCACCTGCAGAAGCACTCTAGCACACAAAGATGTGTGCTAAATTATTAAATATAAATGTCACTTCTGGGCTCTTTGATAAAAGATTATTGTTGATAAAATACTGAAGAAAAAGAGACTTCCAATGATGTGCTCAGTGTAAAAGGAAGAGGAAATAGTGTCATTCTAGACTGGTTCCCTGATATGTGTGCTTAACTTTTGTGATTATGCGAAAAATCTAATATTATAGAAACTTAAAGGATTAGTTTAGCCGCGAATGAAAACCCAATGCCAATCCAGACCCATAAAAAACTCATTCATCTTCAGTACAACGAATGAAGAGATTTTTAATCAAATCTGAAAGACTTCTGTCCCGTCACTGAATGTCTATTCACTCAAAGCTCTGATGCTTCAAAACCTTCATGAAGAGATCAAAAAATAAATCCATATGAATTGAGCGCACTAATCCATGTCTTTCTAAATCGCTTTATGTGACGAGCAGGTTTCATTTAAGCTTTTATTAACATATTTTATTCACTGAAAATATTCACTTTACATTATATGGAAAAGAGCTCCATGAATGTTCTGCTAAATATCTTTTTAATCCATTAGTGTGACAGATTTTTTTACGATCACATTTTATCAACTTCATCAAACTGTTAATTATCGGACTGGGTGACACGGTGGCTAAGTGGTTAGCACTGTCACCTTGCAGCAAGAAGGTCGCTGGTTTGAGCCCTGACTGGGTCATTTGGCATTTCTGTGTAGAGTTTGCATGTTCTTTCCATGTTTGTGTGGGCTTCCTCCAGGTGCTCCTGTTTCCCTTACAGTCCAAAGACATGCACTATATCTAGGTGAATTGAATAAGCGAAATTGAAAGTAGTGTATGTGTGAATGAGTGTGTATAGATGTTTCCCACTACTGGGTTGCAGCTGGAAGGACATCTGCTGTTCATCTCATTCTACTTTGGCGACCCCTGATGAATAAAGCGACTAAGCTGACGGAAAATTAATGCACTTTAGGATTTTTGTCTCAATAAACTCCAAACTTGCTGCTTATTAGTTATTAAAGCAGTAGTTGATGTTACTTTTAATAATCACAAATGTTGAGCACACATATCGGGCAATCAGTCTAAATTACACTATTAAGTCTTCGATTTATGTTGAGCGCATTATTGGAAGTGTTCACAGGAATAATCGATGGTGAACTACAAATCAGTAATGAACTACGAATCCCTATATGCATCTATACACACACACCTGTGTCCACTTTCCACTAATCACACACACAGCTGAAACCTGTCATCAAGAATTGTTTGGACTATATATACACCCTACACATGTTAAGCTGCGGTCATGCTAGAGTTTGAGCATGCAAAGTTCTGTCGTACGGCACTGCGAAAAGGGCCGGGATTAAACAAGATGATTAGACATTTAAAAAAACAAGGGATTGGTCCATATTTAAATTTTAGTCCAGAGAGGTCATGTTTTGATCTTCGTTTGGTCTCACTCAGCCACGTTATGCGATTTTGCAGGACAGAGTTCACCAAGCTTAGACTTTGCAACACAGCAAACTGTAAAACTTGTCACATGAGCTTGCTTTTCCGATCTGACGCATTTGCGTGCATATAAAAGAAAGTCTATAGCGGGAAAAGTTCAGTGTGAACACAGCTTTAGTTTAGGACTGAGTCTTTAATTGGTGACATGTGTTGTGTGCCATGGCCTTGCCCTAGTTTCTTAATTCTGTTTGTTCATTTGATACTATTTTTGGATGTCTGACTTGTGTTTGACTTATGCCTGTATGATTATGATTTTGGATGTTTCTTTATTTACCACCTGTTTATATGCAAGTCAATCCAACCATTTAATGCACTTGGATCCTTTTCTTTTGTCTTCGCCTCTTAAGCAGTCCCATGTGACACTTCTGAATTTTGGGGCCTCCAAGTACTTTAGACTTTAAAAACCTTGAATATTTGACTTATTTAAAAATATTTTAAAAATTTGACTTATTTAATAGATAAAAGTGATTTTTTGAGGGGTTGGTATTGTAAATTATGGGACAAAAACCGTTGAAGTCAGAATTATTAGCCCCACTTTGATTTTTTTTTTCTTTTTTAAATATTTCCCAAATAATGTTTTACAGAGCAAGAACATTTTTACAGTATGTCTGATAATATTTTTTTCTTCTGGAGAAAGACTTATTTGCTTTATTTTGGGTAGAATAAATGCAGTTTTTAATTTTTTAAGGTCAATATTAGTAGCCTGTTTAAGCTATATATTTTTTAGATTGTTTACAGACAAACTATCGATATACAATGGCTTGCCTAATTGCCCTAACCTGCCTAGTTAACCTAATAAACTTAGTTAAGCCTTTAAATGTCATTTTACGTTGTATAGAAGTGTCTTGAAAAATTTTATATTTTATGAATGTAATATTATTTACTACCATCATGGCAAAGATAAAAATAAATCAGTTGTTATTAATGAGTTATTAAAACTGTTTTAATGTGTACAATAAATGTTTTGTACAATATATCATTTTAAACTGCTAAAATGTCAATAAATGTCACCATAATTGCATATCGCCAGAGCAGAAATCAATGCCCCATAATGCAATTCATGACTGTAAATAAACATTTTTTTAACCACAAAACACAGAAACATTTAATGAACAGATTTTTTTTTACAGTGCAAGTAATGAGGCAATAGTTAATGGCAAAAATTGGTACTTAAAGTCTTGCTACTTTTTTTTGGGGAGCATTACTTCAATAATTGGACGTCACTTTGATGCAGTGGGTAGTACGATTGCCACGAAGACTGGCGCTATAGCTGAATTGAATAAGCTAAGTTGTCTGTAGTATACAGGTACTGTATGTGTGTGAATTCAAGACTGTATTCACTAGTTTCCTAGTGTTGGGTTGCGGCTGGAAGGGCATCCACTGCATAGATCAGGGGTGTCCAAACTCAGTCCAGGAGGGCCAGTGTCCTGCTGAGTTTAGCTCCAACTTGCTTCAACACACCTGCCAGGAAGTTTCTAGTTTATGTAGTAATAGCTTGATTAGCTGATTTAGATGTGTTTGATTAGAGTTGGAACTAAACTCTCCTGGACACTGGCCTTACAGGGCTGACTTTGGACACCACTAGCGTAGAACATATGCCAGATAATTTGGTGGTTCATTCCACTGTGGCAACCCCTGATTAATAAAGGGACTAATCTGAAAAGAAAATGAATGAATGAATGAATGAATGAATGAATGAATAAATACTTCAATAATTAATTTGTCAATTTAGATAAAAAACAAAAACAAATGCTAAGTTGTTTCAATCAACATTTCAGTAGAATATGGATCAACCCAATATAAGGTTTCATGTTTAAACAACATTTCTTATTCAAAGTTTGGGTTTGTTTATATTTTACTCTTATTTGAGTTAAGACAGCCCAACATTTTTACAGAAAAGTACTAATATACATTCACTGTATGAGACATAATGTCTCCCATGCAGTTTATAAAGCAACAACATGTATCTCCAGGTATATGCAGTAAAGTATTCAACACGTTTCTCAGTAAACATATTTTTGAAATGTGCGGTTGAAAATTTTTACCAGATGTTGGTAATAACCAAAGAAACTCATATATGCAAAGAAAACAATTGATTAGCTTACTAATGTAGTTATGTCTAATAAAATTAAATGATACAGAGGAAAAGTAATGAACACATGGAAAAAGAAGGTGTAGGAAGGCAGTGAAGACCCAGACAGTAGCTGAAATCTCTCAGTAGTTCTTCAGCAATCCTCTGTCCTTCCTTATTGTAAATGAATATCAGCTGCTTCAGTCCAACATCTATATTTGCAGGATGATGAAGATGAAACCAAAGTGGACATTTCAGCAAGACAATGATCCAAAACACAGCCAAGGAAACTCTCTAAAGGTTTCAAAGAAAGAAAATCAAGCTGGAGAATGGCCTAGCCAATCACCTGACTTGAATCCAATAGAGAATACAAAAAAAGATCAGATTTGATAGACAAGACCCACATACAGTATTCTAAGATTTTTACACTCATTTGAAGACTGTGAAAGAATCACACCTGATCAATGCATGTGACTTCATTGAGAGGCATCTTTAAGCTGCCATTATTAAAAAAATACTTTTATGTAAAGTATTAAAGACATTTCAGTGGTTCAGTATTTCTCCTTGTGTCAATTTTGTTGTATTTTTATATTGTATTGTTGCCATGTCAAAAGCTCCTTTAAAATCTGTCAGAAAAACAACATGATGTGTTGAATAACCAGCTCTCTCCACACTGTATATTGCCATTTTTATGCATCCACGATAGTACACCCAAATTATATGACCTAAAAATAGCAAATGAAAAACTCCTGACCGGTCAGGTAGTCTCAATACAAACACCATAAAAACACACTCTTCGCAGGCTCTGCACTTCATTTTTCCCTCCGGGGCTCTCCATTTATACTCCAGAGGAATGTGTGACAGAATTCCTGAAGGATTCCGAGTATTTTGGGTCGTGTAGAGAAAGATTCACTAAATGACATGTTGGCTGTGACCCGATTATGCAATTGTGGCAATGTTCTAGAAATGTTTCCATTTATCATCTCGGACATTTCGCAAAAAAACGTAATTTTGCATTGGAGTATGAAGCGCTGCCATCTCAAATAAAGCACAAACCGCAGTCACTGGGTCGGATTTTCACAGCCCAGAAAATACCAATTGATGGCAGCAGACCGAAGGCTCTTTCTTTGGTGTGTGTCATGGGTGAAAAGTCAGCACTCTTGATGTTTGAAGTGTGTGTGTGTGTTGCTTCTGCCCTTCCTTCCTGTGCCGCTGCCCTCTCATCCAGTTTATCCTGCACCGCTGCCTTTCTATCCGGCCTGATAATGAACCAGTGTGTTTGCCTACTTTATCAGCCTCTAACAATGTCTCTCATTTGGCTCCTCAAACAGAATCATGCCACCACTGCCATAAATGCCGCCCTGGCAACCAATGCAAAACGTTCATTTCCATACAGCGCTAATGACCGGGAGAGCTTATAGGTCAATGACATGTCAGAGTGTCCAAGATAATGAAAAGAAAATTAAGTTATAAGCTGGCTTTGGAAAAGTTTATGCCAGTTTTCATTTGGAGTCACTGAAATATCATGTGCTGCAACCGTTAGGAAAAAAACAATAGTAACTTAATATATGAGAGTGTGTTACTTAACAATTTGTAATTATGATTGAATATACAATTTTTATTTGCATTTTGATATTTTTATTATACAAATAACAACAACACTTCTTAAAACGATCACCATTCACGTAGAAATAGGAAAGCTACTGCAAATGCTGTATTATTCATGCCAGGCCAGTAGGGGGCCATTAAAAAATACTACAGGCTCTAATTTAACAATTTAGGCGCAAAGTCTAAAGCGCATGGAGCAAAAGCATTAAGGGCATATCCGAATCCACTTTTGCTATTTCAAAGACGGAAAAATACAGTTCTAAGGTCTAACAGGGTTGTACTTATTCTCTTAAGAAGTTATGGGTGTGTTTTAAGCATAACATGCATTAAACCAATTAGAGTCTCATCTCCCGTTCCCTTTAAGAGTCAGTTGCATGGCAGACTTTGTAAGTGGGAAAACTGAACGCTTCACTAGAGAGAAAACAGTTAAACAAAAATAAGTCTCCTCCATTCAGCCTCTTTACTTTCTCTTTCTCTTTACTTTTACTCTTTACATTACTCCTTTTAGCTTTTAGATGGTCAATGGCGCAGCCTATTTTAGTTCTTCAAAATAGCAAACCGACAACAATGCGCCTTAACACACCTCCTACCTCTAAGACACCTCTAACCTGGCACCCCCTTAAGTCCACAAAGTGGTGCAAATGGATTTACTATTTAAACAATTTGCAGCAAAAGTGAAAATTAGGGTTGCGCTGGTCCACACTTGTGGCCACCAAATTCGCGTTACTATTATGTATGTGAAAACTATTAGCTATATCAAAAACAATTTCAAACATTTAAATTTTTATAAACTACAATAGTACAACACTTCTAGCATAACATCAGTGTCGTGCAAGTTACTTCCAAACTGTAATACATTACAGATTACTTGTTACTGTTATTTCAAAGTAAACCCTTACCTTACAATATTATATTGTATTGTATTAATAGTCTCGAAATTGTAAACTACACTTTGTATTTCATTTTATCAGTTCACTATTCTTAATACGACAGTATGCTGAAGCATTTATTTACAAGTTGTAAAAAATACTAGCCTAAAACATAGGCAGTATACCTAACACTCAAAAACACTACTATTTATTATAGAATTTAGCTTAACCCTTAGGTAAATAGTGCAGCAATATATAAACATTATCAACATTCTTGGGATAACAATTTAACAGGAGGATCTCTGGAGAGTAAAAGCGCGGAAAGAGGAGGAAACAAGGCGCAAATTGTGAGTCTGCATCATCTGACGTAGCGAGAGCAGATAATTCGCATGTTAGCAGTCAGTGTTTTAAGTGAACGCGAGGAGTTTTGTCCATGAACAAAGGAAACTGGTGCGTTCGCTCGCTCGTATTACATGAATGCGCTTTCGACTTGTAATACTGTGCTTACGACATTTGTCAGTGAAATAACACGTAACGCGTACGTCCATCTTGCGAATGTACTGTCTCCTGCCATTTTCATCTATTTGCCACTTTTCCGCTGCAGCTGCACGTTAAAGGGCTTAACGATACTGCGAACTGCGCTGAGCCAAATCATTCCACGATGAAAGTAAAAAGTTCCAATAGCCAGAGGGAGATTAATGACAACACATGCGTATAGTCACTAACCACATAAAGGAAATAAAACTGCGGTATTTTCTATCTGTTAATGTCTTGTGGGCAAAAAGTTTGTTGTGACCCAAGCATTACTGAACATATACCGAGTAAACTATTACTGAAAATGTATTAGTAATGCCTTACACGACTGCCTTTCAGGAAAATGTAATACGTTACTGTGATACATTACTCTCAACCCTGCATAACAATGTTAACATAACACTAACACACACACACACACACACACACACACACACACACACACACACACACACACACACACACACACACATATATATATATATATATATATATATATATATATATATATATATATATATATATGTGTGTGTGTGTGTGTAAATGTATTTTCCAATGTCATTAAGTATTAAGTAATTAAGTATTATTATTGTTATTATTATTATCATAATTATCATCACCAAAACCACCACCATCATCATTCATTCATTTTCTTTTCAGCTTAGTCCATTTATTAATCTGGGGTCGCCACAGCGAAAAGAACCGCCGACTTATCCAACACATGGATGCTCTTTCAGCCCCAACCCATCTCTGGGAAACATCCACACACACTCATTCACACTCATACACTACGGACAATTTACCCTACCCAATTCACCTGTACCGGATGTCTTTGGACTGTGGGGGAAAGCAGAGCACCCAGTTGAAACCCACACGAACACAGGGAGAACATGCAAACTCCACACAGAAACGACAACTGACCCAGCCGAGGCTCAAACTAGCAACCTTTTTGCTGTGAGGCGACAGCACTACCTACTGCGCCACTGCGTCACCCCACCACCATCATCATTTTTATTATTTTAATTTACTTTATAATAGTTTTCTACTTAATAGTTTTCTTGTCACATTGTAAACAATGTTAGGTTCCACACAATTCTTTTGTGTTGCTCCAACACAAATTGATTAAGTTAACTTAATCTTTAAACCAATTTAAGTGGATTGAACAAAAAATAAATAAGTCGTCCCCAAAAACCTTAAGAATTGTGTTATCATAACACTAATTTTGAATAAGTATTTTGAACAAGCAACAAGAATCATTTTTAGTGCATAAAACAACTAGTATTAACAATATTTGATGAATTCATCACCTTTGAATTATAAGGTTTTATCTGCATTCTGAATGATTTTGAGATATTGAGCTTCAAAGTTTTTGCATTTCATAGCAAACAGTATGTGTTATTTAAAATAAACTTCACATAAAAAAACAACAACAAATTTTCCAGCTAACTGAAATAAAATAAGCTGAATGTATTAACATGAAATATAAAACAAATAAAGACAATAAAAAACTATTAATATAAAATGACAAAATGACATAAAAACACACAAAAAACACAAAATTACAAAAAATCCCACACCAATACCAAAGTGACACTGGGATAGATGATTGTAAATACTTTGTATTGCATTTCAAAATATATTTCCAATGAACTACTATTAATATTAAATTCTTAATAGACAATTTTAATGCCATCTTATTGACTCCAAGAAATATGAAGAATAAACATTCATTCATTCAGTCATTCATTCTCCTTCGTTCCCTTTATTTATCAGAGGTCACCAAAGTGGAATGAACGGCCATATACAGCATATTTTTTACATAGCAGATTCCCTTCCAGCTGCAACCCAGTACAGGGAAACTCCTATACACTCTTGCATTCACACACATACACTATAGGCAATTTAGCCTACCCAATTCACCTAAGCCAACATGTCTTTGGACTGTAGGGGAATGCGGAGCACCCGGACAAAACCCACACCAACACAGGGAGAACATGCAAACTCCACACAGAAATGCTAAGTGGCCCAGACCGGGCTCGAACCTGTGACCTTCTTTCTGTGAGGCGACCGTGCTATCTATTGAGCCACCATGCTGCCCCAAGAATAAACAAATGTAGATAAAAAAATAAATAAAAAAATCTACAGCATTTCAATGCATGTGTAAACATTTCCATATTTTCAGGGTGGATCTGCAATGAGCGGAAAGCAACTGAAGTCCTCGTCCACCCTTTAAATAAACACACTGTCATGCGAAGCATATCACCATGTCCAATAAACCACAAGAACACCATGAACATCTCATATGTCTTTAGGCTTAAACAAATGACAAACAAACATAAAAAAAAAAAAAAACATGTCGGAGCCCAGCATACTGACAGCAGAAATAACAATGCACATTAGTTTAAGCTGCTCTCCTCTGTAATACCGGCAGATGTACCAAACGTACACATGACGCTTTGGGTAAAATAGGATGAGTGCATTTTTACTAGAGTATATGACGCATGGAAGCGAAGCAAAAGACAGGCAGTTTAAGTCCTCAGACGTGCATTATCTGGGATTTAATTCCATTCCACCAGCCTTAATGGCACAACAGAGGGTTTCCTAATAAGTGACATGGTAACCTATCCATTAAGATGAGATGAAAATGACCTCCTTTCCCAAGAAATGCTATAGTAGTAATGACAGTACAGAATGTAACAGTAAATGGATGCATTATGACAGAACGCTGTACAGATACGGCTGCCTAACAGTGATCGCTCAATAAATGTGGGAATTAGTTCAATTATATGAAATACGCGACTAATGAATGGAGTTCAAGGGGTGTAAAATGAACTAGACTGCAAATAAAATCTACAAAATAAGTTGGGGCTAAAAATATCTGATATGGAAATATGACTGTTTTATGTGTACTTTAAATGATGTCAAATACATTCAGTAAAATGGAGACACGGTTATGTACGATAATAATGCAGCTAAATATAACTATGACTTTAATGTATGAATGCAAATATAACGGTAATTTGCATACTGTATATTTCAATGTAAAAAACACTACCTGACAAAAGTCTTGTCGCCTATCTGCGTTTTAGGAACAACAAATAATAATTGACTTCTAGTTGATCAATTGGTATCAGAAGTGGCTGATATGAAAGACAAAGGTCACTAGATTACGTTGATTTTACCTAAATAAAAAATGACCAAGCCTTGATTTTTATTTATTCAATTCAGACAGTTAGGTCTGACTTTGCTTAGACAAAAGTCTTGCCACTTAACAGAAATAATGTACAGAATATAAAGTCGTGGTGCAGTGGAAAACGACCTAATATTGTTTATGACTCACAAAAGCTTGGAGGACTGCATCCCTCTCTGCAATTACTTAAATAACTTATTAATAAAGTCATCTGGAATGGCAAAGAAAGCGTTCTTGCAGGACTCCCAGAGTTCATCAAGAATCTTTGGATTCATTTTCAATGCCTCCTTCTTCATCTAACCCCAGACATGCTCAACAATGTTCATATCTGGTGACTGGGCTGGCCAATCCGGGAGCACCTTAACCTTCTTTGCTTTCAGGAAGTTTGATGTGAAGGCTGAAGTATGAGAAGGAGCACTATGAATTTGCCTTCTTCTGTGGTTTGTAATATAATGGGCAGCACAAATGTCTTGATACCTCATACTGTTGATGTTGCAATCCAATGTGCAGATCTCTTGCACACCTCCATACTGAATGTAACCCCAAACCATGATTTTTCCTTCACCAAACTTGACTGATTTCTGTGAGAATCTTGAGTCCATGCGGGTTCCATTAGGTCTTCTGCGATATATTTGTGATGAGTGGGATGCAGTTCAACATTTTTCCAATTCAACAAATAAAAGTTGTTTTAATGAGTCTTAAAGAAAAGAAACCCTCTAGTGCCACCAACAGCTCAAATGTAATCTACACTTTTAATGTTTATTATTCTTTAAAATGTGGTCATTTATTGATCCATACCATTAATTTCATCAAATGGCACACTTCTTTAGCTAAACTAACCATGTATTGTCTTAAAACATCAAATTATTAAAAAATATTGAATCAATTATTTTGTTTAAATAATTAATTAAATTGTTTTGTTTCATTAATAATAATAAAAAAATACTGCTTTAAAAAATGTCAAAGGAACCCAACTAAAACTAAAACATGAAATTCTTAAATAATCCTATACTAGTACATAAATGAAACTACTGCCTCAATATTTTTCTTATATTATTGTAAATACATTGTATTGTATTTTTTAAAATAATTATGAATAAACTAGGTAACACTTTACAATAAGGGTACATTAGTTAACGTTAGTTAATGCATTAGTTAACATGAACTAACAATGAATAACGCATCTATTATTAAATTATTCATAAACATTTAAGGTTTTATGGAGTCACACCATATGGCCTTTTACTTGAACTCACATTGGATTGTCATAAAACCTAAAGATTTCAGATAAATTATCAAGTTTTAAAAAGACAAATAAGGATGAAAACATAAATATTACATTAGAAATACATAAAAATAACAACTAACTAAGATCAAATAATTTGGAAGTATTAAAATTACACAAAAGCTTTAAAGATTGATTAATTAAAACTTATTGCAGACTTATAAAACTACTGAAACAAGAGCTAAAATTAAAGGGATCGTTCATAGTCAAAGTTCATTTACATTTAAATAAAAACTGGAAACCTATTCATTAAGATGAAACTGTATCTGTTAATGAATACATTATGACAGAACAGTGTTTGCTCAAGGAATCCTGTGAATTAGTGGAATCATATTAAATAATAAGCAACTAATGAAGGGAGTTCAAAGATAAGCACAGCGGTTTTAGATGCAAGATTAATTAGACCACAAATAAAATGTTGAAAAATGTGGCACAATTTACTGTGGCTTTGCTAAAAATATCCTACTGATATGCAAATATGACTATCCCTGCAGGCTTTATACAGTGTGCATATTGAACATAATATGAAAATACTCTTTGGAGTAGCTTACAGAGATGAACAACAATTAGTTTTATTTTATGATCATATTTTATGATAATATATGATATCTGCAATTTATAACTTTTGATTGAGTGGCTTATTGATATGTATTTGTGTGATTTCATTTGTATAGTTGAATATAACTTGCTCATCTCCCAATGACTACTGGGTTTAGAGGTGGAGTTTGGTGCCGCACCTACTTTTATAGTATGAATTAATTAAAAACTATACTGATAAAATGTAAAATAATTCCGTTTCCTCATGGGATCAGGTTAGTTTTACTATACCTAATCATTTAATTATCCAACAACATCACTCTTGTCACGATCACCAGTGATCTAGCCCTTACAGATCGCTGAAGAACCACATTCATTATAACCAGAGCTACAAGTCTGCCAATGATATGAACTACATATCCCGTCTTGCACCTCACACACACACGCCAGTTCCAGTTCTCTCTCTGTTTAAACACAGAGCTGACGCTCGTAAAGGCTAATACCCAGGACTATTTATACACCTCACTTAAACTCACACATTGCTGAGTGTTGTGTGCTGAAACACTATGAAGCGTTCCCCTAGTCTAGTCTTTTTGTCTTTGATCCTTGCTTTGTTTTCTCGTTTATGTTGTTTTGCCGCCTATATCAACCTCTTTGCCTGTGATCTCGACTACACTTCTGGATTTAGCGGTGGGCAAAGCGAAGCTTCATGAAACACTGAAACAGTCGAAGCAAGAGTGTTGAAGCTTTGAAACGTTTCGAAATTCGTCTCTACGGTGACACCTGGAGGTCATTGTTTTATGTATTGCTCTGGAACTTGAGCAAAGAAACATTTACGCAAATTGAAGTATTAAACACCACATTGTAGTGTTGAGGTTTCAAGTAATTTAGTGGAGCAGTGAGAGTTTCTGACATACAGAGATAATGGATTTTGAATCCAAGGTGATGCAGCAGTAGATGTTAATTTTTAAATGATTTGTTCTTGTTTTGTTTTAACATTGGTTTGACATCCGAATGAAAACTTTGTTAATAAATATGTCTTGTTTGATCATAAAAATTCATCAAGTCATAATTTCTGAGTATTTGTACAAAATCGGCATATGAACTTGGGCCATTTGCAGCAGTTACTCTGTGCACACGCACAGTTCACTAGGCTACGTGAGATATACGTTTTTTCCTACCCTGTCAGTCAAACACAGAGTTGCCAGGACTCAAAACGCTTCTGAAATGACCAATGCTTTGAATTGCTTTAGTCACGTGACCTGGTGTTTCTAAACACTTTGGTCACATGAACAGAGTGTTTCGAATCACCTGAGTCATGTGACCTGGGTGTTTCAGATCATACTTCGGTAGTTTTTCGAAACACTTGCGCTTTGGGATTTTGACACTGTGTTGACACATCAATTTCACGTCATCCATCCCTATCTGAATTACCCTCATTATACCGTTAAGTTTGATCATTGCCTGTCAGACATTTCTTAATAAAACTGCACGTGGGATTCTCAAGTTCACAGTCCCCTGACTCCCATTGGTTGTGCAATTCTTAGTGTAATTCACACAGAGAACGCTTGACAAACTACCTGACAAATATACACGTTTTCTTTATGTATGCACCAGAAATTTTCTTATAAACACTCCATATCCAATATCCTTATTTGTAAGTCACTTTGGATAAAAGCGTCTGCTATAAGGGTAAATGTAGAATGTATAATTTGCAGTAACATGTTTATGAAGCTCCACGCCCAGAAAGTAATCAGAATCTTTCGGGAAAGAGCCAGTTTGGAGTGAAAAAGTATTGCGTCCAAAAAAAAAAAAAAAAGTTTGCTTTTCAACATGACATTACATCTTGTAAAAACACAATGTTTACACACAACCATGCATAAGATGTTTGTCTTATGTTCTGCCTATCCCTATGCAAATACATAAGAAGAAACAGAGAATACAGTGAAACTTTCTTTACATGAAACAACTGTTTGAAACAGGATGTTGTGTCTGCCATTGAACCTTACCTATGTACAGACACTGAGCAAATACATCTGTATGTCCTCCTAATACTGGAACTTCCAGAGTTCTAGAACAACTTGAATGGACATAGTATAAGGTTGCACCGAATTTGATTTGTTACAACATATTTATATCAAAATGTTCTGCTGACATTTTAAAATTACTGTTGGCTTTTCATGTCTGCTGTCAAATTTAAGGAAATTGTTACCCTAAAAATATATATATTTTTTGTAATCTAGCCTATATTTTTCTACGATTTACTAGACTGCCCACCAAAAATAGATTTACAGCAAAGTTTTTACACTGTAGTGAAAATGTTGCTTTTGAAAGACACGTCTGAAGTAATGTTATGGTTTTGATATCATTTATTTGATGTTTTTTGTTAGTAGAAAGTTGCTTTTCAAGAACTCTCAGAACTCTTTTGTGTTTTTAATTTTAATAAAATGACAATATAAGAATGAAATATACACACATTTAGGAACAGTCAGGTTACTGTGGGTTTTATTTTAACAAAACAATTAAACTACAATATTCGAAAACAGCCACAGTGACAGCCTCTGTTCTAGTGTTAAAAATGAAGGTTCTTTATTGACATTTATTTTAACATGACAAACTTTTATTATCCATGCAACCTTTCAATACCTGATATTATTCTTTAAAGTGGAAATTATTTTCTATTGAAAAAATGTTTCATTAAAAGGTTCTTTGAGGACCCAGAAACTGAACATCAGAATCAGAATCAATTTTATTGCCAAGTGTGCTTCACACACACACAAGGAATTTGTTTTGGCTACAGAATCTTCCAGTGTACATAAAGTGACAAGTGACAAATCAAAATAAATATGTAAAAAAAGATGCTAAACATTAAACAGAAATGCAGTTAGTCAAGAAATCTGGATGTTGAATTGTACAGATTTGCTATAAATATACAGGTTATACGGTGCTGTGTACAAATGCGAATGGAGAAAGTATTGCGTTGAATATTGATTATTGATATAAGGTGCTATGTACAAGTGCGTATGAGAAAGTATTACACATTTATTGCACAGTTGGGGGATATTTAACTGTCCATAAGGTGGCTTGAGGAAAGAAACTTTTCCTGTGTCTGGCTGTTTTTGAGCTTGGTGCTCTGAATCGCCGACCAGACGGTAACAGTTTGAACAGGTAGTGTGCTGGTTGCGAGGTGTCTAGAGTGATTTTGCGAGCCCTTTTACTCACTCTGGAAGAGAACAGTATTATTTGAAGTGTAGGAAGGGTAGTGCCAGTGATACGTTCAGCAGTCCAGACTATTCGCTGTAGTCTATGGAGGCTATAGTCAACGGTTGTTGAAGTGCAGAGGATGAACAGGATGACAGCTGAGTAGAACTGTACGAGCATTCCTCAGCTGACGAATGAAGTACAGTCTCTGCTGGGCTTTCTTCACAATAGAGTCTATGTGAAAGTCCCACTTCAGATCCCGAGAGATGGTGGTGCAGGAACCTGAATGACTCTACTGCAGCCACAGTGCTGTTCTTGATGGTGAGTGGGGGGAGTGCAGGGGGGTTTCTCCTGAAGTCCACTATAATATTTACTGTTTTAAGCGTGTTCAGCTCTAGGTTGTTTAATCTGCACCATAAGGCCGGCCGCTCCACCTCCTGTCTGTATGCAGACTCATCACCGTTCTGGATTAGGCCGATAACAGTAGTGTCGTCTGCAACCTTAATGAGTTTTATGGAGAGCTCTTTTGTGGTGCAGTCATTGGTGTACAGGGAGAAGAGCAGTGGGGAGAGAACACATCCCTGGGGGGCACCAGTGCTGATGGTGCGGCTGTTGAATTTGATTTTGCCCATTCTGACTATCTGTTGTCTATCTGTCAGAAAGTGCTGGGTCAGTTTGTATTCGAGCAGTGATGGGACAATGGTGTTAAAGGTAGAACTGAAGTCCACAAACAGAATCCTTGGTTTGTCCACAGATGTTTTTGGGTATAAAGTTGACTGCATCATCCACAGACCGGTTTGCTCTATAGGCAAACTGTAGGGGGTCCAGCAAGGGTTCAAGGATGTCCTACAGATATGCTTGCACCATTCTTTCAAATGATTTCATGGCCACAGATGATAAGGCAACAGGTCTGTAGTCATTAAGTCCTGTGATCTTTGGCTTCTTCGGGATTGGGATGATATTACACTTGAAAGGTTTAAATTTCACAAAAACTTTTTCCACTCATGAATTTAAGTTTACTTTGCTCCGTTTGTGAGTTTAATTGTCTTAAACCTCATGTGTGAACCAGCCATGACTAGCACCACACTGTTAACCCTTACTGTAGATTATGCAGTAAATAACTGTAAAATAGCCAGTGTTTAGCTGTAATGAAAAGAAACAGTATTTTACTGTAAAAGGAGCAGGATTCGTATGAAATTCTGTAGTGCAAAGAATAAATTACAGTAATTTACTCTATGTACCATTACAGATATTTACTGTGATAATAAATGGTAAATTACTGATCAACCATTATTGCCCCATCTACTCTAATGCTTTATGTTCCTATTTTATATTTATTTTATCTCTGTGTTTTCTTTGGTTCCTTTTATGTTTTTAACATTGAGTATCAGGAGTCAACCAATGCCACAGAGCTTATTAAAAGGTAATTGTAAGATATGGACGAAATGCATTTAAAGGCAAAAATATTCACACAGAGCAAAGAAATTGTCACAATAATTTTTATAACTTTGTTTACTTTTTCTATAATTAATCTAATTTAATTGCCTAGTTTGACCTATAGCTAAGATTTTAAATTGCACTTTCAACTGAATATTAGTATTTTGCTAAATAACTAGTAAAAATGTGTTATTTTAAAAAAAAAAAAAAAAAAAAAAAATATATATATATATATATATATATATATATATATATATATATATATATATATATATATATATCTTAAACAACACGCACATACATTTTTGCAGAGACTCAATGAATTTGTCTGGAAAACTGGCAAGTAAAAGTGCCATTAACAGTATAAAGGCTTTCCTAAATAAATGTATAAATCATGATATTTGTTGTGTTTTTTATTATTACTACAGATTTGGAACGACATGAGAATCAGATTATTTATTTATTTATTTTTTTCTATGGATGAAGTTTATATTATAGTATATTTTTATTGTTTTTATTAAACGATATGTGCATAACTGTGATAAATGTAGGCAGTTGCTTTGAAAATATGTTATGTACCAGGGGTGTCAAACTCCTGGAAGGCCACAGCCTAGTAGAATTTAGTTCCAGCCCTGCTTCAACACACTACCTTTAGATTTAGTTTGATCAGGTGTGTTTAATTAGTATATCTGCACTGTTACTCTGTAGATTGTGCAGTAAATAACTGTAAAAAACAATAATTTAGGCATCACCACACACTCCCACAGGCTGTCTGTCTTATTCTAAACACAAAGGTGTTAGAAAGAGTTTTCAGAAAATGCTGGCCCTTTAAGAGAGCCAGGTGTTTGATTTGTTTACTGCTGAGTGTGCTCTATTCTCTGTCTATCAATTCAGATGTTGAGTCTGATATGTTTTAGGCTTTAAATAAGAATCTAAAATGAGTAAGTAAAATGTGTTCACATGTTTTTGTGGGTTTCTAAAATAAGGCTGTGTTTTAAGTTATATTGTTGTTATCTTGAACTGTGTACTTAAAAGCTACATTGTTAGCTAGTTAGCCTCTCCTCATATAACTTCTTACATTACTTTTGTTTAAGTACAGTATATGTATTTATTGGATATTGCATACTGCCATAATGTACAGATACTAACAGTTGTATGTATCTTTCTGGCAACTAAGCCAAAATTAAATTCCATCATCTCAGTAAGGTAACATGTGCACATCATCACAGGGAATTACAAAAACATGATACACATAGCCATCCACACACAAAAGCTCCACTGTCCGGTCCCAGGTTGTGACTTTGTTGCCAAGTATTTTTCAGAGCTGTGTTTCCACCTTTGAATTTATATTTGAAACAATAAAAAAGTTTGTTGTCATGAGATAATTATAACAATAAAAGATTGGATCCTTTGGTTTTTCGGTGTTGCCAACTTTATTTTTGTTTTCTATAATTATTTTAAACTTTTTGAGATTTGACAGAGCTGTTAATTATTTAAAACTTTAAAATTTAAAATAATTATTTTGTGTTTTTTGCTGTTCAGTTTTTTTTTTTTTTTTTGCATGGTCAGCATTGAGGAGAGAGTAACACATTTCACTGCAGCACTTTGTGTGTGTGTGTGTGTGTGTGTGTGTGTGTGTGTGTGTGTGTGTGTGTGTGTGTGTGTGTGTGTGTGTGTGTGTGTGTGTGTGTGTGTGTGTGTTTATTGGATATGTGATTGTGATAAATGTTAGCAGGTGCTTTAAAAGTATGCTATATACCAGGCGTGCTTAATCTTGTTCCTGGAGATCTACGTTCCTGCAGATTTCAGTTGCTATCCATATCAAACACACCTAAACCAATTAATTAGGACCTGAACACCACCCTGCTTCAACATTACCTGTAGATTTCTAACGAGCCTTAATTAGTTTTATCAGGTGTGTTTAATTAGTTACAGCTTAAAGTCCCGGTCACACTGCACTTTTCTCCCTATAGACTTCCATTCATACGCATGTGAATGCTGCAGACCTGGAATGCATGCGACAAATTTTACAGTTTGCAGCATTGGAAAGTTCAAGCTTGAAGAACTCTGAACTGCAAAATCACATCATGCACTGTTAACCCTTACTGTAGATTATGCAGTAAATAACTGTAAAATAGCCAGTGTTTTGCTGTATTAAAAGGAAACAGTATTTTACTGTAAAAGGAGCAGGATTTGTATGAAATTTTGTAGTGCAAAGAATAAATTACAGTAATTTACTTTATGTACCCATTACAGATAGTTACTGTGATAATAAATGGTAAATTACTGCTCAACCATTATTACCCCATGTTCTCTGATGCTTTACGTTGCTATATATATATATATATATATATATATATATATATATATATATATATATATATATATATACTGCTCAGTTTTGGTATGTGTATGGTCAGTATTGAGGAGAAAGTGAGACAATGCATTGATGATAAGCTAAATTTCTCTGCAGCCATCTCTGTGTTTTCTTTGGTTCCTTTTATGTTTTTAACATTGAGTATCAGGAGTCAACCAATGTCAATGTCACAGAGCTAATTAAAAAGGTAAAGATATCGACGAGATGCATTTAAAGGCAAAAATATTCACACAGAGCAACGTTCGAGGTTACTAAAGTAACCCTTCGTTCCCCGAGGAGGGGAACGGAAGCACTATAAGTGGATTTGATTTGTAAAATCCACGCATTGGGAGGTTCGGTTCAGAAGCTACTCATCTGAAAGAGTATTGAACGGGCCAATTAAGAATGAATTGGCAGCGCAAGCCTGCGCAGGTGAGCGGCATAAGCAATCAACTGAGTATATAAGCTCACCTGGCGCCAGCAGACGCTATCCTTTTTAAGCTGAAGAGACTTTCAACAGCTAAGGGACAGTCATTATGGCGACGGAGTATAGTGCTTCCGTTCCCCTCCTCGGGGAACGAAGGGTTACTTTAGTAACCTCGAACGTTCCCCTTCGGGGGGAACTTCAGCACTATAAGTGGATTTGATTTGTAAAATCCACGCATTGGGAGCCCATTGAAAGCGCCATAATGACTGCACCTTACCAACACCCCCGATGAGGAGATAGTCAAGCAAGCGTGACGCACCCGCATCATGGGGGGCGCGGTCCTCCAACGTGTCCCTGGCCCTAATTTATCCTACTTCAACAGAAGTTTTACGGATTTATATATATTTTTGGGAAGTCGTGAGCATCTAGATAATTCTAGGAAAATACGACAGTACGTTGGGAAGCGTGCAATCCCGATAGGGAGGACGCTGCGGAGGCCATCCGTTACCCAAGGGGGGATAGATGGCAGAATTTACATATGGACTAGCCCTAAAAAGGGGGAGTACGCATAGCAAAAGAGTGGTTAGCGGGGAGGGAAGACACGGGTCCGCCCAGGGGGGGGGACTTAACCGTGGCTGAATAAGCATATGGGATCGCCTAGTGGGGACCACGCATAGCAGGCACCTTTACCCAAAACGCGGGCTGACCAGCGGGCAGACCTACAACGTAGTGGGCCAGCAAGTGACTCCTCCGCTGAGTCAGTGCTGGGGGCCACGGAGGAATCTGCAGGGCTCACCTGACGGGGAACTTTACTGACAGATAAAAAGGCGCACGTATCTCCATGTTAGGGAAAATGGCGCAGCAAGCGTGTTTCAACACCCTACCGAATTGTTTCCTCAATCACCAAGGGTTACCTAATACCCTTGAGGAAACCGGCTCCACTCGCAGATTGTAAAACCTTGCAAATGTGTTGGGTGTCACCCAGCCCGCAGCTCTACAGAAGTCTGTTAGAGGGGCGCCGCGTGCGCGCGCTCGAGAGGATGCGAAACTCCGAGTGGAGTGCGCACGCGCTCTCGGGGGACGCGGCTTATCTCGGCTCTGATAGTGAAAGAAAGGCATCCACAATCTAGTGGGAACTTATTTCGGTACGGCACTTCCCTGCTGCCGACCGTTATAACAGACGAAGAGCTGCTCAGATGATCTAAACTCTGAGTGCGGTCCGGATAATACGCAAAACGCGAACTGGACAATAAAGAAGGGCTGGGTCTGCCTCCTCCGAGGGCAGCGCTTGCAGGCTCACTACCTCGTATTAAAACGGAGTGGTAGGAACCTTGGGCACATATCGCGGGCGGGGTCTCAGGACGTGAGAGAAGCCAGCCCAATTACAGGCACGAGTCACTGACCGAAAAATGCCTCCGGGTCCCCGACCCTCTAATCGATATCAACGCGACCAGCAGAGCTGTCTTCAGGGACAGAAAGATACTGAGTCGAGGATCGAAGGGATCTGACGCGGCTTGTGTAGCGAGGGCGAGATCCTAAGAGGGCATGAGAGGGGGCGGGATGGATTAATTCGCTTAACGCCCCTGAGGAACCGGATGATGAGGTTATGCGTTCCCACGGTGCTGCCAGCCACCGCGTTATGAGAGCGGAGATGGCAGCCACGTAACCTTGAGTGTGGAGGGCGACAGCCTGCTCTCCAGCTTCTCTCGGCGTAAAGAAAGCACAACGCTGATCTGGCAAATTACGGGGGTCTTCTCAGCGAGAGACACACCATTCAGTGAATAGACTCCACGTCAGGGCATAGGCGCGCTCGGGGAGGGGGCTCTAGCCCGAGTGACGGTATTAGCCACCGCAATCGGAGGTTACCTAAGTCTTCCTCGCGTCTAAAATCTCTTCAAAGATCGGCGAGGGTGCCAGGTGGTGCCCTGTCCCTGAGAGAGTAGGTGCTCTCTCGAAGGGACTGCCAGGGGAGGGCTATCGCGAGGGAGAGCTCTGACATCCAGGTCCGGTTGAGCCAGAGGGGCGTAACCAGCAACCTGTTCCTCGTCCTCTTCCTGACCTTGCACAGTAACTGCGCGAGCAGGCTCACTGGGGGAAACGCGTATTTGCGCGTGCCCCGAGGCCAGCTGTAAGCCAGTGCATCCGTGCCGAGAGCACTCGGTCAGGGAAAGAACAACTAGCAATGAGCGATCTCGGGGGAAGCAACAGATCGATCTGGGCTTCCCCGAATCGCGCCCATATCAGCTGAACAGACTCGGGGTGGAGTCTCCATTCTCCAGGACGCAAGGCTGCCGTGAGAGCGCATCGGCTGCACGGTTGAGCTTGCCTTAATATGAATGGTGTGCAGCGATTTCAGCCGCGGATGACTCCAGAGGAGCAGACGGCGGGCGAGCTGAGACATGCGGCGAGAGCGCATACCCCCTATACGGCTGATATACGCCACCGCCGCCGTACTGTCCGTCCTGACCAGCACGTGTTGCCGCTCCAGCACCGGAAAAAAACGGTGGAGAGCGAGGAACACTGCCAACAGCTCCAGGCGATATGCCAATGCAACTGGGTACCTTTCCACAGGTCCGCAGCCGCATGCCCGCAACGCACAGCCCCCCAGCCCGTGTTGGAAGTGTCTGCTGAAACGACAACAAGACTGGACGCCTGTTCTAGAGACACCCAGGCCTGTAGGAACGAGGGGTCGCTCCAAGGGCTGAGGGCGCGGCGACACAGCGCAGTAACAGAGACTCGGTGTGCGCGCGCGTGCCATGCGCGTCTGGGGACTCGATCGTGAAGCCAGTGCTGAAGTGGTCTCATATAGAATAATCCGAGCGGCATGAAGCGGCTGCGGATGCCATATGCCCCAGGAGCCTCTGAAATAGTTTCAGTGGGACCACTATTTTACTGTCGAGCTCTCTCAGACAGTACAGCATCAGCTGAGCGCGCTCTCCGGAGAGGCGCGCTGCCATGGTGACCGAGTCCAGCTCCAGCCCGAGAGAAGAGATCCTCAGCACGGGGGCGAGTTTGCTCTTTTCTCGGTTGACCTGAAACCCCCACAGGTGGAAGTGCCAGAGCACTTTGTCTCTGTGCATAATCAACTGCTCCGAGAGGGCAAAAATCAGCCAGTCGTAAAGAAATTGAGTATGCAGATGCCCGCGAGCCGAAGGGGCGCTGAGGCACCCTCCGCGGGCTTGGTGAGGACCCGCGGAGACAGAGAGAGCCCGAAGGGGAGGGCTTTGTATTGCCCAGCTCGACCTTCAAACGCAAACCGCAGAAACTGTCGGTGGCGAGGAAGAGTGGAGACATGGAAATACGCGTCCATCAGGTCTAATGCTGCAGACCAACCCAGAGGACGAACGCACCGGAGGATGCGCTTCTGCGTGAGCATTCTGAACGGCAGCTTGTGCAGGCAGCGGTTCAAAACGCGCAGATCTAGGATTGGCCGTGACCCACCGCTCTTTTTGGGCACGATGAAGCGTGGGCTGTAAAACCCACCCTCCATCTCGGCTGGAGGGAGCGGCTCGATTGCATCCTTCGCCAGGAGGACAGCAATCTCCTCTCGCAAGACAGGGGCGGACAGGGGGCTGACCCTGGTGAATACACACCCGCGACTTGGGGGGCCGTTTCGCGAACTGAATCGCATAGCCGAGTCTGATTGTGCGTATGAGCCACCGCGAAGAGCTGGCCCGCGCTAACCAGGCAGGCAGAGCTCTCGCTAATGGACTCATCGCTACAATCGCTGACGTACCAGCAGTGGGGCAGCGCGGAGTGGGTGTGCTGATCCGGGAAGCTCGCGGGTCCCACGGAAAAGCTGGAGGTGAGATATTTGCTCTCACTCCAAACCCGAGCTCCGGAGGGGAGGCTCGAGGGGTGGGAGAAAGGAGACCGTCCTCCCAGCGCTCGTGAGCCACTGGCGAAACGCACCGAATCTGCAAGCTAGAAAGCATAGCGTCCCAGACTGGCAGATTTCGGGCTGTCACATCTGGGGAAGTGAAAAGTGCCCTTTCATAATGTTTTCATGGCAGTAAAAAGTGCCGTTGGAAATGGGGCCCCGCCCTCCAGCGGGGAAAGAGCAAGTTCCCTCTTCTCCAGATGGCCTGTCCCAGGGGCGCTTCGCGGTCCGTTGCCGGACTTAGCGGCGTTCTGGGCAGGGGGGCTGCCTGCTTCCGAGGTGCCCGACGCGCTCGCTTCGCCTGAGGCGTGTGCGGGGGCGGAGCAGATCTCGTAGGCGGGCGCCTTCGGCGAGGAGCAGGTATGAATGGCACGGCGGGCGGAGCGGGCTACGGACCGCCGATAAGACATCACCCACCAACTGCTCTCTCACCGCCTTGAATTCCTGGGTGAATTCACAGACAGTGTCGCCGAACCTGGCTGGGGATATGGGGAAGTCAAGAAAGCGGACTTTGTCGACTTTGCGCATATCAGCCAGGGGTGGCGCTCCTGGACCACTAATGTGGACATCGTCCTCCCCAACGCACACGCAGCGGACTCAGTAGTCCGAAGAGCTAAGTCGGCGGCGGTGCGAAGATCGTAAGCCTGGGTTGGACCCACCCTCGTGCAGCTCGGCCAGCGCCTGCGCTTGGTAGCGCTGGTAGGTGGCTATCGCATGCAAGGCGGAAGCAGCCTGGCCCGCAGCTATGTAAGCTCTAGCTCCGAGGGAGGTAGATAACTTACAGGCTTTGGATGGGAGACGAGGCGGACCCCGCCAAGAAGAGGCGCCGCGCGGATTTACCGCCATCGCGCACTCAACCTGAGGAATCGCCACATACCCCCTGGCTGTTTCACCGTCAAGAGTGGTTAGGGTGGAGGAACACGCAGCACGAGCAGAAAAAAGTGCTTTACAAGACCGCGTGAGCCTACTGTGCACCTCCGGGAAGAAGGGAACGCCCCTCTAGTCGGTCCGGCCGCGGAGCTGGGGGATAAACCATCTCCAACCCACGGCCGAAGCAGCCCGGGAAAGCACGGCTAACATGTCCGTTTCAGGATCCGTAGTGACAGCGCTCACCAGCCCGAAGGGGGCGAGCGGGTCTGGATCATCATCGGACAATGAAAGCCCACCCTCCGATGCCGCGGTGGACATCTGGTCTCCGGTGTCATCGGGCGTAAGGGCTACCATCTGTTAGACGGATCGCTTCCCCCGCCCGAAGCTTGGATGGAGCGCTTAGAGGAGCGGGAGGTCCGCGGGCCCGTGGGCGACGGATTATCTCTCGCTGAAACCCTCAGATCTGCCCGAGTGCCCGCTGCAGAGCAGGGGACAACTGGGGTGGTTCACCCTTTTGCAAAGGCTAACCGCGATCTTGCGCAACAGTCATGGCATCGCAATGACGACATGAACTGCCCGCGAGCAGCGCATTAACATGCTGGACCCCCAGACATGTAACGCAATGCCCGCGCCCATCATCCGAGGACAGGAAACCACCGCATCCAGAAACGCACAGTCGGAGCGCCGTCCTGATAAGGACGTGCTGCACGACTGTGTTGCTCTTTCTGTGAAGTTTGCAACTTTATACGCACCGCTCTGGAGGACCGGACCCAAAGAACGCCAGGCAAGGGAGAAACCCAGCTCGACCGTCTGCCACTGCGTGTACACACTCTGGACCGGGAGAATGCACTCGTTCGCTCAGAATCGCTGGTCACAGCAGGAGGAACCCTCATCGACTCGATCAGAAAGTCTCTGAAGCGAAAAGGATAGCGTCTGCTGGCGCCAGGTGAGCTTATATACTCAGTTGATTGCTTATGCCGCTCACCTGCGCAGGCTTGCGCTGCCAATTCATTCTTAATTGGCCCGTTCAATACTCTTTCAGATGAGTAGCTTCTGAACCGAACCTCCCAATGCGTGGATTTTACAAATCAAATCCACTTATAGTGCTGAAGTTCCCCCCGAAGGGGAACCAAATTATCACAATCATTTCTATAACTTTGTTTACTTTTCTATAATTAATCTATTTTGCCTAGTTAAGCCAATAGTTAAGCTTTTAAATTGCACTTTAAGCTGAATCTTAGTATTTTGCTAATTAACTAGTAAAAATGTGTTATTTAAAAAATATGTTAAACAGCACGTACATACATTTTCGCAGAGACTCAATGAATTTGTTTGGAAAACTTCAAATGAAGTTGGTAAAAATGGCATTAACAGTATAGTATAAAGACTTTCCTAAATAAATGTATTAATCAGGTTATTTGTTTTTTATTATTATTATTACTACAGGTTTGGAACAACATGAGGATCAGATTATTTATTTATTTTTTATTTTTTTGCTTTGGATGACTTTTGTATATTGTTTGTATATTATTTTTTTTATTCAATGATATGTGCATGATTGTGATAAATGTAGGCAATTCCTTTGAAAATATGCTATTTACCAAGGATGTCAAACTCCTGGAGGGCCGCAGCCCAGCAGAATTTAGTTCCAGCCCTGCTTCAGCACACTACCTTTAGATTTAGTTTGATCAGGTGTGTTTAATTAGTATAACTGCACTGTTACTCTGTAGATTGTGCAGTAAATAACTGCAAAATAGCCAGTGTTTTGCTGTAATAAAAGAAAACATTTATTATTTATTAACACATTATTTTACTGTGAAATGAGTAGACTTTGTATGAAATTGTGTAGTGCAAAGAATAAATTCCAATAAATTCTCTGATGGTTTATGTTGCTATTTATAGAGACGGGCAAAATAATGATTTAGGCATCACCATACACTCCCACAGGCTGTCTGTCTTATTCTAAACACAAAGATGTTAGAAATAGTTTTCAGAAAATGCTGGCCCTTTAAGGGAGCCAGGTGTTTGATTTGTTTACTGCTGAGTGCGCTCTATTCTCTGTCCATCAATTCAGATGTAGAGTCTGATATGTTTTAGGCTTTAAATAAGAATCTATAATGAGTAAGTAAAATGTTTTCAAATGTTTTTGAGGGTTTCTAAAATAAGGCTGTGTTTTAAGTTATATTGTTGTTATCTTGAACTGTGTACTTGAAAGCTACATTGTTAGCTAGTTAGCCTCTCCTCATATAACTTCTTACATTACTTTTGTTTAAGTGTTTATTGGATATTGCATACTGCCATAATGTACAGATGCTAACAGTTGTATGTATCTTTCTGGCAACTAAGCCAAAATTAAATTCCTTCATCTCAGTAAGGTAACATGTGCACATCATCACAGGGAATCACAAAAACATGATACACATAGCCATCCACACACAAAAGCTCCACTGTCCGGTCCCAGGTTGTGAGTTTGTTGCTAAGTATTTTTTAGAGCAGTGTTTCCACCTTTGAATTTATATTAGAAACAATAATAAAGTTTGTTGTCATGAGATAATTATAACAATAAAAGATTGGATCCTTTGGTTTTTCGGTGTTGCCAACTTTATTTTTTATAATTACTTTAAACTTTTTATTGAGATTTAACACAGTTTTTAATTATTTAAAACTTTAAACTTTAAAATAATTATGTTGTGTTTTATTGCTGTTCATTTGCTGATCTACCTTCCTGCAGATTTCAGTTGCTATTCATTTCAAACACACCTAAACCAATTAATTAGGACCTGAACACCACGTGATAATTACAGGCAGGTGTGTTTGATATGGGTAGCAACTGAAATCTGCAGGAAGGTAGATCTCCAGGAACAGGATTGAGCACCACTGCTGTATACCATGGGGGTCAAACTCCAAGTTCCTGGAGAACTGCAGGGCAGCAGAGTTTAGTACCCACCCTGCTTCAACATTACCTGTAGATTTCTAACAAGCCTTAATTAGTTTGATCAGGTGTGTTTAATTAGAGTTACAGCTTAAAGTCCCGGTCACACTGCACTTTTCTCCCTTTAGACTTCCATTCATACACATGTGAGTACTGCTGACCTGGAATGATAGCTCATGCGACAAATTTCATAATTCGCAGCATTGGAAAGTTCAAGCTTGGAGAACGCTGACATGTGAAATCACATCATGTGATTGCTTGATACCAATCAAAGATCAGAACATGACCTCTCTGGCTTGCTTTTTCAATCTCTAATTATTTTGTTTAATTCCACTACTCGCTTTGTTTAATTCCACTTCGCAGTGCAGTATGACAGAATTTTGCTTGCTCAAATGTTAGTGTGACTGCAGCCTTACTGTGCAGACCTGTAATATGCAAGACAATATTTATATCTGCTGATTTCTTAATTTTGTTATACTCTTTCTGTTATTTATTTGTTTCGTGCCAAAACAATAAAATAAATTTGTCTGAAAAATTTTATGCCTTCTATTTTTAAATAACAGCTAAGAATACTGATTAATTTTAGAAACACTACAATAACTATATATGACATACTATTAATGTGTATATAATGCAGTATAATGCTGTGATTTGTAACACTACAATACAGTAATTAACTGTACACAGTTTCCAGTTAGTTACCACTGCTGCTCTATTACAGTAATTAACTGGCAACACTGTTGCCAGCTACTCCCTGTATCGGTTCAGTTACAGTAAATAACTGGCAACACTGTTGCCAGCCACTCACTGTAATGGTTCAGTTACAGTAAATAACTGGCAACACTGTTGCCAGCCACTCACTGTAATGGTTCAGTTACAGTAATTAACTGGCAACACTGTTGCCAGTTACTTACTGTAACCAAACTTTTACAGTGAGTGGCTGGCAACAGTGTTGCCAGTGTTCTACTGTAAAAAACCCCGGTAAGGTCTAACAGTGCACTGCAGGCACAGGACGTCAACATGACGTCATATTGACATTGTACCCAAACAAATCCCAACAACGTGGGGGGATGTTGGATTTTGTTAGGAAATTAAAATCGGGTTGACGTCAAAACCCAACATCAGACCGACGTCAATATCCAATGTCCAACCTAAAATCAACCTAAAATCAACCAAATTTCAATGTCTGCTCATGTTACACCTTGACGTTGTGTAGATGTTACCACTATGACATCCACCTGACGTTAGATTTTGGTCACTTTCAAACAAAACTTAAAATCAACCAAATATCAACATAATTTGATGTCGCTATTGACGTCAAAATAATGTTGTCCTTATATGCTGGCTAGACAGTGAATTTTGGTCTGATGTCATGACCTAAATCTAACTAAATATAACGCCTTATGATGTTGTGTACCTGCTGGCCCTGTTTCGAATTGGATATGTTGCGAATTAGATTTTAAAAAATATAGATTACAGGATAAAATATTTGTGAATAAAGTACAGTTTCCATCCAAACTAAATCATGCCTTGCTGAAAAAATTGGCTCTAAATATCAATAAAAAAAGTTGAATTTGCTGTGGTCGGAGAAGCTATTGTGGGCCTTTTGTCTTTTTATGAAATTACATTCGCCTTGGAAGACAAAGACGAAATGCCATGAACATAGGGTTACTTTTGGAGGTGTGAGATGGTCTTTGGAGTGCAGCCCCTCAAAGCAGTTTTTTTTTTTTTTTTCAGCATTTCAGAGGTTTTACAGTTTGGTTGGTCTACTCGTTAGTCCAATAATGCCATTCCACCCATTTTTGTTATCACATGATCTTATAACAAAATCAAATGACGTTTTGATGCACATACTTGAACTTGAGTAAATGTGTTTCCTCTATAGTTTATTTGAATTTTTTCTTTAAAAATAAAAAGTTTATCCTACTCATTCGTGTGCATACTTTATTTTAATGCGCATTTTCAAAAAGTATGTACATCTTGGTGCTTCTATCAAGCCTTTTTTAATTTGATATTCCAAAATGCACATTAAAATAGGTGAACATAAACATAGCTTATGTGAATACACAAAATAATAACAAACTCACACATCATAAAACTACATACTGTACCCTGATCGATTTTCTGCCTGAATCAGGATGTCATGTCTGACATTGAACTTCAGCTAGCAGACAGTGAGAGCAAATACAGGCGCATGTGCAGCAATTAAAAAAGAAACAAAGACTTTAAAATGCTCACGCTGATATACAGTATGTCTTTGGGTTTTATTTTTGGATGGACAGCAAAATGCAGACAGCAGCTCAGATGCAGAGCAGATGGCTGACAAATGTCCTGGCTGGAAGCAACGTTCTACATAATTTGATAATCCTCTGTGCTGTTGCTCTGTTTTACAGCTCTGAGAGACTGTACGAGCTTGCTGTAGGAGGATGATAGAGCAAAATCATGCAGGATTGAAAAAATGAGATGGAAACGGTCAAAAAAGTAGGAATTCTGAGGGAATTAATTTTTTAAAACAACCAGAGTGAAAGAAATTTCAATTATTTTTAATATAATTTTAATCGTTGGTTCAGATCCTATCTTGAAGGTCTTTCTGAAACTCAGATTTTTAAGTTTCAGCAGTCATGTCAAAGCAGTAAGTAAATCAGCATACTATCATCTCAAAAACATTGCAAGAATCAGATGCTTTGTTTCCATTGAGGACTTGTTCATGCTTTTATCAGCAGCAGGGTGGATTACTGTAACAGACTCATCACTGGCCTTCCCAAAAAGAAAGACTAGACAGTTGCAGCTCATCCAGAACACTGCGGCCAGGATTCTAACCAGAACTAGAAAATCAGAGCACATCACACCTGTCCTCAGGTCTTTACACTGGCTCCCAGTAACATTCAGAATAGATTTAAAAGTATTATTACTTGTCTATTAATCACTAAATGGCCTAGGACCTTAATACATTACAGATATGCTGACTGAATACAACCCAAATAGATCCCTCAGATCTTTAGGATCATACAAACTAAACATTCCAAGAGTTCAGTCAAAGCAAGGTAAATCCGCCTTCAGCTAGACCAGACTGGTCTAATGGTAATCTACCATAATTATGTTCTAAGGAGAGCTCAGGGTGTCCTATGCACCCCGGATCACCCGTTGTACTCTGTATTTCAGCTGTTGCCATCAGAACGTCAATTTAGGGTTCCTGTTTGCAGGACAAATAGAACCAGAAATTCTTTTAGAATGGTGTCCATTAGGTCATTAAATGAGTCCAGGGGGGAGGGGGATGTTTCTACATACTGATGTATGGATGTTGTGTGGTAATATTTTATTAATGTGTACATGGAACTTGTTGTGGTACCTTGTTGCAATTTTAGTTTCGCTAACAGGATAATAAAGCTGAGTCTGAGTCTATAAGCGCCCCCTGCTGGAATCAGCCTCCAGAAATGATCAGATGTGCTCCAACATTAGGCACATTCAAATCAAGACTAATAAACACATCTGTTTGCTGCCTTTACTAAATGAGCACTGTGCTACATCCGACAGCTATTATGCTATTACGCTATTATGTCTTTCTCTTCTTTTTCATTCATTTAAAACATGTTTATAACACATATTTTTTATCTCTGTTGTTTTTATTTTCTTATACTTATCTCTTTCATTCTAGTTTATGTAAAGCACTTTGAATTACCATTGGGTATGAAATAAACCTTAATGGAGAGATTTGTTTTTAGCACATAATAGTTTTAATAACTTGTTTTTAATAACTCATTTATTTCATCTTTGCCAAGACGCGAATACATACTATTTTACTAATTATTTTGCAGGATATTAGTATTCAACCTAAAGTGTAATTTAAAGACTTGGTTAATTAGCTTGATTAGGCAAGCCATTGGAAAACAGTGGTTTGTCCTGTAAACAATCGAAAAAAAAATTTTTTAAGAGGGCTAGTAATATTAATCCTAAATTGTTTTTTAAAACATAAAAACTGCTTCCATTCCTGCAAAAAAGGAAAAAATAAATAAATAAAAAAAATAAGATATAAAAAAAAAAATCTTTCTTTAGAATAAAAAAAATGTTAATTCTGTGAAAAATGTTCTTAGCTAAACAGATCTTGGGATATATATATATATATATATATATATATATATATATATATATATATATATATATATATATATATATATCCCAAGATCTGTTTAGCTAAGAACATTCTTAATTTACAAACATCAACGATAAAAAACATACGTTTCTATTAATTCTGCAAACTATTTAATCGTAAACAGGACTAGATGTGGTTCTGCGTTGACGTTAAATAACCCCGCACGCAGTCTCACTTTTGTAAGATGGAGCGATAGAATAACTCCTTTCCTTTGCCAGTAATGACTCTCTTATCACTGAAAGGCTGTAATCTTAAAAGGCTTCCTGTGAAGTTGTCTTGTGTGCAGCACTCTGGCATTTAATCCATTTTTAAAGCATCAAAATTTATACTTTGACTCTAATTGCTTGAGTGTTTGGTGAAGGCTGCAGTATTCAGCTGCCACAGGTTTATTTACATTCAAGTTCTGAGAGAAATGTGGCTTTGGGAAGTCAAATGATGTGATGTCCTATAGAGTCACTGGCTAATGATTAGCACATATGCTTCTTTTTTCTTTCTATTTTTTTCTGATACAAGCTCATGATATTTTCCGATCCTATTTAATCTTCTTCAGAGTGGTGAAAATGCCCAAAAAAAGGCATGCAGGCTGTGGTCCAGGACCATGTTAGCTGCCTACTTAGGTGTCAATGCAATGTATCATTGGAGTCTGTGGGGAACAGTAGTTATTCTTATGCTGCCTTCTCAGGTATTCTTTTTTATTCAAGACAGTTTAAGGTGATAGTTTAGCCACAAATGGATATTACCTCATGGTTTATTCTCCCTCATGTAATTTTAAACCTTTATTAGCTTCTTTTTTATTAAAAAATACTGGTACTGCTTGTTTAAACCACTTAAATGAGTTTAAAAAACACAATTCTTAAGTTTTTTTGGGGGAAAAAATGTTATTGTTTGATGTCCAATCTACTTAATTTTGAAAAAATGATTAAGTTAACTTATTCGATTTGTGTTGGGACATTTTTTACAATGTTCTGCTGAACACAAAAAAAGACATTTTGAAAAATGCTGATGCATTGACTTCCATAGTAGGAAAAAAATAATTAACATCGAAGTCAATGGGTACCAACAACCAGCATTTTTCAAAACATCTTCATTTGTGTCCAGCAGAAGAACAAAATTTAAATAGGTTTTGAACTAATAAAGGATGAATAAATAATGACACGATTAAAATTTTCGGGTGAACTATCCATTAAAAATACTTAAATTAGCTCCGTACAGAACCATCACTGACTATAGTGGAGAATGCGGGCAAAATGTCTACAAATAGCAATTTCTGTTTATTAAAATCAGTTTGGGCGAGGCAGTAGGTAGTGCTGTCGCCTCACAGCAAGAAGGTCGCTGGGTCGCTGGTTCAACCCTCGGCTCAGTTGGCGTTTTTGTGTGGAGTTTGCATGTTCTCCCTGCCTTCACGTGGATTTCCTCCGGGTGCTCCGGTTTCCCCCAAAGTCCAAAGACATGTGGTACAGGTGACTTGGGTAGGCTAAATTGTCTGTAGTGTATGATTGTGTGTGTGAAAGTGTGTGTGAATGTTTTCCAGAGATGGGTTGCGGCTGGAAGGGCAGTTTCATAAGTTGGCGGTTCATTCCGCTGTGACAACCCCGGATTAATAAAGAAAATGACAAGAAAATGAATGAATAAAATCAGTTTGTAAAATATAACAACCGATGACAGTGCAACACAAATATGTTATAATAGTTACATCTCTTAACATACAATATTATTAACCCATTTGCGCATAGAATCACATCAGTGTGATCAGTTGCAATCAGAAGCATTAATATTTGATTAAATGATGCATTAATTGTATTTTTATTAGGGGCGACAAGGTGGCTCAGAGGTTAGCACTGCTGCCTCACTGCAAGAAGGTTGCTGATTTAAGTCCCGGGTCAGTTGGCAGTTTTGTGTGGAGTTTGCATGTTCTCCCGTGTTCGCGTGGGTTTTCTCCGGGTGCTCCGGTTTCCCCCACAGTCCAAAGATATGCGCTATAGATGAATTGAATAAGCTAAATTGACCATAGTGTATGAGGGTGTATGGGTGTTTTACCAGTACTGGGTTGCTGCAGGAAGGGGATCCACTGTGTAAAACATATGCTGCACTGTAATCCCGAATAAGTTGACAAAACTCAAAAAATTTGAGGTAATCAGTTACGTCAAATTTTTTAAGTTATGAAATTATCTATTTTAAGTAAACAGAAACATTAAGTTTTGAGTTTGTTGTACTCATGCAAGACACTTCACCTAACTTAAAATACCCAAGTTACTCAGCTTATACGTTTTAATTGCAATTAACTTAATTGTTTTAATTTTTCCAAACTTTAAATACTTAGTCACCCAGCTCATACATTTTAATACCAATTAACTTAATTGCTTTAATTTCTTTCAACTTTAAATACTTAAATCACCCAGCTCATACATTTTAATAGCATTTTTTAAAATTAACTTCTCCATCGTCAGTTTCACAAATAAAATTAGCCATTATTTTAATCTTTAAACCCCATAAATGTAAAAAAAAATTTTAAAAAAATTTAAAACACAGACAATACCATTTTAGACATTTATTGTTAAAGAAAAAATGTCCAACAGTACTTTCAAATTTGTCTCCTATGCAATTACAAATGTCTTAAAACGATAAAAACTATTAGACATAAAGAGATTGAAAATGAACACTATTCTGAAATTAATAAAAATTACCCACAATGTAAATATATCAGACATAAGAGCCTCAAGAAAAAACAACTATAAGTTTGATAAAATTTAATAATACATTAATAAGTGTAAAACTTACTCTTAAGGCATTCGTTAAAAAAAAATAATAAGTGCACATTCTGTGAAGTGAATCGTTTAGTGTAAACTACACAGAAACTGTATATATATATATATCGTTGAAGTCAGAATTATTCGCCCCCATTTATTTTTCCCCCATTTTCTGTTTAACGGAGAGCAGATTATATATATATATATATATATATATATATATATATATATATATATATATATATATATATATATATATATATATATATATATATATATATATTGTAGCGAGGCAGAGGGAAAACAGCGACACAGTTGGATAAGTTTACAGACAAGTCCCCGGAGGGTGCTTTATTTACAACGTGAATGGGGTGTAAACGGTGCTCTTCTTCAAGGTGAGGTGCTCTGGTGCTCCGGGAAGTAAGTGAAGGACAGTGAGTAGTCGGATGTGGGATCGTCACGAGCTGGAGTCTGCTGTGGAGAGACAGAGAGACAAGCGTTAGCGCATGGAGCCATTAGGTGAATGAAGCTCATCTTCTCTTGCGTGGGCTTGGTTTATATGCCTCTCCACTTGATGACGTCCAGCTGTGAACGATCCTGTGTTGATGATGGTCCAGCTGGGTTGAATTAGCGACCAGGGCGACGTGGCATGTGTGCGCTCGTTACAATATATATATATATATATATATATATATATATATTCAGTCTTGGTTGAACTATGATTCTGTCATTTACTTATTCCAAACCTGTTTGAGTTTCTTTCTTCTGTTGAAAAAAAAAAAAAAGCTGAGACCTGTAACCACCGATTTCCACAGTATTTGTTTTCCTATTAGAAAGTCAGTGGTTACAGGTTGTCAGCTTTACTTAACTTTTGTGTTCAACAGAAGCAAGAAATTCAAGCAGGTTTGGGACAAGTGAAGAGTTAGTAAATGACAGAATTTTACATTTGGACAAACTATCCCTATATATAATAAAATGCATACTTACCAATTAAAGGTAAATAAATGTTTTGAAGTTACTAGGTTTCCATGCTACGAGACTTTTTATTTTCCATCATCCATGCCAAGCAAAACTTTTTGCACAAGTTCAAAGTCCTTTACTATATATTATGTGAAGAGCATACATTAATCCATACAAGACAAGAAAGGTCTGGAAGTGTGCTGTGGGTGGTGTCCAATTCATTCTTCAGGACAACAGAGACCCTCAGTGAATGCAGGGCCAATAAAGCATCTTCAGTCAGCAGGATTATCAATCTAAAAACATAATTCAAGGATATTAATGTAAGGACAGTATCAAAATGACTGAGCCAATATTATATGATTCATCAATTATTCTTGATTACAAATATGTTATTAAGTAAAAGTTTTCAAAACTTTCATCTTTTCATTAAACATGCCTAATTGTGAAAAGAATGAATGAAGTCTTACCAGGGTGTTCCTAAAGAATCTTAAGTCACGCTCACGCAGCAAGACCAAAAGACCTCTGATAACAGTAGTCCGTCATGAACTGACATCATTCAGTTCCTGGAAATCAAGAATCAATTTTTTAAAAATTAAAAAAAAAATAATAATTCAAATTATATTTTAATGTATACTTTAACACGTGACCCCAAACATACCTGCTCATCATAAACCTTTAAAAGATTAGCCAGGGTATCTGCTGTCTTGCCAGTTTTGGATGCTGTTTGCCTTAAAATTGTCATCAAATGAAATAGGTGGTGGTCCAGTTTTGCAAAGAATTTGTGGGGAAAATTCTCATTTGTAACATGTTGGTACTCTGCAAACAGCAAAAAGAAACAAGAGAGAATTTCATAAAACAAACCCACACCACAAAATATACAATTCTAGAAAAAATGTATTAATATTATTATTATGTTTCATTTACTTATCTATTTTTTACCTCAGATGAAAATCAGGTGTTGATCAGATGTTGAAAGCAGGATCTTCATGTTGTAAACTGAACTCAAGGTCTAGCTGAAGTTTCACTTTCCTTGCTGCAAAAGTATCATTGATAAATACACTGTAATATTTATTTTATCTGGATATGCCAGGCATAGTAGTACAAAATAAATATTTTACCCACCTTTCACATGCCTCCATTTAAGAACCTATCTGTAGTCAGCAACACCTGACCTTCAATTCTGTATGTACACAAAGTCACAGTGTCATTTAGCTGAGAGTGGAAGTAGTACAATTGCCTGATGTCTAACGTTAACCTCCAAAACGGTTAGCAATAGAGCTGATTATCATGTTAGTTGCTTTAATTCGATGAACACAGATTTAATTTAAACAGTATTGAAATTTCTAAAACTGAATAGGACGACAAAGAAATGTAAGGCCTGATTTTAAAAGCTAGAAATAACAAAACTTACCTTATTGTCTAATGATGTAAAAATATATAGACTAAAATATTTATATTTTTAAGATATAAATATATTTTAAGCTACAAAATTTGCACATCAGAAAACTGTCTTCTTTACCACGTCTTGAATATTTTGTTTTGTTATTATTTTATTTAATAACATAATTTTGTATTAATGCGTTATAGATATGCATACTTTGTTTTTTAGGCTGTTTATATTCTCTCCAGAGTAAACATTTTAAAAAATAGATTGAAAAAAAAAAAACTTTTATCATACCTTTAAAATACATTTGACCTAAATGACATTTAAACTCACTTAACTGATCGCATTAATCAGGTAATCATTGATATGCAGAGATGTCGTCTTAAGCGCGAGGAAATATTAAGTGTTGATCAGTGCTGGTGATTGAGGTAAAGTTAGTTTTATATTTACACATTCAGACTTTCTCCTTAATAATATAATTTCAGAAAGGTAATTTTTGCATATTCTTAATGGTGAAATCATATTAGCAGCCAATGACTTTCAAAGTACAACATTGTTCAGTCAAAAAAAATAGTGCATTTAGTGTAATGTTGTTTTCATGTCATACTTGCATGTGATTTCAGAACGAATAGACAAAGAACCATGGTAAACAATTTATGGAGCGAGTCACAAGTTGTTACTAAATGAATGTATGAATATAAAACCAACTTTACCTCAATGTGGTAGTGTAAAATGAAGCTCTGCTCTGTACCTGCTCAGGTGAGGAGCGCAGCTTAAATGTTCTCCATCAGGCTATCCTCATACATGGATCAGCAAGCAACAAGCTGCGTGTGACAGAGTTAAGTTTTGAGACTACGTTTTTGCGCGTCATCAGAAAATACCGTTAAGTGTTTAGGCGGAGATCATTTGAGTTATGATTAACGTTACGTTTCTTGCGCCTTTCGTTTCCAAAGTGCCTACAGATCGCGAAGATAATACCACATTCACAGACTGGATGGAGTTCAGCGCAGCGCCATGACATGCGGTTGTGAGAGCGCACGTCTCCATGACAACTTCAGCACAGGCTGAGAAAAGGCATACTCGCGCCAAGATTTAAATTTTTTTGAAAAATGTAATCTGCCGATTTTAAATATTTTTGTCTTTATCACACTCTGTTAAAATTCAGAGTTAACACGTAACAACTAACGCTAACGTTGCACTGATTCTAACTTTTTAAACAGTAATGTTAACGTTAGTTAGCAACAAGTGAGGCTAAACATGTTTTCTGTAATGTACGACATGTAAACGCACCCTGATTAACTCTACATTACATTGAACTGTTACTGTGATTATATTAATTAAAACATACATTTAATATTTCTTGGATTTGTAAATATTTTACTTACTGTAGTGTGAAGCGAGGCCGATCCGCCATCTTGAAAAAAACGAATGAAGCATGAGCACGTACGTGAACCTGGATGACGTCAGACGCAAAATCACTAGGCTGACAGAATTTGAGTTAATGAAACTTTAAAGAGACATTTTGTATAGATTAAACCCAGCAGAATTGTTCACCTTACTTGAAAGATTAAATTTTTACAAACTCAAAAATAAGAAAAAGTTCTAAATACTCATCAAGGTTAATTAAGATAAACGAATTTTAATGATTTAAGTTAATAGAACTCAACTCAATTAATTAGTTACAGCATTAGGGTTTACAGTGTGGATAAGTATTGGTTCATTCCACTGTGCCAACCCCTAATGAATAAAGGGATTAAGCTGAAGAAAAATTAACAAATTAATGAATGTATTTTATTAGCATCTACTCTTATCTTAACCCAAAACCCAACTTTCACAGTAATGTAAACATATTATTTTTGTACAGTGTCACAAAAATGATGCAATAAGAGTATCCTCAGCTGTTTCCCATCTAGACTTTACCTTTTCCTGCAGTGCAAACTAAACATGGTGGTATCCATTACTCATTATGTAACAAATAATATGATCATTATTAAGTTGTTTAAAAGACAAAATATTTGTTCGATTACATATTTGAGAATCGGAGTATAAGAAATGTTTACTATATAATTAGAAAATTTGTCAATATTTACAGAAAAGAGCAAAAAGAAACAAAATATGATATATAAATACATCATTGAGGCTGGCGGGTCATGTGATAAACTAGATGTGTAGCGAAGAGCACTTGAGAACACCATGGATTTGGTCACAAAAAATGGTAAAGTCTAGATAGTATACAGCTGTGGATATGGATGTCAATATAGCATCATTTTGTGACACTGTGAAACAATAGCTAATATTTTTACAATATTGTGACAGTGGGGTTTAGGGTTGAGATGAGGGTAGATGTTAAAAATATATAATTTATTGGGTAATTTAATAATTAACATAAATAATACTCAGTACAACTGCTGTTCTTACATTGCTGTGACGGTTGGCATAGGAGTAGATGTATAAATAATTATAAATGATATAAATAAAGCCGCAAACATATCTGATCTAGCAACAACCACAAAAAAAAAAAAAAAAAAAACAGGAGGGTGAGCTGGAATATTGAAAATGTGTGAATGGGTTAATAATAAAAGATAAAAAATAGTTCGAGCATTTAACTGTACTTTTCAAGGTTTAGAACCCAATCATACACCCTGCGCAATAAGCCACATGATTTGTTTGATGCAATGTGTTGCTATTTTCAGAGCAGCACAATTCTAATTTTCATGTTTTGTGGCACCTTGTTAAATAGCAAATCAATTTGCACCACTTTGTGAACTCATGGACATGCCAATCTATAAGGGAGGTGTGTTAAGGCGCATTGTTGTAGAGATGCTATTTTGAAGAACTGAAATAGACATTTTCAAAATAGAATGTTGACCATATAAAAGCAGGTCTAAAGTCCAGTGCAGAGTCCGTTAGTTTTGCGCCTAAATTCTTACGCATTGCTTAATATGCACAGGATGTACAGCAATACAAAAATATCTTTACAATAAAAAAAGTAAAGGATTAAACCATTACAAAAATTATTATTTTCTACATAAATACAAAAACCACTGCCTGTATGCTTCATCTCGAGGGCTTTTTCAGTTTATTCGTGACAGTTTGCATTAGTATAATGTTATTTTTTTTATTACCATTATTTATTATATGCATGTCAATATTTGTTTTAATAAAAACTAGTTTAGATTTGTCCACCTGTCAGGTTTTGGAGACGTATGCATCACCAAATGAGGGATAAGAATAATACGCATGTTAAGATATTACTCAGTTTTTTAAGCACACTTTGTTATTATTGCTCATTTATTCATTTGCTGGAAATTAAAACACAATTTAGAAAAAGTATTGAAACAAATCTTTGTGCTTAACATTCTTAAGACAAAATTAAGACAAAATTGAATATGTAGGCTGATGGATGTCTTCAGTGGAGTGTGAACAACGCTGTTTGCTTTTTCACGAAAGAAAAGGATTAAAGTCAAGAGTAAAAGTAATGAGAAAGTAAAGGGGCCGAATGGAGGAGGCTCCTTCTTTATCTTCGCGCTGCACATGGTCTGTTTTATCTGTTTTCTGGCTAGTGAAGCATTCAGTTTTTCCACGTACAAAGTCTGTCATGTAAATAGCAAATGCACTCTGATTGGTTTAATGCACACATTTAGAAATACATGTTTCGTGTGGAAACATAACATTTTTCTTGAGTTTACTTCTTTCAATTCTTATTTTTGTCTTTTATGTCAAACCTTTTTGATTAAGTTTCTCATAAGTAAACAGTTCGACTTTTTTTCTTAAATTTTTATTAATCAGAAATCTCTTGATCGCAACACTGTAATAAATCCAGGATTCCACACAATTCATTCTTGCTGTCCCAACACAAATCGATTAAGATAATCTCACACATTCAAGTGGATTGCACATAAATTAATTATATCATCCCCCAAAAAATCTGAAGAATTGTGCTGTTTCTGTTCATTTTAAATAAGTAGTTTGAACAAACAGCAAAATCGTTCTTATTTTGAGTGACTTTCAATGTTAAACTCTTTTAAAAACCTTCATTACTTAAATCTCTAAAGTGCTTTTAAGGAAATTAGTCTAGAAGCAGACGTTTTGGAACAGAGCCACACAATGAGTACAAATCAAAATTCTTGTTTATTTATAAAATAAACAAACCACACACTGTCATAATCCAATCAGCTTCGAAACAAATGCTGGCCCTTCCTGTGTAATTCTCAAACAGTTCAGTCACACAATCAAGATATCAGTTAAGAGTATCCTGCTCTTTACCAGAGGACAAGAGTCCAGATTGATTTTCTTTCTGTCTTAATTCCTCCCCACAGTGTTAAGGGCAAATGAAGTTCTTCCATTTAGCTGCGGGCGACTGCTGCCATGTCACAGTGTGAGCTTGGCAGTCTGTTGTGAATTTTTTTTTCCAGCTTCATTTTGTTTATTGCACTATAATCTGACATGCTCTCATGCGACAGTTTCCACTCAGTAGAAAGCATTTTAATCAATTTTGCGTGTAAGAGCATTTATAAAAAGTATAATTCGAAGTGTAAAACCATGCTTTTTGAGTCACATTTGTTGCCATTATACATACACACACACACACACACACACACACACATATATATATATATATATATATATATATATATATATATATATATATATATATATATATATATATATATATATAGCATACTTGTGACTGCAAATCAGTTTAATTCTATATTAATGCACTATTTATTGCTGTATCACAGTCATAAACAGTCAACAGTAGGTTGATTATCATAATTTAAATAATATTTAATAATAGCAATACATATAGACCAATTTATGACTAGTTGTCTTGATTATATCAAGTTGTCATGACAAACAATGTCATATTTGCATTTAAAATAACATAACTAAGCAAATGGCATTTAATAAGCATGTTATAGTTGTTAAGTTGTTATAAGCATGCATACAATCTCATTCACATTCATGACGTCTCAGGTCCAATGCAATTGTACGGCAAATTGTAACATTTTGATTTAGTGGCTAATTTATATGAATTCGTAAGATATAATTCATACAGTTTTGTATGATTTGCTCATTATCAAATGAACACTGGGCTTAGGGGCGGGGCTGAATGCCACTTCTCTTTTTTAAAATTATACAAAATCATAAGACACGTACGAATTCGTACGAATTAGCCACTAAACTGACAAAACATAAAATATTTATGTTTTCTCGTGAGATCAGGCTGGTCAGGGCATGATTATAAGGGTTTCATGGCAGTCTTATGAACACCCCCTAAAGTAAAGGGTTTAATTCCTAAGAAGTTTGCTGAGAAGAAAATTGCTGGAAAAAAGTAATATTTGTAATTGTTTTTGCTGCATTATTTAGACAAAAAAGATTATTTATTATTTAGTATTTTATTTTAATTTCAATTTATATTTTAATTAGAATTTTTGTCATAAATCTTGTCAATGTAAGAATTGTGTGATGTATGCTTTTTTTCTTGCAATTGTATGTTACAGGCATACCATATTTAATTGACAGATCTTTTTTAATTATCCTTATTCAATCGCAAAAGCAAAATTGACTTTTTATTTTTTTTTGAATTTGAAATATTTTTCTATTACATAAAAAAATCTTAATTAATAAGCAATAAACTTTTTTACAAGACTCAATGAGCTTTTACATTTTTATTTCATGGTGTCACAATCCCCAGCGATCCAGGCTTTTAGATCCCTGGGAAATTCACTTTCACTCAGGACTACAAATTTGTAACCATATGGACTACAAATCCTGTCATGCACCACATACTCACATTTGTTCCAGTTTTCCGCTTATTGCTAACATACACAGCTGAAGCTGTTCAGAACTGTTTACATGGACTTTAAAAGCAGCACAGACACAAACAAATTACTGAGTCTTAACTGTTACGACGCGAGTTTGCTAGTTTAGCCTAGCCGTGTTTTGACCCGTTGCTTTGTCTGTTTGATTCATTCATTGCTGCCTATACTGACTAGTTGCCTGTTTTTTAACCTTGACTTTGGATTGCTCTGCATATTCATTCTCATAATAAATCCTGCATTTGGATCTGCACCTCTGTCGTCAGTGTCCCATCACATGACACATGGAGTAAACAAGTTTAACATCTTTCTTGCTGTTGTGAGTTTATAACAAATTAGTTTGTACCAATTACAAGAAAAATATTTTCATAATCTTTCTACTGAGGCAGAGTTTATCCCACAGTTCTTGTTTGTTTTCCTTTCATAATATTTTCTTGTTTTGCTTATTATAATATGACCATAGATCATTTCAATGTAGCGATGTCAGTGGCCTATGAACATTTCCTGCTTGTTATCAAACTATTTAAATACTACAAACTGTAACAAACTGTATAACTGTAAAAAACAATTCAATTAATTTAATAATAAATTAATTCTAAAATCACTATCATAACATTATTTATCAATATGTGGACCTTGTTGGATTCTCGAAAGTTATAGAAATAAAACATGTAAAACAGGAAATGCATTGAGACCATTGTTATTGTTTACATCCCTCAAAATGGTCTATAAATAATATTAGAAAATGTATATATTAATATATAAATGTAGTATTCACATGTGCGCACACCCATTTACTGATATATAGCATATAAATATATTTATCAGTGTAATTATTATTATTATTATGTATACACTATTTCTGTAAAATAACGATTTAAGATGAATACATGTCATTAAATTACATGTGGTTATATAAAATCATAAAATACAAATCATTGAATTATCGTGAATTAATTAAAAAAACTGAATTTAATTTATATAAAAAAATGGATGCTGAGAAAAATTATATTATAAAGTTCAAAAGTTCATACTTAGATGTTGCTTGATTAAAATCGCTGGTATGGCATGCTGTCCCAGGAGAGAACCCTCTGTGGTAATTGAGCCCAGGGCTCCCGCCTGGTCAATGAGCATGTAAGGCCCCATTTACACTGTCAGGTCTTGATGCCCAATTCCAATTTGTTATTAAAATGATTTTGAGGCCGTCACCGTAGCTTGAGCCTTTGGTTTATAAATAGTGTCCTCCACCGTTCATATGAATTTGTAGGTACGAGAGAGATCTCACGTCTGGTGGGAGCAAATTGTGGTGACTGACCACCTTCCTTCACAGTGTTTCCTCTGTTGTTGTTGTATACCAAGTCAGCGTCTCCACACACGCTCTTCCTTCTACGTCATTAAACAGCAGAGAAGTACCACATTTGTCACAAGTTTAATGACGTACAAAACGGAATGCCTTATTAAATCTGATCTGCCTGTTTACGTGAGTCACATTGTCACATGTCCGATTTATATCTGATTTATTTCCACATATAAAGGAGGCCTGAAATTGATCTCTGAATCTGAATATCCAAATGCATGCAATTTTTTTTCGTTTTTACACGGTCATAGAACAGATCCAATCTGTGTCACATGTGAGCAAAAATATCGGAATTGGGTCACATTTAACTGGAAGTGTAAACGGGGTGTAAGAATGGGTTTTAACCACAGCGGTTAAAACTGTAGTTCTGCCGAGTGCCTAAAATTAGCATGATGGTAAAACACTGTACATTTGTAGTCAAACCATTCTTCTGCAATCTGATACCAAAAGCGGAAATAAGGGCAGTATTAATAGCTAAAAATGTGGGAGAGTGCTGATATTATGTGATTGTATTGTACTGCAATATGGAGCAATTAAGTGTTGATGCTAAATCAAACGTAATTCACAAAAACTTGATAATGAGATGATTTAATGACAATAATTCTCTATGGTTACAACTGAATTAATAACAAAATAACTGTATAAAAAGATAAAATATGAAATAATAAAACATATAATATAAATTGTACCCAGCTTAAATGTAAAATTAAAGTTTTACATTTAATTAGAGTCAGGACCTCGGTTTAACGTCTCATCCAAAAGACGACCTATCAAAAGTAATTTGTGAAACTTCACTTATTGTATGAACTTACTAAACAAAAAAATTTATAAATAAAAAAAAATGTATAGCATAAAAAATGTTTCATGTACTTTACAACAAACAAGAGTACAATTGAAGTATAGTTATGGAAGGAAAATGTAAATATAAACACAAGAAAAATAGCAAATAATATCAACCAAAATATGTATCCATCACTGATATTTATATCCAACACAAAATATATTGGCAACAAATAAATTAAAAAGCTTTTAGTTAAAAGTTTAGAAAGGGTACAACAAATAGTCAATGTTTAGTTAATAGTTTAGTAGTCTTTGCTGTAAACAAATTTTGTTGTATCTTGAAATATGCATAATCTAAACTAAAATACTCTTAGATAGGAAAGACAATAAATCAAACAATAGTAATTCAAATAACAAAACACAACAAAATTGAAAATAATTGTTAAATCATAATGAAAATAAAAACTAATTAAAATGATGAATTCGAAAATAAAACAGTATCTCATTTTACTAAAATACTAACTGGAAGTTGCTAAGACTTTTATTTCAGTAAATTGATGTACTCCAAACTGAAACTGAATATTGAGTAGGTGTGAGACTTTCGTTTTGAGCATCATTCCCTTTTGGCAAATTAATGGTTAGAGGGCATGGTTAAGGATAAATCTATACATATTCTAAATGTATATATTAGTATATAAATGTAGTATTCACATGTGCACACACATTTACTGATACGTAGCATATAAATATATTTGTCAGTGTAATTGTTATTATACTGTATACACTATTTTTGTAAAATAACTATTTAAGATACACATCATTAAATTACATGAGGTTATATAAATCATAAAATACTAAATATTGAATTATCTTGAATTAATTAAAAAAATATTTTTTTTAATTATTTAAAAAATGGATGCTGAAAAAAAAAAAAAATTATAAAGTTCAAGAGTTCATACTTAGATATTGCTTGTTTATAATTGCCGGTATGGCATGCTGTGCCGGGAGAGAATCCTCTGTGATAATTGAGCCCAGGGCTCCCGCCTCTGGTCAATGAGCATGTATGGCCCCATTTACACTGTCAGGTCTTGATGCCCAATTATAAATTTGTGGTCTATATCTATAGATTTTTTTGCCTGTCCGTTTACACGTTTTTTAAATTGTGACCCATATCCAATTAATTTGTTTACACTTCCCTGCTGAAAAATCCAGCTTAAACCAGCTAAAACCAGATTGGCCAGCCTGGTTTAGGCTGGACATAGCTGGTTTTAGCTGGGCTCCCAGCCTGGCTAAGCTGGTTTTAGCTGGTCATCTCCCAGCCTGACCAGCTAAGACCAGGCTGGAAATGGCTGGAAACCAGCCTGGAAATGGCCAAAACCCCTCTAAAACCAGCCTGGTCGACCAGCTAAAACCAGCCAACCATTCTAGGCTGGTTTAAGCTGTTTTTTTCAGTAGAGTTGCCATACAATTTACGACGTTGCGCATGCATAAAGGTGGGTTCTAGCATCTGCGCCACACTGGTCATGATAGAAAAAATTGTGTTGCTTTTCGCTCTTAATGGTTAGAGGGCATGGTTAAGGATAACTTTATACAGTTGCTATCATCAACAAAAGAACACCCACTCCAAATGCAGAAGCAAGAGGTCAGACTTTTTATTGAAGTTTGCCAACACAAACATTTTTTTTTTCTTGCACAGAATCATTGTTCACCTAAAGAATAATAATGTAGGCTAGCAAAATGAACACTGAACAAATTTCCGTGAATGTGACATTAGCACCAGCCTGACCCCAAAGAAGAAAAATCTGATAAATGTATTGGCAAGCAGTCGTGAACAAATAGGAAACGCATTTGCTTGAGTGCCTGCTGGAAAATGGACCTACCAAAGATAACAAAATGATCCCTCTTGGAATGGGGTGGCAGCTAATGTGCCTGCGAGCCCTCATTGCAGCTAATTCATGCTTCAGTGGCACCTCCGCAATATGGAGCGTCAAGGATGGGGACGGCTTTAAAATCATCCTCACTTGCAGACGTATGTTAATGACTGGATATTAGCTTCCTGGAAAGTCTTCTTCGTGGTGATTCATCTGAGTAATAAGTACCTTAAGCTGGATACTGTCTTGGTGAAAGTATGGGCCTATTTCTCTAATGTGCCGACTTACGAGGCAAACAGAAAGTGTGTGCGCAGTCCCCGCTGAGAGATCTCAGTGTGCTTCCTTTATAGTATTGGCACACAACAAGGCTCTCAGCAGGAGGTGTGGACATCCTTCTTCTCACTTTCTCTATCTCTCACTTGGAAAAGAAAAAAAAAAAGAAAGGCTTATTTTTGGCCGCCGATATTGATTCATTCAGCAGGGAACAGCATCAGGAAATAGCAGGAGCCAGACTTGAACTTGTGTCATCTGTATGAGATCCGTGACCCTGTTTACAGCAGGTGGCAACAAGCTACTTGAAGTCTATTGTTATTGCAGTCGTGTTGTGCATAAAGCTAAAGCATTGAAACGAACTCTAATTGGGCGACCTGTCACCTACACTATCATTATCTAATAGGTGGGCCTATTTGACATCTTGTTTATTTACATTTAGTCATATAGCAGACGCTTTTGCCCAAAGTGACTTACAATTGAGGAGGCAATGCACACATTGCTAATTATACAAAGGAACTGTAGTGCTCAGAGAATTTAGTGCTACAGTAAGGGAAAGTGTTTTTTTTTTTTTTTTTTTTTTACAAAAAGAGAAGATTGTTTGTACAGATGGTTTGTCAAACCCACTCACCTGTGTGAGGCACACTTCATAAATGCAGTGTTTTTTTTTTATTTGTTTTTTTTTTATTTGATCACTCTGTTTAGGTAAGAGTCAACTAAGCTGTTTTATTCTATAAAATGATTCCATGATTCCATGTTCTACAAGTTGAATTATCATATTCAGGTCTTTTCTGAGAGAGAAACTGATGTTTTTACTTTTTATTTGACATAAATGACTTCTCAACCAGTGGGCATCAGCGAACTTCCAGGTGGGCTGCAAGATAGCTTACAATTAATTCTTAATATTATACTATAATTAGTTTGATTTCATTATTAATATGCCATATTAAATATTAAAAAGATCAACGTAATGCACTTTCTCCTGTTCTCTGATTGATTACTTCAAACTCGACGCAAAAACAGCCTCATGATTGCAACTGCAACTAATACACGTAAGTCTGTTCATTTACAATTATGAGTTGGGCCAGACGGAATCTGCAGACGTTTTTTTTTCCTATTTCTGCGGAGAATTTTGGTAAAAGTCTGCGGATTTCTGCGGAATTATTTTGGGAGTATCATACTGTAACTAAAACCTTAATATATGAAATAAAAAATTATATCTTTTAACTTTTATTTAATGTTTAAAATGCAACCCCAATTAGATTAAATTTATTTGGTAAATAAAGCAAGTCTCTCATATAATATATCTAGTCAAAGACAGAAAAAAAATACTGTACTAACTGCATTGTACATAAATCAGACAAACATTTTCACAGTAGTCAATAAAATTAATTTAAAAACTGAACAAATATAGATTTACACACATTTACTCAAGTAAATAAACAGAATTAACGATGGGCTAAAAATCTGCGGAAATCTACGAAAAATCTGCGGAATTCTGCGCGCAGATTCTAGGTGGGCCTATGCGTGAAGTGAAAGTCTCTATATTTAATACATCACCATAGTTGTCCAAATTAATGTCCTATGAGTGTTTTATAACGGATGCATTCAGGGGATCTAGCAAGGCTCAATGATGTTTCTGCCAGGATGTAAAATAAACCTGCATGTGAGCTTTAGACGAGCTGTTCACTGTTCCTATCAGTGTTCTTCCAATAATAGCTGCAAACTCAACCACCATCAGATCGACATGTTTCAACAGATTTAGGGAGTTCTACTGTATCAAAAAAAAAAAAAAATAATAATAATAATTATATATATATATATATAATCATTCATTCATTTTCTTTTTGGCTTTATCGCTTTATTAATCTGGGGTCGCCACAGCGGAAAAAAACGCCAACTTCCAGCATATGTTTTACGTTGCGGATGCCCTTCCAGCTGTAACCCATCACTGGGAAATCCATACACTCTTACATTCACACACATACACTATGGGCAATTTAACTTACCCAATTCACCTATACCACATATTTTAGAACTTGTGGGGAAAACCGGAGCACTCGGAGAAAACCCACTCAAACACGAAAAAAACATACAAACTCCACATACCGTAGAAGCTGACCCAGCCAAGGCTCGAACCAGCAACCTTCTTACTGTGAGGCAAACGTTTTACCCACTGCGCCATTATGATGTTCATTATGATGTGATTTACCTTTTTACCTCTGTGCGATTTAATTGGACAGGAATCACAGGAGTGAATCGTATAATCTCCATAGACAAGAAAAAAAAATAGTGACTGCAGGCTGAAGGGAAGTAGGAGTAATAGTACCGATACTGCACTAAAAATTTTACTTAGGGGGAAAGTGAAAGTACGCATCCTTTAAACTACTTAGATCCTTAAATTACAATTCCTGAGAAAACTACTGAATTACAGTAATTTTGAGTATTTGTAATTTGTTACTTTACACCACTTACCCCAATGCTAACCCCAACCTAACAGTCTACTTATAATTTAATGAGAATAGTAGATGCAATGTATCTTAAATTCAACAAACAGATCATCGAAATAAAGTGTGACCAATAAATATGCAGAAAATCTGTGGCAATTTTAAAATAAATGGCAAGCTTCATAATATTTTGCGATATTAGCTCAATTATTATGAGCAGGACAAATATAGTTACACTATTACTTATCTTGGGTCACTCCTGGATATATTTAAAAAAAAAAAAAGTAATCAGAAAACAGATATTCTTTATCAATTGCATGTACTTTAGTTATACAGTTTATAATTAGATTGAAAAAACTTAAAAAAAAAGGTTGATGCTGGACTTTAAAAAAATATTGAGGATTGAATGACATGCCTGATTGCTAAACACTCGTGGTATGCTTTTGAATGCTATAATAAAATTAAACAGTTATTTTTATCAAAACAAGCACTGATACTGTTTTTATGTCTAATACCTTTAGGTGTGTGATTAATTTGTTCTTTGTATGGAAAATCTGCCGAATATAATATTGCATGTATATCAGGCCTTAAGGTTTAAAGTAAATAATAAATGACATCATTTACAATTTCTCATAAATCAAACGAAATGAAAGAAAGGAGCTAAAGCTTAACCTCGAGGCCGCAGCTCCTCAGTTCTCCGGCCCACTAAATGCGAAAATGAGACCTTAGATAATGCGAAAGTAATTTAAGAGGCAAATATCTCCCTTCATTTAACGTCTTCCTACACGTAATCCTCTGCAGATGTGCTTCATTGCACCTAATCAAATAAATATGTAATTGAACAGGGATGAACTGCCTGACTGCTGCCCATCGCATGGGAGCTGATATAGTTTGAGAATTTGAATTGAATGCATTAACATATTCATACTACAATCACCAGGAAAAAAATACTCTAATTCATTTTTAAAAAATTAAAAGGTTTCGCTAGTAAGCATGGTCCGGTAAGTCTCTTCTAGTAAAGGTTAACACAAAAGGTGAGCCATTGAGCCACTGCTATTGAGATAAATGGGAATGCTAATAGATAGTCGATTTTAGATATTAAAAAGACTTCCTAAACGCTAATATATTGCTATCTCTAGATAATGTACACAACCTTAGTACTAGGCTACTTATAACCCTAAATAATTTAAGATTTCCAGGGATTATAGACTTACTACATTCTGATGTTAGCTGGCTATAGGCCTACTGTAGATAGTTTAGTCTACCATGATGCTGACATTGGCTGTATGAGTATTATTTACACACCTAATGTAAACAGCTAGCATTTTACAGGTTTTTGATGCTAACAGATATCTCTGTACAGATATTATTATAAACGTTCTTTATGCCAGCATTTGCATATATTTGATGGCAACTAATTAGCTTTCTTTAGTATCTTCTTGCTAATGCATTTCTGAAGCGTCATCGGTGCTAAAATTTTCTATGAATATTATAGCCATGCATTTATTCCTATGTTAGAATACTTGAGGCAGGCCTATTATTGTTTCCTTAATGCTAACAGACAGATTTCTTCAGGTATATAGACCTCCTCAATGCTAATTAGTTACATTTCTATGAATATAACAGACATCCTTGTTACTAATGCTAGCTTTTTAGGCATTTGATTTGGCTTATGATGTATAACACACCTCCCTGGTTTTATAACCAATAGCTTTCTCCAGGTATTAAACACTACTTTGATGCTAATGCTAGCTTTCTGCAAGTATAATAGACATCTTTGATGCTAACATTAGCTCTCTCAGATGGGTGATGGTACTAAGTAGCTTTTTAGATGTGTAATATACTTTCATAATAGCCGCTCAATTTCTTAAGGTTTGAAAGACTTCTTTGATGCTAACCGCTAGCTTTCTCCAAGCATTAGGCACAGCATTTGATGCTAATGTTAGCTTTCTAAGAAAATTATTTATTCTTGTCACTACTATTAGCTTTTTTTTCTGATATTTTTTTGACAACTAATTAGCTTCCTAGATGTGCCCTGCTGAAAAATCCAGCTTAAACCAGCCTAGGCTGGTTGGCTGGTTTTAGCTGGTCGACCAGGCTGGTTTTAGAGGGGTTTTGGCCTGGAAATGGCTGGAAACCAGCCTGGAAGTGGCCAAAACCCCTCTAAAAGGTACTAGTACTAAGCCTGGTCGACCAGCTAAAACCAGCTTGGCTGGTTTAAGCTGGATTTTTCAGCAGGGTGTAATATACATTAATACAAACTGATAAACTTCTGTGTAGGTGTGTATAGTCCTGCTTGATGCCAATATTAGCCTTATCTGTGTATAATGGGCATCTTTTATGGATAACTATCCACAGGTAACGACAGTGTTCTCCAGGTGTTATTTAGACTTCCTTGACGCTAAACCTTATCTTTCCTTGAATATCATGGACACCCTTGATGTTAACATTATCCTCCTTGGGTATTTGAGGCTAAAAAAAATTGTTTTCTTGGCAAATTATACACCACATTTATGCTAACTGATAACTTGAAGTTTTCATCAGGTGTTGAATACCTCTTTGATTAAATATATCTTTATATATTTAAGCCAAATGTAAGCGCAGTAAAATATATAGTAACATGCTAATGATACATTTTTTACAGATTTCCATGATGCTAACATTAGCATATTAACATAAGTATTGACATCCTTGATGGTTATTAACTTTCTACAGTTATTTAAATGTCCTTGATGCCAACAGACATGCATATTTCTCCAAGTATTATTATGTTAACAAAGCTTTCTAATAAATTGGATGCTAGCAAATTAACAAATAGATTTCTTCAGGTGTACAGGATGTTGCTATGATCCTGTACTTCTAAAAGTTCAGACAGACTTATTTCTGGAGTTAACGGACTGATCAAAAAGATGATTAAAACCGTATGGTGCTGTTAATGCAATGTTGGATAAAGTGCCAAGTGTCCTAGAACTTCCATGTAATGATTTAAAGAAACTTTAATATAAGAAAACTCAGAGGGAATTATTCATGGCCACACACAGCTTATTTGAGAAATAAAAAAAATCTGCCTGACAAGTCCTCAAAGAGAAAGAGTCACACTTTAATTTCTTAATGCCAATATATATTGCTACAAGTTTTTTAATTTAGCATTTAATGCCTATTTCAAACTTTTTATCAGGTTTGCATTGCCTTGCATTGTGACAGCATTTCTAAAGTGCTATACAGGAAATAAAGATTCATATAGTTAGTATTCCTTTGGAAGCAGTTATAAATTATAAAACCCTCATAATATTTCCTGAATGGAATGCAAGCTACTAAAACCATTTCAACAGACACTCACCCACCACTTTAATAGATACTCCTGTCCAGATGCTCGTTAATGCAAATTTCTAATCAGCCAATCATATGGCAGCACCTCAGTGCATTTAGGCAGACATAGGCTATGTCCAAAACGCCTACTATTCAGTAGGTACTGCATTTGAATTTAAATGTACATTCTATACAGTATGAATGTGAGCAGTAATGGAATTCAGACGCACTACATCCGTCATTTTGTCATGGTCACGTGACCTAACTGCATCAGTTGCGTCGCTTCACTCCCATTCATGAATTTGAATTTGAAGAATGAAGAATTTGAAGAATGAAGTTATCCGGGTACTTCTCGTATACTGATTTTCGAATTCTATGAATTCGGACATACTACTTAGCTCGCATACTGATTTTAGCGTACTGTATAGTATGGAAGTATGCGGTTTCAGATGCAGCCATGGTCAAGATGATCTGCTGCAGTTCAAACAGAGCATCAGAATGGGAAAGAAAGGTGATTTAAGTGACTTTGAATGTAGCATGGTCGTTGGTTCCAGACCAGCTGGTCTGAGTATTTCATAAACGGCTGATTTACTGGGATTTTCACGCACAATCATCTCTAGGGTTTACAGAGAATGGTCAAAAAATAAATAAAAAATCCAGTGAGTGCCAGTTCTGTGCCAGATGTCAGAGGAGAATGACCAGACTTGTTTGAGCTGATAAAGGCAACAGTTACTCAAATAATTGTCACAACTGAGGCTCACCAAAATTGGACAATAGAAAATTGGAAAAACGTTACCTGGTCTGATGAGTCTAAATTTCTGCTGCAACATTCGGATGGTAGGATCAGACTTGGTGTCAACAACATAAAAGCATGGATCCATCCTGTCTTGTATCAACGTTTCAAGCTGCTGGTGGTGGTGTAAATGTGAGGGAGATATTTTCTTGGCACACTTTAGGCTCATTAGTACCAAGCCACAGCTTACCTGAGTATGATTTCTGACCATGTCTATCCCTTTATGACCACAGTGTAGCATCTTATGATGGTTATTTTCAGCAGGATAATGCACCATGTCATAAAGTTTGAATCATCTCAGTTTGGTTTCTTGAACATGACAATGAGTTCACTGTACTCATAGGGCCTCCACAATCACCAGATCTCAATCCAATAGAGCACCTTTGGGATGTCCAACCCGGTATTAGTAAGGTGTACCTAATAAAATGGCCGGTGAGTGTATACAGTATTCACTTCATTGTAATATCTTCTCGGTGCTTTTCTCATACATAGTGACATATGGTGCTAATTAATGTAATAACTAATAATTTATATTATGAAAATATTAAAATGTAATACACTTAGTATATTTGAACCCAAAATAATTAGTGCACATCCCCCCTTTATTAACAGATTTAGCTATCCTTCTCATCTTTGCTCATGCGTCGCTTCTATGTTGTTAATTTTCCACTGTTCGATTGCTCCCTGAGGAAATTTAGCCGATGCTTTTATTAATCAAAGCCTTTGACTTCAGTATAGGGATTTCTGTGACTGCCGAGTCATAAAAGTGATGTAATGGTTCTGTTGTGTTGATTGCTGACATCAGCACGGTATAATTCTGTTAAAGCGGCCATTCATCGCCAGGAACTCCTCACCCTTGCTTTCAGTGTGCGTAATGAACTGCTTTATATTTATCTGACAGTTCGATTGAGAAACTGAGCAACTGAAGCAGATGAAAAAAAAAAACTCATCTCACCAGAAAGACGCTTGTGCTCAATAAAAATAAAAATAACCATACTTTTAAATTTGATGACGAAAAATATGTGTTGGTTCCAGATGGTGGAGAGGGCTTTGCTTTGTGTTTGTCTACTAGTCCAAGTGCACACCAAGAGGTTTTTATAATGTTATTAATTTAGCATATCCAGGCTTGTTATCCAGCTCATTATGGCCAATTATCAAGCACTTAGACAGGAAAAGACCTTCTGACTAACAACTGGCCAATCCCAGATTTTATTATTTTACTTGCTTGTAGGCATGAGCTTATTTGATGTACATTACAACAGCAAACTGTGGGTTGAAAGTCTGTTCTGATGTTGTTGATTATGAGGGGAGAAAAGAAATCCCCTTTTAAATATTTCATTAAATATGCAACATTTTTGAAAAGAATAGAATAAAGAAAAATTATATTCTTTAATTTTCTAAATTCTTATGTCTGCCAAATAGGTGGTGATTTCATCTGTATAATGCTGTATGATCCACTTATTCTCCACTGAGAGTTAAATGTACCACTGGGATTTTTGTAAAAATTAAAATTGTACAATATATGAACTCTTGCAAAATTGGCAACTTTGATGCTTTGAAATTAACCAGGGCATAAAATCAGGGCGACATGGTGGCTCAGTGGTTAGTAGTGTCACCTCAAAGCTAAAGGGATGCAGGTTTGAGTCCCGGCTGGGCCAGTTGGCATTTCTGTATGGAGTTTGAATGTTCTCCCTGTGTTGGTGTGGGTTTCCATCGAGTGCTCCGGTTTCCCCCACAAGTCCAAAGACTTGCGGTACAGATGAATTGAATAAACTAAGTTGGCCATAGTGTATGAGTCTGTATGACTGTTTCTCAGTAGCTTCTGGGTTGCAAGTGGAAGTGCATCCGCTGTGTGAAACATATGCTGGATAAGTTGGCGGTTCATTCCGCTGAGGCGACGAAGAAAAATAATTAGGAAACTTAAAGAAATAGTTCACCCACAAATTAACATTTATTCACTATAAAGTTGTTTCAAACATTTATGAGTTTCTTTTATTGAACACTTAAGATATTTTGAAGAAAGCTGAAAACTTTGTACCGTTGACTTCCATATTGCTAAAAACTAATACCATGGAAGTTAATGGTTACAGGTTTCCAGCTTTTTTTTTTAATGTCTTCCATTCTGTCCAACAGAAAATTTTACCTAAAACATGTTTAAAACAAGTACGCTACCTGACAAAAGTCTTGTCAACAATCTTAACTTGACTTCTGGTTGATCTTTTAGAAAAGTTTCAAAAGGTAGATTTTACAGATGAATCATCTGTTGAACCTTATTCCAATCATCACAATTACAGCAGAAGACTTATTGAAACCCGCATGGACCCAAGATTCACACAGAATTCAGTAAATTTTGGTAAAGGAAAAATCATGGTTTGGGGTTACATTCAGTATAGGGGTATGCGAGAGATCTGCAGAGTGGATGGCAACATCAACAGCCTGAGGTATTAAGGCATTTGTGCTGCCCATTACATTACAAACCACAGGAGCGGGCAAATTCTTCAGCACGATAGCACCCCTTCTGATACTTCAGCCTCCTCATTAAAGTTCCTGAAAGCAAAGAAGGTCAAGGTGCTCCAGGATTGGCCAACCTAGTCACCAGACATGAACATTCTTGAGCATGTCTGGGGTAAGATGAAGGAGGAGGCATTGAAGATGAATCCAAAGAATCTTGATGAACTCTGGGAGTCCTGCAGGATTGCTTTCTTTGCCATTCCAGGTGACTTTAATAATAAGTTATTTGAGTCATTGGAGAGATGTATGGATGCAGTCCTCCAACCTCATGGGAGTCATACATAATATTAATTATTTTTCCACAGCACCATGACTTTATCTTCAACAATGTGCATTATTTTTTGTTAAGTGACAAGACTTTTGTCTTAGCAAAGTCAGAGCTTACTGCCCTAATTAAATAATCAAAAATCAAGGCATGATCATATTTTATGTTTTAAATAAGCGTAATCAAGAGCCTTTCATTAAAGCCACTTCTGATAGCAAATTATCAACTAGTCAAGTTATTGTTTGTTGGTCCTAAAACTTAAAACTAAAACTTTAAAACTAGCCAATTTGTAACTATTAAATTGTAGAAATTCTCATGAAAACAATGACTTGAAAAACATACAATTTCCAAATACTTTATTTGTCAAATTTGTATGCATATACACATTTTTGTACAGTCCAATTACGGTATGTCTATGGGTGTATTCACACTTGTGGTGTAAAAGGTCATAAATGATAACATTGTAGTATTTTTATTTTATTTATTTATTTATTTATTTATTTATTTTTTTGCAGTTTAGATTTTTCACACTTCACTGTTTGCTCTGGTCTAAACTAGTTAAAATAAACCAGGCAGTCATGTGACAACATGTACATCACTCATTGGCCAGATGTGTTATTCAATGTATAAGCTAAACTGTTTTTTCGATCGGTGAGTTATTGTGTGCAAATATTCCAATAAAAACTCCCGAAAGCAAACAAAGAAAGAATGAAAATTCAATTCAATTCATTCATTATTTCTATAGCGCTTTTACAATGTAGATTGTGTCAAAGTAGCTTAAAATAAACGTTCTAGTAAATTGAAACTGCGTCAGGCCAGCTTTCAGAGTTGAAGTTCGGTTTAGTGTGGCTGAAATTTCACTGCTGAAAGTCTAAACACTGAAGGGCAACTCCCATCGATGTGCAACTCTGAGCTCAAAAACAAAGAAAGCCAACGATGACAGTGGCAAGGAACAAAGCTTCACCAATTGACGAAAGTGAATGAAAAAAAAAACCTTGAGAGAAACCAGGCTCGGTTGGGCACAACCATTTCTCCAGGCAGGTAATGCAATACTTGTTAATATGAAGCGATGACTGCTCTGGCTGACTGTGTGGTCATTGTACAATATGTTATATATTTTGTATGCATCACTTCAGACAAACTATAGATTTTGGCAATAAATGCAGCTTCAAAACAATGCTTTAATGCATTTCAAAAAGCCAGGAATCATCGCAAGGAATCAAGTTTGTCATGAAGCTGTTGCTAAAGCACAGTAAACAAATTCTTGCTCCCATCTCACAGTGCAGCTGACTACGGTAGCTGTTTTAATCCAAAATGCACAGCCATGATTGGGTCATAAGAAACAAACAAACTGGACTGACGCAGTTTCAATTTACTAGAACTTTTATGTTAAGCTGCTTTGACACAATCTACACTGTAAAGGCACTGTAGAAATAAACATGAGTTGAAATTAATTGACTAAACTGCTCAAATGATCTTTGTTTGGTCCACTTTTGGTGTGATTGCTGCATTCACACCTGCCAAAACGAATTCCACCAATCAGGAAAAGGGAACTCTTGTCCAATTCAACTCAAGTAAATGAGGCAAGTGTGAACGCACCCTGATTCAAAGTGTCTATACAGTAGCGTACGGCAGAAAATGCCACCCAGATTACATTTTATACACCTAACCTTGAGCATCAGTGATGCTTGCCATAACAAACACTACTAATAATCATCGTAAATAAACCTCAAGGTCGCTTCACGATTAGGCACAGAAACGAGGGGGCCAATTTGATGCATAAGTGTGTAAAAGCAATTGTCAGCTCTCGGGGGCTCAGAACTTTACTGCTGACTGTAAAATCCGCAGAGATCACACCTCTACAAGGCTGTGATTAAACAGGACTGTGCCAGGGTCATTAATATGGACTGCTCATTATATCGCACCCGTTTCTGAAGCTGGCGTGTGAGGTGTTTTCACAACCCGATGACACCTACCTTCTGTGCTCTGTGGCTCTGGAAGTGTCTGAGATGTGGGCTGTAACAGGTGGCTGTTGACAGGGTACTGCGTCTTCTTGTAGTGTGGTCCTTGCCGTTCTGAGGAAAGTCTCAAAATGATGAGTTTTCCATAGCCCATTGACTCTGGCAATGTGCGATGTAGTGGGAGGTCCATGATACAAAGGACAGCGGGACAGCCAGGGCGTAAAGATGGGGCTGAGCGATCTGAATGATGCATGAATTTCCCTGAAGGCACAGAAAACTGCTGCCTTTTTTCTTCTTTTTTTGTGAGTAGAGGAGCATTTTAGAGGTTATCTTTAATTAATTGGGGCATGGAGTGTTTTTTGAGTGCTTTCAAAAGTGTATGGGTAATCCTGCGTGAAATCAAATATAAAAATAAAGGGATACTATAAATTTAATTTAGTGGATTTCATTACATAAAGATATAAGCATCTTTATATTTTATATTTCAAATAAATCCATCACAACCATTTAAAGTTTGAAATACAAAGCTTCAGATCATCTTTAATGACAAAAAGAAGTAAAAAATATCCATGTTATTGAAATAGTTTGATTTAAATGTAAAAGTTATTTAATTATTTGTTCATATGCGCATTTGTGATTTGTTTTATTGCTAAATATTTTTTTTTAAATCTACAATATAAGCAATTAGAAAATTTTATAAATAGTTTCCAAACCCAGAATTTGCCTTTAAAATATTAAATAAATATTATAGATTTAAATGTGTAATATTTAAAAATATTACATTTATATACGTTACATATGAAAATATTTAGAAATTTTGCAAAATTGTGACGACAAAGAACTCAAAATATGATATAAGCATAAACTAAGAACACAAAAAAATAAGTCAGACAAACTGCAACTAAATATAAATGTAAATATTTAAGCCATATAAAGAAATAAACTAACTAAATACTGTTAAAAACAGGTTAAATTAAAATACCAAACTCATAAATAACTCAATCAAATAATTAAGCCAAGCAAACAAATAAATAAACCAAAAATATAAACATATACATTCAGTTAGGTCCATAAATATTTTTGGCTCTATACACTAACACAATGGATTTGAAATTAAAGGAATGTGCTTTAACTGCAGAGTGTTAGCTTTAATTTGAGGGTATTTACATCCAAATCAAGTGTACCGTGTTGGAATTACAACAGTTTGCATATGTGCCTCCCACTTGTTAAGGGACCAAAAGTAATTGGAAAATTGACTTCTAAGCTGTTCCATGGCCAGCTGTGTGTTATTCCCTCATTATCTCAATTACAATGAGCAGATAAAAGGTCATTTTAAGTGTCCAATTTAAGTGTGCTATTTGCATTTGTAAATAATCTATACAAATATACAAATGAAATAAGCAAATAAGCCATGACAAAATAAATCAGACAAACAAAAAAGCAAATGTAATAAATTTCAAAAAAATAAAATAAAAATAAATAAATAAATCTATAACTGAAACAAATAAAGAAGCCAAACTCAAACAGATAACTCAGGGAAACAAACAAAAACACTAAACAAACACTTAAACAAAACGCCAAACATTTAAGACAAACAAATTTGACAATAAAAGTAAAAAGACTAAAAAAAAAACAAACAAATGAATTAGTTAAACAATATATTTAAATATAAACTATCCAGCAAAAAAAAAAAACCCAAATAAGCAAAAAAGTAACCCAAACTAATTAAAATATACGCCAAATACATGCAGAGATAAGCCAAAGTTATGCACATGCATCCAAACATACTAAGTAAACCATTTCTAAAACAACCATCGCATCGATGCTTTTACAAGACTAATTTTTGCATTTTTACACTTACATGCATGTTTTTAGCAACTTTAGATGTACTGCCACCTGAGCAACCCCTTTGCAGTATCAACTGATAGCATGTTACTAACTGGAAACCACTGATGTATGGATCAGGGTCATTGTGGCCTGCCTTAACCTTTTGTTCTTCCCAAGGCCACGTGAAGCCCTGAGATGGTGATGAGAGCAGTGTGAGCCGGCAGGAGCTCAGTCTCTGCATACTGAAGCAGATTTCAGCATTCCTCCATCGTCACAATCGCCTCCATTGAATTTGCCCATTGTAATCTTTTTTTTACATTTTGCATATCATTGAGCGCCATGTGCTCTCTCAGCGTGGATTGAATAAATATCGATTCAGACAGTGGCTAGCTGGCTCCGTATCCAAAAATAAAACAAAGAACAAAGCTGTTTGCAGACAGAGGTGCACCTGATCTGATTTGGGTGTTAGCAGCGATTTGTCAGCCTTGAGTTTATATATAAGCTACTGTGCTTCAAATAAAAGAGACAAAATTCATATTTTGAAGATATCAGCAGTTAAAAGGTGTTCTCTCTTACTTTCACCAATATGGAGCAATGATTCAGTGTATGTTTACATGGACACCAATAATCTGATTTTAATATGATTAAGACAATACTCTGATTCGGATTCTACCATGTCAGCAGTGATTTTTGATTACCTTAATCTGACTAAAGTCATAATCGAACTAAACAGAAATCGGATTAAAGGCTCGTACACAATGGGATGCTTTTCATTTGCGTTTATAGTCAGCGTTTTTCAAGACGTTTTTCTGCACTCAAACCCAAGCAGTTTTTACTGGCATCGAGCAGAAGAGCATGCAAAATCCTTGACGTTAGATGGCGCTAAACAACTTTAAGCTTCTGACACCCACTTGAAACACAGTAGAAGAAGACAAAGTTCACACGCTTGTTGTTAAAGTTACTGACAATTCGAACAAGCATAGATGTTACAAGTAGCAGCTCCAGCTCTAGCCATGAAGAAATGATTATTGTTCACCAGTGCAATAAGCAGCTCCACATTCATATCTGGGCATCTTCTTCAATGCGCGCTCACATTGACGATTTTGTCCTCCTAGTGCTGTTTACTGTAACTTTAGTAGGTCTGTACAAGTGAACAAAAATGCCAATCTGATTGGTAAAAAAAAAATTGGGGCCCTTTATTTAGTCAAGTGGCGTTAAAAGTCGATGGAAAACGAGAGTGTGAAAGGGCCTTAAGACACGTCGAGTCTTTTAGTCGCATTATTGAAGTGCAGTTCAGACATCTCAATCTAACTATTACCATCATGTAGGATTTCAGCCACTTTTTGTAATAGGATATTCCTGCACCTACTGAGTCAGTGAAAGACCACAGAGACCTGTGTAAGAATGGGTTTTTACCACAGTCATTCAAACTGTAGTTTTGCAGAATGACTAAAAAGTTATCAGTATGATGGTGAAACCATAGTCAAACCATTCTTCTGCAATCTTATACCAAAAACAGAAATAAGGGCAGTATTAATAACCAAAAATGTGAGAAAGCATTGCTATTATGGGATTGTATTGAGTTGCAATATTAAGCAAATATGTGTTGATGTTAAATCAAAAGTAATTCACAAATAATTGATAATGAAATGATTTAATTACAATAATTCTCTATGGTTACAACTGAATTAAGTACAAATAACTGTATAAAATGATAATACATGAAATGATAAAAACATATGATAATAATTGTACCCAGCTTAAAAGTAAAAATAAAGTTACCAGAGGTAGAAGGAGCGATAGGGGGAGGGAGAGACTAAGAGAGTAAGTAGGCCTCAAAGAGGCAGAGAAGATAGCCTCCAGTTTAGGGGAGGAGCAGAGCAGGAAAAGGCAAGACCAGGAAAAGAAACAAAGCAAAGTTTACCAACTATTTTGTATTTATCTTGACCATGTAACCAAAGTCCAAATGCTGAGACATTCAAACTGACCAATCAACATGTGACCACATTGTAAAACCCCCAAAGTCCACACACATGGCCCTGATCTTATCAGTATCTGCCTGTGGAGTCAGTATGGACCTTCTTTAGTAAAAAAAAAAAAGACTCATTTTGCTATATAAACAAATGCATATGATAATTTTCATTCCTACACCTGCATCACGAAATGCTGAGCTTTTTCCCCATATGGAGTGCCGTATCAAATTCCATTAAAACAACACTCTTCCAGCAGTTCATACTCAGACCCAATATCTTGTTTGTCACAGGGGCATGCATGAAATGTTCCAGAATGAAAGTGAAAGTCCCAAACTGCAGTTAAAGTCAAATTAAAAATGAAACTGAAATTACATAAAACTCTGCAGAAAATGTGGATCGCGTGCTGACGCAATGACGTTAATCGAATTATGTGCTATAACATGTAAAACAGGATCATGAAAGGAACATTCAAAAAATAACTCATGTTAACGCTTTTATCATATCATTGTCTTTCTCTGATTAGGGCAAATAATTCGATTACTGATGTCCATGTAAACCTAGTCACTGATTTTCAATGATAGTACTTTAGTGTAAAGCTGTAAAAATATTTGTCAAATCGAAAATAAAAAAGGCACTTTTCAATGCAAAAAACATGCATTCAAATTTCTGATGTGCAATTTTTTTATGCTGCATTACAAACAGTTGGAAGAAAGTCCTTACCCCAGGTGGAGGGGTTCAAGTATCTTGGGGTTTCGTTCATGAGTAAGGGAAGGATGGAACGTGAGATTGACAGGCAGATTGGTGCAGCGGCAGCAGTAATGCGGTCGGTGTACCAGTCCGCAGTGGTAAAGAAGAAGCTGAGCCAAAAGGCAAAGCTCTCGATTTACTGGTCAATCTGCGTTTGAAGTCTTTCCATCGATCCCAGTTGTAAGAGCAACAAATAATATCTTGACTTCCAGGTGATCATTTGGAAAAGTGGCAGAAGGTAGATTTTTCAGATGAATCATCTGCAATTACAGTTTTCTATATAGTAGATGCCACTAGATGATAAACAAGTCAAATTATTAGGACATTCACTTAGTTGTGGTGAAACTACTCCATTGATATTTTGGTTGTGTGCTTTGGGTGATTGTCCTGCTGGAAGATAAACCTTTGCCCCAGTTTGAGGTCAAGAGCACTCTGAAGTAGGTTTTCATTCAGGATGTCTCTATTGCCGCATTCATATTTCCCTCTATCCTGACTAGTCTTCCAGTTCCTGCTGCAGAAAAACATCCACACAGCATGATACTGCCACCCCCATGCTTCACTGTAGGGATGGCATTAGCCTGGTGATGAGCGTAATGCCCAGCATTCACTCCAAAGAGTTCAATTTTAGTCTCATCAGACCAGAGAATTTTGTTTCAGATGCCTTTTGGCAAATTCCAGGTCATTGTGCTCATTGGAACTTTCAGAGCAGCAGAAATTTCTCTTTAACATTCTCCAGCCTTGTGCCTCGAAGCAATCCTGTCTTTGAGGTCTACAGAAATTCCTTTGTCTTCATGCTTGGTTTGTGCATTGACATGCACTGTCAACCTTGGGACCTTATATAGACAGATGTATGCCGTTTCAAATCATGTCCAATCAACTGAATTTACCACAAGTAAACTCCAATTAAGCTGCTGAAACATCTCAAGAATGTTCAGTGGAAACAGAATGTACCTGAGCTCAATTTAGAGCTTCACGGCAAAGTCTGTGAATACTTCTGTTCATGTGATTTTTCAAGTTTTTTATTTTTAATAAGTTTGCAACAATTAAAAAAAAAAAAAAAAAAATATATATATATATATATATATATATATATATATATATATATATATATATATATATATATATTTTTTTTTTTTTTTTTTTTTTTTTTTTTTTACATTGTCATTATGGGGTATTGTGTGTAGAATTTTGAGGATATAAATGAGTTTAATCCATTTTGGAATAAGGCTGTAACATAAAAAAAATGAAATTTCTGGATGCACTGCATTTAATGCTGCAGTTTCACTTTAACATTGTTTATCAGTTAAACAAGTGTTCAATTAGCATGATTCCTAAATATCTGCAAACACATTATGGCATTTTACAAACATACATTAAGACAAAACTGCACCGAGCAGATTATTTGCATGAGAATAAGACACTGAATGCTGCATTATAAAGTGGAGAAACAGTTAGACAGACACAGCATTGTTATAGCATTGTTAGACTGTGGCTGCGTCAGATGCTCTTTAGCTCAACGATTGACTGGTAGAGCTGTGACATAAACAAAACCCTATTGGCTAATCTTATAAAAAGAGGAGGAGCCACTAGACATGTCCCACCCTGCCTGCTTGTTTCATGTTATTACATCAAACAAAGTCAAGCATTCTAAGGCACTTCAGTGGACCTTTAAAAAAAAAAAAAAGAGAGAGAGAAAAAATTCACAAGAATAGCAGATTATCTTGAGCTCGCCAAACTGGAAAAGCCAACAAAAGCACTTTATTCTTCTTTCTCCTGAGTTAAGCCTCTGTCCCGGCCACGGTGATTTATCGATCTGAGCCGAGGAAGGCCTGTTTCCTTGTTGCCGTGGCTACCGGGCTCTCGCTGTCATAACCTGGCAGTGTCAGAAGCTTCACCATAAATAGTCCAACAACAAAGGCCCAGTGTGTAACGTGGACACCGTTTATCTCCCACCACGTGCCATTTTCAATTACTGTTGAGCTTTAATTTCAGCGCATAAGGTTATAAAGCTGTGTTCTATTTCAGCGTGGGCTTTTTAAACTGCTGGTATGATTGTAGAGAGACGTGTGTAAAATAGCAGGTGTTACTTTGTTTGAAATGGTTGTGATGTCTGTAAATAGCCAGAATAGTAGTAATGGCTGAAATAGCAATTATATTTCTAATGCAATTTTAAAACCGTTTGTTTGGAAAAAAATAAAAATATGTGATGTGTGATTTTTCAAGTACAAACTGACACATGAAGAATTGTAAAAACTTTTAATTAATTGATCATTTAAATAATTTCAATATTATATTTCAATATCAATATAAATTATATTTTAACTTTGGAATGTGTTTAGTATATTTATGTTTCATATTTTACACAGATATACAAAATATATAAAATATATAAAATAATCTCATATACAGTTATTCCTAAAAAACTGCTAAATGTTTAAATTTACCATATAAACAGTATGTACTAGACATTACTATATAAACATACATCATTATACTATGTTTGTATACTATATCTATCTATCTATCTATCTATCTATCTATCTATCTATCTATCTATCTATCTATCTATCTATATATATACACACACACACACACACACACACACACATATGAATTAGCAAAATGTTAAAAAAGGAGCAAATTTAATAATAAATGCAAACTTCTTCAATGTATACAATAGTATCAGCCTAGACCCCCTATTGCCTTCAGAACGGCCTTAATCCTTAGATAGATGGAATAGAATCAACCAGGTATCGGAAATATTCCTTAGAGATTTTGGTCCACATTGACATGATAGAATCACGCAGTTGCTTCAGATTTGTCAGCTGCACATCTATGACATACCTATCAACCCTCCCGTTTTTCCCGGGATTCTCCCGTATTTTACTGTTCTATCCCGCTATCATCCCGTAGAGGTATTTTCCCGTATTTCTCCCGTATTTTCAGTCTTTCTCTGAACAGCCGAGCCTCCTTATACGCAACCCATACCGCCGAACCACCAGGGGTCGCCCCTTGCTCTAAAACGTGAGTCTTCTTTGCTTTCGCTTTGTTTAGGAAAGAAAACACTTATAAATAAATATTAAAAACGGCGCGATTTAATTTCCTTTTTTATATTACAGGTGCATTCGCCCATCCTATACAATCCTTAAAACAGTCATATAACTTAATGGTGCATGACTGTCAGCTGACGTGCTCATATTGTGATAAACAGATGCTGTTTCCCAAACAGATTCTGTACACGCGATTTGAAGCGGAGTGATAGTCTTGCTTTTGGGTGAGTGTTTAAACAGACATTTACACATAAATAATAATAATAACATATAAAGATGTCGATCTTGGTGTTTTTTTTCAAACACAATTAATTTCGTCTTAAATGAGCATAAAAAGTTAGGAAAGCAGTCGAATGCTTTCATTATAACATTAGATATGTGCATTTTTAAAGTGACACCTCTTATTTAATGTAATAAAAAAACAAACGACAGATTCATTCATTGCTCTTTACTCAGAATGTATAAGTTAAACAGGGGAGAAACGTCTAATGAGATTGGATAGCTTAATTCTGTTTCATTATAATAGCTATTAATTTTAATGAACTGAACTGTTTGCTAATGTTTTTGCTGCTAATGTATATATTTATTTTTCTTTTTTAAATAATAAGTTTAAAACCTATTACTGACAATTTAACTGTTTATTTACAATAAAACAGCTTCAAAAGAACATATTTTGTAATTTTTTTAAAGGGGGGGGGGGGGGTGTAGGTGGAATCCCTTATTGTGGTGGGCTTATCCCTTATTTTCACATCTCAATGTTGACAGGTATGATCTATGATACAAATCTGTCATTTCACTACATCCCAAAGGTGTTCTATTAGATTGAGATCTAGTGACTGTGGAGGCCATATGAAAGGGATGGATATTGTCAGCAACAATACTCAGGTAGGCTGTGGCGTTGACATGATGCTCAGTTGGTAGTAATGGGGCCAAAGTGTGCCAAGAAATTATCCCTCACACCATTACACCACCACCAGCCTGAACAGTTAATTAAATTGCATCCATGCTTTTACGTTGCTGATGCCAATTCTGACCCTACCATCTGAATGTCGCAGCAGGTATTGAGACTCATCAGATCAGGCAACGTTTTTCCAATCTTCTATTATCCAATTTTGGTGAGTCTGTGTGAATTGTATCCTCGGTTTCCTGTGTTTAACTGGCAGGAGTGGCACCCTGTGTGGTCTTCTGCTGGTGTAGCCCATCCGCCTCAAGGTTCGACTTGTTGTGCGCTCTGAGATGCTTTTTTGCATACCTTGGTTGTAACGAGTGGTTATTTGAGTTATTGTTGCCTTTTTATCAGCTCGAACCAGTCTGGCCATTCTCCTCTGGCCTCAACAAGGCATTTGCGCCAACAGAACTGCCGCTCACTGGATATTTTCCCCTTTTCGAACTATTCTCTCTAAACCCTAGGGGTGGTTGTGCATGAAAATCCCAACAGATCAGCAGTTTCTGAAATAATCAGACCAGCCCGTATTGCACCAACAACCATGCCACGTTCAAAGTCTCTTAAATCACCTTTCTTCCCCATTCTGATGCTCAGTTTGAACGGCAGCAGATCGTCTTGACCATGTCTATATATATGTGTGTGTATATATATATATATATATATATATATATATATATATATATATATATATATATATATATATATATATATATATATATATATATATATATATATATATATATGCGTGTGTGTGTTTGTGTGTGTGTGTGTCTAGTAAAAATATTACAGACTTGGTGTGAGAGACTTCAGAGAGCATCATTGCTCAATAATGGGTTCCACCACAAACCACAACAATCATTTAGAAAAATATTGCGAATGAGTAAATACAGAGCAGGATTGACACTCACATTAGAAAAAGCTGTGTGGAAAACCTTATATGAAGATGGCTTTCAGGATGACTGACAGAAAAGACTATAGTCAACATGATATTAATAAAAAAAAAACTAAGAAAAGAAAGTTCTTAATGCATATGACATTGTCAAGAGAAGCAAAGTTGTGCCTGTGTCTGATTCACTGCTCTTCTGAAACAATGTTAAGTTAATGTGACACGACAACTTGTGTTGCAATTACTACTCTGTAATTAGTCTGCTGCACCTAAGGCCATGATATGCTAATGCTAATGATAAAGAAATTATGGTGTCAAAAGAAATTAGTGCATACAGGCTGAATTACCACAAAATCCTTCTAATATATAATATCTGAACTGAAATCAGCAAGAGTGATTGATAAAGCGCTAAAAGCAATTAGAGGAACACAGGTTTAGCATAGTAGCGTACATGTATGGGACAGAAATGTAAATTGTGCCTGGGTTTCTTCCAGTATTTTGAGATCTTTCTGATGATAACTTTCCAATTTCTGTTGTCAGAACGGCTTGTGAATGAGGAAGACTCAGTCATTTGTGAATCAGTTGTGAGCAGTAATAGAGTTTCGTATCTTCACCTTGCTTAGGCCTTTTATCAGACATTTGGCAGTGTCTCACAGTAAACATATTTATATGTGTTTACTTCAAATGTTGCATTGACTAAACCTATTGCGATGGTTCTGTATTTGTAACAGAAATAATGGAGCATGCTCCGTTGACTATTGGAGCAGTTTATACCAAAATAAATGATGTCATTATTTACTCATAATAATATAAGGTAATATAACAGTAATATCAGGAAGCCACAAAAAGCCAGGTATACTGATGTTGTTTAAGTGGTATTATTCTGAGACTAAACTATATTTTACAATCATACTAACTAACAACAAAGGTAAATGTGCTATCAAATAGCTAAAACATGTTAGAAGCATCATAATATATAAACAAATTGACAATACAAGTCAACAATGTACTACGAAAAGGTTTCAACTTTGTAACAAGCATACTAGAACCATGCTTAAGCATTACCTCAACAAAATATGTTATTGTTAAAGTACGTAAACATCACACTAAAGCATGTTATCAAGATGCTAAACATGAAAGCACTTTGTTAAAACTTGTTAACGTATTTTGTTCAAACGATAAAAACGTTACCAATTAGGTAAACATGCTAGAAATAGGTTAAAACATGCTACAAACACAAAAATGCTAACAGTGTGCTAAAGCATGGTAGCAGTATTAAGTATGGAAACAACTACTTCAAATGTAAAGCTAAAAGACCAAAGTTTCACATGTCGAAAGAGTAACAATTTCCAAACATCAACATGCTAGCAACCTGCTAAAGCATTACAAACATCTACTCGTCAAAACATGTTAATTTTGTCATAAAACATGCTATCAACTTTGCTAATATATAATGTGTAACTAGTTTGAATATCTGCAACTTGTTAAAGTATTTTGTTCAAACAATAAACACATTACATTTATGTAAAACACGCAAGAATTATGTTAGTAATGTGTTAAAACATGCTACAAACACAAAAAAAATGCTAACAGTGTGCTAAAGCATGGTAGCAATTTTAAGTATGGTAACAACTAGTTCAGATGTAAAGCTAAGCTAAGTTTTAAATGTCAAAACAGTAAACAAACAAACATGCTAGCAACCTGCTAAAGCAATATAGACTATTTGTCACAACATGCTAATAATGTCTTAAAACATATTAGCAACTTTGCTAATATATATGGCTAATTACTATAGGCTAAGCGCAAAGTTTGTCTTGGTCACCACTTAAATTGTGATAAAATAATATTAACTTTAAAGTTTTAAATGAAATAAACAGCCCCCCAAAATTGTGTCACTGTACATATGTACATAACTAAAACACACACTTCCCAACTCAAAATGAAGGTTTAACTTCACTCTGCTCTCCGCCTCATTTAGTATCTCACTAATATGAGTTCTGACCTTCTCCGAGGACCTTGTTTGTCTTTAATCCCGGTCTAGGTGATCCGGCCCGCAGCGTTTCTATCATCCTTTTGCAGTGCATTTTCAAAAGCCCCCTCCGAGAGCAAATCTAGTAAACATGTTTCAGACAAGTCAATCAGCTTCTCTCCTAACCAATCAATTGAGTGGCCAGAGCTTAAAGAGCCCTGGAAATAGATTGAGCTTTTTCAAGCAGTCCAGAGTGCACTTAAGCATGAGGATAAATCGGCTAGCATTTCCATCCACGGCCCAGCGTGGCATATTAATGGGCGTTATATTTGGTTTGGTCACATCTGACCACCAAAAAGAAGGCTTTTAAAGCTTGCGCTTGATGCAGTTTGAGGAATACAGCGAACAGAGTTTTTTTGTGGGGTTTATGTATTTGATCTGTCTGAGAAAGCGGGTTTCTGCCCACACACAGAAATAAGATGCAGAAGATAAAGAAGGAGGTGACATTTAGGGCTTGCCAAATGCAAAATCTGAGGGTTTGAAATGAGGTCTCGGCTCAGCTCAGGCTTTCTTGGATTTATGCTCAAAGGCTACGTCTCTGACTAGTATAGTGCAGTGCAAATTCCATCTGGTTGTAAATGAAAATCTAGTGAAATGTTCAGCCCAAAGCATATACCGTGGCATTCATAATACAATTAAGTTTAGGAATGCTGTGGATTTGCGATGGAAACCGCATGGGGAGTGGACAATGTTTCATTTTAAATATGCATTTTGAATACGAATATTTTGATCCATTTCTTAGAGAATATAGACAAATATGTTTTTTAAGCATTTAAACTTAACAATTTTATTATATCCAGTAAAATAAAAGTTTCTTAACCTAATTCTTTTAGATGATTCTCTTGATTTTTACTGTTTATTAAAATTTTATTTAATATTTTTCCCAACATGACTGAATCATCTAATGAATGTACACATATACATATATATATATATATATATATATATATATATATATATATATATATATATATATATATATATATATATAAATAACATTTTTATTTGGCTTAGTCCCCTCATTAATCAGTGGTCACCACAGTGAAATTAACTACCAATTCCTCTGGCATATGTTTTACACAGCAGATGCCCAGTACAGGGAAATATCATATTATTGTTAGTCTCATGGTGCGTTCATGCCACACATGAATGAAGTGTCAAGCGTAAGTGATTTACATGCTAAGTCAATGCAGGGATGCGAATAGACATACTGCGGCACGATTGAGCATTTCTCTGAGTTCCTCAACTCCTCCAGAAACTATACTTGGAGGCTTTCAGCAGTGCTTCAGACCGAGTCGAGTCCAGTTAGATTAGCTGTTGTCCAGTGGCGACAAGAGGATTTTCCCTCAGGACACTAACAACAGGCACTACGTCATAATCACTCCCCTACAAAAGCAAGATCATGATTGGATAATGCAGGTCAAATGTCTGCTGAAGTTCAGATTTTCCTACTCGAGCAATTCACGTGGAATACAACTCGCACCGCGTCATTCGTGCCACATCAATGCTAATTTAAGGCTGATTTATAATTTTGTGTAAAATGCATGCGTATGGTCCGGCGCAGCCTTCGCACGGTCGCATAGCCCTCGCTGACCTCTCAAATACTGTAACTACACGTTGCAACAACGCTTTTGGTCGGCTTGGTAGTGCTGGTGAGTGTAGGCAGGGCCGAGATCCACACAAGCCTGATGGAGCAATTTGTTTACAAGTGTCGAGCCCCATGAAGGAGCTTCAGATGGAAACTATAAATAAATTATAAATGCACAGCAATGTGCAAGGCGTGCGCCGTGTGTTTCGCTGATCACTCAACGCAGAAGTATAAACCAGTCTGTCAAACGCACACAGATGCTCTGGCGCAGCCTTCGCGCAGTTGCATAACCCTCGCCATAGGTGTAGCCGACGCTGATGCACACCTCTCAAAAAATGTAACTACACGTTGCAATGATGCATAGCGCAAGCTCCGTGATTGGTCGGCTTGGTAGCTGGGGGCGGTGCTGAGAGAGCCCAATGAAGAAGCTCAAGTAGAAAACTTTTGTTTTGTGTTTACCTTAGGATTAAAGTGGTTGCTATTTGCATATAAGGGCGTCACGGTGGCGCGATCGTCTCACAGCAAGAAGGTCGCTGGTTCGAGCCACGGCTGTGTTAGTTGGCATTTCTGTGTGGAGTTTGCATGTTTTCCCCCGTGTGTGCTCAGGCCCCGTGCATGCTCTGGTTTCCTCTAGGTGCTCCGGTTTCCCCCACTTTGGTATCCAAAGACATGTGGTACAGATGAATTGGGTAAGCTTAATTGTCCACAGTGTATGTGTGTGAATCAGTGTGTTGGATGTTTCCCAGTGATGTGTTGCATGTTCTTCCCGTGTTCGCGTGGGTTTCCTCCGGGTGCTCAGGTTCCCTCTACAAATCCAAAGACATGCGGTACAGGTGAATTAGGTATGCTAAAATTCATCGTTATCTATGAGTGTGTGTGTGAATGAGTGTGTATGGATGTTTCCTAGTGATGGGTTGCGGCATCTGCTGTGTAAAAACATATGCTGGGTGAGTTGCTGGTTCATTCCACTGTGGCAACCCCAGATTAAGAAAGGGACTAAGCTGACAAGAAAATGAAATGAATATAATATAATATAATATAATATAATATAATATAATATAATATAATATAATTCAATATATAATAGTTACACAAACATATATATATATATATATATATATATATATATATATATATATATATATATATATATATAATCCAGATGTGAGTCGGTCAGTATTGCTGCGAGTTTGTGTGTGTTTGAGCACTAGTGTGTATTTTGCCTGTATACAGTGACTGTCTGCATCATCAGCGAATTTGTCACTTTTGAACGGATAATCTGGCACGATAAGAGCCCCACCAGCCCTCTTCACATTATCTGATGTTATCTTAACTCCCACAGCCAATTTCTCAGTTCAATCACAAAACAGAGCGCAGATAAAAAAAAAAGTCACCCTCAACTTACAAACCCTGATGAGTGAAGCTGTAAATACCAGCACAGAGGAGTTCGCTTTGAAGGTTAACTGAATATAGACAGTATTTTGTAAATAAATTATTTACTGTGTACAAACTAATAAAATGCAGTTATATTTAAGATATATACCCAGACATTTATTTATGTTATAATAAATTTATTTTTAACAATAACCTTTAAAGTATGTAATTAAAAATAATAAATGAAAAAGCACAAATTTATAAACAATAAGAAAAAAAAACTAAAATGTTTTACATTTTTAATAGTTTAAACTATTTTTAAATATAATTTACAATAAAAGTTTCTTATACAACACAACCTTTTTATGCCATATTATAAATACAAGTACAGTTGAAATCAGAATTATTAAAACCCATTTGATTTTTTTATTTTTATTTTAAAATTGTTCCCAAATGATGTTTAACAGAGCAAGGAAAATGCACAGTGTGTCTGATATTATTTTTTCTTCTTGAGGAAGTATTATTTGTTTTATTTTGGCTAGAATAAAAACTTTTTAATTTTTTGAAAACCATTTTAAGGTCAAAATTATTAGCCCCTTTAAGCTATATTTTTTCCCGATTGTATACAGAACAAACCATCTTTTTACAATAACTTGCCTAATTACCCTAACCTGCCTAGTTAACCTAATTGACCTAGTTAAGCCTTTAAATGTCACTTTAGGCTGTATAGAAGTGTCTTGAAAAATATCTAGTCAAATATTATTTACTGTCATCATGGCAAAGATAAAATAAATCAGTTATTAGAGATGAGTTATTAAAACTGTTATGTTTAGAAATGTGTTGAAAATCTCAATTAACCGGGTTCGAGTCCGGGGAAGACCGTTTCCAAAAATCAGGTTAGACAGAAACAGAATTAAAAAAATAAAGTGAACAACGGGTGAGAATGTGGTGAAATCCGAAAACGTGGTCAAAATCAGAAGAGGATTTTTCTTTTTCTGGATGGCTTTTGTAAATCGTTGCTTGGGTTTAGGGAAGCAAGCAGGCGGGCGGATGGGTCAATCGGTAAAACCAGTTGGGTTTAGGGAAGGAGGAGAAGGGTGGGTCGGCAGATTGGCCGGTCACCCAGTCAATCATTTAGTCAGTCAGACAGATGGTAATTCGTCAGCAGCCTCTGGTGGCTTTAAGTGAGAACAGCGCTGGCACAAATGGCGCTCACGAGAGACATTCGAGATGCAAAAAAGCCTCTCCCTTTCGCGGATTCGCGAAAACAAAAGCTGCACAAATACGTACATCCCGGGACGTATTTTGCAGTCTCCAGAAACGTTCACGGGACTACGTTTTCAGATTGAGCCTGGGTTGGGTTTTGGAGTCTCTTTTAATGTCCTAATGAGTTGATTTAGGTGTGTTTGATCAGGGAGAGGTTAAAAATGTGTACTGTTGTTGTGCCTTAAAGAACAGGGTTGACTGAATTAATGACAGGTGAACCGGCCCTTTCAATTTTCCATCACTTACATACTGTATATACAGACAACTACAGAGAACTAAGAAATATGGCAATGGAGCTTCACAGCACATAATTATGATTAATCAGCATCCTTAGAAATGGTGTAAATTCTGTCCAGTGTGTCAGCGGTCTGACAGCGTCCTGCATGTGAGCAGTGCGTCTGCTAATGATCCGCAGTACATGGAGGGTCTGTGATGAAGGCAGGCCTCTGAAATGACACGCGGGCCGCTCTTCACATGTAATTGCTCACCCAGGGAGGAAGCAGAGAGACTAGTGGTCTGCAGCTCACCCGAGGTGTCAGCTTCTGTCATCATGATGAAACTCCACGCAGCCCACAGACTCGCTGCGAGACCGCCGGCTGCCAGGGGGGATGTCAATTTTCGGCTTTATAAATCTAAAATTGATGAAATATGAGGACACTCTTCACCGGGTATGGCTTAGTTTTATATTTTAGAGGACCTTTTTACTGCGGCAACTCGGGAATCGGCTCCTGATTCATGTTACACCAAAGTCAGGAGCCTTTGAAATGTGAGAGTTTGTTCCGAATACCACAAACAACATTGTGGACAACGGATGGGATTTCAGACGCTTATTGTGTGGAGGAGCTGGAAAATGTCTGAGGATTAGCAAATGATTTTCACGCCACATTTGGACTGAATGGTTACTTTTTGTAAGTCGTGGAGCTTAGTAGTAACAATGATGGTCAGTTTTAATCTTGCAGTTGCAATATAGTACATCACGAGTAACAAATAGTTTTTATTTGATTTTCAAATCCAGACATTACTATATCGCTATGAAAAGAATCAACAATTTATAATCTTTTTACAACATTTTAAAATAAAAATGTTGTCATTTAGAACATTTTATTTGAATAAACTGTTTTTGACAACACAATAATAATCTTTAAATTTCAGAAGAGTAAAGAAAAAATATATATTCAGTGGACTAGCCCTGATTTTAGCTAAAAAAGATTGTTTTTTTTTAATATTGGAAGAATAATTTCATAGAATAAAACAAATATTGGTAGAACTAACATAAGGATGTATTAGTAAATGTTAATGCATTAGTTAACATGAAAAACAGTGAATAACACATCTGTTAAGCATCACTCAATCTTCGTAAATTTTAAGTAAACATGTAATAACAATGTAGATACTGTAATTAGTTTCCCAACCCGGTTCCTAGAGGCACACCAACAGTACACATTTTGGATGTCTCCCATATCTGACCCATTCATTTCAGGTTTTGAAGTCTCTTAATTTTCTGATGAGTTGATTCAGGTGTGTTTGATTGGGGAGAAGATGAAAATGTGCACTGCTGGTGCGCCTTTAGGAACGGAGTTGGGAAACACTGCATTAGTTAACATGAAGTAACAGTGAACAACTGTTGTTTAATACATTATGTAATAATGTTCGTTGTTGAGGGAAGAAGAAGACAGGGTCGGCGATTCAGGTAAGCAAATATTTTTTTTATGGTTGGATGTCACCACACATGTATCGGTGTATGTGTGTGTGTGTGTGTGTGTGTGCTCTCTCCTCTCCCGACTGCTCCTCCCGTTCTCCTTAAGAAGGGAGTCTCTCCGGCCCATTCACTAGAAAGACAGGTGTTATTTATCATTTCTGATTGACCCGCTGATTAGCCGCCGGGCTCCTAGCATGCTCTCCCCCCTGATTGGGTGTTTGATCACGCTTACCTCTCCACACATTAGTTCTGTGTTTCCCAACCCGGTTCCTAGAGGCACACCAACAGTACATATTTTGGATGTCTCCTATATCTGAACTGTTCATTTCAGGTTTTGGAGTCTCTTCTAATGTTCTGATGAGTTGATACAGGTGTGTTTGATTGGGGAGAAGCTGAAAATGTGCACTGTTGGTGTGTCTTTAGGAACAGGTTTTAAAAACACTGCTTGTGGTAAACTAATAGTGAACAATTTCTATTATTCAGCGTTACATAATCTTGGTTAATGTTTACTTACTCATATTCTAATGCATATCTTTTACATTAACAGCCTAATTAGTTCATGTTTACTTACACACATGAATGAATTTGTTTATGGATTAGATAACATGACTTAACAATGAACAACGCATTTATTTAGCAATATTAAATCTGATATGTAAACTAAACATTTATCTGTGTCTTAACTAATATATTGATTATCACAAAGAGTTCTGCAAATATGAACATTTCACTCATATACATACCTAATAAATCCAGTAAATGCAGAAAAAGTAGCATTTTGAAGTGGTCTACTAATCTGTTTAATAAGCTAAAACTAAAATGTATTGTTTGTCACTATTTTGACAAATTTAGAACTTAAACAGTTTCATTTTTTATATGCATTTATGTGGATTTTTCATATTTTGTCAAGTAATTAAATGACTTACTGTTATGATCACCAGCAATCAAGCAGTTGCAGATCGCTGGAGAACTGCAATTTGGCCACTGATATGAACTACAACTCCCATCATGCACCTCACACACACACCTGTTCACAACAGCCCGTCTGACACCAACAACCATGCCACGTTCAAAGTCACTTAAATCACCTTTCTTTCCCATTCTGATGCTTGGTTTGAACTGCAGCAGATCAAATTTGTCAGGTCTACAATGCATTGAGTTGTTGCCATGTGATTGGCTGATTAGAAATTTACACTAACGAGCAGTTGGACAGGTGCACCTAATAAAGTGACCGGTGAGTGTACTTTGAAGTAACTTACCCAACACTGCTTATTAAGCCCAAAATAATTACTAAATATTGCTGAAATGTATCAAAAAAAAAAAAAAGCACGGAGAAACATTTTAATATGACCTTACACAGGAAACAGAAAAAAAGTTATCTTTTTAATAAATTCAACCCATGGGACTCGCAAGTGCCAGCAATTGAGAAATACTGCTCATCCAGTATGTGTGGCCAGTGCTGGCATGGATTAAAAAGCAGGACGGATGTATGATGCGATATTTCTCTGACCTCAGCTGTGAAGAAGCACAGTCTCATTATACATCAGGCCAGATTCCATATGCAAAAAGGCCAAGACGTACAAATCGTCTGCAGTACTCATAGATTTCTGCTCTCGGGGCTACAAATTAGAGGAACGACTCCAGCACAGTCTCGCAAAGACCAGAAATAACCTCAAATGACCTGCTTTACTGTCAAAAACACTGTATGCCTCGCATGAAGATGAAGTGTCTCCACAATTAGGCGCATTTGGTGTGATGGGAACTGGAAATGAATGCTCGGAAAGAACATTTATGATTATAAATTTTTTGGAGGGCAGTGTTTTGATCATGCTGAATTTGACAGATGGAATACCAGTTAAGAAAGCATTTTTTGCATTGGTAAATCAGAATTAGGTTCTTCATTGATTGTAAAACAATTTTTTTATAGCATCTCATTATTTTAACAAATTCATTTTGATGAATTAATATTTGTGTCAATTGTGTTGTCTTAATTTGGACTTTTTTGGTTAGCTCATGACAGTAAATTATATAAATATAATAAATATTCAGCCTGATCTCATGAGAAAACGTAACTGTTTTACGTTTTTTTCAGTTTAGTGGCTACTGTTTACGAAAATGTACGATTTTAAAAAGAAGGCGTGGCACCCAATCCATCCCCGCTCCTAAAGCCAGCCGTCATTGGAGGATAAGCAAACCGGACCAAATTGTACGAATGAGATCATACAGATTTATAGAAATTAACCCCTAAATCAAAAAGTTACGAATTGTTGTGAGATAGTGTTGAAATATTGCATTTCTTTATTCCATAATATTTGAGTGACTTTATCTCATAATTAAGCCTGTATTTCAAAACAACAACAAGCTTTTTTTTTTTAATGGATGTCATATTTAGGATGAAAGTATACATTTTTCAGAAATAAGTACCATTATTATGTTTTTTATCTCAAATTCGGCAGTGTTCGTCATTATCTCATAATTTCATCTGACTTTTTTTGTCAGTAATATTTGCCATCATTTTGATTTGTCACAATGAGTATGTTTACATGGACGGCAATTATCTTATTTAAATATGATTTAGACAATACTCTGATTAGGAGTCTACCATGTAAAGAGTTTTTTTTGATTACCTTAATCAAACTAAAGTCATAATCAAACTAAACAGAAAGCGAATTAAGACGTGGAGTATGCCGATTTTAGTTGCATTATTGAAGTGAAGTACAGACATGTAAACACTGCAATCAAACTACTACCATCGTGAAGGATTTTCAACGCGTTTTCTGCGAACAGAATAGTCTATACACAGGACTGTTTGATACTATTCTCTGCATCTGTTGAGTCAGAAGGGCCACAAAGTCTACAAATTAAAAATCAAACACCTGAAATTACATGAAACATTAATAGCGTGGTGACGCAACGACGTTAATTAAATTATGTGCTATAACATGTAAAGCGGGATCATGAAAGGAACATTCGAAAAGCAACTCATGTAAACACCTTCATCATATTATTGTCTTAAATCAGATTAAGACAAATGATTTGATTACTGATGTCCATCTAAACAAAATTATGACATTATCAATGAAAAAAATGGCTCTGTCCTCTTTATCTTAAATCAACCTTTTGAAATTAAAATTATAGCTTTTTATTGTTTTTGCACCCGGTGTGGTCTTCTGCTGCTGTAGCCCATCCGCCTCAAGGTTGGACGTGTTGTGCGTTCAGAGATGCTCTTCTGCATACCTCGGTTGTTACGAGTGGTTATTTACATTAATGTTGCCTTTCTTTCAGATCAAACCAGTCTGGCCATTCTCCTCTGACCCCTGCATCAACAAGACATTTGCGCTCACATAGCTGATGCTCACTGGATATTTTCTCTTTTGCGAACATTTCTCTGTAAACCCTAGAGATGGTTGTGCGTGAAAATCCCAGTAGATCAGCCGTTTCTGAAATACTCAGACCAGCCCGTCTGGCACCAACAACCATGCCATGTTCAAAGTCACTTAAATCACCTTTCTTCCCCATTCTGATGCTTGACTAGTCCGATGTCCATCTACACGTAGTCACTTTTTACTTGATCTTTTTTTGTCATCATGAGTTCCCGTCTCATTAACAAAAATGTTAATAAAGTTATGACATTATTAATGAAAAAATGTGTTTTTCCTCAGTACAAAAAGGCTTTATCTCAATTTCAAACTGTAAAAATTATAATGCTAGCTTTTCTCGAAATTTTTAATTATCTAAAAAATAACTTAGTATGCCATGATTGATAATTTTTGTTATGTAAGAATCAGTTTTTTTTTTCTTTTTGACATAGATTAGTTAACTTACAACGATTTTTAGTCCCACTTTATATTAATTGTCCTTAATTACTATGTACTTGCATCAAAAATGTAAATACAATGTACTTACTATGTTCATAATGTATTTGAGAACACTTGTGGTGCTCTTGAGTTGGGATAGGGGTTGGGTTATGGACAGGTTTGGTGGTATGGGTAGGTTTAAGGGTGGGTTAAGGTGTAAGGGATGGTTAACAGTGTATTTACAAATGTATATACAGAAGTTAATTACAGATGTAATTACATACAGGTATTTAATCAAGCATAGGTACACAGTAAATACATGTATTTACAAAATGATAACATTGTAATAAACTATTAAATCCTATGTAAGTACATATTAGTTAAGGCCATTTAATATAAAGTGGGACCCAATTTTTTTATTTGTTCTAAACATGTCATATACAGTGCTCAGCATATATAAGTACACCACTTAAATTAATGTTTTATTAAGGAAACTTTACAATATTATGTTTGTTTTAAAGTCAGTTCTAAAGCCAAATCAGGAGCTTATCTAACAAAATAACTTATGATAATGGTCCAAAATTTGTAGACAAAATTGATATGTTATAGAAAAATATAAATTAAAAAATTCAAGAGAAACAAACCAAAAAGTCTATACAATTTTGTATTTTGTATTTATTTTTCCAATATTTTGCATGAATTTAAATGTATTATCTATTTATTTCTAAAGACGCTCGGTGATTAAACTATTATTTTAGTAAATATATCTGTTTAATAAATCTGTTTTGTTAAATTTCAACAAAATATTTGACTATATTCACTGAGAAATGGATAAAAATATGTATTTTCAAAATTGGGTGTACTTATTTATGTTGAGCACTGTACATGTCATGAAAATGAAAAATTAACATTTTTATAAATATTGACATTGAATGACGGAAATCTATGGAACAAAATCGCTGTCTTAAATATTTCGCGTGCACATCCGTAATTATAAAATCGTACAGGAAAATGGAACAATTTTTACAAGGATACAATTGCAAAATCTGTGATTAAAACATAAACAGATATGACATTTTCTTTGTCTGTTTGTATATGACTGATACATTTTAAATTTACTTTACAAACACGAAATACAGTTTCACAACAGACACTTCAACCTGATTATGAGTACGAATCAAGAAGCGTCACTCCACTGTCAAAATTACGTCACCGGCATTAATAAACAAGCGAGAGTCATGGATCACAACGGTGCACTTGCTGGGCACTCGAGCTCCAACACATTGTCTCAGGTAAGATTTTTGTTAGTCCTTCTTTGAGAAATGTCCATCATGAGCTGCAATAAAGGTTGAAACCTAATGAGGTCTATTTTCACAGTGTTTCTGGGACATTTTACAGAATCAAAGTTAAAAACAGTTCGAGGATATTGAGCGTAATGTATTTATGACAGCGACTTTATTCCATAGAAATCGAAATAATACCTTGGTTTTGTCCATTCAAAGGAAAAGTAAATTGCGTAAGTAAATATAATTTTCAAATAACCCTTAAACTATTTTTGTCCCTACAATGAAACTTGTTGGTGCCCAAAAAATATGAGAGGAGTCCAGACCTGGTGCAGTGCAATTTAAGCTGCATTCAACGCTTTTTAATGCGCTCACTTAACCCTACCCATACCCCTACCCCTCACAATGACGTCACTAGCTCCACTGAGTGAATTGTGTCTGACATTGTATCAATGAAATATGTAGTCTCAGCTTGCATCATAAAGGCTGCATCTAGATACTATTGAATATAATTGTGTACAGAAGAAAACCCACACTACATCTGCTCTCTTGCGCCTTGCTTCAACTTACTGCCATGTTGGAATGCACATAAAACTGTCATGTTTTATATTCAGCAAATGATTGTTTGATAACAGCGCAATTCTTGGATTACAGGTGGAATCAAACTGTGCATTAGCTGCCTGTCAGACGGATGACAGAGAACGGAGTGTTCAATATAAAAAAAAGCATAAACACGCACCAGAGCTGTGACCCTGGTCCAGGCCAGGAGACATGAAGTCAGCCGTCAAAATGATTTTCATAGCAGATTAAGCTGGCAGACGGGCCGTTTCGGCAAACATTGCGGATTAGGATCAGCGCTTATGTGCCAGTTAAGATGATTGCGTTTCGGGGAAAGACGCTTTCCGCCCGTTTATTGAACACGAGGATTTATCTGATCCTTTCGGTCAGCGAGGATCATTTAATGCTGCAGGGCTTCTCATCAAATGAATTCCAATGCAATACAAATCAACTTTAATACCCACATCTAAAGACAAATGAAAGCAGGGGATTCATATTTATCAAAACACGCTTTTTCTAAAAGGAAATATGGACATATGCTTCGTCAATGTAAGTGAAATGTATAAGATTTATTATGATTATCTGGATTTAATTACAAAAACGTCCGCATTCTATTAAAATATGTGTAACAGAATGAGAAAAATGTATGAGTAATTTTTAATTGCCATTAAAATTGCCTGCTTTGTTTTCACTAACGACCTAAAGTTTAGTTTGGGCTCAAGAATATTACTAACACACTCTATGTTATGATCACCAGCGATGTAGCCCTCACTGATCGGTGGGGATTGCTCTCCTTTATTCTCCTGAACTACATATCCCATTATGCCCCACAGTTGCACACCAGTTTTGGGTCTCCCCCGATTGCACACACACAGCTGAAGCTGATCAGGACTGATATATGGGCTGCGTCCGAAATCGGCTACTGTGCAACTATTGAATTTAAATTTACTACACGACCATTAGAAAAGCACGTTCTCTATAGAATGAATGTGAGAAGTATGAATAGAACTCAGATTTATTATATCTGCCATTAGTGATTATTATGTGACCTACTCGCGTAGCATCAATGAAATGTGCACTTCAGAATTTCGACGGAAGTAGAACTTCATCCGGGTACTTCGGGAACACTGATTATCAAACTTAGGAATACAGATATGGTACTTGGCTTGCATCCTATTTTTGGTGTACTATATAGTATGCAGCATGCTTCAACAAACTATATATACACCACAAACACTCATAAATGTGCTGAGTCTTGTTATCTGTAAGTCAGCATTATGAAGCGTTTTCCTGTGTTGTCTTTGTCTACATTTTGACCTCTTGTTTGTTTACTGTTAATGTCTGTTTTACCGCCTGCCTCGACCTCTTCGCATGTTTCTATGATTACTCTTTTAGATTACCGTTACGCTTCCATTTGCTCCTCTACTAACCTTGCCTGCCTGAGTTCGCTGCATAAAAGCTGCATTTGCACCCTACCCAATAATTACAGTTACATGGCCTAATTAATATTCATGAGCCATATATTCAGTAATGTCATCACTAAGATACAATATCAAGCCTGATTAATATTTGCTCTGAGATTACATTAATTTAGCCGTAAGAAAATTGTTCATATACATTTTTGAATGATTAAAATGTTGCAATAGACTTATGGTATTAAATGATCATGACTATGGTATATGCTCACAGTAATATTTCTCAGTGAAATGTAATGGATTTATTCAAATAATATTGATTCAATAACAAAAACTTGCACGTTTTAATAAAATATATATGATAGGTTGAGTAAAATTCATAAAAACAATTTTACTCAAGAATTTAATATTTAATTTGCACTTACAGCATTTGGCTCATGAATATGATAATGACTTTGGTGATGTATTCCAGGACATAATAGTCATGTTATCTCATTAATATTAATTAGCCATATTTAGTGGTGTCATCACTGAGATGCAATATCAGTCCTGTTTAATATTTGCTCTAAAATTATTATGAGTTTAGCAGTGAACAAAGAATGAGATTGTGATAAATTAATTAACAATCATGAGTCGGTGTAACAAAAATAGTTTGTTTTTAACTCAGAAGCTCAAAGTTTGGTTTGGGCCTTCTCTGACTATTATGCATCAATAAACCAGAGTTAAAGTGTAGAAAAAAAAGTTTACTTTGATCTTAGCTGACTCATGAATATTAACAACACAGTCACGTGGTCTGATTAATATTTATAACCATATATCGAGTGGTCTCATCACTGAGATACAATTAAGTCATAGATTGTAAAATGAGATTGTCATAAGTTTATAACTAATCATGAGTTATCATCATTAAATATGACTGCTTTGTTTTTACCCAAGAACTTGAGGTTTACCTTGAGGCTTAGTTGGCTCATGAATATTAACAATCCTGTCACAGTACCTAATTAATATTCATGAGGCATATATTCAGTGACGTCATCACTGAGATACAATATCAAACCTGATTAATATTTGCTCAGAATTTAATATAAATTTAGCCATTGATGAATAATAAGATTGTGATACATTTAAAATAATCACGAATTGGTGAAATTGAACCCAAATGTTTGCCATTAAATATACCTCCTTTGTTTTTATTCAAGAACTTAAGATTTAATTTGCGCTTAGTTTGCTCATGAATATTCACAAAACTGAAGAAGAATAAGATTGTGATACATTTTTGAATTCATGTAATATTTGAATTCAATAATATTGAAACAATTACAAAAAGTCACTCATTTTAGTAAAATATGTTGTAAATTAACAGTAATAGTGAACAAGTTTACCTTTTATTAAAATGGTATTTGGATCATGAAGGCTAATCATTTAGAGGTTTATGCATTCCAGGACAATTATCTAATCCAAGTTGTAGCATTGAAATTCAATATCACTGAAAAACAATGTTTCATATTTACTCAAAATGTATAAATAATCACAAGTTGCTGAAATAACAAACATAGTTTGCCATTAAATATGCCTTTATGCAAAAACTGAAGGTGTAGTTTGGGCTTAGTTGGCTCATGAATGTTAACAATCCAGTGACAGTACCTAATTAATATTCATGAGCCATATATTTAGTGTTTTCATTATCTACACACAATTTTAACCCTGTTTAATATTTGCTCAAAAACTGAATATGAATTCAGCCATAGATGAATAATGAGATTGTGATAAATAATTGGTTTGGTGAAATTTAACACAAATGTTTGCCATTAAATATACCTCCTTTGTTAATATTCATGAGCCAACTAAGTGCAAATTAAATCTTAAGTCTGTGAGTAAAAACAAAGCTGCAGAAGAATGAGGTTGGGATAAATTCTTGAAAAATCATGAGTCTGTGAAATTTAAGGAAATTTGGAAATGAAAAAAAAAAGTTTGCTGTTTTTTTTTTTTACTCATAAATTGAGATTTAATGGACACTTAGTTGCCTCATGAATATTAATTTTCTAGAAGTGGGTTCTCCAAGACAACCAGGTCACATTACCAAATTAATATTCATGAGCCACAGACATCCAGTGGTGCCTTAGCATTCAGATACAATATCAATCCAGTTGCAATTATAACATGAATTTAACCATAGGTGAGGAATTAGGCAGAAAGAATCTGCTACCAATTTGCCAACATTCACAAGTGCTCTGTTTTTCACCAAAAATGTGCCTAGTTCCCTTATAAATATTAATTGTCTACAAGTGGGTGCTGCTAGACAACCCAGTCATGTTCTCTAATTAATATTCATGAGCCACACATGTTCAGAGCTGTCTTTGCATTGAAATACAATATCAAGCCAGCTTTTCTCAGAAACTAATATGAATTTAGCTGTAGGTGAAGGATGAGATTTTATAAAAATTCACTACCAATTTACCAAAACTTTAGTTTATTTGGTTTCAAAAGAGCCTGATATCATAACACATTAGCAAAACATACTTTAGGGAATATTTTGTCGAAGAGGTCTTGTACTTAATTAGCTTATGAATATTGATGAAATGGAAGTGTGATTGCTCCTAGACAGTTCAGTCACACCACCTAATTAATATTTATTAACATTAATAGAAATTCATTGTGATACAATTTGAATTTGCTCAGGAAATATTATCATATTATTATATTCATAGATTACTGTAAAGTAAATGTGAAAGATATATTTAGTATATTGGTATAGTATATCATATAAATATCAACGGTTTGACAACGGTTTGTATTTGTAATTTCTATAATATAAAAAAAAATATTACTTTTAATGATCCTGTAAGAAATGGATATTATTTATTTACTGCAGAGACACAATTCCCAGTTTGAATTAAGGGTAACAAACCCACAAATATCAGCAACAACAACAACAACAAAAACATTGTGGCCTATTTTTGAAATGTGCTTATAATAGGATCCAAGAGATCCAAGACATATATCAGATGACAGGATCTGGGCTGAAAGCGGCCCTGGGTTACGCAAATATAATCATTTACATAAATGAATTTGCTAAACGATCCTTAGAAGATGCCAATATGCACAAGTCACAGCCGTACAAGCCAGAGCACTGGGAGAAATATTGCACATTGTGAAAAAATAGCTTCTTTTTGAACGCTGGGCTGGCCTCGTCCTTCTTGTGAATTTGAATAAGCTCTGATGCTGCTCCAGATTCCTCTGTGGAAAACATGTAGCTGGTTCTTGAATGAGAATAAGGGCTGAATATCTGCACGGTCAGCCAAACTATTTTTGCTTCCCCCCACTGGTTTGCGCAACGGTAAATGCTATCTAGGTTAGTTGGGGGAAAAAGTAGCCTAGAACTTTCTTATCCTATAAGTAGAAACAATAAGGGATTGCCAAGGGAATATTGGAGAGACTCCAAGTGCACAGATTTTTTTTTTTTTTTAAGGTACAAGTAAAGTAGGACTGCTCTTTTATCTGATATTATATATTAAATATACAACAGTGTAGTTCAAATCTCTTTGTTTGTTTTGTACAAAAAATGAGATACATTTAGCTGGCTTGCTGACATTTATGCAAATAATTGTTCACAAAAAAAATGAAATAAATCTATTTAAAAAAAAAAAAAGTTAACCCCCAAGGGTGATGCAGTGGCGCAGTAGGTAGTGTTGTTGCCTCACAGCAAGAAGATTGCTGGTTTGAGCCTCGGCTGGGTCAGTTGGCGTTTCTGTGTGGAGTTTGCATGTTCTCTCTGCATTCGCGTGTTCTTCCGGGTGCTCCGGTTTCCCGCACAGTCCAGAGACATGCGGTACAGGTGAATTGGGTAGGCTAAATTGTCCGTAGTGTATGAGTGTAGATGAGTCGCAGCTGGAAGACCATCCGCTGTGTAGAACATGTGCTGGATAGGTTGGCGGTTCATTCTGCTGTGGCGACCCCAGATTAATAAAGGGACTAAGCTGAAAAAAAAAACGAATGAATGAATGATAGTTAACCCCAAAATTAAACTTAACGCTCCATTGAAAGTATATTATTCACCACTGTAATTAAAGTACTTTTCTACTGAAAAAGTAATGTAAGGGATTACTTTTCATTTTTAGGAAATGTTATTATGATTACTTATTTTATACTTGCTCTAAATACTGTGCATAAATTCAAGTGTTCTGTATAAAAAAAATCAGAAAAAGCAGATAAATTTACATTTTACTGGATAATTCCAGAATTTATATATATATATATATATATATATATATATATATATATATATATATATATATATATATATATATATATATATATATATTTTAAATATTTGCCAAATGATGTTTAACAGACCAAGGAAATTTTTACTGTATGTCTGATAATATTTTTTCTTCTGGAGAAACCCTTATTTGTTTTATTTTGGTTAGAATAAATTTATTATTATTAATAAATTATTATTTAAAAAAAAAAAACATTTTAATGTCAAAATTATTAGCCCCTGTACCCTATTTTTTCTATGACAGAACAAACTATTGTCATACAATAACTTGCCTAACTACCCTAACCTGCCCAGTCAAGATTATTAACCTAGTTAGGCCTTCAAATGTCACTTTAAGCTGTATAGAAGTGTCTTGAAAAATATCTAGTAAAATATTATTTACTGTCATCATGTCAAAGATAAAATAAATCAGTTATTAGAGATGAGTTATTAAAACTACTTCTGTTTAGAAAGATATGTGTTGAAAAAAATCTGATGCTGCTCAAGTACTGATCACACACACATGCACACACACATGCACCAACACAATCTCACGGCAATTCGTAACTTTTTCATTTAGTGGCTAATTCGTACAAATTCGTACAATCTAATTCGTACATTTTAGTACGATTTGCGTATCCCCCAATGACGGTTGGGTTTAGGGGTGGGGTTAGGTGCCACGCCTCCTTTTTAAAATCGTACATTTTCTTACGACTGAACTCGTACGAATTCGTACGAATTAGCCACTAAACTGCCAAAACGTAAAATACTTACGTTTTCTCGTGAGATCAGGCTGCATGCACACATACACACATACATATACTGCTCACTTTGAGACTCTCATTGCTGAGTTTTTTTTATCCGTCTAGTGAACTTTACGATGGATTTTCCTTGCCTTGCCTTCCGTGTATGAACCTTGCCTTGTTTGTTTCTTCACGTTGCCCTGCTGCCTGCCTGTACTAACTGTTTGCCTGTTATCTAACCACGACTCTGGATTCCCTGTGTATATCTGTTTGCTCAAGAGGGGTCTGGCTGCAGACCTGATGCAGTGCAATGATATAGTCACATGTTGATTGGTCAGTTTGCATGTTTTAGTATTTGGGCTTTGGTCACATGGTCAAGAAAGATAAAAAATAGGTGGTAAACTTTGCTCTGGGCTCTTTTTCTGCTCTGCTCTGCTCCTCCCCTGCTCTGGACTTTATCTTCTCTGACTCTACTGCTATCTAGTGCTATTGGGCCGTCTTTGGGGCCTACTCTCTGTTCTTTGTGTTTCTTTTAAGTAATTTTATTTTAATATTTAAGCTGGGTACAAATAGTATCATATTTTTATCATTTCATATTTTATCATTTTTATACAGTTCATTTGTAATTAACTCAGTTGTAACCATAGCAAGTTAGTCATTAAATCATTTCATTTTTAAGTATTTGTGAATTACTTTTAATTCAACATGCTCTATATTGCAATGCAATACAATCCTACAATAGCAACGCTCTGCTTCACTTTTAGATATTAATGCTGCCCTTATTTCCATTTTTTATTTTTATTTTTTTGGTATAAGATTGCAGTAGGATGGTTTGAAATGTAGTTTTTCACCATCATACTAATCACTTTTTAGTCATTCGACAGAAATACAGTTTGAACCGCTGTAGTTAAATCGCTATTTCATCCAGATTCATATTTTGTTCACATTTCAAGTGTTATTTTTTTAAACAAATCTAAAAGGTCACTCAATTGTCAGTATGCACTGAATGTCAGTGCCATGTTGGAATGCATATAAACTGTCAGTTGAATGAAAGTAGCCTGGAACTTTATCTGTACAAAACTATAAGACTGAACAACAATTAAAAGCCCAGAGAATGTGGGGAGAATTCAAGTGCAACGATTTTCTCAGGCACAAATAAAGTGGGACTTTGTCTTTGTCCTCCGCTCTTTGATTTGATTATCGAAGAACCAAAACATCTTACTCCCATTAGCACCTGAAAGGCAATTCTGGAGAAAAATTGAGAAATTATTCAACGAGTGAGCGATTTGGAGGATGAGAGCGTGGTTAGAGAGTGCATTAACTTAGCATTGAATGCTTTAAATGATTTTTCTGAAAATGGTTGATGTAGCGTAAACAGTAAGAACCTAATCCATCTCAGCAGGGATCTCCCGTGTAGGTTGTTTTCTACAAGCCACGGACAACCAGAAACGATAAGCCCAATCTTGCCTGCAATTTCCCCCAACAAGCTTTCCAAATCCATTTGTCAATGAAAGAGGAAGTCTTTGGATTTCCATCAGACCAATTTGTTTGAGCCTCCGTGACCTCTGCGCGCAAGGAGGCTTCTCTGGCGTACTGTACCTGCCAAGACAATCAACCGAGGGATTTCACATCCTCATCAGACACGGATGTTTATTTTCCAATCAAACCTTTCTATTCTAGAGTTCACTAAAAGAAGGCCTACGACTTGAAACAACATAGAGCTAAACATATAGTTATTATCTGACAACAGTAAGATTGGCCAACTTCGGAATCTGATAGAAAAACAGCCTGTCTATGTGTGGTAAGTTGTTGTAGGTAATGAAAGAATATTTCTCAAAAGCTTTGCGATATGCTAAGAAGTTAATCCTTCCTGAAAAGAGGTACAATTTAGCGATCTTGTAGCATAACAACAGAGCAAAATGTGCTATAAACATGTCAGCAAAATGCCAATTCATGTAATCAGCATGTTAAACACTGTGTAGACATACTGAAAACACACTAAAGCTCTGCTCACACTGTGGGATTTCAGCTATGATTTAGTTTTTTGAGACAAATTTGGGAAATCCTAAAAGATTCCTGAAATCCTAGGCTAAAATCTGTGATCTTTGATCAATAATTTGACAGGTTCGTAGACAGCGGTTTAAGGGCCGTTGCGATCAGATTTTCCCTCCAATGACATTCTGGCATTGTCAGAAAATTTCAGACACTTTCCTGCATCATGACAATAGCTTAGACAAGCGTCATTTCATTCCATTTTCAATGGAAAGCAGTCTGGGAGATAAGTAGAATTCCAATCATCTACGTATGCGAAAAATTTAGATCCGATTTGAGCTGCAGATTTGTTGAAATATTTGAAATCCTGCAACTAAACCGTATATGACCAACTGACGGGATGTGATGTATTTCATAGTTGTCCAAGCAAGATGAGAAATACAATTTTTTTAATTTTTTCTTTTTTTATCAGAAACTAGTCTGTAATAAAAAAACATTTCTATTCATAAATGAAGAATAACATATATATATATATATATATATATATATATATATATATATATATATATATATATATATATATATATACTTTTTAAAAGAATAACATATATATATATATATATATATATATATATATATATATATATATATATATATATATATATAAAACATTTTAAAAGAATAACATTTATATATATATATATATATATATATATATATATATATATATATATATATATATATATATATATATATATATATATATATATATATATATAAATGTATGAGTTTATAGTATTCTTTTATTTAACCATGGTGAACACATTGTAAAAATAGCTTTTTCACTTCTTTATTTCGGACACTGCGAGCTCTCCCTCTGTGCACGACAAAACAGAAAATTCTGTGTGACTGCCACAAGGGGTTGTATTCCTACAGTCATGTACACATGTTGTGTGCAGTGAAAAGGTGGCTTTATGATCCAATGTGAAACAGGGACTAAAGGCCCTGGTAAACTTCAAACAAATTCAAAATTTGGGAAATCCTAAAAGATTCCTGAAATCCTAGGCTAAAATCTATGATATTTGATCATTAATTTGACAGGTTCATATACAGCGGTTTAAGGCCTGTTTCCCTCCAATGACATTCTGGCATTGTCAGAAAATGTCTGACACTTTCCTGCATTGTGACAATAGCTGAGACAAGCGTCCAAAACCAAAAACCAATAGGATGGCCGAATCTGAGGCTGCAATCCAGACGACAACTTTATACCACTGAGACGAGATGTCAAAATTGTTTATGTTCTTTATGGCTCTTCGTTTGAGGGGCAAGTCCAAAAAGGCTGACTGATGTTGGTGTACTGTTTTGTACTCAAACACCCAATGCACTACAGTGGAAGTTGTAAATGTGCCATGCTGCTAGCATGTACCCCTAAAAACAACGATGGCATAACATGGAATTGGAACAGTTTTATAAACATCTGACATACAGCCTTTTCCAAGAGAAGCACCACTGTGGCACATAACATTTTACATAGTTTCCTGTTTGCCACAAACATCCACCAAATAATCCATAGTCTTAAAAATCTCTCCACAAGCAATGAATGGTGCAGATACATCTGTACAGCTCTGCTACTCCAAACACCAGTGAATTCATGTGGCTAGTGTAGTTTTTTGGATGTGGTCTTCTATCTGATTGAGGGAAGAAAACCGCATGTCAAACAAGGCAGAGGACCAATGGCAACTCAAAGAAGTTCAGGAGTCAAAGTCCTCAAATTGTTAGCTTTGGTAAGATGTTTTGAATTAACTAAATGAACTCAAAACGTACATTGTTTCAGTCAGATTTTGCTCAGAATTACGTCTTTTCAGTTCATTGATTTAATTGTAAGCATATTGGGGCCTTAAATACATGATAAGAACAAGAAATCAGAGGAAATAACCAAGTACTTTAAAAGAACAGTTAAAAAAGTGGAAGAAAACACAAAACACCCTTTAAAATGGTGAAAATCTATGCACACTTAACAAAAGAAACGAAAAAAAGATAAAAAAAGAAGTTCCATTAATAAAAAAAATTGCGGGTCATAAAATCTCTTCTGTTTTTAATTCACTGTCAGAAGCTAACATTTATGTGGAATAAAAAACTCAAACCTAGTTAACTGTAAATTAACCTGTAATTTAACACTTCTGCAAAACACCCAAACAGAAAGGAGTTTGAAAATATTGGCAACAATCCAGCATTGTGCATCCCTACTATATATATCAGGTCTAAATTTAAGGGAAATAATGGTGAAGTCCCGTTAATTTCTCAAGTATTTAATATTACTACTACCCTAGTATTTTAGTTGGAGTAACTACTTTTTTAAATAACTATATCAGGAATATATTTCATTATGATTTGATTTTTGAATACATTTCAACATGGTCAAACATTGAGCAGGATGAAGCACAAGTTTATTATTTTTCTACCCCATTACCAAATACATTATTCGTTTATTACTTAAACGTATTTCTTCTTTTTATGTATCTCTTCTTTTTACATAAGACATATGAGCTTTACATAAAACATAGTTTATACTTTAATAATTTTTTTATACTTTTTATGTCTATCTTTGACATATGTTTCTCTCCATTTGTTCATTTTCTATTTATATCATGGACCCCAAAAAATACATAGTATTCCAAACAGCCATCAATTGAAATTTCATCATATCTTTCTCATGTTATCCTTTTTTCAATCACCTCTATTCATCATTATATTCCTTTAATAATATACATATTTGTACAACTTTTTAAATTGATTATAAACCTGACATTGTTTGAGAATCTGTTCTAGACTGTTCCATAATTTCACACCACACTAACTTTTTAAAGTTGTCCTTGTTTTCAACTTCCTAAAATTTTGTTCTTCTCTCAGATTAAATCCACTGTCTTTCTTCAAAAAAATAAAAATAAAAATAAAATAAAAAAATCTTTGTATGCATTTCAGAAATAAATTATTTCTAGCTTTAAACCCAAATTGTGCTGTTTTAAATTTAACCAAATCATTGAATTTAAGTTTCTTCAATTTAAAAAATAAAGAATAGTCTGGCCTAGAAATATATATTCACCTGACAAAAGCCTTTTTGTCAGTCCCAGTTGTGAGAGCTTGATTTCTAATTGATCATTTAGAAAAGTGGCGGCAGGTCGTTTTTTTGATGAATAATCTATTAAGCAGCAGCCCAATCTTCACAAATACTGCAGAAGACCTACTGGAATTAGCATGAACCCAAGATTCTCTCAGAAAGTTTGGTAAAGAAAAAATCATGGTTTGGGCTTACATTTAGTGTGGGGACATGGGAGAGCTCTGCAACATCAACAGCCTGGGGTATCAAGACATTTGTGCGGCCCATTACATTACAAACCAAAAGAGAGGGCAAATTCTTCAGCAGGACAGTGCTCCTTCTCATACTTCAGCCTCCACATCAAAGTTCCTGAAAGCAAAGTAGGTCAAAGTGCTCCAGCCCAGTCACCAGATATGAACATTATTGAGCATGCCTGTGGTAATATGAAGAGGCATTGAAGATATAATGTATAGCGTGTAATTTTTGGACACAGCTTAAGAAAATTAATTCAGCAGCTTTTGTAACACGAGACCTCATAGTTAACTATTTTACACTTTCTTCAGTGGGTTTGTATTGGCCACAAGCAAAGGACCACAGACGTGGCTGTTTTATCATCTGTCAGAGAAAACATCAAAAGAAGAACATCAGGTTTGAAGAAACCCCTAAGAGTGAGGAATAACAACAGTGACGTTCTTCTCAACAAACACCAGTAAACACACGCAAGTCTTTCTTGTAGGGAAGTGGATTTTGTGTCTCTGAAGACCCTTCTTGCTGGCATCAGATAAAAAAAATCTTTTCCTTTTGCGTCATAAGAGAATTGTTTTAATTATTCAGCTTGCTGCGCAGTGCATTCATGCTCAAGTGCCCTTGAAATTCTGCTTGACAGAGACTCTGTTCACCTGCGCTGAAGGATCAACTCAATCTGATCATTTGCAAGACTTGTTGTGACCCGTCTAGTCCAAATCAGCCCTCTGAAATATTTGCAGCCCATTTTTTCCTCTGTATACCGAAGCCATAATGATGAATGCAATCATTTTTCCCCATCATTTCACTTCAGGGCCTACGTAATATGTTACTATGACAACCATATATTCCAATATTTCATACAAGCCGAGCAATATTATAAAGCTGCTATCTAACATACTACACAGCACGCACTAATAAAACTGCACAATACTTTTATATAAGGATTTTGAAGGATAAATTTAGGATTAAAAAAATGAAGCACTACTGGTACTCATATTTATATTTGTTGAATCAAGTAAGATCAGGAGGCTTTTAAGGAACATTTCTTTTTTCGACTTTCAATCATCATTGTATTATATTTCAGTACTTGTTTCGTTTGCAAAGCTTTGATCACTAAACTAAGCATTTAAATATCATCTTACTCAAAGATTATTGCGAGACGGAGAGTAACAACTGATATTTATATGCACACTGATACTATCATCTCATTGATTCACATTACAAGCTATCAGAATTTCATCTTAGTTTTAGTCTATATAAATATAAACAGCTGCATCGAATGACATATTTTGGGCCTTTGGCTCAAAGTCGTTCAAGGCTCCATATTCTATACTGTTTTATACATTAAACTTTATACAACCCAGGCTCATTTTGAAAACATACCCCTATATACATTTCTGGAAAGCGCCACAAACGATCCAGGAGCTACTTATTTTTAGAGTTTTGTTTTTGCTAATGCACTAGAGGCCGCTGTGTACACTTTTTGAGATCTCAAATCCACCAGAGGTCACTGTCGACTGACTGACCAATCGACTGATCCACCCTCCTCCTTCTCTAAACCCAACCAATAGTATTTTCAATTTTTAAAAAGAAATTCAGAAACCACATTACTACATTCTCACCCTGTTATTTACTTGTTTACTTATTTTTTGGATCCTGTTTTGACTTACCTGCTTTCTGGAATCATTTTTCACAGGACTCGAACCCTGTTATCGTAATCAACTCCTCTCTGAATCTACTGAACAAACTGGTAATAGCGGGAAAATCATCCATATGGAGGTAAGCGGTCAGCTGGTAAGCATAAAAAGAAACGATTTCATACCAGCCGGTATTATTCGTTTTAAAAACAAAATGCAGCCATACGTACTTCTGACTACATAATTTGCGATTTCCAGAAACTTATATAGGGCTACGTTTTCAGAATGAGACTATGTTGACTTTATACAGTGGGGAAATGAGCATTCACTATTTTTGTCAAAAAATTAATTTCTAAAGCTGCTGTCTACTTGAAATTCTCTCAAGATGTTGGTAACAACCAAAAAAAAAAAAAAATATATATATGCATAGAAAATAATATTAATTAGTTTACAAATTAAGTTATGTGTAATAAAATGAAGTGACAGGAAAAATAAAGTATTGAACACTTGAAGAAAGGGAGGAGTAGACAGGCAGTGAAGGCCCAGACAGCAGCTGAAATATCTCAGTAGTTCTTCAGCAACCCTCTGCCCTTCATCATTGTAAATTAATATTAGCTGCTTCAGTCCACGATCTACATTACAGGATGATGAATATGAAACCAAAGTGGACATTTCAGCAAGACAATGATCTAAAACACAGCCAAGTAAACTCTCAAATGTTTTCAGAGAAAGAAAATCAAGCTGTAGAATGGCCCAGCCAATCACCTGACTTGAATTCAAAAGAAAATACAAAATAGCTTAGATTTCATAGATGAGATCCACAGAGCTATCAAGATTTTTACACTCAGCTGAAATCTGTGAAAAAAAATCACACCTTAAGTAATTCATGTGACTTCATTCTCCATATGAGAGCCGTTTTTAAGCTGCCATCATAAATAACCTTTTAAAAAAAACACAATTTTAAGATACAAATACTGCAATAAACATCTAAATGTAGCATAAATATTGAAACACATAAAAAAAACTAAATGTTATGAAAGCTCACCTTAACCCAGAATTAGCTTTAGCACTCTTAAAACAGCTAATCGGTTATCCGAGGATGCCTATAACACATCTGTTGCTTTCAAATGAGAAGAGCGAAGGTGAAAAAAACTTTAATGACTAAACGTAATGACTCACTGATGTGAAGAATCTGCCATTAAACACCTACACGCTGCTTGCTGTTGTGCGACGCCTCTCATTTTCTCTTCTTTACGCTCTCGATCTCGTAATTGAGAGACACAAAGTTCACCAGGGGTCAAGGATGTGTTGTTTTTTCGTATTTTTTTTTTTTTTTTAGAGGAGACACAAACATCCGGTGTTATATTGAAGAGGTAATCACCTTTATCCGTTCTGCCACATAACCTTCTCCAGGTTATTGATAAACAGCCAGTCCTCATTACCTCACTCTGGAGGTTTCTCTCTGTCCGCCAGGCAGATCAAATAAGGCACACTTTATCCTGTTTAATCAGATTTTTGTCTAGGGGTTTGAGAATATGCATTATACTCCTTAGAACACTTCGTGCCTCCTTTAAAATTGTTTTGGTTAAATTAAGTTTTATGCTCATGCAGCATTGTTGTCCTACTGGAACGTTCCTACTTAAGTATGATGTCAGGTCAAGTCAAGTCACTTTCGTCGACACAAGATGACGTTGTACCTACTTTTGATAATTTACAAGACAGCAAATGCTTGTTAACCCTGCTTACAGAAAATGAAGATCAAATCATTTGCATTGATTGGATTTGTCACTGATATCTTATATAAGTTGACTTGGCATCAATAAATTTAACCCACTGATCTACATATAATAAGATGTATGATGGTACAAAAACTGTCAACCCAAGCTCATTCTAAAAACGTAGTCCCGCAGACGTTTCTGGAGACAGCGGAATACGTCCCGGGAGGTACGTACGGCTGCATTTACTTTTTTCAAGCGAAAGCTAGGGGGTGGTGTGACGCTGTTCCCTTCAGCGCTTGCCGGCCGGCCGACCGCTTACCTCCTTGTGGAGGGCTTCCCCGCTGCAACCCATTTGTCCACTCAGCTCACCGTGTCCGGCAGGCTTGAGATGCAGAGAGGAGGTGACCACGGCGATCGGTTTCGAGTTCGGGGAAGAGCAGTTTCAGCAATCAGGTAAGACAAAAACAGAATCCCAAAATTAAGTGAACGAGTTTCGTAACAGGGTGAGAACACGGTGAAATCCGAAAACGCGGTAGAAAAAAAAAATCAGGGCTTTTCTTTTTTTGGACGGCTTTTGTAAACTGTTGCTCGGGTTTAGGCGAGCAGGTGGGCGGGTAAATCGGTAAAATTGGTTGGGTTCAGGGAAGGAGGAGGGTGGGTCAGCCGATTGGCTGGTCGTGCAGTCAATCATCCGGTCAGTCGGACAGCAGCCTCTGGTGTCCCTCGGGAGAGGCATTTGAGATGCGAAAAAGCGCACAACAGCGGCCTCTCGCGGATTCGCCTGCCGGGACGTATTCCGCGGTCTCTAGAAACGTCCGCGGGACTACGTTTCCACAATGAGCCTGGGTTGAAAACTGTACAGATCTCTTTTATAGGGTCAGTGACTTCATCATGTTTTTTTACTGATATGCCCCCAACTCAAAAACATGTGGCTTAAAGGCCAAGTGAAATCAAAATTTACTCTAATCTATTTATAAAAATAGCCTATATAGACAGAGGAGGTGTTTTCTTTTTATACTTGATGTATTTTAATATAGCTAATTTTGATGAATTATCTGTACCTTTTGACTGCTTTTTCATTTTTTATGCTGTTACCGTATACACACATTATATTTAATATGCATGTAAGGTGACGGTAATTGAAATTAAAACACAAAATATAGCCTACTGAGCCATTAATTGTTTAAAAAGTATTAAAAAAACAATTATAAATTGAAGAAAAACACTAACTTTTTGAAAACTGAACTGAAACTAAATAATTAAAAATAAACTTGCGCGACTTAATTTACTTCATGCAGCAAAATAATTTTTATTATAATTTTAGTGATCTGCTAGAGGTAGGTCAATTTATTTTTATGCTTTTGATGAAGTAGCATTCAACTTAAGAGCCCTTTAGATCATGCACAATCTGTGCAAGTGAATCCTTCGAAAAAAAAATGTTTTTTTTAATCTTCAAAGTCTGAAGCTTTGCATTTGGATTGGCAGTTCTCCTGTTGACGCCAACTTGATGGTTTCCATAGCAACTATATAGCAATTTTCTTAACCACGCCCCTCTCATGATTAGTTTGCTGTGAGGGAATGTTGCAAAAAGAAAAGCCCCACCCCTTAACCAATATTCAATTTCAGTTGGAAGTACATCAACATGCCATAAAAAAAGTCTCAGCTACCTTTAATTCACGTTTTAAGTTTCCCTCTGGTAATAAAAAGTAGTGGTGTTCTTATGCAATATTAGTCACATTATCAACCAACCAAGGCTCATTACTGATGTGTAGGCCCACACGGAATCTGTGCATGCAGAAATCCACAGCTTTCCACAGTTTTTAGTCAATTATTGAGTCTATTTATTTACTTGTGTAATTTTATGTACAATTATATTTATTCAGTTTTTAAATTAAGAATTAACTTATATAAAATGTAAATGTATAAAAGTCTTTTAGTGTATATATATTTTATGAGACTTGCTTTGTTTACCAAATAAGTGGATCTAATTGGATTTGCGTTAAAAATCTATTATTTAATTTAATATTTATTTCATTTCTTGTTACGATGCACTACAATCTATGCATCATTTAGTATAAATAAAAAAAATTCTGTGCAAAAATAGCAAAAAATATCAGCAGATTTTGTGTAGCCCTACTAATAAGTACCCCTATACACATTTCTAAAGATCGCAAATCACGTCTCAGGAGCTATGTTTTTAATCTTTTATTTTTTTGCTTTTTACAAATCCACCAGAGGCCGATGTTTACACTTTTTAAGATCTCAAATTTCTCTCACGAGTGCCATTCACACAAATCCACCATTCTTGCATAAATCCACCAAAGGCCGCTCTCGGCTGACTGATTGACCGACCAACCGATAGTGTTTTCAAACATGAACCTACCTGTCACAATAACCAGCGATCGTACTCCATAAGATCACTGTATTTCACTAACAATAACTTATGGACTACAATTCCGCCATTTATGGACTACATTTTCATACATGCACTCTGGTCACACTCACACTTGCTTCCTCATCTAGACTGATTACTCGCACCACCTGAGGATTTTCAGAGACTGATTGCACACACTATTTAAGCAGTACACTCACTCACTCCCATTGCCGAGTCTTGTTATCTGAAAAGTAACACTACAATGCGTTTCCTAGTCTTGTTTTCCAGTGTTTTGACCTTAGCCTTGTTAGCCCGTTTGTCTTTGTCTGCCGCCTGCCTTCTGACCTCACGCCTGTGTTTGTCTACGATTCTGGATTGCCCTCATACATCTGTTCGCACCTGTGCTGACCATTGCTTGCCTGACCACTGAATAAACCTGCATTTGAATCCTACTTCTTTTGTTTGTCACTCCCCGTAGTTACACTACCAGGCACTACCACGTTTTCATATCTTACCCTTACTTGTTTATTTAATTTATTTGCCTATATTTTAGTTTTACCTGCTCTCTGAAACGGGACTCAAACCCTGTCATGACGGTTAACTGCGTCCAAAGTTCACCAATATGCCTGGCGATCTACTGGGCAAAAGCCATCCATGGAGGTAAGTAGTCAGCTGGTATTGCAAAAAGAAGCAGAAGCCATCGGGGTGTCATGCCACCCCGTATTGATTGTATTAAAAAACGAAATGCAGCCATACGTAGTACTAGCTACATAATTTGCGCTCTCCAGAAATGTATACAGGGGTACATTTTCCCAATGAACCTATGTTGATATTGACAACTGATGTGTTGTAGCCTACTCTTTTTACCGCTAAAATATTGACACCTCGTACATCTTTTAGATTTGAAAGCAGCAAGTACATATACTTTTCTAGTCAGGTGACAATTTTCTATTTTAATCAAAATATGTTTTTCAATTCCTTGCCCAAAGGCAACAACACTTAGTGCTTCCAGAAAAGGGAAAAAGAGACATAATTGTAACCAGTGGGATAACAGGTTCAAGGCACTTTTTACCCTATTGACTCTGCAGGTCAAGAGGGTAAAAAAAAAGTCAAAAGTTAAAAGTAAAGTCTTATCCTTCCTCGGTTGATTTATTCACTTAAGAACTTGAAACTTTTTTTTTTCGTATTACAGGTTTTTATCAAATATTTTGTTTATATATGTACTGTAAATGAGGCATGATTTTATTAAATACATATTAATCTGCATATATTTGTAAGACAAATATCTGAACTTTGGATGAAGTCAGGTTCAAAATAATTTTTTATTTATTTTTTTCAAAGGTTTTTCCAGAGAGGATTTGGGTAATCTCTTTTTATCACTCCATGATTCAAAAATACTCAACAGCCAGAAAGAAATACATTTATTTAAATATTTTTTTGTAGAATAAAATGTTGTATATATTCAGTCAAATTATGCATGAACAAATCTCTCAGTACAAACCTTCAGAATACAGATATGAATAAATCTTTCTAGATTTGGTGTATGTAAGCTCTGCTCTAAAGATTTCTGACTGAATTGAGAAAATTCTTTAGATATACGTGTTTTAATAAATAATCACAAAGACCAATTAATACAGTGTGAAAAAGCACCACTTAAAACTGCATTTGAATGTTTTATTTTGTAGTATGGCATAAAAACTCTTTATAAAAACCCCAAAACTGACATGCGCATGAAGAAACTGTTTTCCTTTTTGTATCTGATCTTCAAAACAGAGACCTACTTTTCGGTGTTTAGGCTCGGGTGTCTCTCGAACTCAATCTGGGCTGTCAGAAAGGGAGCTCTTGTTTGGCTAAAGACAGAGAGGGATCTATTAAGGAGGCGCAGGTCACAACAAATGCAGCCGGTCCTGATGAAGAGCAGATAAACACTGCTGGAAGAGACAGATGGAGACTCCTGTCACATTTATTTCCTTACTTCTCTCAAAACTGGAAATAATATTCTGAGGGAGATCTCTTTAGATTAAATTATCAAAAGAATGAGTATTATAATAAAATATACATTAGGTAAACAAACAAACACACACACACACACACACACACACACACACACACACGCACACACACACACGTTTGTTTTTGTGAAAAGTGGGTACATTACATAGGTTTCCATTCATTTTATAATGTTCATACCTTGTATTGTATTGCCCTCAGCCCACTCTATCCCTAAACCCAACCATCATAGGAGACTGTGTGCAGCTTTACTCTCTGATTAAACTCATCCTGTGGGATTTATAAGCTTTTTGAGAAATGAGGACGTCACCAATGTCCTCATATTTCACCTCCTTTTTGTAATACTTGTGTCATACCCATGTCATTACACAGATTTGTGTCCTGATATGTCACAAAAACACGTACACACACACACACACACACACACACACACACATACATACATACATACATGGTAACGGTTAGACCACTTGAGAACTCTTGGTTTCTAGGGATTTATTAGATGAGGGTTTGAATGAAATGCTCATATTTGCTTTATACTGTGATGGTCTGATGACATTTCTTCTGAATTAGAAATAAAAAACAATGTAATTTAAAATATGTATTATGAATATTGTTGCAACATAGGCTCATTCTAAAAAAAACATAACCCTATATTTCTGGAGATAATGAAGGATGTAGTCAGAAGTACATATGGTTGGATTTCATTTTTTTAAATGAACACTGTGGTGCGGTATGATATATATATATATATATATATATATATATATATATATATATATATATATATATATATATATATACAGTACATACATACACACATACACTTTTTTCTGTTAACAATCTGTATTTAAAGAGAGCAGCATGAACATTTCAACTAAATATCTCCTTTTGTGTCCAATGGAAGATAATCTATCATTTGTGAGATATTTCCATTTCTGTGATGGAGACTCTTATAAATAACATCTGTTAATATAATCATCTCTTTGAATTTCCTCAGTAAGTGGGCATTTGACCAAAACAACCTGATCATCTCACCTTCAGCGTCTGGTTCTCTGCTGTCTTTAAGCCCTGGAGTGTGTTTGATAAGAGTTTGATGACTGTTTCTTCTTGAAGGAATTGAAGAGCGATGCTACCGGCACCGCAGTGTCCTTATCTGGGATTGTGGCTGCAGGTCGTGTGGCGATTTCAATTCCCCTGAGGAAACGGTACTTACAAAACAATCACAAACAGATGACATTAATTTCTACCAGCTTGTTCAGCGAAGAGACAGACCGATACCCTTGAAATTAGATATTTGCCCTCAAAACGTAATGATGTTTGGTGTGCAAATTGTTTTTTATCTTTTTCACTTTCCGAGAAAATGAGAAAAGACATCCCACCATTACAGTTGAAGACCTGGTTATTTTCTGTTTAACGAAGAAAAGTTTTTTCAACACATTTCTAAGCATAATAGTTTTAATAACTCATTTCTAATAACTGATTTATTTTATCTTTGCCATGATGACAGTAAATAATATTTGACAAAATAATTTTCAAGACCATCTATACAGCTTAAGTGACATTTAAAGGCTTAACTAGGTTAATTAGGTTAACTAGGCAGGTTAGGGTAAATAGGCAAGTTATCATAAAACAAAGGTCTATAGACCATCGAAAAAAATATATATAGCTTAAAGGGGCTAGTAATTTTGACCCTAAAAAGGTTTTAAGAAGAAAAAAAAATTAAAAAAACTGATTTTATTCTAGCTGAAATAAAACAAACAATACTTTCTCTAGAAGAAAATATTTCATCTGACATACTGTGAAAATGTCCTTGCTCTTTTACACATCATTTGGGAAATATTAAAAAAAGAGAAAAAAATCAAAGTGGGGCTAATAATTCTGACTTCAACTGTATATATTATATCACTATTTGTTTTATTAATCGCTGCTTCTTTTCATTTTCTCAAAAAATATATAAAATATTAAATAATTAAATTAAGTATAATAATCTTTAGCATTAGTAATAAGTAAAAAAAATCATTTAAAACATAATTTTTGACATTATTAGTGATTTTGATCTATACAATTTATCATTGATTAATACAAATATTCATAAAGTACATGCATGTAAATGGTAAAGGGTTTTGGTAATTATGAAAAAATCATAGCAAATAAAAATATTAAGTAAATAAAAAAATAAAAATATATAAATAAATAATATAATAAATAATAATAAATAAATAAATAAATAGCTGCTTATTTAAATCAATAAAAAATATCTTAAAACATTTTTTTTTAAATAAAATAAAATAAAATAAAAAATGTAGAAGAAATATTCTTCGAGTTGTGTGCTTTTTTTAGACATTCACAGAAGTTATAAACCTGATTTAGCATTAGTGAGATTTGTCTTATCAGCAGGTGTGTATAGTGCGGTGTGCAACACTCTTCAGGTAGAGATGTGGAGCTCAGTGCTAACAGGTTTAGACACAGTGTAACTCACCGATATCGTTTTTTTTTTTTTTTTTTTGGACACACACTGCCAGGCTTCCGCACCAGCTCTTTCTGCTTGTCACACGATGTGGAAGATTTTCTGTGCTGTAGGTTTGAAGATTTACTGTACGAGTTCAACTTCAGGCTGAGAGCACAAACTGTACTAACAAATTGTAATATAAAAAAACAACAGCTTTACGACCAATCAGACACCTCTATAAATCAGAATTAGAACACAATTCACTATTTCTGAAACAAATTTATAGCTAATATAATCACTGAAAAGTTTAAAAAATATATATAATAATTACATGTTGTTACTTGAAAATAACAACAACAATAATCATTTTAAATGGTACCAAGCAGCACTATCTGAATTGTTAATTTTGTTCATAACATGCCTCACCAACAAGAAAAGAAACAAACAAAAAAAACTTTTTTAACATGTGGTTTGTGGTTTTTAACAAGTTGTCACACTGATTTTGAGTGGTTTGCTCTCATTGGTTTACGATTTGACAGTTGTAAGATGAACATGTCAAACCAGTCATTAAAGACTACAAATTTTAGCCTAGGATTTCAGGATTTCTTAATTTCATCTCAGATGAACAAATCTCACAGTGTGAGTCTGGCTTGGTCTTAAATGGTAACCCTTGTGCACTGAGATAAACTGCTGTAAAAAAAGCATCAGATAAATATTTTATTTCTATTTTTTTCATAAATCTGTTAATCAACCTCAGTCTGGATCAAAACTACTAAATTGCTTAGAAAATTACAGGATTTTAACTCTTTAATTGTCAAATTTACAAATGATGACAGTGATTTGCTGAAAAAACACAAAATTACATAAATTCAATTGACAAAGTAATTTTTTTTAACCTTTTATTAAAGTCTTAAACATGTGAATGATTAGAAACAACATTGGCTTTGATGCAATGATTTTCATGTTTTTTTCCCTAATTTACTGTGGTTGCTCTTGCCCCATTCCTGTATAACCACATTTGATACACAGTCTTTGTTTTTGTTTACTCCATGTAGTTCTGAGAGCTGACATGCCTATTATGATATATTATATTATAGCGGAGCATATTTTGATTCAAGGTAAGTGCGTAAATGTCACTTTCACAAGCTCAGACACAGAGACACACACTTGCTGTTATACTCCATATAAAACCAGAAACTAAGATTTTTTTGTGGCACAGGCCTAACTAAAGGGTTAATGGTGCCAACTGATGATCAACAATAAAAAAAAAATACAAATTTTACCTCTTCCCAACAGGGAAAACCACCAACAATCAAAAACGCATGACTATATGGTGTAATGGTTTTGTAATCAAAAAAATGTGGTTATAATGGAAGTCTACAAGGCATAAACAGCAACCAAAAGCAAATTAGTAAGAAAAAATAAATAAAATTATTAAAAAACAATGCATCAAAGGTGATGTGGTTTCACACTTTGATAAAAGGTAAAAAAAAAAGACCACAAATACTTTTTATACTAAAAATACATTTTTTTTTTTTTTTTACCAAATCAGTGGCAATTAAAGAGTTAAAATCCTATATTTTTTAAGTAATTTAGTTTTGAACAGGACTAAGGTTAATTAGCAGATATTAACATTAATTTGACCTCACGTTGTGTTAATCGAATTTACACACTTCCTCCAAAACTTTTGTCTGTCAGGAAAAAAAATATGGATCAGGTTTTTTTTTTTCCGTTACTTGCATCCATAAAAAACAGGCGTTTTCACAATTCAGAGCAACTGTACAACCAAAAATCTAAATGCAGAATGATGTCACTTGCAGCACAGGGCCCTTTTTCACAAAGTGCGGAATCTAAAGACTGAATGCGTTAAGGATGGTTAAGAATCATTGCTGTATAGCAACTGGTTTGCTGTACACCATAAGTACTGTATGCTGGTTTCAGTGCCTGTTGTGCACCCTTCCCATTCCACTGTTTGGCAAGCAGAGTGTGTGTGTGCACAGCCTTTGACAGTCCAGCCGGAAATAATTCGTACCCCTGGAAAATTCGGACTTAAAGTTACTTTTATTCAACCAGCAAGTTTTATTTTTATTTTTTTAACCAGAAATGACACAAGCTTCTTCCAAAAGATAATAAGATAATGTACAAGAGGCATCGTTGCAGAAAAATTATACACTTCTCAGCTTTTATTTTGACTTGGACAAAATGTTTAAATCAGAATTTTCCAGTAAATAATTTTGAGCTTGACTGGATTGTCAGTCTCAATTAAGGATACATTTGTTTACAGAAGTGAATTTTTTGTAGCACATTTCTCCACATGGCAAATTTTTAGGATGCGAATATGCAAAGATCTTTAGGGCCCTATCTCATACACCCCGCGTAATAAGATGCAAGACATATTTGCCGTGATTTGTTGCTATTTTTTAGACCAGCACATCACTAATTTCCACGTTTTGCGTCACATTGTTTAAATAGCAAATCCATTTGTACCTCTTTGTAGACTAGTGAGTGTCATATCTGTCAATCCTCCTATTTTTTCCCGGGAATCTCTCGTATTTTACTATTCTATCCCGTTATCATCCCGTAAAGGTATTTTCCAGTATTTTTAATCTTTCTATGAAGGGTGGCAAATAAACATTAAATAGGCAATCCTCCCTATACGCAGCCCATACCGGCAAACCAACAGGCAACATCCAATGCTTTTCAATGTGAGTCTGTTCTATGCTTCATTTTACTAAGCATAAAAACACTTTGAAATAAATATAAAATCTAAATATAAAAAATATATATCCTTTTTTATTACAGGTACTGTCGCCCCTCCTATGCAATCCTCAAAACAGTCATGTACGTAACAGACAGCGCATCTGTCAGTTGACACGATCCATAGTGATAAATAGACGGTGTTTCCATAACGGATTCTGTACACACAATTTGAAGCGGAATACTTTCGAAACAAATCTTTGCACCTAAACTAAAATATGAAGCTAATGGATGTCTTCAGTGAACATAACATCGTTTCCTTATCCATGAAAGTAAAGGAGAAAAGTAAAGAGTAAAAGTAAAGCAAAGAGAAAGAGACCAAATGGAGGAGGCTTTGTTCTGTTTTCTCGCTAGAGAAGCATTTAGTTTTTCCACTTACAAAGTCCATGTGCTTTAGAATTTGCACCTAGATTGTTAAAATAGAGCCCATTGTCTTGTTTGTCATTGACCCTTCAAAATATTGCACTTCAAGTTTGTTGTCTAATTCATTTATAATTCATGTACTTCATCAAGATTGTGTTGCTTTTCCATTTTTCATCTACCTTTTTAAATTCATTGCATCTCCAATCAAAAGCATGCATGATGCTTGTTTACTAGCGCAAACACGTTGTGGATTTTAGTCAGAATGCATGTGGGCATGTCTCTCTGGACAGTGGAGATTTCTCTTTTTTCCAAACAAACAACAACAACAAAAAAAATCAAGAAAAGAAGTTTGATTTAGCTTGAAGCGATCCCTGCTGACACTCCGTGGGGCTGCGCTTTTTGAACCAGAAAGAACAAAGAGCCAAAAAAAGGATGTGCTAGACAAGGAGAGGGAAACAAGGAGCGAGGGGCCGCACGCTATACTTGGACATGAAAAAGAAGATGCGCAGATGAGAGGATATCGCTATAATTTGACATTTGCAGTCGGAGATGAGCTTCAATTTAGAGAGGCTTCTTGAGAATGGCAAATTGCACTGCCTCCTCTGGATGAGCTCCTGCGCTCTTTTTCCAATCCACTTCCAGTCGCTCATTGCTGGCCTCCGGAAAGGCAGGCTTTGGTTTCTTTCCCCTCAGCTGGTGAGCGCGTGCGATATCTCTTGCAGTCCACATGGCCTTAATGGAAAGGTTGTGCTGATGCTATCTAGTTTCAGCATTGAGATGGATTATGCTTTGTGCTTGACGCAGTGAAGAAACTAAGTCAGGCTCATGAAATGTGTGCCTGTGGTGTCATTTCCATAGGAATAACGCTTGCTTCTGTACGTTTGAAAATTGGAAAGAAAAAACATTGTGTTTGTACTTTTGAGAAGTCTTACATACCAAAAGAAAACTATTTAAATTGTATCAATTGTTCTTATGAATTCATGAAAATGACTGGTAATGCTGTATTATTTATGTCAGGCCAGCAGGTAGTGATGTCACAGTGTGAAGAAACACTGCATTTCTGTGCTCAAACAGTCCTGTAGTCCTGCATTGTTGTTTTGGCGGGAGAAAATTCACACATGAACATTTAAATGACATTACCGTTTTCACATAAATATGTTTTTGTTGTTTACACTAAGATTTTTTTTTTTACTTTCTTGCCCCCCAAATGCAATTCAAATGGCCAAAATGCAAAAGATTCTCATTTTTTGTCTAGAATAATGCTGTGTAAGCCTGTTTTGAACACTATATAGTTGTGAAAATGAGTTCCTATTACAGAAATGCATTGTAAATACTATATACAGTTGAAACCAGAAGTTTACATACCCTGTTTGAAAAGGCACATAACCATTAAAAAAAGTCAGATGTTAATGTGGCTAAACTTTTTCTCTTTTAGGTAAGTTAGGATTATCAAATTTGTTTCTGTTATGCTTAATAACAGAATAATGAGAGAGATATTTTGTTGAGAAATTGTTATAACTTTTCTTGTAAGTCAAGTTTATATACAATAGGATTATTATGCCTCTAAAAAAGCTTGGATGATGGTGTCAAGGTTTTTGGAAGTTTCTGAATGGCTAATTGACAACATTTGATTTAATTGGAGGCACAACTGTAGAATAGTAATTAAGGAAATCCTCAAACACACTGATTCCTTCTGTGACAACATGGGTAAATCAACAAGCCAGAATCAACAATGAAGACAGATTACAATTTGCTAAATTACACGGGGGAAAAGACTAATTTTTGGAGACATGTCTTGTGGTCTGATGGAACTAAGATTGAACTGTTTGGCTATAACGACCAGTGTTACATTTGGAGAACAAGGTAGAAAACTTACAAGCCTAGGAACACCATCCCAACTGTTAAGTATGGGGGCGGCAGCATCATGTTTTGGGACTGTTTAGCTGCAGGAGGGACTGGTCCACTTCACAGCATAGATGGCATCATGAAGAAGAATATTATGTAGAAATATTGAAGCAACATATTAAAACATCAGCCTGGAAATAAAAACTTGGCCACAAATGGGTCTTCCAAACAGACCATGACCCTAAGCATACTGCCAAATTAGTTAAAATGTGCTTTAAGCACAACAGAGTGAATGTTTTGGAGTGGCCATCACAAAGCCCTGAACTCAATCCTTAAGAAAGTTTGTGGGCAGAGTTAAAAAAGCTTGTGCAAGCAAGACAAGACCAACAAATCTGACTCAGTTACACCAATTCTGTCAGGAGGAATGGGTCAAAAAACCTTCAAACTATTGTGAGAAGCTTGTGGAAGGATACCCAAAACATTTTACCAAAGTTATACTATTTAAAAGCGAAGCTAAAAATACCAAGGAAATCTATGTAAACTTTTGACTGTCTATAAATTAATAAAAAAAAAATTGTAAATTTTTTTCTTTTTTTTCATTTAAAGTGAGATACTAATTGTCTAATTCTATTCAATGATTTATGCTTAGCTAATTGTGCCCTCAGACATCATGGTGGCACAGTGAGTAGCACGATTGCCTCACAGCAAGAAGGTCGCTGACTCGAGTCTCGGCTAGGTAAGTTGGCGTTTCTGTGTGGAGTTTGCATGTTCTCCCCGTGTTCGCGTGGGTTTCCTCCGGGTGCTCCGTTTTCCCCTACAAATACAAAGATAGGTGATTTGGGTAAGCTAAATTGTCCATAGTGAATGAGTGTGTATGAATAGTAGTCTTATAATACACACAGTGTCAAGATGATTTATTGCCTTATGTCAATAATTTATGAGTATGTTTTGGACGGTATGGTAATAATTTATGGCATGGTTTGTCCAATGTGTTTCATGAATGTAAGACTGGTGACCAATGACAGGCAGCTTTCCCCAGTTCACAGGCTTAGGGTCCCTGCTTAGTGGTAGGATTTATGACGGTTTGTCCCAAATTGACAGTTGAACCAAGTGTCGGGCTGATTTTGGCAAAGATTTACAGTATAGTTAGATTTGTGGCAATGTGTATGGTTTGTCATTTTTACAACCTATGCAGCTCTTCTGGCATTCCAGCTCCTTCCAATCTGTGAGTGTATGTAGGGGGGTTTCAGGTTGTTGGGGTGTAATCGGGCAATCGATCGTATACCGCTGACTGAGGATCCTTTGATTTTGGTCTTACTTTGAAAACTTTGTTTGATCTTAAAAAGTTCTGGTTTTATCTAACTACCCTGGTCGTCGTGCTATCTGCCGTCCTACTGTATGGGAATGGTGGCTATGTATACATCTGTACCCCCAGAAAAAAGCTTCTCTCCTTATCTCGTTTATTCCTGCTGTGACGTAGTCTGTGGTACTTTAATTCACATCGGAGCCATGTGTTGTGGTAAAAAACAACAACAACAAAATTATTTTTAAAAGGATGTTTTAAAAAAGAAACAATGAAAAGTGCAGAAAAATCCAAATATTTTATATTCACAAAAAAAAAATAAAAATGTGTATGTATAAATGCGTGAAATAAATAATGTATAATATTCATTGTATGCTTAATTGTCTTACACATACACAAAAGCAGATCTTCAATCAGATGTTTTAAAAATCGATATACTGGCTAAAAGAAAAGATGTGTATTATTTAATATATCTTAATTTATTTCATTATTTGAGCAATATATACTTTTACTCGTATATTAAAATTGTTTTGTTTTTTTACACCAGTACAATGTGTGTTTTACATTGGAGGTGTGGACTATCAACACACGCCCACTTTTTTCACACATCATTTTACAAGACACTAAGCCCTCGTCCCTAAGAGTAAAATCACAGTATTTCGGAAAACCAACGTGGTTGAAAAGACTTCGGCTTTCAATTTTTTTGGGGGAAAAAAATAAACTGTTCCGGAAATAAAAATGGCAGGAACCTCTAATGGTAAGTTTATATATAAGAAATATTCAAAATACTGTTGTTTAAAGCAATCGTTTTTTTAATATTATACATGATTATTAAATCAGACATCGCTTAAAAGGCGAACTACCCCTCTCTCTGCAGACACCAGGACTTCAGGCGATATGGGCTGAGATTTTAGCGCTGAATACTGACGGTATGTTTTTTTTGGTTTGTTATATGTATATATATATATATATATATATGACATGTTTTTATTTATACATTACGGTATTGTGTGATGGGATATGTCATAATTTTCTTCTTTTATTGTCACCATTAGAGTTTAAAAATCTTGCTGAAAATCGTAGCTCACAAGGTAAAATTTGCTTTTCACGTTTTATTTATTTTTTTGTCTGTTTTATGTTTCTATAGGCGTACACGCTAAATTAGTCTGTCTCTTTTTTTACTAGAGTGTATTAACGAGTCGTCTGCACCTCGGACAGTTCATGAAGACGCACCATCAGGTATTTCTTTAGCAAAACTTTTTTTTTTTTTTTTTTTGTCTATTTTCATGTTTTCTACATCCACTAAAAAATCTTGTCTTTTTTTTTTTTACTAGCGTGTATAAATGTGTCGTCACCCCTGACGAGTATTCATGAAAACACATTACCACTAGGTAATTTTTAAAAACTTTTTTTTTTTCTTGTTTATTTTTCCACATGTGTTAAATAATAATGAAAAAAAAAAATCTTGTATTGTGTTTGTTTTAACTATAGCGTCTATGAGTGAAATCATCAGCCGTGTCGACGACAAACGGTCTACCGGTCTACTAGAGGTCTACACAACAAGTACACGTGCAGGAACGAGCAGTATGTATTGTTAGATCAGTCATTGTTATATTTATTATTACCAAAATAATATTAATAATCATACCCTCCATTTATTTTAGGACGTAAAAGGAATATTGTGCCGAGAGACCGTCGTGTCGGTGGTGTAAAGCAGAAAGTAGTCACCACTACAGCACAGGTTCATGTGGATGCTACATCTGACGAAATAAGCGTTATACCAAATACACCTGAACCAAAACGACCAAGAAAATCACAAGGTATGTTATCACTATTTAATGATATAGAAAAAAAAATGTACATCTGGTTGATATGTTTACTCATTAGCATTATTCACACACACAGGCCAGACCGACCCAAATGTTGTTTCGAGTCAGGACGATGTTGAAAAATGGAACGACGATATGGTGAATGTTTGGAATGCTTCTGAGTTCTCAAACGAGATCCCGGTTCACGCTGCCACCACCGTGCAAGATTCGGATTCTGATACACTACCATCCAACCAGGAGGCTTACAAAAACAAGCAAAACACAAAACCGGTGCCAGTTGTGGATCAATCAAACACGTATGCAAAAGTTGCCACAAATGACATTCTGAAGTACAAGGAGCTTCTTTTACAGCTATCAAATGGATTGAACAATATTGCATCGCAGCAACAGAGAGATAAACGGACCATCGAGCTTTTCATCGCAACTGCTACAAAGGATTTAAAGCAGTTAAAAATTGATGCAAAGGAACATGCGGCCTTAGTTCGACGATGTATGGCTAATCATCAGAAAATAATGTACAATCAACAGAAAATAATGAATGATCAACAGATATTAATGAATGATAATAAATTGACTGTTCAATTATTGACATTGCTGGTCAACACACGCAAACAACAATCTCGGTAAGTTGTTTTTTTTTCTTTTAAATCGCATGTCTTTTTTCTACAATATGTCTTATGTGTAGTATTATGTTTTAGACGCTCATTTTAGGGTTTCTATATACTTAGATTTTTAGTAATTGATTTGAATGATTAGTTTTTGTAACTGATTTACTTATTGTACAACTATTGGTATTTTTTTTTTTTTTAACTACCGTAAATAAATTTGTGTTAAAATGGCCACAAAACGTTGTCTGGATTCAGATGGTAATGAACAATATCGTACAGTGAGATTTAGAGGAGATAGTAATGATGGTCACCACAACCAACAAAACACTACAGAAACATTGCGTCATTTAATTCAAACGGTTGAGGATATGGATAGACCTAGATCTACGACTGATGCGTTAATAGAACTATTAAATTCAGTTCAATCCATGTCCGATAATCAGCCAGAACCATCTTTTGATCTGAATGTGTTTTTGAGTTCTCCTCAGAACAGTGATGTATCTGAGGATAATCAACGAGAACTATGTTTTGATCCAGATCAATTTTTAAACATGTCTCAGAACATTGATGCATGTGATGAATGGTCTACTACTGATTTTGATATGGATCACTTTTTAAATACATCTCAGAGCAGTGTGTCTGAACAGAATTCAAAATCAGATCAGGATCAGATTGTATTATCATGTCAGACAGGTGAGGGGTCTGATACACGTCCTTACCAAACATTTAACCCCACCGCAGCAAACATGGGTCTAAGTCAAGATGAAATTGAAACACTAGTGAGACAAGGCGGTAGTGTGCACAAGTACACTGTAATACCTAGAGCGCGGTTTAACGGTCTGGAAATACATAGACGCATAAACCTGCGGGAGATATCATCCGCAGATTTAGCAGACTATACAACATTTTTACATGAATTGTTGTCTGAAATAGTTTCATTCTCCAGATTATTAGCCGGTGATTCCGGTGTAATAAACATTACATTGAGAGGGGAGAGTCTGACGTCTGATGTTAATACACTATTGTCGCCTCGCAACAACTATGATTTAGACCTCTTTATCAACCAGCTTGAAAAAATAATGCAAAGCAACTCTGAAGTACAGGCGGATCAGGCGTTGGATTTGTGTGTGTCAATAGCGACATGTAAAAATGGCGGCGGTCGTCGGAAGATACAAGATCTAGCACATGACGAAGTGATTAGAAGGAACAAAATGAATTTGTTTTGCCCTACAAATATCACGAATAATCTGTGTTTTACAATTTGCTTAGCACACTTTCTAAACCCTCAGAAGTCGCATTCAGAACTTGAAGCAATAGCAGCAAACATGCAAACAACAGCCGGCCACAAAGTTCAGTACAAAATAGCATTTGATGACATAGCGAGATTTGAACAGATGCTGAATATCAAAATTGTAACCTTTTATCGTTCGAACACTGGGATGTTGGAAAAGTATACTACCACAGACAAGCCACATTCCAAAACGGCATATTTATACCTGCATGACGGTCATTACTTTTTGATTAAAAACCTAACAGCATTCATAGGTACACCATACGTTTGTGAGTATTGTCATGTAGGCTATACATGTAGACGAAATCACAGATGTGAATATGTGTGTGACGTTTGCAACTACCCAGACTGTCATACCCAAAAAAAACAAATAATACAGTGTAATGACTGCTTGCGCTTCTGTAGATCAAGGTACTGTTTTGAGATGCATAAACAACCTCCACCAGGACAACAGTTTGCACAATGCGATGTTACAAAATATTGTAAAATGTGTAACAGGCGTTACTACATCAGTGGATCCAAACCCAAGCCACATCGTTGTGAAGCTGAATATTGCGTCCACTGTGGTGAAAGTTTGGCTACTGGTGGAGAACATGAATGCTTTATACAGCCATACCAACCTATGGAGCCGAGCGATCGTTACATTTTCTATGATTTTGAGACACGATTTGAAAATGGTAAACACGTTGCCAATTTTGTGTGTGCGATTACATTTAACGGGGAAGAATTTGTGGCTGAGGGAGTTGATTGTGTGGATCGTCTAATTAAAAAATTTAGACGACCCAAGTATCGTAATTATACATGGGTTGCACACAATGCGTCTGGTTTTGACAATTTCATACTTTTGGAATATTTTGTTAGGATGGGAATACCACCAAAAATCACAATGCGCGGCTGTCGTCTGATCTTCATGTTTGACCGTACATACAAGCAAAGGTTTTTAGATTCATACCTTTTCATGCCAATGCGTCTATCCAAGACCCCTGAGGCATTTCAGCTAGATAATATTGAGAAGGGCTATTTTCCACATGTGTTCAATCGTGCCGAAAACGACTGCTACATAGGCCCATACCCCGAAAAACATTTTTACGGGTATGAGACGATGTCAGACAAAGAGAGATCAGACTTTGATGCATGGTACTGTACAGTCTCAGGCAAAGTCTTTGATTTTAAAAAAGAACTGGCAAAGTATGGTAAAAATGACGTTGTGCTGTTGAGAAAGGCATGCATAAAGTACCGTCATGAGTTCATTTTGTGTACAGATCTCGACCCGTTTACTTTTACAACACTTGCCGGTTGCTGCATGGGTGTGTACAAGTCCAAATTTCTGCCAAAAGATACATTGGCACTGACTCGTAATGACGGCTACACAAATCAAAACAAAACATATTCAAATGCCTCAATTGAATGGCTAGAATATGTTGCAAAATCGCGGTCCATAGAAATTCAACATGCGCTAAATGGCGGCGAGGTGTCATTTGGTAAATATCATGTCGATGGTTTTTATGACGACGGACGTGTGAAAAAAGCATTTGATTTTTTAGGCTGTTTTTATCATGGATGCGAACGTTGTTATAATCCATACGATATAAACCCGTTATCAAAATTGTCTTATGGGGTTCTCAGAAGACAGGTTAATGACAGGTGTGAAATTTTGCAGCGGATGTATGGCTTACAGGTAGAGTTCATGTGGGAGTGTGATTGGAAAGCGGCTAAAAATTCAGATGTCGGTGTGATGGATTTCATGTCCACATACAAACACCCTGAAAGATTAAAACCGCGTGATGCATTATTCGGAGGTAGGGTAAACGCATTTAAGCTGTACCACAAAACATCGGACGATGAAAAGGTGTTTTACAGAGACATCACCTCTCTTTACCCTTTTGTACAAAGTACAAAAAGCTATCCGGTAGGGCATCCAAAAATAATTTTTAAAGATTTTGAAAATCTTGAAAATTATTTCGGATTCATCAAAGCAGAGGTCATACCGCCCCGTGGTTTATTTCACCCTGTTTTGCCCTATAGAACAGGGGGTAGGCTGATGTTTCCACTCTGCAGATCATGTGCTGAAGAACAAAATCAGGACACCCCCTGCCAGCATGCTGATAAGGAAAGGGCCCTGACAGGATGTTGGGTCAGCGTAGAGTTGTCAAAAGCTGTGGAGCGAGGCTATGTTGTCTCTGAGGTGTATGAAGTTTGGCATTTTTCTCAACGCTCTGATACACTATTTAGTGATTATGTTAAAACTTTTTTACAGTTTAAACAGGAGAGTTCCGGATTTCCAGAGGATGTAGTGACTGATGAGGAGAAAGAGTCTTATGTCAAAGATTACTTTGAAAAAGAGGGGGTTAAACTCAATATCGATAATATAACATTTAATGCCGCACGACGTTCCATAAATAAGCAAATTCTTAATTCACTTTGGGGACGCTTCAGCTTGAAATCACAGCTTCCTAGCTCAGAACTAATTTCAGATCCTGAACAGTTTGCTCGGCACATTTTTGCAAAGGGGCATGACATAAATTATTTTTCCTTTTTATCAGACTCTATCGCACTCGTTCAGTACACACAACCATACGGTAAAGGCAAGTCGACGCGTGACACTAACGTATTCTTGGGAGCTTTTACTACATGTTACGGGCGATTAGAACTTTATGATCTTCTAGAAAAATTGGGAGAGCGGGTCTTATACTGTGACACTGACAGTGTCATTTACACATATAGAGAAGGTGAATATGACCCACCGCTAGGACCATATCTCGGTGAACTTACTGACGAGTTGGATGGTGGAGATTATATCAATATCTTTGCATCTTCCGGTCCCAAGTCATATGGTTATAGTACCGCTAAGGGTAAGGTGTGTATGAAGGCTAAAGGCATAACACTAAATACTGTAAACTCCCAAGCCATTAGGTTAGACACACTGATCGGGCTGGTTGATGATTATGTTAGTGGGCGTGATAACAGCAGGCATGTACTGGCTCACACCGACACCATAGTGAGAAATAAAACCCAGTTCACACTGCACAACAAGGCATTAGTCAAAAAATTTAAGGTAGTCTACACCAAAAGAGTACTTCTCCCTGATTACTCGACAGTACCTTATGGGTTTTGACAACGTTTTTGGTCATGGGGGTGTTCAAGATGCAGGTGTTTTTGATTTCAGATTTCAACACCCCTTTACTTGTATTATAAGTGGACCGTCATTTTCAGGAAAGACGTTTTTTGTAAAAATGTTGTTACAAAATTGTGAAAAAATGTTTTCTAAAAATGTCGAAAATGTTATTTTTGTGTACAATTCATGGCAGCCTCTTTATGATGATTTGTTGAAAATGTATGATGTGAAATTCATTAAAGGTATTCCTGAGAGTTTCGATGATGATCATTTGTTCCCCCCAGAAAAAACCAATTTACTGATTCTGGATGATTTAATGGATGAATGTAGTAATAACTTAGAAGTGTCACGTGTTTTCACACAATATTCACACCATAAAAATATGTCCTGCATAAAAATAGTGCAGAACCTATTTATTCAAGGCAAGTTCAGTAGGACTATAAGTCTGAACACAAATTATTTGGTGTTGTTTAAAAACCCTAGAGACAGCGGTCAGGTGAATGTTCTTGCTAGACAGATGTTTGCTGGGAATACAAAATTTTTTATGGAATGTTATCATGATGCCACAAGTATTCCTCACGGTTATCTCTTGATTGATTATAAAGCCCACACCCCAGATCAGTATCGTCTCAGAACAGCGGTGCTTTCAGATCGTCCGGTAGTCTATATTCAGAAAAGAAAATAGTGACAACGCCTGGGTTAAAAAAAATTTAAATTATGTCTGCTAAACTTTTAAGAAACTTGTCTCTTTTAAAGTTACTATTAAAAGCTAAACCTGGACAAAGACGTGTTATTTTACAGGCAGCCACAGATGAGCTTATTGTAACATTGTGTGAAATCGCTCTTAATATACTACGTGGGAACATACCACTTACAGAACAGCAGTATCAGAAGCTGAAGAGGAGAAAGAGTGATATTAAACTCATCGCTAATAAAAAGATTGGTGTCAGAAGAAAAAGAAAATTTATCAATCAGCAGGGTGGATTTCTTCTCCCTCTTTTAAGTATTGCAGTTCCTTTTATAACCAGCCTGATAGCCAACAGATAATGTCTACGCTGAAATATGCAGAGAAGATGTATCTTGTTCCGCAGCACCAGCTGGATAAGATAAAACCGACTACGCCCCGTGAGTCTATACAACACGCTGTTGAAAGTGATTTGGACACAACTATAAGGAATATTTTGTACAGGTCCGATATCGACCCGCATGAAAAAGCCAAGCTGTACACAGCTGTTTTGCAGAGGTATTTAACAATTACCAAACAGGGAGACATGGATGCGACCACTTTAAAATTGTCACTCCCTCAACATGATCATACCGATAAAGAAGATCCACAGAAGACGATTACCATAGGAGCAGTGGAGGATTTAATTGTTGATGATATTCTAAAGAATATTCCTCAGAGGAATGAAAAAAATGTTCGTTACATTTTAGACAAAATGTCTAAAAGCAAAGATCATACTTCTTGGTCAGAATCAGGCGAATTCATGTTTAAAGGCAAAACCATCCCTGGTTCACATATGTTGGATTTAGTTAAAAGTATCACGGCTCCGCAAAAGATTGCCGATGATCGAAGACCTATAGGGTGGTATGAGTTTTTAGAAGCCTTTGCTGATTTAAACATACCGTATTCAATGGTACCAAATCATGGGGTTAGACATACAATCAACTCTTTTAAAAACAAATCAAAATCCCCCACGTCTGTTTCCTTTAAAAAAGGTAAAAAACTAAAAACGCAACAGTCCAGTCATATGACACGTTCTAGTTATCTAGAAGACACCTTTTTTGAATCTCCCACTTTTGACAGGAGTCGGTGGATGGCTTTTTAATATCAGTATCTTAATTTATGTACTTTCACCGTTCTCTTTTTCCAGACTTTTTAGTTTTGTAATGAATGTTTTTTATGTAATAATGTATGTATGTATGCATGTATGTATGTATGTATAATAATAATAAAAAAGACATATGATGGATTCTTAAAGTTTCTTTTAGTTTTTTTATTAATTGTTTCATGCATGAGACATAAACACTGCACCCAGCTGTACACATTGAACACAATTGAAAACATTTTCATTACACCTTGATCGCTTTAATTTTTTTACAAAAGTTGAAACACGTTTGTCATTTTTAACAAAATCATTGCTATACAGTTTCAGAATGTAATCATAACATTTTCCTTTTGCCATATGATAAAGAAAGAACACACAATGCTGCCCGCATGTGTCTGATGAATAATCTTGCACCTGCTTGGCAGAATATTGTACAACTACACAATTTAGCCTTAAAAAATCATCGATAAAAGCGGGAAAACGGACATCATTCGGCTTATTACCAAAGCTGTCAAAAAAACACCCCACACCAACTTCGTTTATGTATATAGCTAGCCAATGTTCACCCGGAAGACCTGAAGGATGTGTGTTGATTATAGCCATTGCAGGTAATTTTCTTAACGGTGTTTTTGCTAAATAGTCGCACGGGATCACCCCTATAAAATGAACGTTGCGTGAAACCTTATCCATGATGTTGGTGAGCTCTATTGTGTCCATTATTTTTTAAAAGTAATCAACCAGGATCTGTCGACGATTTGACACTTCTATGATGCTGTCGAATATGGCATAGACAATCAGGTTGATTGTTCGAGGTAAAGGCTGTCTGAAGCGCGCTTCAAGCCTGATGTTTCCTGACTTGATAAGCGAGATGTGCTGTCCACAATCCTCGTCTGGTGTGAGATTAAATGCGTATAGCGTATATCCATTCAAAAAGTCCTCCCTATCTATGGATAGGGCATGGTTTTTGAGATGTTTTCCAGATGCTAATACTAATTGGTAGAATTCACGCACTGCAGAACCATTCGCATAATCAGGCTGTAGTGGTTTTGATGGAAACTGAAGAGAGTCCAGATAAATAGAAAGAAATTCTGCATCATAATGCTTAAATGCGAATGGGTTTTTAGCATAAGTACCTGTAAAAGCATCATTATCAACCATTGCTATAACAATCGATTTGGGTAGTGTTCCTAAAAACAGGTTTTCCTGATTGCAGACACGCGATCCTGCAGGGATTGAAAAGTTTTTCACACACACCCTGTCAATGGGGTATTTAGCAGTAGTTGAAAGCAGGGCCTGTGCATGTCCCAATCTCACGGCTGGTGAAACAGCTACCTTTTTCACAAACAAGGACGCAGATAATATGCTTAATTTATAAGCTACGGCATCACTTCTCATCAAACAGAATTCATCTTTACCCCTCGTCATCCGTATTCTGACGTCCACACCGTTAAGCATCAGTTTTTCTTGAAAAAAAATATCGCTGTGAAGAGGTGTGAGAAGCTCCAGCACGCTGCTAGCATTGGTAAATGCCGCCCTTTTGGTCAGACCATGATTTCCACCAGCAGGATCCGCTGTGTCCATGTGCCCTGCTGTGTCCTTGTAAAACAGGCCTGCAGAGAAAAGCGACTCAAGAGTGTCTTTACCATAGTTGATGAGACACTCTATTATGCATCGATAGGGATATAAATTTGATCCTTGAGAAATTAATCTATCTCCTAAAGACACGTCCACTTGTGAAAATATTGTAGCTCCCGCATAGTTGATAAGACCTACAGGTGCACCGTCTGCTATATCTGTCCCGTCTGGATTTGTTATTTTGAGGCGTAAAAACACCAACGTGTTGTTTAGGTCCAAATAATCTTCACCATTACCAGCGATAAAAAACTCGAGAGGCGATGTGTCTGAAATTGCAGACAGCGGCGGCACCTCGATGTATGCATTTTTCTCAATCGCTGTTTGAGTCAGCGGCACTGTGAACAGATCCAGTTCGGATTTTAAACATTCTTCTGACATGGTGTGTAGTAAGGCCATGGTCTAAAAAATTGTTTTGATAGATTTATGTTTTTTTTTTGAAGATGGGGCTGTACGTTTTCCTGGCTCCTTGCGCTTGCGTTTCAAGACTGGCGTTTTCTTGGGAGCACGTTTTCTTTTCTTCTGTGTATGACCACTCCTCCGCACGCCTGGTGGTTTAGATGAGTGTCTGCGTGCCATTACCATCAGCCCTGATCCGTCTTGAGTATTGTTATTAATAGTCCGTGATAATGTGTTGCTAACAACGTCTGTTAATATGTTTTTGGCGGCTGATTTAAGATGCGGTTTTGCTATGCTAAACCCACGTTTAAGCAATGGTATGGCCATTCTGAAAAGGCCCCTGAATATGCCACCCAAACCAGCACCATACATAACACCGCCCCCGGCATAACCAGGGAGTCCATTGCCTGCCTGATTTTGGTAATATGACACGTAGCGCTCAGCATCCATATTTCGGTTGTTAAAATACACCATTGTTGCTCTATTTCACCGGTCGAAAGTGTAGCTTGGCACACACTTTTCCGTAACTAAAATTCACTTCTTGATTCTGATCGTCTTTTACTTGTATGGTAATCTCATTGATAGATGTTTTATTAACAGCGGCGTAGTGTGGTTTATCGTACCTAACACTGACAACCTTGTGTTTTTCTCCAGCTATGTGGACACACCTTAGCAAGGGGACATAATAATCACCAACTGATTGGTATTCGATTATGTCTGAATAAATAAACAATGAATAGAACCCAGCATTTATGTCAGCTTGATAGGGCGCATACGTCACTGGTGTTGTTCCTGTGCTATGATTTTCTCGTGTATGATTAGCAGACTCAATAGACACCCCTGGTTTTAATCCTAAAATAACTGCCAGTTTCCCAAAAAATGTTAATGACATTTTTGGTGGTGCTTTTAAAAAAACTTTGTTTTTAACGTGATCATAGCCGAGTTTCACCTGTGGGGGCATGTTTGCATTTATCTCCCTGATCAAAAAAAGGATATCATCATAGTATCCGTACTTTAGCATGTAAAGCTCGTTCGATATGTTTTGGTTGGTATTGATTAAAGTATCAATCTCTTTGCCTTCACCGTAATTATCATATCTTAAACCGTCACTGACTTTGGTTTCGCCGTTGTTAAGAATGAAACGACAATCTTGCTCAGAAAATGTATACCACGTTATGGGGAATTCAAACTCGATCAGTCCAACTTGCCATTCTCCTTTCAAGTTTATAGTTCTTGCTAGCCTTGTTGTATAACACGATATACGGTTTTCTGGATAAACAGATAGCGATGCATTGCAAGGTAGTGTGACATAAAAACCATCCTCAGCCATGGTTAATTATTACATAAATGCATGTGTTCTATACACGCGTTTTGTATTTATGGTGTCTGAACATCAACCAACTCTTTCTGGTTTACCCAGGAAGAAAATTTTGCTGGCCATCCTAACCACTGCACCAGTACTAATGTTTCACGACCCTGTTTTTTCTTGTCTAATATTTTTTCCACTTTGAATGCTTTGTTTTTATTTACAACTATTTTTTGTAATTCCTGCTCATAAAAGACACCATCTATGACATCACCATCATAATCACATAATCTGTAGACATGCGGTTCACGCGGTATGCATGCCGCTATTGTAAAAAACTCGTGTGTATAGTTTTCTTCATACCCTTTAGTAAACGTACCTCTTACTTTAGAAATTCTAACTATGTCACCTATTTTAAATTTACATTTTGACTTCACACTACGACCGACACTTGTCCCATATAGATTATGAAACACTACAGATTCATTTTCTTTGGTCACATCTATTGGTCTCATCTTAATACTTCTGTGGTAGCTGTTGTTGTATCCTTTAACAATGTCTTGAAGAACATCTATGTAGCGTTTAGAGTTTGTTGCTGTTAAATACCGCCACATTCTACCTTTCAAGGTTCTATTAAACCGCTCGACGACGCATGCTTTTAATTCTGTGGAAGGTGCAAAATGTGTAATATTGTACTTTTTTACCATGCTTTGAAAATGTTTGTTTAAAAACTCTTTCCCTTTATCTGTTTGTAATTTGAGTGGAATGCGCCCTTCTTTCAGGATAGATTCAAAAGCTTTTACTACCTCTCCACCAGTCTTGTTTTTTAACACACGGACCCATCCATGTTTACTAAAAACATCTATGCATGTCAATAAAAAATTTTTGTTGTCATTTTCCTTGGAATATGCCGACATGTCAACCAGATCTGCCTGAAACTGCTCATCAATATTGAAGACAATTACCCTATTTCTTTTGTATTTTAGAGGCGCTGTTCTGTGAAGTGTGTAAGTATCCTCACCCGCTAACCAGTCTGAAATATGTTTATCAGATAAGCGAATGCCTGTTTCATTGAAAATCGCATCTTTTAAACGTTTTTTACCGCCTAAAGAACCAGGGTTAGAAGGGGTGTAATAAGTCTGTTTCAACAGTTCAGACATTTTCTTCGTCTCAACAGACATATTACCGGTTCGGTGTCAAAAAAAGAATAAGACGTGTAGCTTGGTGATACATACTTTTTTATTTTTAACAAATCATAGAAAAAGTATATGATGACATCATAAACTGTCATGGTAGTGAAAAAAACTTTTATACATAGTACAATGTTTTTTATTTTTTTTTTAATCAAGGAGATAATAAACCAGTGTTTCAATAACAAATTGTAAAAAGAATATATATATATATATATAGACATCATACATCGTCAAGGTAGTGAAGAAACTTTATACATATAACAATGTTTTTATCAAGGAGATAATCAACCAGTGTTTCAATAACGATACAAACATCAGCTTTGTCATTTCTTGAAAGCATGGTCACACACAGATCTGACACATATGTACACAAACACAATGTGTCGGCAATTCTTATACCATTACCGCATTCAATCATCAGGTCAAGTATTTTTCGAATAGTTACACAGATTGGCTCGCCTGCATTAATACACATATGCATCATGTCAGCCCACTCATTCGTTAGCATTCTTACAACATTCATTTGTTTTTTGAGGTTAGAAAATCGTTTGGTATCAACGCCACAATTATTTTTCACAACAACCAGATCAACTCTGTCATCTATGGTCTTATACAACAAGTTAGTCATTTCACATCTTACACGTTGTTTCAGAAGACATTTTGCCAGTCCAGCATAACAACAAAAGTTACCCATACTGACTTTGCAAACGTTCAGCTTGAGAGGTGTCTTTGAGACTTTACACGCGGGTGGCTTGTGAGGTTCCCTTCCAGCAGTCAACAGCGTCATAAACGATCTGCTCGCTGTTAGTGTCCAGAACCTTCTCTCTGACTTCTCTGAGCTTTTCCACAATGTAGACTTCGTCGCGTAGCTCATGCAAAATGGCATCCACCGATCCTTGAATTCTCTGAGGGTGAATCCTTAGACCATGACGGTTTAGTGCTTGAGCAATGACGTGTTTCAGTCCTGGTTTAATCAGGGTGCGTGTCAGTTCATCGAAGTATGTGTCAAAGAAAAAGGCATTAGGTTCAAACAAACAGCTGTGTCTGATCTGGCTGGGATGGTCAACTTCACACCCGAGGCAGAGGTCCTTCAGCTTTTTGTTGATGAGATGTTCCAGGATGACGATGATGGTTGCTTTTATGATTTTAAAAGCATCAGCTCGTATACAGCCATCTGTATCGTCACACCCTGCATAGGCCGCAGCTCCGGCTATCGTGCCAGCATTTCCATATGGGGTTGTGAGGAAAGTTAAATTGTGGTATCCCAGATCCATACAAAATTGATCCAGCCAGTTATTGTCTAAAACTTGTGTGGGTGGCTCCGGCGGCATCGCGTTGTCGTCAGGCAGTGCGGGTACTGTTTCAGGCGTGTTGCTGTAGCAGCAGTCAGATGTAAATTCTTGAGACATGTTGAGAGTTTACTGTGAATGAATGAGTCGACCTCCAGGCGTTTTAATGACTGTAATATGTGGGAGGAGTTAAGTCAAATTTTGAGAGTTCAGGGTCGCTCTTTTCAGGATGAAATAGCTTCGTCTTAACAGAATTGTATCTGTCATACATATCAGCCCATTTAAACATCTTGTTGATGCATGAAAAAATACTGTCCATCATGTACATGTCCTTCCACTGAAACAAAAACTTCATTTTATAGTATGTGTGGTGTTCCGTCTCAGGAATAGGCCACACATAATTCTCCAGCTTTGTGTTATCGTTGCAGCAAAAAAAATATACACAGTCATCAGGCTGCTTTTTAGAGTGATCACCAACCACACGATACCGTGTTTTCGGCATTATACCATTCCATTCGGCAATGTAGAGCGGTCGATCGCAGCATTCTTTTAAATCACTCCACACGTGGTTGTAAAATAGCCTCCAATCCTTAGCCAGTAAAATCAAGGAAGGCGTCTGTGATGTAAAATCATCTTCAACATCCACAGTGTACAATGTCACAATCCTTTTCAGTTTGTCAAACACATATCTCACGACGCGTTGTTCAGACATGCTGAAATCACGTTTAGTAACGGGTGCATATTCATGGAGAAATGATGTCAAACGAACTCCTTCTTTTTTCTTCGGTGCCCATGGTGGCGGCTGTGGCATTTCCACATGTCCTCTTGTAGGCGACATACACACCACTCTTTTTGGTTTTTTAGGTGAGTGCGGTGCTGCCATCGTAACAGGAAAAAAGTTGCAGAGTGTCTTCTGTGCTTTAGTCACTATTTTCCAAAATACACTATATGTACCACATGCATTCAGGCGGTGAGGGAGGGGAGGGGTGGGATGGTGTTAAATAACAACACCCTGCTGCTTACACTCACAGATTGGAAGGAGCTGGAATGCCAGAAGAGCTGCATAGGTTGTAAAAATGACAAACCATACACATTGCCACAAATCTAACTATACTGTAAATCTTTGCCAAAATCAGCCCGACACTTGGTTCAACTGTCAATTTGGGACAAACCGTCATAAATCCTACCACTAAGCAGGGACCCTAAGCCTGTGAACTGGGGAAAGCTGCCTGTCATTGGTCACCAGTCTTACATTCATGAAACACATTGGACAAACCATGCCATAAATTATTACCATACCGTCCAAAACATACTCATAAATTATTGACATAAGGCAATAAATCATCTTGACACTGTGTGTATTATAAGACTACTATGAATGTTTCCCAGTCATGGGTCTTGGCTAGTAGGGTATCCGCTACGTAAAACATGTACTGAATAAGTTGGCAGTTCATTCTGCTGTGGTGACCCTAGATCAATAAAGAGGCTGAGCCGAAAAGAAAATTAATGAATTAATAATAGTGCCCCCAGTAGATCCAGAGATTGGCTGAGTATATTTAGCTGTGGTAAAACCCAACGGTTTAACCCTATAGGCACTTGTAAAATGAGCCTGTTTGCAAAAAAATGTAACATGTAAAAAAAAAATAATGTTTTAAGACAGCTATATTAAGTATTGTATGTTGCTAACGTAAACAGTAAATTTCAAATGCAAATCAGGAAAACAATACCAAAGCACACTTCTTTAAAAACTCAAATAAGCTGCACTAGCTTAGTTAATGATTTTAAAATTGAAAAAAAAAAAAGAATCAATCAAGTTAGTTACAACTATTTAGTTAACTTTTAATTAAGTTACCGCAATAGGGTCTGTGCATACATAGAAAGACAGCTTTTAAACTTACTTTCTTTACTGGCTTATTACTTTACATTTAATAGGCTCCTTTAAACATCAATCAGCCATTATGTTTGATTGTCACATTTGTGCATGCTTGTTTTAAACCAAACATATATATGTCCAATATATGTAAAACACACATATGTCCCATATATGTCAGAAACATATGTCTCACATATGCCAGAAACATATATGTCCCCTACATGTATAGCACATATATGCCCCATATATGTCAGAAACATATGTCTCATATATGCTAGAACCATATTTGATTATGCTAAGCTAATAGTGCCCCCAGCAGATGCAGAGATTGGTATTTTAAGCTGTGATAAAACTCAACTTTATAGGGACTTGTTACATGAGCCTATATCCATATTTATTTATTTATTTTAATATAAAAAAGTAATGTTTCTAGACAGCTATATCAAGTATTGTATGTTGTTGACAGAAAATGTAAATTTAAAAATAAAAATCAGGAAAACAACAGCAAAGCACACTTCTTTAAAAACTCAAACAATACAGGCACATGTACAGACATCTTCATGATCCATTCATGCATGATCATAGATAACCAGGTAATTTTAGATCATTAAATAATTCTTGATCTGAGAAATTCTAGAAATTGCAACAGCCACAGAAAAAGAAGAACATTTTTGTAAAAAAGTTCAGAAAAACTTGAGAGATACGTTTGTTAAAGTCAAAAAGAGATGCCATGGCAAAACTGGAGACCTACTGTATGTGGTTTTAATACATAATTAAAGAATATGTTTTTCCACCATTGACAGGTTTTACACTGATGTATACATTACAATTTGAATTTAAAGTAGTTTAATAGCTTAAAAACAAAAATTAATTAACAAATTATACACTGTAAAAATTACATTCCAAAAACTCTCTTTGTAAATTGGTACTAAGAAATGGTACATTATCAGAATAAACAAACAGTTCAATTGAAAAAATAAATAAATAAACGGGAAGGCATGCTTCACATGTGAATCATTACAAACAAAAAAGCATTTTTTCCTTCGTCCTGCCATGTTTTGATCCTTGTCTTGTTTACTGTTATTGCTGTTTTTCTCTTCTATCCTGTTTCTAATTCTGTGTCTAATAAATGTGTTAACATTTGTCTCAGTTTTACTTTTTTTTTCAGTTGAACTATGTTTTTTTGTTCTAATAATGTAGTATTTCTTAGTACCAATTTAGAAAGAGTTTTTTGTTTACTCAACTTCAGACATTATAGGTCAGTGCTACTGATGTTTTCAAAAGTTGAGTACACTTTGTCGCCAATGGAGTTGTGGTTATTGACACATGGCACTTCAGTGTTCACGACGACCCAAGTTTGATTTTCGCCTCGAGGTCCCATGCTAATCCCAATCAGAAATGTTGGACTATTATTGCCTTTTTAGCATGTAAGTAGAAGATACAAACTAGCCAGACAGTAATGTGTGAATTGTGGAGTGGGCAAAATCTTAAAAAAAAAAAAATAAAACATCAGAATTTTTTAAATAAGTGAATGTTTTGTTTTGTTTTTTTATTTTATTCTTGCCATAACACAATATATATTTGTAGAGCAACCATGTTCTGTTTTCATTAATATTTTGATTAACTTTAATAGGTAGAACTATCCAAAATATGAACAAAAGCTAGTGATGCATTAAAGTTTGATTAAAAAAAAAGTCTTGTATGGTTATAAAAAGCCTCATAATCATTAAATTAATTTATAAGAATAATTAATTAAACAAAACTTGAATGGTATCAATGATATGATGTGGTTCTGGGAACTTCCTACTTTAACTTTTATCCATCTGATTTCCGTATTGTCCCTGTCAGTTTAAAAATATCTCAACAGCAAATGCATCAAGTATAAAAGCCTCATCCATTTTATAAGGAGTACGCACACTCGGCGGAGGTCCATGATGTGGCCCCAGGTGAAAGTATAAATCAGCCTTAAAAGTGATTTGTCAAGCCTCCCATAAAGTAATAGGTTATAAAAAATGCAGTGTACACTGTAGAAATATAAAACCAAAGTCAATGAACTCACCTGCATAAAGCACACTTAGAATTGCAGTTTTCCAGCATGAGAAACATGGGAGTGTTTATTAGAAAGAGTCTGGTGCATATGGAGAGGAAAGAGTGTGGCTGCGTCCAAAATCGCATACTTCCATACTATATACTTACTTAAAGGGCCATTTTATATAGATTGATATTTAGCCACAACATGTTGTTGTTTCGTAACATGTCATTTTTACTAGGTGGGTTGTTGGCCCCATGCTTAACCCCCAACCTGGAGGTTCCATAAATAGTACACTATGAAAAGGGCCAGGTTAAGAATACATTGGTCCCTGGGGATACAGCAAATCCAAGGGTCCCCCTTTTATTTTTTTACCTCACAAAAGTATATATATATATATATATATATATATATATATATATATATATATATATATATATATATATATATATATATATATAATGTTTTTATTATTGTTATCAATAATTTACTATTCAATATTATTATAATATGGACTTTAAAGTTCAAACAGGCTGCAAAAATCAGCAAAACAAAAAAACATATGCAATACTTCCTAAATTATTGCTTTATAATAAACACTTTAAATAGGGGTTTACCTTTAAAAAGGTTTTTTTATAACTTAATCTGATCATAAATCCCTAATGATATAATATCTTAAAATCAAATAAATCAAATATCTAAAATAGCTTATTGTGGTCTTCTGAGTAACAGAAGGCTAGCATCCTTATTTAATTAAATTTTAATGAATTAATATATTTTTTGCATCAGATATATTGTCTAATGGAAGCCAGCGCCAATATTTCAATCATCCATATTATCACTGTCGTTTTCATAAAAGTATGAAAGTAAACATTCATAAAAAGTTTGCTTTTTAACTGGTTCAGTTAGACTTACTGTAAAGCATAACTGAGTGTGTTTACTCATATTTTGATAAGTGATTATCTAGGCTATTTGATTTGTTTGCACACTATCTCAGTTATATCGTGTGATGGAAGGATTGTGGAGGCGCGCGCTGGTTTAAGCCTGGTTTATACTTCTGTGTCAAGTGACCCGCGTGACCCACGGCGCATGCAACGCGCGTAGCTGTGCATTTATACTTCTGTGTGCTGTCTATGTTGGTCTGCATTAACACTTCCAAAACGCTAGTTGGCAGTGAGGTGTAAATGTTCCTCTGTGTCGAGTTTCTTCTCTGCTGCTTTGCTTTTCCTGAACACTTCCTGGATGTAAAAGTGGCTTAAACTCGCTCATTTTGAGGCAGGAACCGGCGGACGTGCAACAACTTTAACTATGAGGTAAACACAAAACAAAACTTTCCATCCGAGACTCCTCCGCGGGACTCCACACTTGTAAACAATCGCTCCATTGGGCTCGCATCCAGCTTGCGCCATTCGCGCGGCTCTCGGTCCCGCCCAGACTCGTCAGCGCTACCAAGCCGACCAATCACAGAGCTTGCGCTACACGTCGTTGCGACGTGTAGTTACAATTTTAGAGAAGTGCACGTCAGCGACGCCGACGGCCACGGCGAAGGGCTATGCGTCAGTGCCGTAGCATATGCCGGCGTTTGACGCAGAAGTATAAATCAGCCTTTAAGTCCAGCTGTAATTGCCGCATCCATGATTTCGCCTATTCCACCTTCTGTTACATGTACAAGTGTATCAATGATGAGGACTGTTTGCGAGCTATGACGAGCCTACCTTAGACTGGACGGTTCTTGCACCTAGCCCTTAATATTGGGACATCTGATGTTTCCTGCGTCATAGAGCATATGGAGCCAATTCTTCAGCCAATCAAGGGCCTCCTTCTTCCGTGGGCCCTGGGGCTTCAGTCCCACCTAGCCCTTAAGTTGATCCGGCCCTGGCTATGAACAGTATGCGAGCTGAGTAGTATGTCCAAATCCATATGAAATCCAAAATCTGAGAACCAAAGTCAATGAAAGTTTGCTACACTGAGTTTAAAATTAAAACTTAAGTCAATTGCACAGGTATTTGCAAAAATTTATAGATAGTCACATTTTTTCGTCAGAATAAAGCCTGTTGTGTAGCACTTTTACGATATAATCTGCTGTGTGATACTGATATTGTAAGACATATTAAGGGGAGGCTTGCCATGTCAATTAGAAATGCCATTATCGGCGACTCCCTAAACCCAACATCCCTCTAAATGCACCACCGCTACTTGTTCTAATATCAATAAATATCCATTCATGAGGATTTCCCTGGTAACATCAGCATAAATGAGATTTGTAAACTGACCGTTATTTAATGCCCCAATTACAGATAGTTAATACATTTTCGAGCTGGTCGGCATGGGTGATGACGGCATTTACGATGCCATTAAGTGCCTCTGTAATTCTATCATTAAGCTGTTCATTATGTAAAGACTGTGGTTTAATCTCTTAGGGGGCTCCAATCACCACAGCGCTCTATTAAAAAACTGCCGCCCAGTGATTGCCACAGACTGAGCCTGTGTCGAGGATAGGGCCCAAATTTCTCAGCACAATGCCGTCATCACTACCCGCACAAAGGGAACAAGATTACAAAATGTTGTGTAGGTCGTATCAAGTGCACGGAGTCAAATGAGGAGCCCGTGCAATTAAACTCGGTTGTTCTGTATTCTCTCTGCCCTGGGTTTTGCTCAAATTCCTGTCACAGGATTGAAAAAGCATACAGCTGTGTTCTTGCACCAAGATTTTTGTCACAAGGGAATCTTTTGTACTTCTGTTTTGAATCGGAGCCATAAAGCAGTGAGATTTGTGCGAGGGACATGTGATATTTCAAATGCAGCATTTGTTTTCTTGGGGCCTTTTGAACAAAGTGAAAGCATTGTTCCACAAGGGTATCCTAAGATGACTTCTTCTGGCCATATTTCTAATGCAGGCTTCGAGTCGAGTTAGAAATGGAGTGGATTTAGAAATAGATGACTATGAAGCTACGCCACGCATCGATAAATAATTCATGCTTATGCATTAATGCACACCCATAGACTTGCCATTGATGATTTGTTTTGGAGTAGCTACTTCAGAATTTAGTTTCCTGACAGGATCCTGACACTACTGTCAGGTCTTGTTGTCTAGCATTCTGTGTGGTTTTGTTTTCTCTGTGTAATTCACCTATATGTCTGGTCGTATTTGATTCTTTAGTCACCTCAGATTATTATTTTCTTCAAGTTGCAATGCTGTAGATCTTTAACCAGTGATTACTGAGCCTTAGGGTTTTGCTCTCCGGTTCTGAAGCCGTCTTGTTTTGACTTGAACAAGTCGTAATATTGACCACCTATCTCATAAATAAAGTAGGAGCTTCACAGATCCATTGAAGAAATGAAGGCAATCACAGAATGCATTGCATCATGCTCAGTGCAAAACAAAATCCAAATTGATCCAAACCTTTCTTAATTTAAGCACAATTTTTATACTGCTAAATATAAGCTGCATTTTGTCACATTTTACCAAGTAAGACTAAACTAAACAGGGATCTTTTTTAAACATTTTCCATTCATTTACACTAGGCAAACTGCAGGTTCTTGAAATGTCACAACAAAAATGCTATTTTGTAAAAAGAGTGACGTAATGCAAGTGTATTATGTGATCAGTCTATTAGCATGTGTAGATATTTGGCATTAAAAAACAAAAACAAAAAAACATTAGTGGACTACAGGACTGTGTAGTGTTTCCTTAAAGAGGTGATCCACAGTGTATTTTTTAAGGATTGGTTATGTTTAAGATACTAAGCAATGTGTGCTCATGTAACTCGCCGGTCATACCCAACCCACTCCGAGCTGGTATCGAACCGGCAATCTTTCGCATGGAAGTTGGGTGCTGTACCAAAGAGGCTAAAGACCATGACCTCTACTGTCTGTCGCTAAAGCACCTATAGAGGTCAGAGGAGTGAGGTTTACCTGCACAGCAGTTACTAACTAACATGCTTTATTTGTAAAAAAAAAAATCATGTTATTTTTCATTTATTTATCTTTGATTATATACAGCTATTCAGCTAACATGAAAACGACTGTCATATTCCTAGTTCTTTCCCTCAAAAGTCTCTGATTGGTCAGCTAACAATGTGTTGTGATTTGCGGATTGGCTCCATGTCAACATAAAAAGCAACACACGCGATCAAGTATGCGCCTTTGTGCTGTGGAAACACTGTCAGTCAGATTAGCTGTTAGCCGTATTAGTTTGAGCCTGAATCAGACAGAAAATGAGGGGCACACAGCTTAACCTCATGGCTGCTCTCTAAAATAAAATCTGACAAGTGTCTTCCACATATATTCTGAACAAGCATGTGTAAGTAATATGAAACGTTCACATATCTTTTGTGAGTTTGTTATTTGAGATGTAGAACGCACAGAAAGTGACCGCATAGAGAGTCATTGCAGTGCTGCTGAAGATTGTGGTTGTTTACAGGGGTTTGACTGATAAATATGAATTCCAAGTCCACTGACGTATGCTGTGAGCCTCTGGGCAAACTGGTGACACCGGAAAAGCCGTCCACTGAGGTAAGCGGTCAGCTAGTAATGCTAAAAGGAGCAGAAGCTATCGGTGGCATCATAAAGGCCCTGTAGCATTTGTTTTGAAGATAAAATAGCCAAGCGTACCTCTGGCTACATAACTTGCACTCCCCAGAAATGTAGACAGGAATACGTATCCACAATGAGCCTGCATTGCCTAATTGCTTTGAAAGGTTTACCCTCCGGACAACGTCAATAAAATGTGCAAAATAAATCAACTTCCTTGTGTAAAGGTCCGGAGCTTGAGTACCTGTCCATCTGTTGTAGCCTTCAAAATCCTTCATTTGGAAGAGCCCTCCGAATTGGCAAGTTTTGAGTGATACAATTTGGAACGACATTTTATTATGGCAGCCCTGATTGTTTTCACCAACAACTTGAAACAACGAAATCTAGCAACACGCAACTATTTAAGACATATAACTAAAGAAATGATGTAAACACTGAGGAGAAGAAATCTTTTTATTGTGCGTATACTCTAGAATGCTTGAGTTCATGAATGTTTCTGAATTGCTAGGTGCTTAGCTTCATACCTATGTCAGCGTTCACATCAAAACTGAAGTATGCTTAAGCCATTAAGAGGAACTTGTATTATCAGACTTTATACAGCTCTGTGCTTATGCTGGGATTTTTGTCTCAAGGGAATCGTATGCGTTCCACTATTCTGAATCCAAGCCATAAAGCGTTTTGTGAGATTTCAAACGCAGCATTTGTTTTCCAAAGCTCTTTTGAAGAACGTAGCAAGCGAGATAGAAAAAAAATATATATGCAAAGGCAAAAAGTAAATGCCATCACTATCTTAGTAAGATTAGGAATTTCGTGCTCAGGGTAAAGACATCTTTGGCAATTTCATCTCTTTTTTTGTGTTATCTGTGGTACTGCTTGTTTTGGGCTGTCCGTCAGTCAGATATGAGACAGCTGTCAAAGGATGAAGATACTGACACTTTTTTTTTCCCGAAGTATTGGCAGCAGATTCAGGCGACACGCTGCTCCCCAGAGCCTCCAGACTGACAGGCTTCTTTCTCTTTGGTTTCCAGTCCTTAGTTCCTTTTCTGACACGGCTTTCATATCTGTATCCTGCTGCCATCCTTTTACTTTTGCCTTGGTTGGAGTCCTGCAGATAATGCACTCCTCTCTTCTGAAAGTGTCAGTATGTGAGGGTGTCTGCAAGGTTTGCAGATCTCCAATGCATGATGCATTAAGATTGAGCACTACGACTGATGCAACTTGTTTACTTGGAAAAAGTAAGCCAAAACTGTGAAATAAGCACAATAGGGCTATAGATGTTAAAAGTAGGTTTCCAAGTCATGCATACTATCTGCTATAATTTGTTTAGGGAGATACTGAGAGGTTGAAGTATGGGAACTTGACTTAAAAACAAACAAACAGATAAACTACTGAGATGCTAGTCAACTGCCTGTAGCAGGGAAACTGGTCCTTTAACTTGACTAGGATTGGATTAACTAGCAAAAAACATTCCTGACTAACATTAAATCTCATTGTACAATTGTTTCATTGCCTGGTTGCTTCATATTCACATTATGTTTCTTTGTTTGTGCGTTTCACATCTAAAATATTTATCAAAAAACATATTAGCCTTTTCACTTCACACAATAAAACACTTGTTAGCCTGCTATGCATAAGCTAGAACACATATTTGTAGGGATTTACTTAATTTCCGGCCGCTAGCTCTCTGCAACTCTCACATAGTTACCCACTGAAGCTAAGCAGGGCTGCGCCCGATGGGAGACCACATGGGAAAGCTAGGTTGCTGCTGGAAGTGTGTTAGTGAGGCCAGCAGGGGGCACCCAACCTGTGGTCTGTGTGGGTCCTAATGCCCCAGTATAGTGACGGTGACTCTGTACGGCTCAGTGAGCACCGTCTTTCGGATGAGACGTAAAACCAAGGACCTGACCTGTGGACCTGTGGTCGTTAAAAACCCCAGGATGTTCTTCAATAAAAAGTCGGGGTTTAACCCTTTGTACGTGTCATCAGAAGGGGAAAGCCTCACCCAAACAAAAATGCTCACTGCCATTTGTAAATCCTTTGGGTGCACAAACGAACACCAGTCATAGACTGCCTTCTTCTGAGACACTTCCTTTGACATTTTCAGTTTTTCATAGAGATGAAGTTAGTCTTGTTTTAAACCTAAAGCAATGGAATATGAATCTACCCTGTTTTGAAAAGAGAGCTGAAAGCACAGGCTCATTTGAATTTAAAGTGACAGTGACCAAAATGACACAATTTGCATCAAAGTCTAAAAGAGACGGTTTCAAAGAGTTACAAACAAACATTTGTGTGAAATTTTGTGCTGAAACTTCACGTCACTGTAGCGACATTAGAGACTTATTTATATCTGGTAAAAAGGGGCATAATAGGTCATTTTTAAATCGCTACATGAATCATTAAATTCAATATTTGATCTTTATACCAGCTTTTCCCCAATTTCAAACAACAAAGCTAGCAATAACTTCAATAAATCCGCTAAAGCTAACTCTAAAGCTAACTTTTGTCTTTAATTTAAGTTTTGTGAAGATTAGATTCCTGCTTAAATATTAGATTTTGCTTCTCACAAAACTTTTGTTAATGTTCAAACATGTTGGCCCTTAATAGCTTATTCACATAGCTAAACAAACTACCATGCTATACGCTAAGCTAACCCTAAAATAGCTGCACATACAGTATGATGTGAGATTCAACAAAGGTCTATTTCATGAAAATCCAAAATCAAACAAAGAGTACTCACGGGTAGCATAATTAATGTATCAGGGCTCTTTGGGTAAATGATTTATCGGATAAACAGCAAAAGAAATTGCAAGCCACTCGAAAAATTTGGAAAAAATATTAAAAAGCCTTTATTGACATGGATTCTCCTTAAAATAATAACAAAATAATGTCAATAAAGGCTTTTTAAATATTTGTCCACATTTTTTGAGAGCCTTGGAATTTCTTTTGCTGTCTATTTAATAAATGTTGATTATTATGTTTGCAAATTCTTGGTTCTAACTATTTTTTTCTTAAAAACTCTCAAACTTTTCCTTGCTGAAGTGAACAGGCTGCAAAGTGTGTTTGTTGGATTTAAAAATACTTAAATAAGTTTATTATATACTTTTTTATTTTGGTGGTGCTATATTTGACATCTCAAAACTCTTTTATCAAATATCCAATCATGTTGACTTTTTGTGTTCCACAAAACAATAACAACAAACTAGCCAATGCTAAAGTTAGCAGAAAACATGTGTAAAAGGAGTCTCATTTGAAGAAGCAAGCCAAGTCAAACAAGCAATTAAAGGTTAGATGAAGCAAAGTACATCAGACTTTGAGCCACAAATGATAAACCTTTATGGCGATGCCCAAAACAAATCTCCTGTCAAGGACAATAAAGTTTTACTACTACTACTACTTTATTATTATCATATATTTTTTTCAATTATTTTTTAGCTTAATACATTATGCTAACCTAACACTGAGGTTGTGGCGTTGATAGCTAGCAAACATGCTAACAACAATAAAAATGCTGACACCAGTGTTTTGGGTATACTGCATTTTACATTTTTATAAATATATTTATTGGTCCACAACTACAGGTATTAAGCACTTTAAATATGGCACATACCAATTATTCTGGTAAAACTGGCAAAGCGCCTTTGTTTACAAACATGTCTCATTATGTTTATCTTGATTAGCATTTAGCCACAAGTGATTATCTTCTTTGTAAACTGAATGAAACAGCTTGGCTATATGAGAAATGGATTGTTTTTTTTTTTGTTAGCAAAGCTCTGATGCTTACCTAAGGAAAGTGGATTGTCATGTGTACTGTAAATATGCTCGTTAGTTCATCATTTTTATCTCAGGAGCAGCGAACATGACAGATGTGCACATCATTTTTCTGACAGTTAGGTTCCACTCAATGAAAACCATGTGGCAGTTTGCCGCAAGTCTAATACCTCAGGTCTATTTACAGTACGGTACAGAAGAGGAAAAAATCCCTATGGAAAAACTCTTTTTATCATTAAATATTGATGGAAAACATTGTAGTTTTGTTCCAAAAGGTGCACTATGCAGTATGCATTTAAACTATACACCCTGTTAATATTTTTTGTTAAATATGACTACACACAGGAGTGTTATTTAGTATTATTTACAGAGATGGAAAATAACGAAGTACAAATACTTTGTCGCTGTATTAAATAGATTATTCTGGTATCAGTACTTTACTCCACTATTTATTTTTCTGACAAATTTTTAATTTGACTCCTTACATTTTTACACAAATATCTGTACTTTCTACTCCTTATCAGACTTTAGTTGTCATGTGTTTACTGGCACGATCTATGTTATTTCTGCAAATTAATCGGCTTTTTGATTCAGTAAAACCCTTTTTTTTAGCCTGCTTGCAAATGTGCAGCTTATTTAACCCTCAGTCTTCATTTAAATTAGTTTAACAAATATTTTAACATCTGATTTATTCACACTGGGTGATTTGTTAATAAAATTATCCTGAAAAGCATCAGGAATTTATCAAGTGAATAAAAAAAGATTTATGCAAAAAGTTTTGGAGGCTGCTATTCCGCCTGTGTATGTTATTATAATTAATTGTTTTGCATAGAATAAATGTATTAACAGCATTAATGACTATATCCATGAAAGAAAATATCATATCCACAATACTCTGGAAAAAACAAAGAAACACTAAAAACATGGGATATTTTGATTTTAGTTTTGAAGATACAGAAGCAGCTTTAGCTGCATGCCCAAAATAGTAAAATAAAGTGTTCACTATAGTCAAAAACTTTTTTTTGGACATAATTAAGTGTTAATTGAAGATGTTTATTAGTTGTAAAGATATAGGCCTCAATTTTATATGAGTATATAAATGAACATTAATGGCAGTTGTTCTTGATTAAAAAGCAGCAAATCTACATGCTGAACCCTGTTAGTTTTTGTCAGAATGATGATACATATCATGATTTTTGAGCAGTGTTATTTTGCAATTTTGCAGAGTTTGATGTTGCTTGGCTGCTTTCCTATTGAAAATTAGCAACAATTTTAACATCAAAATCAGAAATGTAAGATATTTTTTATAAAAAAAATAAATTTCATCAAAATGATGTGAGGTCTAGTTGCTGGCGCGAAACTAAAACGGTAAGAAGTAATGGGTTATTTTTACTTAAGTATACATATTTCAGGCCGTACTTCTTTACTTTTACTTGAGAACAAAAGTGTAGTCAGTACTTCAAATTTTACTGTATCTGTACTTCTACTTGAGTGAAGGATGTGTGTACTTTTGCCAGCTAATTATTTACATGGTCTTGTACTATTTTAAAGTGCTCATCATTTTCATTTAAATTTTATATAAAATTTTGTTAGTTTGATATGTGATTTTCATTTTTATTATAATTTTATTTCTATAGTTTTATCTTTATTGAGTCTTTAGACATTTCCATACTGTACATTATGGATTAATGCCCATATTCAGTTGTAACATCAAAGTGATTTATGATTCATTGTTTATTTAAACAACATTTCATGTATTATATTTAATATTGGCTTTTTATCTGTTCTTGCTTATTGTGCATCCCAAATGTTAAAAAAGCAAATGGATATATAAGAAAGTGGTGGTTTTAGTTTTGGGAGAAAGATCCTATTTTCAGTTCATTCATCTTGTTCATTCAATATTACTTCTTATCTGCCTTACAGTTGTCATTACATGAGAGAGCAACTGACGGCGCTTCCAATATTGTCCTGAGCTTTTTTCTGTTTCATTTGTTTGCAGTGATAACAGCTCTCCATTTTCCCTGTGAGACGTGCTTATCGTAGCCAGGTTGTTTGCAGATGAGGTAAAGCAGGGAGAGAGATCAAATATTGCTCCGGGATCTCCAGTGGCCACATCTACTAATTGCCAAACGTCTTGTTTTGAAACAACACAGATTACGAAACAGCAAGCTGGACAAATCAAAGCTTTTTAAAGCTAACACAGGGTAATCATTTCATCCTAACCAGACCAATTTTGCAAAAAAATGTGCCAACGGTTCATTGTAGTTTTTGACTAAAGTTAACACTTAAGGAAGTAAAAAAAAAAAAAAAAAACTGGTTTGAGCATATTATGAAGATTCAGTTACATATGGTTCCACATGTGAATTACCTGATTAGTTTATTAAAATGAAAGAAAGAAAGAAACAAACAAACAAACAAACAAACAAACAAACAAACATAAACAAATAAATAAACATAAATAAATAAATAAATAAATAAACATAAATAAACATAAATAAATAAATAAACATAATAAATAAATAAATAAATAAATAAATAAATAAATAAATAAATAAATGAATAAACAACAATTTACTTTATTCTTTTGCACAATTTTTGCACTCAGGTTAAGCAAATTTCATGGAATGATAAAAATAATAAATAAATAAATAAATCCCCAGTGCATGATGAGAATACCAGTATTACAAAATCGAGCTAAGATTTACTTAATTTCATTGCTTTGATATTTCCTCAAAGAATCAGTTTATGGGTTTTCATCACCCTGTGTTAATGCGCATTTTGAAGTATTGCATGAGAAATGAGTGATGAGTGTTTTCTGCGTGTGAACTCAGAAAAGATTTGCTTTATACTAGGATGTAAACCCAGCTAGAGTTAGCATAGCAAACAGTGCTAAGTAAAATATAACTATAAGGGTTAATGTGTACTTCAATTAACTACAACCCCAAATTATAAAATGTTGGGACAGAATGGAAAACGCAAATAAAAAGAAAAAAAGAAGTGATTTCTACATTTGAAATACAACAAACATAATTTACTGTGTTCATCATGATTATTTATTTATTTATTTATTATTTTTTATTTTTTTAAATAAGCACATATTCCCATTTTGATTCTTGCAAAAAATCGGGACAGTAAAGCATTTACTACTTTGTCTTCCTGGAAACAAGTCTTAAGGTGGGCAACAGTACGGGATCTTCATTGTCGAATTTTGAGTTTTAAATGTGCCACACATTCTCTATTGGAAACAGGTCAGGACTGCAGACAGGGCAGTCAAGTACCTGTATCCTATTCCTCCACAGCCAGAACTTTGTAATGCCACCCCATCTGCCATTTTATCCACCCAAAAACTGTCAATGTTTAAACTCTTATAGTGTATTTGAAAAAGTTAGCATTTTTAAAGGTAATAAGGATAAAACAAAATAATAAATGTCGATGAAAATGTTTTTTAAAGGACAATTAGAATGAAAATCATTGACAGAACTGTGTGTAGGTAAAGTGTGTCCACAGTCATATTGGAATGATATAAAGATTTTTTTTTTCATTTTCCTGATGTTAAAATATTATCCAAATCCCTACCATTTTGAGGCAGACCGCAACGTGAAGTAGAAATGCAGTTTCCCTGGCCACCAAATTGATTGACAGCCACATAATGAAATGTTTCTGTAGTAACGCGTATAATCATATCAATACGACAGGAAGTTAAATCAGGTTTATTTTGTACATTAACATAAAGGATGTCTATACTGCAGTGGATATTGACGTCTATCCTGTCACATTTGCCGTACAAAACAGTGAAAAGTTAAGAGTGTGTGTGTGTGTGTGTGTGTGTGTGTGTGTGTGTGTGTGTGTGTGTGTTTGTGTTTATCCGTTGTGTGCATGAACTTTGTAACGACATGGTGTGTGAAAGTCGTTGCAGAAAGGCTTAAATTGACTCCACAACAAATACATCAAATAATCATTGGGAAAGTTCTCACTGTAGTATTTCTCACAAACGTTGTGTGAGATCTGCTTCCTTCATGTCTGTCATTGTGCTGTTTATCTGATGCACACCTCTGGCAGGCACATGGGAATGGTAAGTGGGGAGGACTAGCATTAAAGGCACAGGCAACAAAAACAGCCGCAATGTGTTCAGAGCAGACAATTCTAATGTTCTGGAAGGTATAATAAATAATCTGATAGGTGTTTTGAGTTGAAACTTTACACACATATTCTAGAGACACAAAATATTTATCTTAAATCTTTTAAACGTGTTAAATAGGTGCCCTTTAATATATTTTATTCTCCTTTGCTATTGTCAGTGAGTACTCTGTTACTCTGTTTTTCCAACATCGTGTAGCCATAATCCAAAAAAGTCCACGTGGAAATCTATGAATTCCACAGAGCCAAACATGCTAGATAAACACAGAAATACTGTTTTCAATTGTTAAAAAAAGATTTATGGAAATTCAAGAAAGTGAGGCCAAACAAATGTGACGGATGAAGCGTTCAAACGAGACCGGTTTAGTTAAAGCAATGGCAATACAAGTACGCTCAAATGAGCCACAAGCAATTCATTTACTCAATGCAACATTCTTCCCCCTGACAACATCTTTTCAGCTCATCCTGCCTCCATTCTTCTCAAGCTGTCTGGCTGCATTCAGTGTGCAGTATGTACCGTGTACGCCTCCAGATATTTTGCTTCCCCGGGGAAATCCGGCTTCGCCAACACACACAACCCTTCCCCTCAGTTCCAGCTCAAATCCTTGCAAGTGGAACCTCAAACGGCTAAGCGCGAGCACACGTACGTACAGCCTTATCCAAGGTCAGCGACTCCCTTCCTTCCGCTTGACTTCAGTGACTCGCGACTGGCAGAATTGAAAAGGTTTGTCGGGCTGATTAATCTGGGAAGGCGTTATGTAGAAGGTGTCTCATCTCTTTTTGACAGACAGTTAGGATTTTCTTCTATCCTCTCCCCGACTCGAGCGCCACGCTCTTATTTAACAAGATCAGATGTTATGTCACAGCAAGGTGCAATTTTCATTAACCTCCAGCTGCGCTATGATTTGAATGTGCCAGCCCTGCAATTAGTTGATTGTGATTGATTGATGAAGTCAGTGGTTTTTTCCCTCTCCCCCTTCCTCCTTCAAGGGCTCAGGTAATTCATTCGGACTCGTTCCCTCCTCCCCCCCTTTCCAGCTTGCGCATTATTCTCAGGCTCGGCTCGCCAGAACGTTCCCTGGCAGATTTGTGGTCACGGCATGGGGCAAATGCAAGCGCTCTCATCACAGCGTGGCCGCGACATGCTAAGCGGTAATGAAAGAGGAACAGGTGACATTGGACAAAATGCTACTTGACGTTTGTCACCTCTTCCACTTTCATCCAGAAATAAATGCGTGATACGGTGTCAAGACGCTGATACAGTGCATTCTGTCACATTAATCATTTCTGGACTTGTTTGGGGGCTGCTGAACGCTTGATTCTGACTGGCTGGTGAATATTCTAAGGTATGCAGCTATATAGGTGCATGTAAAGTAATTCCAGGCAGGTTTTTTTTACTGTGTTAAAGTTCTATTTTGGGGTGACACAGTGGCGCAGTAGGTAGTGCTGTCGCCTCACAGCAAGAAGGTCGCTAGTTCGAGCCTCGGCTGGGTCAGTTGGCATTTCTGTCTGGAGTTTGCATGTTTTCCCTGCGTTTGCATGGGTTTCCTCCAGATGCTTTGGTTTCTAAATTGTCCGTAGTGTATGAGTGTGAATGAGTGTTTATGGATGTTTCCCAGAGATGGGTTCAGGTGGAAGGGCATCCGCTGCGTAAAACATATGCTGGATAAGTTGACGGTTCATTCCGCTGTGGCGACCCCAGATTAATTAAGACAAGACAAGAAAATGAATGAGTTCTATTTTGATGAATTATTTTACAACCTACAACACTGAAATATCAAATCAAAAGACTTAGTATGAGATGTGTAAAAACTAATGTGACACACAGAAACAGTTTGAGCACAACCCTGACAAATAACTTTAAATAGAACATCAGCATCTGTAAGTGTGGCAAAATTGTAGTATATGCAGATTAAATCACTCCAGTATGTTGAATCATTAGAAAATAATGTACACTCTGCTTCACATCGTGGCCACATCATCTACTCGGGGTGCATTCATTCATTCATTCATTCACTCATTCATTTTAGCTTAGTCCCTTTAATAATCTGGGGTTGCCACAGTGGAATGAACTGCCAACATATCCAGCATATGTTTTACGCAGCGGATGCCCTTTCAGCTGCAACCCATCACTGGGAAACATCCACACACACTCATTCACACACATGGACTACAGACAATTTAGCTTACCCAATTCACCAAATATGCAAACTCTTGATAGAAATGCCAACTGACCCAGCCGAGGCTAAAACCAGCAACCTTCTTGCTGGGAGGCGATTATGCTACCCACAGCGCCATCATGAACACATTTTTTTTCTAATATTCAACCACACTGTCAATTATCTTATTCAAAGTCTAAAACTGTAGAAGCATTGTACCAGTATAGCAATAAACACTTATTGATCACTTTATTATGTACAACTGTTTAACTACTCCTTAATGCAAATATCTGATCAGCTAATTTCATGCCAGCAGCACAAATATTTTTAGGCATAGACGTAGTCCAATCAGTGATAAGTTCAAATAAAGCATTAAAATTGGAAACAATTGTGACTGATTTTACCATGGCATTGTTGATGGCATAGCTGGGATTGGTCTGAATAATTGCAACCCAGGGTCACTAGAGATATGTTACCAGGATTACATTGCTGGATACAGCGAAATATGTACCTGGAGGTTTGTGAGCTCGCAGTTTTTGATTTTGCAAATCCAGCTGTGTATGCTTTTTGATAATGTCAAGTTTCCTTCACATGTCCTCTTCTCACATAAATCCACCAGAGGGCGCAACATACACATCAGCAGGCCAGGCCAGCTTTTTGTCAACTGACTGACTGACCCCCATCCCTAAAACCAACCAATAGTGTTTTCAAATCAATCTAGAAAAAGAAAATATGTCACAGTTGCTTGATTTCACCACGTTTTCAGCCGTTTTTTTTTTTTGTTTGTTTGTTTGTTTTTGTAATACTTTATTTTTTTGCTCCTGTTTTCCCTGGTTTCTGGAATTATTCTACACCGGACTCAAATCCATTATCGCGGTCAACTCAGTTCCTTGTCCATTGGCGTATGCAGTGAATCACTGGGCAAACTGGTAACACCAAAAAAGCTGTCCATACAGAAGTAAGCGGTCAGCTGGTAGGGCTAAAATGAACAGAAGCCATCTGTGGCGTCGTACCACTAGTAGCATTCATTATTAAGACGAAATGCAGCTATGCGTATCTCTGGCCCCATAATTCACACTCTCCAGAAATGTACACAGGGGTATGCATTCACAATGAACCAATGTTGCATTTTTGAGAAACTGTTGATCTACTGGAACTTTGATGAACATTCATCTATAGAGTTTAATCAACCCTCCAGTAATAAACAAAAAATGTACAATGAGCAACTGAATAACCTGACTGGTTCAACTGATAGGAAACTGATAGAAAGCTTGCATGGATAGCAGATAGCAGCATGGTGCAAATGATACAATTTGTTTGCCGCAAATGTTCAGAATTCACCTCAATCGTGTCTAAGTTCAAACCATTAAACTCACACAAAAAAATTCAAGTAAGAGTAAAAAAAAAAACCCATGTGTAAACCTGAGCAAGTGAAGTGGTTCTTCACATCTGGTGAACTGTGAACCCAGCATTAGTCAGAGACTACCTGAGTATTGTTGCTGACCATGTCCGTCCCTTTATGACCACACTGGACTCCTCCTGTCATGGCTGGATAACCAGCAGGACAACGCAGCATGTCATAAAGCTCCAATAATCTCAGACTGCTTTTTGGATCCTGACAGTGAGTTATGACACTACTCTATACAGTGGCCAGATCCCAATCCCTATATGCACCTTTGGGATGTGCTGGGTAGGGGGAATTGCTTCATGAATGTGCAGCTGATAAATCTGATGCTGTCATGTCAATATGAACCCAGATCCCCTGGGAATTTTTCTAGCACCTCAATGAATCTATGCTACAAAGAATTAGGGCTTTTCTGAAGGCTAAAAGGCCCCAACTCTGTGCTGGTAAAGTGTATCTAATAAAGTGGCCAGTGAGATCCAGACATACTCTAAAAAAAAAGTTATCTTAAACCAAAGATGGCTCAAATTTGGACAAAGCCAACTGTTGAGTTAAAAAGTGTTTTCTAAATTTAACTGAAAAAAATAAACCTGACATTGGGTTTGTCAATATTTGACCCAATTTTGGGTAAAAAAAAAAAAAACAGCATTTTGTTTATAGTTCATGGAAGATCATTGAAAACGCACTTAATGTAAAGTAGAGGCATAAGAACAAATGTCGGCAGCTAGCTCTCTGCAACACTCACATGGTCGCCCACTGAATGAGAAACCACATTGGAAAATTAGGTTGATGCTGGAAGTGGTATTAGTGAGACCAGCAGGAGGTGCTCACCCTGTGGTCTGTGTGGGTCCAAACGCCCCAGTATATTGATAGGGACTCCAAACTGTTCAGTGAGTGCGGTCTTTCTGATGAGACACTAAACCGAGGTCCTGACTCTTTGTCCCAAGGTGTTCTTTGAAAAAGAGTAGGAGTTTTAACGATCCTGGCCTCTGTCCGACATGGCCTCCCAACCATCCCATAATTGGTCTTCTCTCCTCTCCTCTGAAATGTGTAAAGCACTTTGATTGTCCAGAAAAGTGCTGTGTAAATATAAGGAATTATTATTATTATTATTATTATTATTATTATTACTATTAATAAATGTGGTTTAAATATGTATTAAAATGCTTTTTTTAAAACAGGAAACTGAAAACCCAGTGACTTAAAAATAAGAATAAATCATAAAGATTTCCTCCAGTATGTCTATAGGTCACTAATCAAATTTGTGTTTCCATTGGAGTTAATCAAAATGAAAATTTACTATCTAATCAAACTTCACCTTTATTAGTTTCTTTATTCAGTTAAACACTTTTGAAGAAAGCTGAAAAACAGTAATCATTGACATCTATTGCAGGAAAAAGAAAATACAAGTCAATAGTTCCAGGTTTCATGAAAATATCTTCTTTAGTGTTCAGCCGAATAAAGAAACTCAAACAGGTTTGGAATAAGTAATGAATTACAGATTATTCAGTTTTTAATGAACTATTCCTTGCAAGTACTGACATATTTTTTTGCACAAAATGTTACATTTTAAAAAAACAGAATAAAATTTGGTAGGGGTGTTAGACTTTTGTGTTTTAAATATAAAATAATGTCTGGTAAATTACACGCATAAATCCAAAGAAATGGCAAAGTGAACATTTTGAACTAGAACAGCTGCTTTACAAGTTGAAACTCTATAGTGCTTGCTTGTACAACACAAACCAATTGCCTTTTGTTTTATTTAAAACCAAAGCTGAACAGTCTTTTTTCCCCACAGCTGACAGATGTCACTTGAATAAGTGTCCTGAGAATTCACACCTGTCTATGTGACAGCGCAGGGCTCTGAAAATAGTAAAAAAAAAAAAACATTCAGGTGCACATAATTTTTGCACATTAAGAAATGTGTCTGATGTGTCTTTATGTGGCATTATTTTGGACAAGTTGTTGTTTTGGGTAAGTTGTCAAAAGGGAAATTCACAAAACACAATGTCTTTTTGTTGTTGTTTTATTACCAAAATGACTTGAACACATCTGCATGTTTCTCCAATAAAGACACTTGCTGAGCAGTGTGTTGGTAAACGTAGACGACCACGTCATTATTGGAAAATGGGTTTCAAGGCATTTAGACACACAAGACTAGACATTTCCACGGTTTCTCTGACTTCAGTCGTCCTGTCATCAGTCATCCCTGACGAATCCAAAAGAATACACATCCCAGTTAAAATAGGCTTGTGAAGCCAACCATCCAACACATGTCCCTTATTATTCTTCTGTGCGTTTGTTTCTAAAATCTGAAATGCCAAATGTATGCAGAGTCAGACACAGACAACCTAAATTATAGTGAGATCATCTGCTGAAAATACACCATTACATGTCAAATGCCCAAACAAATGGCACAAAATGAAAACAGAATTAGCGGATGCTGTCCGAAAACACATAGTGGTCAGAGTGGCGAGTTTCAACACAAAACCATGTCTTCCCTCCCAAGCCAACCAAAACCTATATCAGTTGCTATAGTTATGTAAACAGATCGTAACGAGCCATGAATGCTTGCCCTACAACAGCTCTGCAGTACACACCATCTGTGCTGTTTTCTTTCCGTTAAGCGAGTCGATACGTTCCCTTATCGAGTCAATTTCGACATTATGTTTGGAGGACCTACAGTATAAATCTGGGCTGGGATCATATACAGACATTTGAAGCTTCACTGAAACTGCGATTTCATCTGGATGCACTCCTGCGCAAATGTGCTAACTTATCAACACGTATATATTCATTCATTCATTTTCTTTTCTTTTCCGGGGCCAGGTCACCAGGGCAGCAGTCTCTGGAGACTTCCCTCTCTTCAGACACTTCCTCCAGCTCCTCCAGGGGGATCCCGATGGCAATACCAGTTCAGTCGAAATACATAGTCCCTCCAGTGTGTCCTGGGTCTTCCCCTAGGCCTCCTCCTGGTGGGACATGCCTGGAACACCTCCCTAGGTAGGCGTCCAGGAGGCATCTGAAAACAGATGCCCAAGCCCCCTCAGCTGTCTTCTCTCGGTGTAGAGGAGCAGCGGCTCTACTCCGAGCTCCTCCAGGGTGACAGAGCTTCTCACCCTATGCATAAGGGTGCTGCCACCCTGCGAATGAAACTCATTTTAGCCGCTTATATCTGAGATATAAGACCCAAAGCTCATGACCATAGGTGAGAGTAAGAACATAGATTGACAGGTAAATCGAAAGCTTTGCCTTTCAGCTCAGCTCCTTCTTTACCACAACGGACCGGTACATCAACCGCATTACTGCTACCGCTTTACCAATCCGCCTGTCAATCTCACCTTTCATCCTTCCCTCACTCTCGTATATACGTATATATTAGTTTATTTATTAAATGTTTTTTATTATTTATTTACAGTCTTTTGTCTAAAACATTTTTTTGGGGTGAGAATGCTTGCATTGAGTGTCATTTGTTCAAGGGGGCTGATTAGGTCCCTGAAATGTTTTGAGAGGAAATGGTTACTAAGGACTAAGGGGAAATACTTAATGACAGCCTTTAGTTGATCTTTTTTTCCTTAAAACATTAAACTGATAGATTTATTTTTTTTTTTTTTGGTTAAGGACATTCATGCAAACGAGCACTGCACTCTCCTGCAACATCACTTGCATCAACATCTGCATTCTTGTTTGCAATCATCCTGGGACCTGCTGAATAAAGAATGGTTTCCCAATTAATTCATGAATCATTGCTGTAAGTTCATAATGTGCATCTGTAGTTTAAATGAAAAAAATAAAATTCCAAATTTGCATTAGCCCGATGTTTTTTTATTCATAACTGTGGAAGAATACTTTGTGCGTATATTTAGCCCTGATAGTTCATATAAATAATAAGCTTTGCTGGTATGAATGTCAATAGTAGCCTGCTTTGGTAAATTTACACTAAGGCATTTAATTATATGATGAATGCTCAAACCACTTTTCAGGGGGTGGGGAGGGGCATCTGTCGTGGTAGACAGCTTAAGTAATTAGAATTATTTAACAATGTCGTCACTGGTAACACAAACAAACTGGAAACTTACTTTCAGTTTATTGGTGTCGATTGCAAGTGAAGTAACAGGAGAGTGCAGGTGTCGAATGTAAATGACGTCACTTGCAGAGGAAGCGTGGGTGCCTGAGAGTGCAAGCCCTAGAGTGCAAGCCTGAAAGTGCAAGTGCAAATCTGCAGCCAGACCCTTCTCACTCAAACATGGGGGAGAACAAGCAAACTCCACACAGAAATGTCAACTGGTTCAGTGGAGACTTTAACCTGTGACATTCTTGCTATGAGGCACCAGTGCTAATCACTGTATTGCCGTGTCACCCAATTTAAAAAAAAAGAGGGAGTAGAGGTATAGTAGAGGGGGATTCTACAGGACGAAGATGCTGAGTTAAGAAACTGGTTATTTATAGTGAGTTAGAAATCATCTGAAGGGTGAATCAAGCTTTAGCTAATGCCGGACAATCACAAGCATGTGATCCTCTTGAAATTACAAAATTATCCTCTCGAAAAAACAGCAAATGTCATTTTTTTTGAGTGTAGACAATTTGAACTCCACTCTATGTTTTACCAGACAGAACTAGCTGATCCTTAGTAATTAATAGTAAAAGGTATTAGCCATTTCGAAGTGAACATTGTTTGTTAAGGATTTTTTTAGAGCAGGCTTCACTACTGATGTGCATTCTGGGTTTGCCATGTCCATGCTAAGGATATATGTGACGGCGCATTGGATTTGGGCCAGGCTGAGGCAGCACACCGACAGCTCACAAGGTTTTGGAAGGCAGCGTACAGTATATGTCAAAAAATGGAGCCAATTTCCATAAAGTATATTGTGTTTAATCCTGCTGTCACCGCCGTGGATGATTTTGCTGACATTTGAATATGGCCTCAATTTTTTTCTTCTTTTTTTTACCTCTCCGCCCTGCCTGGTTTGCAGGAGAACTCAAATATCGAGCCCAGCTACCTTTATCACAGCATCAGATCGATACGTCATTGCACAGCTGTCAGATAAGTCATATCAGCCACGCAGACTGCAGGATTCTTCCCTCTTTCTAACCTGGATTGTTTTCTCTGGCCTCTTTTCAAATTGGAAATAGCTTTGGTAGGAACGTTAGAGCTGCTCTAACAAAAGGTGAACCATCATCTAGGTAAAGGTTATCAGACGTGGCGCCCTGTGAAGTTTCAGGCACCAATCCTGAGCGCCGGTCAATTCCAGACTGAATAAAGCAACAAAAAAAATGTGTCTTCTCGCTGCAAATGCCAGACAATACTCGAGTGCCAATTAGTTTGACACTGCTGTAAAACACGGCCTGGAAGAACCCGGCTTGCATCATGCTTCATGCATTGGTAATGACAAAGGAACTTAAATTGCCTTTCTCTGTTGCCCTTGAAATTTTAAATCGCTCGCTGTGTCTCCTTCCATTTGTCTTTCATGCTTCCTGATCTCGGAGTCATAGTCTCTCAACAGTATAAAGTGTTTTTAAAAAAATAAATAAATGACCGGATGCCTTTGGAATTCTTTGTGAGGCTTATTTCGGTCTGGATTTGATTTATAGGATGCTGAGATGGAAAAGATATGTTAAACCAACTGCTGTAGTCACTCGGAAAGTGTTTTGACACTTAAAAATGAATGAATGTCAAAGTATTAGATATGAAATATCAAGCCAAATGGCACAGGCTCAAATGTTTGCTTGGAAAAATGTAGTTTATATCTTAATATTTTCTGGGGGGGTTTCCTGACTTTTGTAATTCTAACCTCAATTACACATTTTTTTTTTTCTTAGAATTCAGACACAAATTACATTTTCATCACAGTTCTGACTTTCCAGGCCCTATTTCAGGAACTGAAATAGACTGTGTCATTGACTAACTAAAATCTGGTCTAAAGTCCAGCACCGAGTGTGGTAGTTATGGGCCTATGCAGGTACAAATGCTTACACATTGCTTAACACACACAGAAATACAGCGATACACACATATCTTCATATATGAAACAAAATTTAGGGTTTAAGTTCTTACAAAATTGATTGTTTTCTACATAAATATAAAAACACTACCTCCTTTTTTCAGTTTATTCATGACAATTTGCATTTGTATAATATTATTATTAGCAGTATTATTTATTATATGTATCTTTATATTTGTTTTAATAAAAACATGTTTAGATTTGTCCACCTGTCAGGTTTTGGAGTATGCATCACCATATGGGGCATAAGAATAGGATGTGTGTTTGGATATAACTCAGTTTTTTTTTTTTTTTTTTTTTTACCACACTTCGTTATTACTGTTAATTTATTAGTTTGCTGGAAATTAGAACTGAATTTAGAAATAGTTTTGAAATAAATCATTGCGCTTAACAAATAATTAGGCTAAAAGATTTCTTTAGTTGTGTTAGCTTTGGACTCTGCGCCTAGATCGTTACAATAGAGCCCTTCATGTTAAATTCTGAATTTACATCTTGCAATTTTAACTTTTTTTTTCCCTTCAATTTCTTTACATCTCACAATTCTGACATTTTTATTCATTCATTTATTAATTTTCTTGTCGGCATAGTCCCTTTATCAATCTGGGGTCGCCACAGTGGAATGAACCGTCATCTTATCCAGCACGTTTTTACGCAGCGGATGCTCTTCCATCCGCAACCCATCTCTGGGAAACATCCACACACACACACACACACACTCATACACTACAGACAATTTAGCCTACCCAATTCACCTGTACCGCATGTCTTTGGACTGTGGGGGAAACTGAAACACCCAAAGGACAGCCACGCGAACGCAGGGAGAACATGCAAACTCCAATTTGCAAAATGCAATTTCTGGCTATAAACCACATATACATTTTAAAAAAGAAAGAGTGTGTGAAACCGACAGATATAACCATTTAAAAAGCAAATGCATTTTGACAATTAATACATATATTCATTAATTTTTCTTCAGCTTTGTCCCTTATTTATCAGGAGTCACCACAGTAAAATGATTCGCCAATTATTCCGGCATTTGTTTAACGCTGTGATGCCCTACCAGCTGCAACTCAGTACTGGGAAACACTAATACATTTAATTCACCTATAGTCTTTAAAATATGGTGGAAACCAGAGCACTAGTAGGAAACCCATGCAAACACAGGAAGAAATACCAACTGGCTCAGCTGGGACTCTAACCAGTGACCTGCTTGCTGTGAGACAACAGTGCCAACCACTGAGCCACTGTGCCGCCCATTTTGACAATTGCATTAGACAAATAAATGTCATTGCATTTGATATACATGATGAGGTATAAAAGACAAAACATTTTGATTGCAATTTCAGAATGATCTGAATTATAAATATTCACCTTAAATTTGCTTTACCAGGATTGTAGGGGAGCATTTCCAATGCTATCTTACAGCAATTCATAACTTTTTTTATTTAGTGGCTAATTCGTCTGAAATTGAATCTCATTCGTACAATCAACTTATCCTCCAATGATGGTTGGGTTTGGTGCATCATCGAGCGACTGAGGTGTCACAGTGGCGCAATGGGTAGCACGATTGCCTTACAGCAAGAAGGTGGCTGGTTCGAACCCCGGCTGGGTCAGTTGGCATTACTGTGTAGAGTGTTAGAGTCCCCGTGTTCACGCGGGTTTCCAACGGGTGCTCCAGTTTCCCCCACAGTCCAAAGACACGTGGTACAGGTGATTTGAATAACCTAAATTGGCTGTGGTGTATGTGTGAGAATGCAAGAGTGTATGAGTGTTTCCCAATTCTGGGATGCAGCTGGTATAGGGCATCAGCTGCATAAAACCCCTGATTAATAAAGGGACTAAGCTAAAAAGAAAATGAATGAATGAATCGTATTACCCACTAAACTGACAAAATTTAAAATACTCATGTTTCCTTGTGAGATCAGGCTGCCATTTCACATCATTGAAAACAAATGTTAAGCCAGCCAAAAAACTTCACATCTATACATTGACCCTATTTCATTGATACAGAAAAATAAAGCCAAACAGCACACACTTTTCTATTAAGACATTTGTTTTGTTTTAATGACGAAACACTGATCAAATCCAAAGACAAAATGTAATTATCATAATTTAATTACAAAGCATCGTTCACACTTTTAGGATTATTCAGTTTTAAAGGGTCAAAATTATTAAAAACATTCATCATGGATTTGTTTTAGCGGGATGGATTAGACAACTTCCTATTTGATATTAGACTATCATAAGAGACCTTCACACATCTTATCTTGTCAGCAAACATCATTAGCCGGTTCACCATGTGGTTTCATAATCATTAATATCAGGACATGTGGTGTATTACATTAAGGCAATGAGTGTTATGAATATAAGGGATAGGAATTTCAACACTTGAACTAACACACACGTACTGATTTTTCACAATACACACTGTATACAACTAAGCATACATGGGCCAGTATTAGATTCTGAAGGTAAGATCACGTTGGATAAAATATCACGGTTTGATAGTATTGTGATTTTGTAGTTTCCTAGTGATGGGTTGAGCTGGAAGGGCATCCGCTGTGTAAAACATATGCTGGATAAGTTGGCGGTTCATTCCGCTGTGATGACCCCAGATTAAGAAACGGACTAAGCCGAAAAGAAAATTAATCATTGAAGTATTTACGAGCAGTAAACATATCAGGATAAATAATTCAAATGAATCATTGACTTCCGCTGTCTTTTTTTACTATTTAAAATATTGAAAATACTTGATATCTTTTCTGCTGGAGATTAAAAACGTTAATAAATAATATAAACAGTATAGCAGTATTAGCAGTATTAGCCTATTATTATACCTGTCTGTGTTAAGCACAGTAAGAATATTAGTTTGTGTCTTTTTTTATTTCTTGTTTTCAGTTGTTCACCATATCTTAGAAATACAATATTTGAAATATACATACATACATACACACACACACACACACACACACACACACACACACACACACACACACACACACACACACACACATATATATATATATATATATATATATATATATATATATATATATATATATATATATATATATATATATATATATATATGCACTTTTCCTCTAAACCTGCTATCTATCAAACATTTTTTAAGTTAAAAACACTTTAAAAAAAAGTCCAAAAGTGCTTTAAATTGAAATGGTTTAAATTACCTCACAAAAGCCTTTTTATTCTGGGTCAGGATAACCTTGCCTTTGCTATTATAAAGCTAAACCCTGGCATTTTGTAAAACACAAGTACTGGATGAGAAATGTATGTATCAGATTCATCCATATATTTAATTATTAGAAGGTTATTCTGTTCAAGTAAAAACAGTTTGTTTACTTCAAAATGCTAATATAGCCTATATGGCTACTCGCTAATAAATGACCACATTTAGCCAACATGAAATATTGATCTGAGTTGTAATTATTTGATAATCTTACTGTATTATCTTAAAGAAAAAGCAATGTAAAAGAGCATATAAACCAATTAATGTTGCACATCTTATAAGATGATGGCAATTTGGCCTGGAAACCGAGGTTACACTCCTACTTAATACAAAATGTGCCATGGGATTTTTAATCACCACAGAGAGTCAGGACCTCCGTTTAATGTCTAATCCGAAAAATGGTGTTCCCTGACAGTAGGGTGTCCCTTTCACTTTACTAGGGACTTACACCAAAGTTGGAGCACCCCCTGCTGGCCTCTTCTACACCATCTCCAACAGCAACCTACTTTTCCCACGTGGTCTCCCATCAAGGTACAGAACAGGCTCAGCCCTGCTTAGCTTCAGTGAGCAGTATTAGGTTGTATGGGTGTATGGCTGTGGCATGTCAAAAAGTAAACATATCAGCTAAGCAATAAAGTCTACACTATACATAATATATATTGTGGCAGCACAGCACCCTGTCAACTATTCTCCCTAAATAAAATAATTTCCATTCCAATACCTGCGCTCATCAAATAATCAATTTCTACCACAACATAACAAATAACAACAATATCTGCATAAATTATGTTTTAAGGCATTTCTACAGTCTCTATTCACTGTAGGTGCATATGGAGCAAAAATGGCTCTCTTTAATCAATTAAAAAACTCATATCTGTTTTCTCACATTGCTAGCATGTTGAAAAAATAATGTAGTCTCAAACAGACATATTCTAACACATTTCTAAGATGTTTAAAGATATTGCTAGCATATTAAAAATGTTATGTTTCCATGTTGCTAGCATGCTATCTTTTAGAAAGTACTCAGTACTCAGGCTGTTATAGCACTCTTTAGAATACATAAGTTTTAAAAGCTTGTTTTTAAAGCCATGTGATTAAATTACTGGCATGGTTTTGCATTGTGCTAACAAGCTATCTTTTAGAATGATGCCAACATGTTTTATTACATTGCTAACATGGTGCTAGCACAATTTAACATGTTGCTAGCTTGTTTTGTCATTTTGCTAGCTTATTTTATGGTGTAAATATGTTACTTAAATAAATATTGGCTTATTTATTTTTTAAGATTTTTAAGATTTTAATATTTCAAGGATGCTTTGACACTTCTAGCATGTTTCATCATGTTTACATAATTTGTTTTTGCATGTTGCTAACATTCTGATCTTTAAATTGTTGCTAACGTTGCTAACATGTTCTAGAACTTTGCTAAGATGGTGCAGTGCTAACATATTTAACATTTCTAATGTTTTCTAATGTTATTTTAACATGTTTATGTTTTAACATACTGACAAGTGTTTGGTATAATTTAACACGCTATTAGCACATTTTAGAGTACATAAGGGTTTTAAAATTTTTAATTCTTCAGACAGACATATAATTTTGCTAACATGTTTTTGTATGCTGTTAACGTTATTTTTAGAATGCTGCCAACATGTTTTAGCACATTGCTAACATGGTACTGACACACCTTAACATATTACCAGCATGTTTTTCATTTTTGCCAGTTTATTTAATAATGTAAATATGCTCCTTAAATAAAATACTGTGCTTGCCAATATAGTGTGCAGATAAAATATTTCATTTCCACCCCAAAATCCACAATAACAATATTTGCATATGAAATATGCAACATAAAATTTGCATATTTGCATTTTTTTTAAGAATTGTATTCTGAAAGTACAGTACACTAATATTAGTGCATATGAACAATAAATTATCATCTAATTATTAAAAACTCTAAAAACATAGCCAGATTAGTTTATTTTAGCATGTTTTAAAATGTACTTAGTTTAATGTTCTTAGACGTTTAAACAAGCAAGTTTGACATGCAAAAATCAGACATTTGAATATTTCTAAGATGCTTTTACATTTTCTTATTTAAATAATCTATTTAGATGGTTTTGTTTTAGTATGTTGCTAACATTTTAACCCAAACATGTTCTAGCACATTGATAACATGGTACAGTGCTAACATAATTAACAGTTCTAGTGTTTTCTATTGGTATGCTAGCATGTTTTTCGTATTCCTTATATGTTTTAATACACAGACAAGAAGTTTTTGGTATAATTTAACATGCTGTTCGCAAATTACATAGTAGATACAGTAAGTGTTTTAAAAGCTTTGACTTTTAAATATCTGAATGTGTTAGACAGATAAATTGCTAACATGTTTTGCTATGTTGTTAACATGATATCATTTAGAATTCTGCCAACATGTTTTAGCACATTGCTAACATGGTACTAACACAATTTAACATATTACCAGAATGTTTTTCATTTTGACAGCTTATTTTATGGTGTAAATATGCTCCTTAAATAAAACACTGTGCTTGCCAATAGTGTGCTGATAAAATATCAATTTTCAACCACAAAAACCATAATAAAAACAATGTACTTAAAGTGTTTTTACACACTATTCTGCATACCCACTTATGGACCATAAACTCAGCACATTTTAATGATTAACAATCCTAGAAAATAGCCAAAATTAGTGTATCTTAGCATGTAGTTAGCATGTTTTAAAATGTGCTTAGTTTTAAGTTCTTAGTTTAAACAACAACCATGTTTTAAAAAAAAATGACATTTTAATACTTCTAAGAAGCTTTGACACACTTCTGGCATATTTCATCATGTTTAAATGTTTTTAAATGCTAACATATTTAACACATCTAGTGTAATGTAATGCAAACATGCTTTCTGTGTTCCTAGTATGTTTTAACACACTGACAAGACATTTTAGGTATAATTTAACATGCTTTTACCAAATTATAGAGTACATAAGTGTTTTAAAAGGTTTGACATTCGAAAATGTTAAGCTGTATGTCTCAGACAGACAGATAAATTGGTTGCAAACATGTTTTACCACATTGCTAACATGGTACTAGCACAATTTAACACATTACTAGTATGTTTTTTTCATTTTGCCAGCTTATTTTAGGGTGCAAAATATGCTCAGTAAATAAAATACTGTGCTTATAGTGTGCTAATAAAATAATCCATTTCCACCTCAAAATCCACAATAAACAATAACAATCTTCACATAAACAATGTTTTAAAAGAATTTTTACACAGTATTCTGCACATCCACTTATATAGGTGCATATGGACCATAAACTCTGCTCTCTTTAATGATTAAAAACCCTAGAAAAGTGCCAGATGGTGTCAAAAACAGGTGGCTAATTATCTTAGCACAGCTTTGCACCTCTGCCTCAGACAGTAAAATGCGAGCACCATTTAGACACAGTAAAGAGTAAGTCAGCTTCCACGTTCTGTGTGCCGTAATGAGCGATGCAGTGAAGTGAGAGAAGCCTTAAAGATAATGAGGAGCTAAAAAACTCCAGCTAGAGACAAATCTGAAACTCTAGGTGACCCGGTTCACTACGTCATGCAGACCACTGGCATTTCTTTAAGGTGAAATGTTAGAGAAAGCATTAATTAGGTGTTCGTAAAACATTTTTTTGGAGTCTGAAATTAGCTACATCTGTAAGTTAATGACTCAAAAGTAAAAATATATATGTTACAAAAATGTAAACATATTTTTAAAATAATAATTGGAGCCAGACAGCATGGTTCACTGAGCATAACAGAAATGTTATCATCTTATCAAAGTATTTTTAATGATTAGGTTGCAGTCACCTGCTGTCTTGATTATTACTGTAATTATTTTTGATCTACAAAGCCAATTTAGATCTTCATAAGAGTAAAAGCAGAATATTGGGAATCTGCAGAATTTTAATATTATGAAATATTAATAGGACTGAGTGCTGATGGCTTAAAGCATTAAAAAATATGGCAAATTATTTAATTAGACACTGTGTGTGTGCGCACGCATACGGTATGTGCGTGTGTGTGTGATAACTGACGTTGGCTGACAAGAAAGTTTGAATAAGTTTTAAAAGCTTATAGCTTAAAGGTTTTCAGTTTGAAGTTGTCAAAAGTTTAAAATGTAAATGGAATATTTTAATGTTGCACTGTCTGACAAACTTCAGCACTTTCCTAGTATGGTTAAAAATTGGCAATTGTTTTAAAAATACAAGTTTTTACATTATTTATTTTTAAAAAGTCTCTCTGGTTGATGCTGCAGAAACTGTAAAAAAAAAAAAAAAAAAAAAGCTTAAAGCATATATGTTAAAATTTGAAAAGAGGTAAGTAATTTTGTTTTAACCAGTTGATGTCATCAACTTTCACTTCAAGATTTAAAGGGCTAGCATTGCACCAGACCCCTTTAAGTTGTTTCGTTTGAAAGTGTAGAATCTACATTTTATGCACATATGCATCAATTTGGTTTTTATTCTACTGTACAAAAGTTATTTACACTTTAATACACAGTATTTTGGAGACCCGAGCTAGGTATTTTACATTGGTTTATTTTTATATTTTTCATATGACACATGTACAAGTTATAGCTCAAATGAAAGCTCTTGCTGGTGCTCATACAGTTCTAGCATTCTTTTTACTGAATTAAATTCACATATCAAACAGTTGTCGAATGAATCGCGGTGTTTCCATAGCGCAGAAGTAAAAACAATACATTTATGATCACTAAGCAGCCCCAGATTGCAAAGACAACAGTCATCTCTTACCTTATGCTGTGTGCTTCATGGCCATTCTTCTCTGTTTTTGAGGTGATGTGCATAAGAATTTCTTTTATATGTCTGACGTGGTCCAAACACAGTGAATTATGTTTGATCAAACAAAAGAATAGTGAAATGTGAAAATAATGATCGATCCCTTTGGCTTGTATAGCACCTCTCATCAATTGGAATACGATAACTTTTGCATAGATTGTGATAGAGACATTTTTCTTTTTTCCTATGATAACAGACATGTGCAGGAACCAGCAAAATTAATTAAAGCAAGCTAGACCACACAAAACCTAAATGGTACACTTTCAAATTTGAGTATATATAAAAAAAAACTATTTATTATAAGACAGACAACATATACAGTTATTTTAAACACTTTTAATAGTGTTTTATGAAAATTCAAAGGGTTTTCTTTAAAATGATTTCAAATTTTTGCATTTACACCTCTGTATGTGGATTTGGGAAGCTTTTAAATGTAGGTACGCAAAATCCTGGCGGAAATCCCAAAATAACAGCAGAGTTTAACTGGTTAATTAATGCGTGAATAAACTGACAGTTATAATAACTTGCTCCTTTAAAGAAATATGAAACATTTATATATAATAATTTAAAGGGCACCTATGGTGAAAAATCTACTTTTCAAGCGGTTTGGACTGATGTGTGTAAGTATAGTGTATAGACGTTATATTAGTGTGATATAAACACACCCAGTACTTTTTTTTTTTCAATTTAACAACATAAAAACAGTGGACCAATTGGAGCGGTTTTCAGACCGACTGCAACTTGATGTAGGAGAGCGGTACCCCTGCCCACCAATAATGATTGACAACCGCGCGTCACGATCATATCCTCAGTTTCTTGTTTCACGTCCACCATTTTCAGTGTGTGAGTCAAAGCAATATCACTAAGGGAACACCCTTGCTCTATTTTTAGATGTAAGGCTCATTGGGCTTATCACAAGATCATTATTCTCCACATTATCGCTCTAATCGGAATTATTGCTTGTACCTTTTGGTAGGTTTGCAAACGTGCTTTTCATTGCGTCTACCTTAAACTACAGCCGTTTGCTTTTCTCGTGAACACAGAAGCTCCCTGTGATCTTAGGTGCAGCTGGAAAAGTTCAAGCACGTTGCCTTATGTGTGCGTCTCTCCATTGAAAATAAAATAACAAACTTGCCTGCAGGTCACACATCAGAAGCGCCTCTCTGCGTGGCGCGGCGCCATGCGTTTCGGAGTTCTGGGCGTGGGTTTCTGTCGGGGTGCATGCGGCGGAGCTTCGGGTCGGGGGCCGTTGTGTTTGCTCTGGTGGAGGCTTGTGTTTGTAGTTCTGGAATGCATGGCACTGCGTGGCGTGATGATTCGAAACACTTCATGTTTCTGCCGCGTTACTGAGTGTCTGGTGTGCCGTGTCGTGGCGCATCCGGTGCCTCAGTCAAAGTTAATTCAGTGTGTGTGGTTATTAGTCTCGGAGATTATACAAACTATAGAAAGTCACAAATGATTTTGTACTCTCTGCTTGGTCTGTGTCCAAGTCATACATGTACGGCTGAATGCTGATCCTAGCTTAGCTTCTCTCTCTCCGTCTGCCAGTCTGTTGCAAACACAGAGTGTGGGAGCTCTTGGCTCCACCCCCTTGTTACGTTGGGCGGGAAGCCGAAACTAATTTTCATGTGAAGCAACACGCCCCTAAAACAGCGGGCTGTGTACACGCCACCAACATGACACTTTTTAACACCTTATAATAAAAACATCTGAACTGTGTGTTGAACTGAACCTAAACTGGCACACTCAGAAGAACCCTAATATTAATATTAAATCATAAAAAAAGGGGAAAACTATGTGCCCTTTAAACCTAAAAAAACCCAACATTTTAAAAACAACAAATAAACTGAAAAAAAAAATCATTGCATTTACTGAGTTTAAGCTAATTGGTTGCAAAAAATTTTAGACTACCTCACAAAGTCTTGTCGTAAATATCAGTTGGAAGACACAAGTTTGTGTTCTTAGTTCTAGTCTGGACACAATATTCTCACAGAAATCAGTCAAGTTTGGTGAAGGAAAAATCATGGTAGGGATTACATTCAGTATGGGGGTACACCAAGAGATCTGCAGAGTGGATGGCAACATCAACAGCCTAAGATATCAAGAAATATATGCTGCCCATTACAATACAAACCACAGGAGAGGGCAAATTCTTCAGCAGGATAGCGCTCCTCATAATTCAGCCTCCAAATCAAAGTTCCCGAAAGCCAAGAGATTGAAGATGCTCCAGGATTGGCCAGCCCAGTCACAAGACATGAACATTATTGAGCATGTCTGGGACAAGATGGAGGCAATGAAGATTAATCCAAATAATATTGATGCAAGAACGCTTTATTTGCCATTCCAGATGACTTTGTTAATAAAGTTATTTGAGTCGTTGCAGAGATGTATGGATGCAGTCTTCCAAGCTCATGGGAGTCATGCATATTATTAATTATTTTTCCACTGCACCATGACTTTATAATCTAAACTGTACATTATTTCTCTTAAGTGACAAGACTTTTGTCTAAGCAAAGTCAGACATTATTATCCTAATTAAATAATTAAAAATGAAGACATGATCATATTATATTTTGGTATAATAAGTGTAATCTAGAGGCTTTTGCCTTTTATATAAGCCATGTGACGTCTGATACCAAATGATCAACTAGAAGTCAATTATTATTTGTTGTTCCTAAAATTTGGATAGGCAACAAGACTTTTCTCAGGTAATGTATATGGGCCAAATTTAAACAAACAAATGACATTAAACATTAATAAATTGAATTATTTTGTTTGAATTCAGCCCATATAAATAGATTACAACCAATGACATCCAATGAATAATTTTTTTTCATGTGGAGAAGCAGGATATTCCAGAAAATCATTCTGTCATCCCCATAAACTATTCTGCATTCAGCATCTCAGGTTTTAGTGTCCATCATGATTCTTGTTGCGATGTAAAGCACGCAAACCCACAAAACAGCGGAGTACACAATTTCAGCAGCAGGATTTAAAGGTTTAAAGGCCATTTCCGATCCATGCGGTTACATCTCCATAATGGCCTCATTATTCATGACTATGGCCTGAAACACTGAGGTCGAGGTAATGAGCTCTTCACTAGTTGCTGAATATCACCTTTTTTCCATGCATTATGTTGAGGATTCACATGTCTTGTGCTCTACTTGAGAATTCAGATGATGCCTTGTGAATGTTCTTCTATGCTTGCTTGCCATCCATTTCTAATATCAAGCAATGATCAGGAACACTTTCGAATAATGAACTTCTCTGGCAGTCGAGTCGATAAGCTGATAAGCAATGTTTTATGCTAAGGTTGCATTCAGATCCCACCGTAATACATAATAGAATAAATAAAACATGATAATACATGTTTCTTTAGGGGCAAATAAGTGCATTAGAATGATTTATTAAGTATTGTGACACTGAAGGCTGAAGTAATGATGCAGAAAACTCAGCTAAACCAAATATATCTATACCATATCTATCAATCTATCCACCCATCCATACATCCTCCCGCCAGCCCACCCGCATCCATCCATCCATCCATGGCTCCATCCATCCATCCATCCATCCATTAATCCGTCCATCCATATATCTGTCTGTCTATCTGTGTCTTCCTACCATCGGTCTGTCCATCCATCCATCCTTCCATCTACCCACCCACCCACCAACCTACCCATCCATCTATCCATCCATCCATCCATCCATCCATCCAAAAAAATGTTCCTTTGGTACATAAACCCAACAAAACGAAACAAAGACATGTGGAGATATGTGTTCACATGGGCCAAAAAAGTTAAAATGAGGGGTGCTGACTTAATCTCATAATTATTCTTGGTAAGCAGAAATAAATAATAAATAAATAAATGACAGAAGCTGGAGCGCTCTTTAGAGATTAAAGTCGTGTAATGCAAGATTAAGCTTGTTCAATTTCAAGAAAAATATCAAAAATACAATGCTGAGAATAAAGTTTTTATCATCAAGAAAAAAAAAAAAAACTCACCAGTTTCAAGACAAAATGTTTAATTATAACATTGAACATAAAATCATTATATTTAGAGAATAAAGTAATTATTTTTCAAGAAAAACTTCATTTAATTTAAAGAAAAAAACAATAAAATATTGAGAACAAACTCATTAAATTAAGAAAAAAGTAATTATGTTTCAAAAGAAATTTTGAAATCTTGAAATTTTATGAACGTAATCTTGTTTTACAATTATTTTAATTTTAACATGTTTTTTTTTATTGTTACTATAGTTTGGCGCTAATCCTCTTACATAGAAAATGAAAATATTATGTAACTGAAAAAAAAAAAAATGTCCCCAGACTATTTTATTTGATTATATTCAATTTGGGAGCTCTCTCAAAGAAGGATGTGTAATGAGAGTTGAGAAAATCGCAAAGATTAAGTAAAAAAAAATAAAAAGTAATAAAAACAGACAGAAAGGTTTTTTTTTTTTTCACAGAAAAGTTCTGATTCTGAGATTTTAACTCTAGGCTCATAGCTCTAGGCTTGTAAAGTGGTCTCTTTTTTCAACAAATATATCCGACTTAAGCTTTATTTTTTATCAGCTCTTCTGTGAGTGAGATAGAGAGAGAGAGAGAGAATGTGTAAACGTGGTTGCCAGATTGCAAAGATTAAGTAAAACAACAGGCAGAAACTGTATCTTTTGTAACAGAAAAACTCTGATTGGGGAAACATGTCTATGGCATTTGGGAACCCTAAACTTGAAAGCTCATAAAGGCAGGTACTTCCTTCTGTAATAAATAAATTGTCAATTTTTTTTTCAACAAAATAAAGACATTTTGGTAAAATTGAAAACATTTAGTTTCATGATTTTTCATCAGCATTGGCTTTCTGACACATTCATTTAAGCTAAACTTGCTAAAAACTCTGGGTTTGTCTGTGTTTTCAGATTATTGGCACTGCATTTGAAGTACAATTAGTGCATGTTTATGGTTGCCAGATTGTAAATATTAAATTAAATTTCAAGCAGAAAGTGTTATTTAGGTACCTTAGTGTATATCTTTGTTAGGGAAAGATTAAAAAAAGCTTGTTGACAAATACTGCCATGTTCCCACACCTGTGTTAAAGTTTGCATGCCTGCTCATTCCGTGGCATCTATGTTGTGATGCATGTTCTAATAGCCAGCAAAATCTCAAAAGATGCAACATTTTTAGTCATCAAAATTACTGTGGATAAACCCTAGACTGAATGTCTGATCAATAGAGAATCTTTGCGCACCGTCACGTCCTATTATCAGCACAGCTCATCATTTTCAGCCGTTTGCCCCTCTATTCAATTCAGAATATCTCAAATAGAGAAAATATGTGTGCACATAGTTGCAGAAAAAAAAACATGCAGATCATCTGTGACAATTTCACAGTGTAGACTAAATGTGGGCATGGAATGTGTGAAAAATATTTCCTGTTGAGGCATTTCAGGTGGCATCTGGCAACCATAAGCATGACGGTAATAATTTGGCTCCCTTTATTTAAAACTACATTTTAATTTATATTTTAACTAGGGATGAACCGATAACACTATTTTACAAACCAATACAAGTACGAGTGTTTTATTTGTGTACTCGCCGATACCGAGTACCAATACTTCATAGATTTGGTTTCAGTGAAGTTTATTTATTTTTTTTTTTTGTTTAGCTTTTTTGTTTTTGCTTTGTTTTTTGCCTGTAGCAAGGATGAATACAAACATTTTTTAACAGAAGGCTGTTCCAAGCCAAAAATATACACACATTATTTATAACCCGAATCCAGACCTCCTCTATTAATGATTAAGCATGGACATTTAAAAGACTAGTTATCCTGACATGCGTCCTTTACACATTACACATAGTGTGTGCAGTGTACGTTACCTTATGGAGTCACTCTCATTGCATATTGGGGATGCATAAAACCCTGTTATGTGCGATTCTTTCATATTCACGAGTCCTGCCTTTGATCCCCGGGAGAGGTAATCAAAAAGTCAGCTACTTGATATTTAACTATGGGTGGGTCGCGGGTAGATAAGATCAATAGCCATAAATACGCAACGCATACTCTTGTTCTAAAAATCATGCCACAATCATCTCACAATGTTTATTAACAAATAATCTTATTTTTTTTTATTAAAACAAAATGATTTAGCTTTAACAAGCCAACTGTAAAGAAACAAGCAACCATCGCGGCAACCACAGTGATCACTTTTTCCAAAGTTCTGCTGTTCTTTTTTGCAATTGATTATTATGCGTTTAATGTTAAAAATCACTAAAGCCACTCTCTTCAAAAAACTAAAGTTTCTTCGTCTGTCTGGCAATATTTCGGCTTTTAATCGAATGGAAAGTTAATTTAGATGAGCCTTTATTCTAAAACTGCAGAAAAGTAACTGTGACGTGCAGCCACGCATCGTATCAGAGGTCTGATCTCATCTCGCTCTAGCTGTCATCTAGACATTGATACGGAAACGCCACACACGACAAGTCGAAATCTTTCAAAATACAGCACTGAAACTAACAGGCATAAATATCTTAGAGCCAAAAAGTCTATTTGTATGATATCTGTATAAACACAATCAGAGCCAATATAATGTAGTCTTGAGTTGAGTCTCCTAATAATTATATTAATTCTAATAAAATGAAAACCAAAATAAACAATTCATTGCACTTTTCGTTTAATAAAAATATACATAAACGAAAAAATAAATAAATAAATAAACGGGTGGCTAGTTTGTATTAATGTGTTTTAATATTAATAAAAATATACTTGGCCTATTTAAGATTAACGGTTATATACACTGCCAATAGGCAAGCCATTCAAAAAATATTATTTTACTGTGTACTGAGCTATAATGTATATTTTACAATAAAACTAAATGTAATATGTCTTGATGTCATTTAAACATGCAATTCATAACACACCAGAGCTGTAAGCCTAACGTTATAGTGTATGCAGTGTGTAAGCTTACAGGGCGGTGTTGGTTAACAAGCACCACGTTATTGAACTCAAATATCTCTGAGGGAGATTAAGTAACCCAATAGCTTATATTAACTTGATTTTAAAAATAAGGCATTTAAAAAAAGACACAACATGCAAATTTCACCTGTCATCTTACCAGTGTAGCCTATAATGAGTGTCGCCCTTATGCAGCGCATGTCAACTGCCGGCTGGCAAGAGAGAGAGCGCACGTGCACAAAGAGCTTAAAGCCAGCATATAACCATAAACAAGATCATATCGTTATAAATATTTCATTAACGATACTTATCAAAAAAAATGTATACATTTACAAGGTGTTTATTGAGATTGTGTGATCTGTATAGGCTGTCTGATCTTACAGAAGCTGTAAACTGCAGCCGTGCAGTGACCGCAGATGTTAAGGTCTGACTAGAAGCTTTTAATTAGCCTGTAATCTTTACTTTTTTACATAATGTTCTATTACTTAAAATCTCTTTCATTTTTCATTTAAAGTTTATAAATAAAATGAGTGCTAGCTTGTTCAGCTGTGATCATTATGCAAGGATCATATTGCATATTCGGTTTATTCTTTAGGAGCCTATAGATTTGTTAATAATGTATTTTATTAATGGATTGTTTATAAGGACTAAGCTATTAATATATAATGCATTAGGCTAATTAATACATTGAGACATTGAAGTCTGGTAGAACAACAAATCACATCCATGTAGTGAATTACTGCTGAGTGGTATCGGTGCGTGGTATCGGCCTTTCATGTCCGACACTAGTTTGAGTAATTGAACCAAGTATCGACCCGATACCCAATACTAGTACGGTATCGGTGCATCCCTGATTTTAACATTGTCATCTTTTTTTAAAAACAATGTAGTCCTTTGTAATTTTAGACCTTATTGTAGTGTATCATAATTTGTAAATATCTAAATTAGCATTAGTTTTACCACACACTTGCTGTAAAAAAATGCCAGTTCATGCACATAATTCTGTCATGTAAGGATTCCACAACAACACCTGTGTAGAATTTCGTATACCTGCTCATCTCAGCGTGCCGTCTAGGGTTGTGATAAATATCCCAATAACCAGTAAAATCTCAAAAGATGCAAAAAATGTGGTCCCCCTAATTAGGCAGAAGAACCCAAAACAGAACACCTGATCAATAGAGCATCTCTGCGCACCGTCACCTCCCATTATCAGCACAGCTCATCATTTTCAGTCGTTTGTTCTTCTATTCTATTCAGAATATCTAAAGAAAGTGTGTGCACATAGTTGCTGGATAAGCAAAACAGAGAAAAAAAAAAACGATGGTATTTAAACTATAGATCAGTCTCCTCAACAATTTTTCAGTTTTTACTTTTTACATTTTAGCAGAATATCTCAAAAAAAGATTGCTAAACTTCAGCTTACTTGTTTACGGGTACACTGGAAAAAAATGTAATTATATATATATATATATATATATATATATATATATATATATATACATTTATATATATATATATATATATATATATATATATATATATATATATATATATATATATATATATATATATAGTATTCTGGCAGCTGGGTTGGCAGAAAAAAAAGCAGAATAACAGCCGTAAAATTACAGAACTTTACTGTACAATAACGGTCGTTAAATTACAAAAATTTACCATAGAATAACAGACGGTAAATTACAGAAATTAACTGTAAAATAATGGCTGTAAATTATAAAAAAATATTGTAGAATAATTATCATTAAACAATAAAATATTTGCCAGAGAATAATGGACATTAAATAACAGAAATTAACCGTAGATTAATGACATTAAATTACAGAAATTTACCATAAAATAATGACATTGAATTACAGAAATTTATCATAGAAAAGCAGATGTTAAATTACATAAATTTTCTTAAATTTTAGATTCTGGTAAATTTCTGTAATTTATCAGCTATCATTTTACGGTAAATTTCTGTAATTTAAAGTTTGTTATTTTATGGTAAATTTCCGTAATTTAACATCCGTTATTCTATGGCAAATTTATGTAATCTACCGTCTATTATTTTATGTTAAATTTCTGTAAATAAACGTTCGTTATTCTACAATAAATATCTGTAATTTACTGGCCATTATCTTACGGTAAATTTCTGTCATTTAATGTCTTTTATTTTCCTTAAATTTCTTTAATTTTAAATTTCTGGTCAATTTCTGTAATTTAACATCTGTTATTTTACGGTAAACTTCTGTCATTTAACGCCCACTATTGTACGGTAAATTTCTGTAATGTACCATCCATTATATTCCATATATTTCCTTAATTTAAAATTACTGGTAAATCTCTGTAATTTAACATGTTTTTTTTTTTTTTTTTTTTTACGGTAAAATTTCTGTAATTTAACAGCCGTCATTTAACTGCCAGAAAAAGAAAGTAAAAAAACACAAAATTCCTTTTTTCTTTTTTTTTATTACAGTGTACATGCAGATCATCAGTGACAATTTTGCAGTATAGACTGCATGTGTGCATAGTTTACCAATTGCACAGAGGACATAAAACTTCAGGCAGATATTATATATTTTTAAAAAGAAAATATTTCTTGTTGAGGCATTTAAGATGGCATTTGGCAACCATAAGCATGATGGTAATATTTGGCTCCCTTTATTTAAAACTACATTTGAATATATTCTAACACTGTCATCTTTTTTTATCAGCAATAGTCAGTTGTCATTTTTTATGTTAATGTGATGTATCATAATTTGTAAAAATCTAAATTAGCATTAGTTTTACTGCACACTTGTTGTAAAGAAATGCCATGCACATAATCTTGCCATGTAAGGATTCCACAACACCACCTGTGTAGAATTTAGCATGCCTGCTAATCCCAGGGTGCCGTCTACACTTGTGATAAATATCCCAATAAGCAGCGAAATCTCAAAAGACGCAAATATGTGGTCCCCCTAATTAGGCAGAAGAACCCCAACTGAACGTCTGATCAATAGAGCATCTCTGCGCACCGTCACGTCCCATTATCGGCAGAGCTCATCATTTTCAGCCGTTTGTCCCTCTATTCTTGCTTGCGCCGGATCTCTCCGCTGTCATTAGCTGTAAATCAGAAGCAGAACGTGCGGTGGGTTAAGGGCGATGCTTTAATTACACCAGCTGCAAAGCCGTTTCGGTTCTGGCTCACCTCGTGCCCTGCCTGTCGAGATCACATGGCGCCGTCCATCCGAAAGCGGCGACGGATGGCACTTTGAAGCCCACACGCGCCGTAGGATGACCCGCGCTACATAAACAATCCCATTCGCCTCGCTCTACTCAAATAAAACTGAAATAATGAGCAAACTTCTTCAGCTCACAGTTCGAAAAGGATTTTATTAACTTCTCCATTCCTGCGACAGGTGAGCGGAGAGGAAAAGCGAACCGTGAGCTATTGGTAAAATTAGGGCCGGTTCTTCCTCAAATGGGTGCAGAGGGAGGTTGTCACACCTTTAGTGTGATTAATTAATGTTTGCTTCTCGAACCTCGGAAGGGAAAGTGAATGCTTCTTCATTTGTGTTGTCAGGATTACAAAGGGGAAGGGTAATCCAAATCAGCTTCTCTGACGACGGATGCTTTATCATCATTACAATGGCTTTACTGGTGTCTGTTTGCTGCGATTTCCAACAGTCGGCGAGGAATAAATCTATAACTGAAGTTCCTGGTTGTTTGTCACTTTTTCCACCGGGGAGCTACAAGAATAGATGGACTCTTCTGGATGTAGTGCACACAAATGAGAGGGAATTGCAAAAGCTCATAAGTCTTGAAAGCTACTGTCTTTTGAGTAAATCCTTTTCAGTCAATTAGTCAAATTGATTCCCAAAGTGGTCTGAATGATTCATTAGTCTTGAAAAATAAAGGTCCGCAAATCTTTGTCCAAATGACTGGAAAGGTCATGGAAAAGCTTCTTTTCAGAGAGTTCTTTTCAATTAAACTGGCTTTCATAAGGGTCTGAGTGATTCAGTCCATTTCGGAATCAAAACGTCTGTGAATCATTATCTAAATGACTGGAGCGATGGTAAAAAAGTAATTGGAGGCAGTTGTATTTTAAGTAAATTCTTTCAATGGATCAATCAAACTTGGTCAACAACGTAGAATGAATGATTCATCTAAGAGTATATCCACATTGAAGGAGGGAAAGTCAATGAACTTCCTCTTTCTGAGTCAGGTATTTTTTTCATGAATCGGTCGTACTGGCACACAGCATAGTTTCAGTTATTCATTAGTAAATGACTGTAAACTTGGAAATTAAAAATCCAAGACGGTGTTCATTTGTGTTGATGTTTTTCAATCAGTTGGTTACTAGAGAGGTAAAATCATTCAATTGTAAAATCGTTCAATCAATGACCAAATGACTCAAAATTAATGTATGAATGTGCAAAAACATATTAGCAGCTTAACAAAACATGCTACTAAAGCAAACAAATGTTAGCAAACTTGCAAAAAAAAACAAAAAAACAATCAAAGCCTGTCAAAACATGCTATCAATGTACAAAACATGTTAGCAATTCAGCTAATAACCTATAAAAACATAATCAGGTTACAAAACCTGTGATCAACATCCAAAAATGTGTTAGCAATATTCCAAAACATGCTATTAGCATTGATCAAGTTAGCAACTGGCCAAAACAGGCATGTCAACTTTCCAAAACATATGAATAGGCCTGTCACGATTGTCACAGAAATTGTTGCAATAAGCGATACTATTGTCATACTGAGATCAAATTTTGAAACTAATCCACTTGTTAAGTGTACCATCACGTTAAGCGGCTTTCAGGTCCAAGTGCTCTATAAAAACTGTATGGGGAGACTTATCAAATGGTAAAAATAATCATTTACAAAGTGATGAAATACTTTCAAGATTCACAATTGCAGAAAGTGGTACATTTTTTATACAGTAATTTGTTAAAATATTGGTGTCTGTGATGTAGCAAGTCCAGAGACTGTTGTGTACACCATTATTTTATGTAAAATTCACTTTAATGTAAGATATGTCTAAAAGGTGGCCATAAACGAGTATTGTCTCAGTTCAAATGTTAAGCAGCTTGGACCCAAAAACATTATTTCATTTGTTACTAGTAATTAGGCCCACACGGAATCTGCGCGTGCAGAAATTTGCAGACTTCTGCAGATTTTCAGCCCATCGTTGAGTCTATTTATTTAGTTGTGTGTACATTTATATTTATTCAGTTTTTAAATTAATTTCAGTAACATTGTTGACTAATATGAAAACATTCACATATATGATTTACTTACAATACAGTTCGTAAAGGTATAATATCTGTATTTTAGAAGATATATTGTAGATATGTTATGAGAGACTTGCTTAGTTTACTAAATAAATGGATCTAATAGGACTTGCATTGTAAACAATAAGTAAAAGTTAAAAATGTAATATTTTTATTTAATAGATTACGTTTTTAGTTATAATACTCCCAAAATCATCCCGCATAAATATGCAGATTTTTCACAATATTCTGCGCAGAAATAGCAAAAAATGTCAGCAGATTTTGTCTGACCCTACCGATACGTCACAACTTAACAAGCAAATTATATAGTTATTATACAACAGCATAGTATTTTAAATAGCTATAAACACTTTTAAAGTACAAAGACTTTCTCTAATTTAGGTTATTTAGATTCTGTAATTCGATGTTAAAATGAAAAGTGTGTTAAAAAGGATGATGGTAAAATGTCCTATTAGGCAAATGTCTAATTATAAACCTTGACTCCGGTGAGTTAAAATGTAAATGTAATTGTAAAATGGCTTTAAGAGTATTTGTGAATTATTTATAACAACATCAAAAACTATTGAGGTCATGTCCACATATTGCTTGATAAGTCAATATATTTTGGCAGGCCTACATACAGTATGAATGTAAAAATATTAGCACTGTTAAAACATGTTAACTACATGATTAACATTGTCAACTTTTAAAACGTGCCAGCTATACAGTAGCACTGTAATATGCTACATTAAACCGTTTATTTATTTATTTATTTTTTTTACTTGACTGGAAAGGTCACAGAGATGTATTGTTATGAAGACTCATGGTATTGGTTATGATATAGTAAAAACACAATTATTAACATTAATTGATTATATTATTAATCAAAAACCTTACCGAATGCTAACAACTAGCTTTCTCCAACTTCATTAAAAAAACCAACATGTTTCCTAAAGTTGCAGCAGCAAAAAAGACTCTTTCACATCTCAAGGTCAGAAACTGTGTTGACAATGGTCATAAAAAAGTAAAATATATAAATAAAAGCCTTCAAATGTCATACGTGTACCTCAGGGGAAAGAAAAAAAAGGTATGTGACCTGTTTAAAGCGAGCTCTTTGTTGTGCAGTGTGTGGCTTCTTGAGAAGGCCTCACGGTGATTGTCTTTTTGTCTGTTGGCTTGTGAAATTATACCTGTGTGATGATCACACCAGGGAAAGAACATCCAAGACCAGCCATCATCCTATTTTGGGCCCTCAAAACAAACAGCAATAAAGCGCAGATCCTGGGAGAACAGCAGGGGAGGATTTCAAAGCAATAAACGCACCTCTCGCTTTGTACATATTTGTTTAGTACATCAGAAAGGAAAACACACACACACTCAAGCACACGCATACTTGTCTGGGGCTAGTTGTAACATGGAAAATTGACAAATGCATCTTTATATTGGTTTCAAGCACCGTCTATGTTTAAAACCATTAGATTTATTTATTTTTTTAAACCAAACTAATATTTAGGCATGGCAGTACAATAAAAAATAATAATATTAATAATCATCATCATGTAATAATACAATAATTATACAACTAATATGTCATTTAAATAAAACTAAATGTGTTTATATTAACATTGCAAATTCACAAGAGTAATGTATTTGTCAACTTGTATACATCATTTAATATACACATTTATACATAGTATTACTACTAAAAAACATTTTTTTATCTAATAAATTGTTAAAATAATGTCTGTAAAAATTTGCATTTTACCATTTTTATTTTACATTTATTTAAATTTTTTACATTATTTCACTTTATTGGTTGCCATTTTCATTTTTAAGTCTTACAGTATATTACTTAAAACATCTTTAATGTTATTCATAGTCATACTGCTTTTGTAGAAAAAAATCATGTTCAGTGTTGCCAGATATAGTAAAACCCACCCAAATGCACACACACGCAGAAATAATAAAATGTAATTTATATTTATTTAAATTGAAATTAACCCAGTTACTTTAACTTTCAGAATTTTTTTTACCATGCACCATGCAACCAACACCAGCAGCCATCATAACATAACCGACCACATTGAAAAACTGCCCCCTCTCACCTACACACTATTAAACCTCTTGTGTGGCTTCCGGGTCCAATCACTCTAATAAACTGTTTGGGGAGACTTAACACATGGTAATATTAAACTTTTACATAGGGCTGTGATACTTTCAAATATCACAGTCGCAATTTACACACATCCATGGCAAAAAGTGAATAGATAGTGAATACGTTTTTATAAACTGTTAAAACATTGATGTCTGTGATGCAGCAAGTCCAGAGACTGTTGTGTACACCATGATTATATGTAAAATTCACTTTAATGTGAGACATGAGTAAAAAGTGGTCATGAATGAATATTTTCTCAATTCAAATAGGAGCGGCTTGGATTTAAAAACAGTATTTTATATTTCACGACTTAAGTGGATTAGTGTATGTTTTACTTTCGAAATTTAGAAGAAATTCATCCCAGATGATGTTTCAAATTCTTTTGAACATTATAAGGTGCCACTTGTCAATCAGACAATGAATGCTTCCATGTTTGCTCTTGCTGTCAATTGTGGAAAAATTGATCGATAAAAGTGTTAGGATAAACTGCTCTGAGTTTAACTGCAGGCTATGCATAATGCACGTGCACGTGAAGGGGAGTCAGATTTGTCCCTCACCTGCACTGGTCACTACTAACTGAATAGAGTAGGAGCACTCAGCACTGAGTAGGAGCACTCAGTTGTGTTACTTGTGTAAGTTGCATATAACATTTACATTTCAAAACTGCCCAATTTTTGTCATCCTGCCTTTTTTTTTTACCAGCACTATTAAATTCAAAACCACACAATCTGGCAACACTGATCATGTTCAGTGAATATAATATAATTTACTAATATATTTTCTATAATGTGAGATTTAAAAAATCAGAATTTTTATGTGACCTATTTGTTTTAAAATTATTTTATATAAATATAGGTTATACATAATGTTCTTATTTTGTATAATTAATTTTTTAAGCAATTTTTTCTATATATATTTTTTATAAATATATAGTTAAAAATCTAAATTCACTTTGCTTTGAATTTTCCAAATATTATCCAAATGATTTTTATCAGAGCAAGGAAATTTTAACAGTATGTCTGATAATATTTTGTTCTTCTGGAGAAAGTCTTTTTTTTATTTCGGCTAGAATAAAAGCAGTTTTGAAATTGTTAAAAGCCATTTTAAAGTCAATATTATTAGCCCATTTAAGCTATGTTTTTTTTTTTTTTTACAGAATAAACCATCGTTATACATTAACTTACCTAATTACCCTAACCTGCCTAGTTAACCTAATTAACCTAGTTAAGCCTTTAAATGTCCCTTTAAGCTGTATAAAAGTGTCTTGAAAAATATCTATTCAAATATTATTTTCTGTCATCATAGCAAAGATAAAATAAAAGTTATTAGAGATAAGTTATTAAAACTATTATGTTTAGAAATGTGTTAAAAAAAAAATCTTCGCTCTGTTAAACAGAAATTGGGGAAAAATAAACAGGGGGCTAATAATTCTGACTTCAACTATGTATATGAATATATACTGTAGGCCTGTATACACACACACACACACACACACACACACACACACACACACACACACACACACACACACACCACCAAAATATATAAATAAAATAATAATAAATAAATAAACCCCAGCGTAGGTCTTTAGTCTGACAACTTTTCAATTACTCGAGCACTGTTTCCCATCAAATATATAATGTTTCACAGATCAAATTTACACACTTTAATAAAGCTGTCAAAATGTGCATTGCTACCTCGTTCAGTTGACCTTTTCCCACATCTGTGCTCTTTACATCAGCGAACCGTCCAGCACATGCCCTTTCAGTCACCCTGTGGTGGTTTATAAGCGGTTTTCTCTGGCGGTGAGAATAATAAAGCGTTGATAAGTAAACTCTATTTTCCCTCGGGACACTGGTTAATGCTCAGAGGATTCATTTGCTCTATTGCACTGCCTTGTCTCTCCTCATTAGATGTGTCACCATTGTTTAGCTGATGTGGATGTGGACAGAAGTGGAAAGCAGTTTTTTTTTTTTTTTCTAATTCATATCAGATATGCAAGTGCCTGTACAGAAGCCCAGAGAGCAGGATTTATGAACATTCATTAAGAAAACTAATCATAATAGTAACATTACTTTTTTTTAAGTACCGTAGCAGGTCTAAAATTTCAAAATAGTCTTGTATATTCTTAAATGCTGAAGCCAAAGAACATATTTGACTGGGTCATCTGACTGATATTCCAGCTAATTGTAATGTTTTTCTATATTATTAGCAAATTAGCCTCTAACTGTTAGCCAGGATGTGACAATATCTTAATGTGAAATTATACTAATTTATTAAAATCTCAGCAACATGATTCAAATATATAAACAACACACTAAAATATACAAACAACACTTTAATATATGCCAAACATAAACTAGAGAACTGTTAAAATATTAAAAATATAAAAAATTTAAACAATTAGTATAATCATGCTAACAATACACCAGCAATATGATATTAGAAACACAATAACAATGTAATAACATGTTAAAGCATACTAAAATATTAATTACGTTAGTAATTTGTTAGAATACTAGAAACATGTTTTCAACATGTAAACAACAAAACAAACTAGCATGTGCTTAGACATCCTAGAAATAAGTAAGTTAGGAATGCAAGTTACAACACACTGTTAACCCTTACTGTAGATTATGCAGTAAATAACTGTAAAATAGCCAGTGTTTTGCTGTAATAAAAGGAAACAGTATTTTACTGTAAAAGGAGCAGGATTTGTATGAAATTTTGTAGTGCAAAGAATAAATTACAGTAATTTACTTTATGTACCCATTACAGATATTTACTGTGATAATAAATGGTAAATTACTGCTCAACCATTATTACCCCATGTACTCTGATGCTTTATGTTGCTATATATATATATATATATATATATATATATATATATATATATATATATATATATATATATATATATATATATATATATATATATATATACTGTTCAGTTTTGGTATGTGTATGGTCAGTATTGAGGAGAAAGTGAGACAATGCATTAATGATAAGCTAAATTTCTCTGCAGCCATCTTTGTGTTTTCTTTGGTTCCTTTTATGTTTTTAACATTGAGTATCAGGAGTCAACCAATGTCAATGTCACAGAGGTAATTAAAAGGTAAAGATATTGTGATGTCCTGTCATATGGCCACACAAGACTGAGGGTAACAAACACACGCACACATTCGCTCAGACACACACACACACACACAAACACACACGCATTCACTTAAGCTGCGTCCCAAATGGCACACTATACACTATGCACTCATGCACCATGTACTTATGCACTTACACACTCAACAGGATAGTATATGTATGTAGTGCTGTCCCAAATGGCACACTAATGTTTTTTTACTAAGCGGAAATTCAAACCGTTTCCCTGATGACGTTTGACTGTTGCCAAATCAGTGAAATAAACGACTGAATTATCAAGTAATACCTGCCGTGAGTATTGCCGCATTTACCATCCGGAGGCGCTATAATCACTCTCGTAGGAGAATTTTGCTTTCACTATCCAAAATAAATAAAGTTATTCAACATGAGCGTCCGATCGCTCCGCCCCTTCCGCTACGTAAGCAAACCTGCGGTCGTTGAGTGCGTGAAGTGTCCATCATTACACACTTAATTTTAGCCGCCGATTGAGTGCATCATCCGGGTAATTAAAGTGCACTTATTATTTTGAGAGTTTTCAATGTGAACACACTACTTACACTATTTATACTACAAAATGGCGTAAAATAGTGCATAAGTATGCGATTTGGGACGCAGCTTTAGACACACGCGCTTGCACATACACGCACATTCGCTCAAACGCACACACTCGCTCAGACACACACACACACACACACACGCGCTTACACATACACGCACATTCGCTGAAACGCGCACATTCGCTGAGACCCAAACAATACTCTCCTGCTCCTTCACTAGCTGACAAGCGCGCACCTTGCTCAACTACACGCATACAAACAGGCATAACATCCATAAGAACTTTAGGTAATTAGAGACTGACAACTTCTCTTTATTTCATATCTTTATTTATAAAATAAGTTCCAAATATTACATGTCACAATTTCTTTCAGTTTCGGTACATTGTTTACTGGTTTGGAGTGCACACATTCTAGTTTACATTAGTACTGTTTCTGTTATTTCGGTTTACTTATGGTTATTTTTGTTGAGTTAAAGTTACCGGAGGGTGCAGTGGAGGATGATGCTGTGGTCCGCTGGATCGGCCGTCATGTTTACTGGCAAAGGGCTGGTTCCTGTGTGTGCGTCAAAGATTTATGTCCGGGTGATCCCGCGTGGCGGAACCAATGTGCCGAAATGATAAGGGGGGGGAAAGTTTACTTTGAATGTTTTTCTATATTACTTGTTTGTTTAATTTAAATAATTTGTTTATTTTGAGTAATTATGTCTTGTATTTTGTAAATGTCTTTTATTTAGAATTAGTTTGATTAGTAAATATTATATTTATAATTGTTATGTTTTATTGTTTCACCTATGTTGTTTAAGTGGATCCACCGTTTGTGTATAAATACTCTGTAGTTGTTTCATTTGGTAGGTCAGTTTGGTTGTGTTCAGACTTCCTGAATTTCTGTTATATTTTTGTTGACCTCAATTTGTTTTCCAACTAGTTTTTATGTTGGATTATTGGTTTGTTTAAGTTAAATAAATATTTTTTGGCCTTAATTTTCCTGTGTCCTCGTGCCTTACCGCTGGGCTATCTCACATATGGTGTCAGAAGTGGGATTTTAATAGAGGACACAGGTTTTTTTTTTTTTGTTTCCCTCTCCATAGCCTCAGTACATTGAGTTGCCATGAGCCGTCAGCAAAAGAAGGGGCCCATGAAGCCAGTTTCTGTGGAGCAAGAGGAGGAGCAAGGAAGGCCTGCAGAGGAGGAAATGGAGCACAAGGATAAAGATGAGATGGCAAGTAGAGAGCCAACTTTGGCTGATTTAACAAGTTTGTTTAGTGCGCATATGGCAAAAATGGATTCCAGGGAGGCGGTCAGAAAGCAGGAACACATAGATCAAGAACGACGGTTTAAAGCATTACAACATCAGTTCAGTTTATTACAAATGGAAGTTCAGGCCCGCACCTCACCTACATCTGATGCCTGCCACATTGATACACATTCTCTAGATGTGCATGGTGCTCAAGCAGATACTGATAATCAGCAGTTTACCTCCCCAAATGTCTTCCACTCAAATGCTGACCTTATTGATGATCGCTTCCCACCACCAAGATTTCGGGAACCTCGATTAGAGAAGTTGGCTGATTCTGATGATATAGAGCACTTCTTAATAACTTTTGAACGAATCGCTACAGCCTGTCGCTGGCCTAAAGCTGACTGGGCATTTCATTTGATCCCTCTATTAACTAGCAGGGCAAGAGCTGCATATGTCCAAATGGACCTGGATGACTCTACCGAGTATGATAAGGTTAAAGCTGCCATCTTGGTGAAGTATGACATAAATGCTGAAACTTATAGGCTGAGATTTCGTTCCCTCACTGTTCTCCCTTCTGAGGCTCCCAAGGAGTTGTATACCAGACTTAAAGACCTGTATGGAAAGTGGATTAAGCCCAAAGGAAAAGCTACTGAAGAGGTAGGAGAAATAATTATTTTAGAACAATATCTGCGAATGCTTTCTCCTGAACTTCAGGTCTGGATAAGGGAGCGTGACCCCACGACAGCAGCAGAGGCTGCTGCCTTAGCGGATGTCTTTGTGGCAGCAAGGGGGAAGAATCAGTCCTGGGGCAGGAAAACAAGCAGTGAGGCACGAAGACCACCCTTTCCTCAATTTCAACCAAAATCCATGGCTGGATTGGGTAAGACTCCTAAGGGAGGTTCCCCAGAAATGAAACCTGCTATGACTCTGAGAAGACCAGTGGTCTGCTATCTCTGTGGACAAGAGGGGCACACAAAGCCGGTTTGTCCAAGGAATGTAGTTAAACCGACTAATCTGTGTTATGTTCCTAGAGGTGGGGAGGATAAAGCCCAGAAGCCGAATTCCTTGCTGCATGCCATCACTGTGAAAGTGAATGGTAAAGAGTTTCCTGCTCTGATTGATACTGGGAGTGACCAGACACTGGTGAGTCGGAAGGTTGTGACTCCATCTTTAGTTAATGCAAGTAATAAGCTTTCCATTTGCTGTGTTCACGGTGATGAGAGATTGGTGCCTACTGCAGATCTATATCTGGCTGTTAACAACCAACCCTACTTGCTAGAGGTGGGGGTAGTTGATAATCTTCCCTATCCTGTAGTGTTAGGACGAGATTTGCCAGTGCTTTTAGATCTTATCCAGCCCATGTCACAGTGCAATATGGTACTTACTAGAGCCAAGGCAAAACAGCAAGATGAACCAGCACAAACTCTGTCAATGTTGCCATTTTATAATGCTGATCTAGAAACCAGTCCTCCAAAACCCAAGACGACTAGACGACAAAGGAGACATGCAAAGTTGCAATATAATGCCTCTCGTCTGCCTGCAGGTGAAGTAGATGGTCTTAATCCACAAATGAAATTACCCACCAACATTAGTGAATTGCAGCAAAATGACACCAGTCTTGTTGCATATTTCGAGCAAGCAAACCAGATGGAGATGGGCGATAAAGTGATGAATGATAACTGTGAGCGATTTATGATTTCAGAGAACATACTCTACCGTCAGATTGGATCAGTGAAACAGCTGATTGTTCCAAAGGAGGCTCGGGAACTTGTTCTTCACTTGAGCCACTCAATCCCATGGGCTGGCCACCTAGGGGTAAGGAAAACCATAGAACGGATCAAGAAGTATTTCTACTGGCCTGGTCTGAAGGCTGATGTTGTTCAGTATTGCAAGAGCTGCCCTGAGTGTCAACTGGTATCTCTCCATCATCCACCTCGAGTACCACTACAGCCACTTCCTTTGATTAGTACTCCGTTTGAAAGACTGGGCATGGATATCGTTGGCCCAGTAGAAAAAAGCAGCTTGGGTAATAGATTTCTGCTGGTTATCACAGATTATGCTACAAGGTACCCAGAGGTATTCCCTTTGAAATCTATGAAAGCAAAGAACGTGGCAACCTGTTTAATCCAGTTCTGTTCCAGAGTCGGGTTACCCCGTGAAATTCTTACTGACCAAGGGACTAACTTTATGTCTACTCTGTTGAAGCAGGTCTACCAGTTGCTGGGTATTAAGAGTCTGCGCACCACTCCATACCATCCGCAGACTGATGGGCTCACTGAGCGGTTTAATCAAACATTGAAGCAGATGCTCAGAAAGTTTGTTGATGAGACTGGTAAGAATTGGGACCAGTGGCTCCCCTATATACTTTTTGCTTATCGGGAGGTTCCCCAAGCATCAACTGGGTTTTCTCCCTTTGAGCTTTTGTATGGGCATGAAGTTCGGGGACCTTTGACCCTACTTAAAGAGATGTGGGAAGGTATTAAAGGAGAACGGGAGCCTTCTAATGTTGTGGCTTATGTCTTGCAAATGCGGGAGCGTCTGGAGAAAATGAGAGCTTTGGCAAGAACCCATATGGCGGAGGCCCAGAAACGCCAACGAACATGGTATGATCAGCGAGCACGTGAAAGAGAATTTGTGAGTGGGGAAAAGGTGTTGGTGATGTTGCCTAGCAAGGAGAACAAGCTTTTGGCCAAGTGGCAGGGCCCTTTTAATATCAAGAGCCGGCTAGGCCCTACAACTTATGAAGTGGCAACTCCAGGTCAGGAGCATGCCAGCAGAATACTGCATGTGAATCTGTTAAAAAAGTGGGTGCCCCGTTCTGAACAGGTACTGCTTGTATGCCGTGTCCAAGGAGATGAGGAGTGTGAGGATCAATATCTGCCTCAGCCAACATCTGCTGACATTAGGCTGGACCATCTGCCTGAAAAACAACGAAGACAGGTGAGCCCTCTTTGCAATCCTCAAATATTTTCTGAGTTGCCGGGTCACACTTCTCTGATCCAACATGATGTGATCCTGAAACCTGATGTTGCTGTTAGACGTATGAGTTACAGAATACCTGAGAAATTGCAAGAGGCCTTGAAGGAGGAAGTGGACTTTATGCTGAGCCTAGGGATCATTGAACCTTCCCAGAGTGAGTGGTGCCATCCAGTGGTCCTGGTTCCAAAAAAAGATGGAAACATACGATTTTGCATTGATTTCCGGTACTTGAATTCTGTATCACAGTTTGATTGCTATCCTACTCCCCGTATTGATTCATTAATAGATCGATTGGGCAAAGCAGTATACCTGACCACACTGGATCTTTCTAAAGGATACTGGCAAATACCTTTGACTGAACGGGCCCGGCCTTTGACAGCATTTAGGACACCGTGGGGCCTATTCCAGTTCCGATTTCTTCCCTTTGGCCTGCATGGGGCACCGGCAACATTTCAGAGGCTTATGGACCAGGTATTGCAAGGGTTAACGTTTGCTGCAGCTTATCTTGATGATATTATAATTTACAGTACAACCTGGGAGGAGCACATGCAACATCTCCATGAAGTCTTCCAACGGCTCCAAAGAGCTGGTCTGACTGCTAATCCTGCGAAGTGTGCCATAGCCCGGAAAGAGGCAGAATACCTGGGCTTTGTCATTGGCAATGGAGTGGTGCGACCACAGATTAAGAAGATTCAGGCACTGGAAGAATGTCCTTTACCACAGACACGTAAGGAGTTAAGATCATTTCTTGGAATGGCAGGCTTCTATAACCGCTTTATTCCTAACTTCTCCAGTAGAGCTGCTACCCTGACTGACATGGTGGGTGTCCGGTGCCCGAATCAATGCCAATGGACTGAAGAGAGGATGGCTGCATTTAAAGACATACAGACTGCATTGACAACCAACACTGTTCTGTATAATCCAGACTTCACCAAAGAATTTATTGTGCAGACAGACGCCTCTGAAAGAGGTTTAGGAGCAGTACTGTTACAGGGATCCCCAGGTGAGCGACGACCTGTAGTCTTCATTAGCCGCAAACTCTTTCCAAGAGAAACCCGTTATTCCACAAATGAGAAGGAATGTTTGGCGGTGAAATGGGCCTTAGACTCCTTGAGATATTATTTGCTTGGAAGAGAATTCATACTGGAAACAGACCACAAAGCACTCCAATGGCTGGAAAGAATGAGAGATACTAATGGGCGAATCACGAGGTGGTACCTGGCCATGCAACCATTCCGATTTAAGGTCCACCACGTTCCTGGCAAGGCAAATGTAACTGCAGACTATCTTTCCCGCTGTGCCAGCGAGACGCCCGAAGGGAGGGGGTGTGTGATGTCCTGTCATATGGCCACACAAGACTGAGGGTAACAAACACACGCACACATTCGCTCAGACACACACACACACACACACAAACACACACGCATTCACTTAGACACACGCGCTTGCACATACACGCACATTCGCTCAAACGCACACACTCGCTCAGACACACACACACACACACACACGCGCTTACACATACACGCACATTCGCTGAAACGCGCACATTCGCTGAGACCCAAACAATACTCTCCTGCTCCTTCACTAGCTGACAAGCGCGCACCTTGCTCAACTACACGCATACAAACAGGCATAACATCCATAAGAACTTTAGGTAATTAGAGACTGACAACTTCTCTTTATTTCATATCTTTATTTATAAAATAAGTTCCAAATATTACATGTCACAATTTCTTTCAGTTTCGGTACATTGTTTACTGGTTTGGAGTGCACACATTCTAGTTTACATTAGTACTGTTTCTGTTATTTCGGTTTACTTATGGTTATTTTTGTTGAGTTAAAGTTACCGGAGGGTGCAGTGGAGGATGATGCTGTGGTCCGCTGGATCGGCCGTCATGTTTACTGGCAAAGGGCTGGTTCCTGTGTGTGCGTCAAAGATTTATGTCCGGGTGATCCCGCGTGGCGGAACCAATGTGCCGAAATGATAAGGGGGGGGAAAGTTTACTTTGAATGTTTTTCTATATTACTTGTTTGTTTAATTTAAATAATTTGTTTATTTTGAGTAATTATGTCTTGTATTTTGTAAATGTCTTTTATTTAGAATTAGTTTGATTAGTAAATATTATATTTATAATTGTTATGTTTTATTGTTTCACCTATGTTGTTTAAGTGGATCCACCGTTTGTGTATAAATACTCTGTAGTTGTTTCATTTGGTAGGTCAGTTTGGTTGTGTTCAGACTTCCTGAATTTCTGTTATATTTTTGTTGACCTCAATTTGTTTTCCAACTAGTTTTTATGTTGGATTATTGGTTTGTTTAAGTTAAATAAATATTTTTTGGCCTTAATTTTCCTGTGTCCTCGTGCCTTACCGCTGGGCTATCTCACATATGGTGTCAGAAGTGGGATTTTAATAGAGGACACAGGTTTTTTTTTTTTTTGTTTCCCTCTCCATAGCCTCAGTACATTGAGTTGCCATGAGCCGTCAGCAAAAGAAGGGGCCCATGAAGCCAGTTTCTGTGGAGCAAGAGGAGGAGCAAGGAAGGCCTGCAGAGGAGGAAATGGAGCACAAGGATAAAGATGAGATGGCAAGTAGAGAGCCAACTTTGGCTGATTTAACAAGTTTGTTTAGTGCGCATATGGCAAAAATGGATTCCAGGGAGGCGGTCAGAAAGCAGGAACACATAGATCAAGAACGACGGTTTAAAGCATTACAACATCAGTTCAGTTTATTACAAATGGAAGTTCAGGCCCGCACCTCACCTACATCTGATGCCTGCCACATTGATACACATTCTCTAGATGTGCATGGTGCTCAAGCAGATACTGATAATCAGCAGTTTACCTCCCCAAATGTCTTCCACTCAAATGCTGACCTTATTGATGATCGCTTCCCACCACCAAGATTTCGGGAACCTCGATTAGAGAAGTTGGCTGATTCTGATGATATAGAGCACTTCTTAATAACTTTTGAACGAATCGCTACAGCCTGTCGCTGGCCTAAAGCTGACTGGGCATTTCATTTGATCCCTCTATTAACTAGCAGGGCAAGAGCTGCATATGTCCAAATGGACCTGGATGACTCTACCGAGTATGATAAGGTTAAAGCTGCCATCTTGGTGAAGTATGACATAAATGCTGAAACTTATAGGCTGAGATTTCGTTCCCTCACTGTTCTCCCTTCTGAGGCTCCCAAGGAGTTGTATACCAGACTTAAAGACCTGTATGGAAAGTGGATTAAGCCCAAAGGAAAAGCTACTGAAGAGGTAGGAGAAATAATTATTTTAGAACAATATCTGCGAATGCTTTCTCCTGAACTTCAGGTCTGGATAAGGGAGCGTGACCCCACGACAGCAGCAGAGGCTGCTGCCTTAGCGGATGTCTTTGTGGCAGCAAGGGGGAAGAATCAGTCCTGGGGCAGGAAAACAAGCAGTGAGGCACGAAGACCACCCTTTCCTCAATTTCAACCAAAATCCATGGCTGGATTGGGTAAGACTCCTAAGAGAGGTTCCCCAGAAATGAAACCTGCTATGACTCTGAGAAGACCAGTGGTCTGCTATCTCTGTGGACAAGAGGGGCACACAAAGCCGGTTTGTCCAAGGAATGTAGTTAAACCGACTAATCTGTGTTATGTTCCTAGAGGTGGGGAGGATAAAGCCCAGAAGCCGAATTCCTTGCTGCATGCCATCACTGTGAAAGTGAATGGTAAAGAGTTTCCTGCTCTGATTGATACTGGGAGTGACCAGACACTGGTGAGTCGGAAGGTTGTGACTCCATCTTTAGTTAATGCAAGTAATAAGCTTTCCATTTGCTGTGTTCACGGTGATGAGAGATTGGTGCCTACTGCAGATCTATATCTGGCTGTTAACAACCAACCCTACTTGCTAGAGGTGGGGGTAGTTGATAATCTTCCCTATCCTGTAGTGTTAGGACGAGATTTGCCAGTGCTTTTAGATCTTATCCAGCCCATGTCACAGTGCAATATGGTACTTACTAGAGCCAAGGCAAAACAGCAAGATGAACCAGCACAAACTCTGTCAATGTTGCCATTTTATAATGCTGATCTAGAAACCAGTCCTCCAAAACCCAAGACGACTAGACGACAAAGGAGACATGCAAAGTTGCAATATAATGCCTCTCGTCTGCCTGCAGGTGAAGTAGATGGTCTTAATCCACAAATGAAATTACCCACCAACATTAGTGAATTGCAGCAAAATGACACCAGTCTTGTTGCATATTTCGAGCAAGCAAACCAGATGGAGATGGGCGATAAAGTGATGAATGATAACTGTGAGCGATTTATGATTTCAGAGAACATACTCTACCGTCAGATTGGATCAGTGAAACAGCTGATTGTTCCAAAGGAGGCTCGGGAACTTGTTCTTCACTTGAGCCACTCAATCCCATGGGCTGGCCACCTAGGGGTAAGGAAAACCATAGAACGGATCAAGAAGTATTTCTACTGGCCTGGTCTGAAGGCTGATGTTGTTCAGTATTGCAAGAGCTGCCCTGAGTGTCAACTGGTATCTCTCCATCATCCACCTCGAGTACCACTACAGCCACTTCCTTTGATTAGTACTCCGTTTGAAAGACTGGGCATGGATATCGTTGGCCCAGTAGAAAAAAGCAGCTTGGGTAATAGATTTCTGCTGGTTATCACAGATTATGCTACAAGGTACCCAGAGGTATTCCCTTTGAAATCTATGAAAGCAAAGAACGTGGCAACCTGTTTAATCCAGTTCTGTTCCAGAGTCGGGTTACCCCGTGAAATTCTTACTGACCAAGGGACTAACTTTATGTCTACTCTGTTGAAGCAGGTCTACCAGTTGCTGGGTATTAAGAGTCTGCGCACCACTCCATACCATCCGCAGACTGATGGGCTCACTGAGCGGTTTAATCAAACATTGAAGCAGATGCTCAGAAAGTTTGTTGATGAGACTGGTAAGAATTGGGACCAGTGGCTCCCCTATATACTTTTTGCTTATCGGGAGGTTCCCCAAGCATCAACTGGGTTTTCTCCCTTTGAGCTTTTGTATGGGCATGAAGTTCGGGGACCTTTGACCCTACTTAAAGAGATGTGGGAAGGTATTAAAGGAGAACGGGAGCCTTCTAATGTTGTGGCTTATGTCTTGCAAATGCGGGAGCGTCTGGAGAAAATGAGAGCTTTGGCAAGAACCCATATGGCGGAGGCCCAGAAACGCCAACGAACATGGTATGATCAGCGAGCACGTGAAAGAGAATTTGTGAGTGGGGAAAAGGTGTTGGTGATGTTGCCTAGCAAGGAGAACAAGCTTTTGGCCAAGTGGCAGGGCCCTTTTAATATCAAGAGCCGGCTAGGCCCTACAACTTATGAAGTGGCAACTCCAGGTCAGGAGCATGCCAGCAGAATACTGCATGTGAATCTGTTAAAAAAGTGGGTGCCCCGTTCTGAACAGGTACTGCTTGTATGCCGTGTCCAAGGAGATGAGGAGTGTGAGGATCAATATCTGCCTCAGCCAACATCTGCTGACATTAGGCTGGACCATCTGCCTGAAAAACAACGAAGACAGGTGAGCCCTCTTTGCAATCCTCAAATATTTTCTGAGTTGCCGGGTCACACTTCTCTGATCCAACATGATGTGATCCTGAAACCTGATGTTGCTGTTAGACGTATGAGTTACAGAATACCTGAGAAATTGCAAGAGGCCTTGAAGGAGGAAGTGGACTTTATGCTGAGCCTAGGGATCATTGAACCTTCCCAGAGTGAGTGGTGCCATCCAGTGGTCCTGGTTCCAAAAAAAGATGGAAACATACGATTTTGCATTGATTTCCGGTACTTGAATTCTGTATCACAGTTTGATTGCTATCCTACTCCCCGTATTGATTCATTAATAGATCGATTGGGCAAAGCAGTATACCTGACCACACTGGATCTTTCTAAAGGATACTGGCAAATACCTTTGACTGAACGGGCCCGGCCTTTGACAGCATTTAGGACACCGTGGGGCCTATTCCAGTTCCGATTTCTTCCCTTTGGCCTGCATGGGGCACCGGCAACATTTCAGAGGCTTATGGACCAGGTATTGCAAGGGTTAACGTTTGCTGCAGCTTATCTTGATGATATTATAATTTACAGTACAACCTGGGAGGAGCACATGCAACATCTCCATGAAGTCTTCCAACGGCTCCAAAGAGCTGGTCTGACTGCTAATCCTGCGAAGTGTGCCATAGCCCGGAAAGAGGCAGAATACCTGGGCTTTGTCATTGGCAATGGAGTGGTGCGACCACAGATTAAGAAGATTCAGGCACTGGAAGAATGTCCTTTACCACAGACACGTAAGGAGTTAAGATCATTTCTTGGAATGGCAGGCTTCTATAACCGCTTTATTCCTAACTTCTCCAGTAGAGCTGCTACCCTGACTGACATGGTGGGTGTCCGGTGCCCGAATCAATGCCAATGGACTGAAGAGAGGATGGCTGCATTTAAAGACATACAGACTGCATTGACAACCAACACTGTTCTGTATAATCCAGACTTCACCAAAGAATTTATTGTGCAGACAGACGCCTCTGAAAGAGGTTTAGGAGCAGTACTGTTACAGGGATCCCCAGGTGAGCGACGACCTGTAGTCTTCATTAGCCGCAAACTCTTTCCAAGAGAAACCCGTTATTCCACAAATGAGAAGGAATGTTTGGCGGTGAAATGGGCCTTAGACTCCTTGAGATATTATTTGCTTGGAAGAGAATTCATACTGGAAACAGACCACAAAGCACTCCAATGGCTGGAAAGAATGAGAGATACTAATGGGCGAATCACGAGGTGGTACCTGGCCATGCAACCATTCCGATTTAAGGTCCACCACGTTCCTGGCAAGGCAAATGTAACTGCAGACTATCTTTCCCGCTGTGCCAGCGAGACGCCCGAAGGGAGGGGGTGTGTGATGTCCTGTCATATGGCCACACAAGACTGAGGGTAACAAACACACGCACACATTCGCTCAGACACACACACACACACACAAACACACACGCATTCACTTAGACACACGCGCTTGCACATACACGCACATTCGCTCAAACGCACACACTCGCTCAGACACACACACACACACACACACGCGCTTACACATACACGCACATTCGCTGAAACGCGCACATTCGCTGAGACCCAAACAATACTCTCCTGCTCCTTCACTAGCTGACAAGCGCGCACCTTGCTCAACTACACGCATACAAACAGGCATAACATCCATAAGAACTTTAGGTAATTAGAGACTGACAACTTCTCTTTATTTCATATCTTTATTTATAAAATAAGTTCCAAATATTACATGTCACAATTTCTTTCAGTTTCGGTACATTGTTTACTGGTTTGGAGTGCACACATTCTAGTTTACATTAGTACTGTTTCTGTTATTTCGGTTTACTTATGGTTATTTTTGTTGAGTTAAAGTTACCGGAGGGTGCAGTGGAGGATGATGCTGTGGTCCGCTGGATCGGCCGTCATGTTTACTGGCAAAGGGCTGGTTCCTGTGTGTGCGTCAAAGATTTATGTCCGGGTGATCCCGCGTGGCGGAACCAATGTGCCGAAATGATAAGGGGGGGGAAAGTTTACTTTGAATGTTTTTCTATATTACTTGTTTGTTTAATTTAAATAATTTGTTTATTTTGAGTAATTATGTCTTGTATTTTGTAAATGTCTTTTATTTAGAATTAGTTTGATTAGTAAATATTATATTTATAATTGTTATGTTTTATTGTTTCACCTATGTTGTTTAAGTGGATCCACCGTTTGTGTATAAATACTCTGTAGTTGTTTCATTTGGTAGGTCAGTTTGGTTGTGTTCAGACTTCCTGAATTTCTGTTATATTTTTGTTGACCTCAATTTGTTTTCCAACTAGTTTTTATGTTGGATTATTGGTTTGTTTAAGTTAAATAAATATTTTTTGGCCTTAATTTTCCTGTGTCCTCGTGCCTTACCGCTGGGCTATCTCACAGATATCGACGAGATGCATTTAAAGGCAAAAATATTCACACAGAGCAACCAAATAATCACAATAATTTTTATAACTTTGTTTACTTTTCTATAATTAATCTAATTTGCCTAGTTTAGCCTATAGTTAAGCTTTTAAATTGCACTTTAAGCTGAATATTAGTATTTTGCTAAATAAAAATATGTTATTTAAAAAATATCTTAAACAGCACGTACATACATTTTTGCATAGATTCAATTAATTTGTCTGGAAAACTTCAAATGAAGTAGGTAAAAGTGGCATTAACAGTATAGTATAAAGGCTTTCCTAAATAAATGTATTAATCAGGTTATTTTATTTATTTATTTATTTTTATTACTACAGGTTTGGAACAACATGTGGATCAGATTATTTATTATTATTATTATTTATTTATTTATTTTTTTGCTTTGGATGAAGTTTTTATATTTTTATTGTTTTTATTCAATGATATGTGCTTGATCGTGATAAATGTAGGCAGTTTCTTTGAAAATATGCTATGTACCAGGGATGTCAAACTCCTGAAGGGTCGCAGCCCAACAGAATTTAGTTCCAGCCCTGCTTCAGCACACTACCTTTAGATTTAGTTTGATCAGGTGTGTTTAATTAGTATAACTGCACTGTTACTCTGTAGATTGTGCAGTAAATAACTGTAAAAAACAATGATTTAGGCATCACCACACACTCCCACAGGCTGTCCGTCTAATTCTAAACACAAAGGTGTTAGAAAGAGTTTTCAGAAAATGCCGGCCCTTTAAGGGAGCCAGGTGTTTGATTTGTTTACTGCTGAGTGTGCTCTCTGCTATGTCCATCAATTGAGATGTAGAGTCTGATATGTTTTAGGCTTTAAATAAGAATCTACAATGAGTAAGTAAAATGTGTTCAAATGTTTTTGAAGGTTTCTAAAATAAGGCTGTGTTTTAAGTTATATTGTTGTTATCTTGAACTGTGTACTTGAATGCTACACTGTTAGCTAGTTAGCCTCTCCTCATATAACTTCTTACATTACTTTTGTTTAAGTACAGTATATGTATTTATTTGATATTGCATACTGCCATAATGTACAGATGCTAACAGTTGTTTGTATCTTTCTGGCAACTAAGCCAAAATTAAATTCCATCATCTCTGTAAGGTAACATGTGCACATCATCACAGGGAATCACAAAAACATGATACACATAGCCATCCACACACAAAAGCTCCACTGTCCGGTCCCAGGTTGTGAGTTTGTTGCTAAGTATTTTTCAGAGCTGTGTTTCCACCTATGAATTTATATTAAAAACAATAAAAAAGTTTGTTGTCATGAGATAATTATAACAATAAAAGATTGGATCCTCAGTGTTGCCAACTTTATTTTTGTTTTCTACAAAAAAAAAATAATAATAAACTTTAAAATTTAAAATAATTATTTTGTGTTTTTTGCTGTTCAGTTTTTTTTTTTTTTTTTTTTGCATGGTCAGCATTGAGGAGAGAGTAACACATTTCACTGCAGCACTTTGTGTGTGTGTGTGTGTGTGTGTGTGTGTGTGTGTGTGTGTGTGTGTGTGTGTGTGTGTGTGTGTGTGTGTGTGTGTGTGTGTGTGTGTTTATTGGATATGTGATTGTGATAAATGTTGGCAGTTGCTTTAAAAGTATTGCTACTACCAGGGGTTCTCAATCCTGTTCCTGGAGATCTACCTTTCTGCAGATTTCAGTTGCTATCCATATAAAACACACCTGAACCAATTAATTAGGACCTGAACACCACGTGATAATTACAGGCAGGTGTGTTTGATATGGGTAGCAACTGAAATCTGCAGAACAGAGTTTAGTACCCACCCTACTTCAACATTACCTGTAGAATTCTAACAAGCCTTAATTAGTTTGATCAGGTGTGTTTAATTAGAGTTACAGCTTAAAGTCCCGGTCACACTGCACTTTTCTCCCTTTAGACTTCCATTCATACACATGTGAGTACTGCAGACCTGGAATGATTGCTCATGCGACAAATTCCATAATTTGCAGCATTGGAAAGTTCAAGCTTGGAGAACGCTGAATGCGAAATCACATCATGTGATTGTTTGAGACCAATCAAAGATCAAAACATGACCTCTCTGGCTTGCTTTTTCAATCTCTAATTATTTTGTTTAACTCCACTCCACGCTTTGTTTAATTCCACTTCGCAGTGCAGTATGACAGAATTTTGCATGCTCAAACATTAGTGTGACCACAGTCTTACTGTACAGACCTGTAATATGCAAGACAACATTTATATCTGCTGATTTCTTAATTTTGTTAAACATTTTCTGTTATTTATTTGTTTGGTGCCAAAACAATAAAATAAATTTGTCTGAAAAAATGTTATGCCTTCTATTTTAAATAACAGCTAAGAATACTGATTAATTTTAGTAACACTACAATAACTATATATGACATACTATTAATGTGTATGCAGTATAGTGCTGTGATTTGTAACACTACAGTACAGTAATTAACTGTACACAGTTTCCAGTTAGTTACCACTGCTGCTCTATTACAGTAATTAACTGGCAACACTGTTGCCAGCTACTCACTGTATTGGTTCAGTTACAGTAAATAACTGGCAACACTGTTGCCAGCCACTCACTGTAATGGTTTAGTTACAGTAGAATACTGGCAACGCTGTTGCCAGCCACTCACTGTAATGGTTTAGTTACAGTAGAATACTGGCAACGCTGTTGCCAGCCACTCACTGTAATGGTTCAGTTACAGTAATTAACTGGCAACACTGTTGCCAGTTACTTACTGTAACCAAACTTTTACAGTGAGTAGCTGGCAACAGTGTTGCCAGTATTCTACTGTAAAAAACCCTGGTAAGGTCTAACAGTGCATGCTAGAATGCTAAATCATGCTATTAATTTGTTAAAATCTAGGAACATGTTAGAATCATGAAAGCAGCACAATAAAACATTCTGACATTTTGGTAAAGCATGCTAGAAATTGCTGGAAGTGTATTAGAAATGTGCTTAATGTTAACAAATTTAGCTAATGTGTTAAATGAGTGTTTCTCAACCACATTCCTGGAGGGACACCAGCTCTGCACAATTTCCATGTCTCCTTAACCAATCCCACCTCATTCAGATCATCAGCTTATTAGCAAAGACTGAAAGATCTGTGATGGGTGTGACAGACAAAGGAGACATCCAAAACATGCAGAATTGTAGAATTTTACATCACACTATTCATTTGTTTAAATCTGGCAACATGCTAACAATTGGAAAATGCTAGAAATGTGAGAATATTTTAGCGCTAAAGCTAATAATGTGTCCGTATCTGACTCTGTCCTTAAAACCCTAAAGGCTTAAAACAATTTTAACCATAAATAAAAATAAGAATAACATAAGAATTTCTGGAAAATATACACTACCTGACAAAAGTCTTCTAATTTATCATTTGGAAAATTGGCAAAAGGTATTGTTTGATGAATCATCTGTTGAACTGCATCACAAATACTGCAGAAGACCTACTGGAACCTTCATGGATGCAAGATTCTCCTAGAAATCAGTCAAGTTTGGTAATGGAAAAGTCATGGTTTGGGGTTACATTTAGTATGGGGGCATGCGAGAGATCTGCAGAGTGGATGGCAACATCAACAGCCTGTATCAAGACATTTGTGCAGCCCGTTACATCACAAACCACATGAGAGGGCAAATTCTTCAGCAGGATAGTGCTCCTTTTTGGACCACTTCTCTTCTCCATCTACACAACATCGTTGGATCAGTCATCCAGAAACATGGATTCTCCTACCACTGCTATGCTGATGATACCCAGCTATACCTCTCTTTTCACCCTGATGATCCTTCGGTTCCGGCTCGCATCTCAGCCTGTCTGTCAGACATTTCACACTGGATGAAAGATCATCATCTTCAGCTTAACCTCACGAAAACGGAAATGCTAGAAGTTTCTGGCAACCCGACACCACATCACAACTTTTCAATCCAGATCGACTGGGCAACCATTATTGCATCCAAAATGGTGAAAAGCCTTGGAGTAACGATTGATGACCAACTAAACTTCTCTGACCACATTTCTAGAACTGCTCGATCTTGCAGATTCGCACTCTACAACATCAGAAAGATTCGACCCTTCCTATCTGAACATGCAGCTCAACTTCTTGTTCAAGCTCTTGTTCTCTCCAGACTAGACTATTGCAACTCTCTACTAGCCGGCCTTCCAGTTAACTCTATCAAACCTCTTTAGATGCTTCAGAATACAGCAGCACGAGTGGTCTTTAACGAACCTAAAAGAGCACATGTCACTCCGCTACTCATTCGTTTGCACTGGCTGCCAGTTGCTGCTCGCATCAAATTTAAAGCACTGATGTTTGCTTACAAAGCGATTTCTGGCTGCGCCCCTTCTTATCTGCTCTCACTTCTGCAGATCTATAGGCCCTCCAGAAACTTGCGTTCTGTAAATGAACGTCGCCTCGTGGTTCCATCCCAAAGAGGGATGTCTTGGATAATATGGAGGAGGCATTAAAGATGAATCCAAAGAATCTTGATGAACTCTGGGTGTCCTGCAAAACCACTTTCTTTGCCATTCCAGGTGACTTTATTAATACGTTATTTAAGTGATGGTATGTATGGATGCAGTCATCCAAGCTCATGTCAGACCTTACTCTCCTAATTAAATAAGTAAAAATCAAGGCTTGATCATATTTTATTTTGGTAAAATAAGCGTAGTCTAAAGGTCTTTGCCTTTTATATAAGCCACTTCTGATACCAAATAATCTAGAACTCAAGCTATTATTTGCTGTTCCTAAAACTTGGATAGGCAACAAGACATTTTTGTTAGGCAGTGTACAAAGAGCAGCAAACAGCAGTTTTTTATGATCATGGCTTACAGCATAAATATATTCACAAATTATGCTAGTTATATAAGTGACATACAATAAGTAAACACCACATAACTGCAAAATAGCAAATTCTGTTTGAAGTATATGTAAGGTAGGGCTGCACGATATTGGAAAAATCTAACAATAGAGCAATATTTTTTTTTATTTTGCAATATATATATATATATATATATATATATATATATATATATATATATATATATATATATATATATATATTGCGATATAAATACATTTTCACCAGATGACTTACTATCTCTATTTGGAAAGAATTTATACTTTTCGATCAATTGGGATGATTCTGCAGGGAGTGCATCTCCATAAAATCTAATAAACAATCTATACAATTTTCAGGGTCCCCCGACACATTTTCAGTGTTGTCTGTGCTACTTGCAGTGCATTTCTGTATTTGCATATGCTGTGAGTATTTTCATGCACTTGTTTAGTCAGCGAATGGTAAGTTCATGTTTACTATTTGCATCTCCATAAAATCTAATAAACAATCTAAAAACTTTTTGGGGTCCCCTGACACAATTTCGTTGTTGTCTGTGCTACTAGCAGTGCGGTTCTGTGTTTGCATGTGATGTATTTTCACGCATAATAATGTATAAATACAAACAAGAAAAAGATACAATTGAAATAAAGTGTTTTATCATTTCCCAAGTCTAACAATATTCAAGTACAGTAACTGATAAAAAATAATAATAATAATTAAAAAATCATAGTTAAGTTCACAAATGGTATAATTTTTTGTACCTGAATGCTTTTAAATCATTATTCAAGCACAAGCACAAATTATAAATTGGAATACAAACTCATCATTGCATATCCTGCGATGTGACTGTTGCGAATGATTACATTGTAATATTAATGCTGAAACTATATATTGTGCAGCCTTAATTTAGTGTGTACGTGTTTGCAAAATTCAGTTTTGAAAGACAATAGTTCTGTATGTGAAACACATACTGTCCAGAAATAATCCTACATAACTGAAAAATTCAGGAATGTTACTGAGAGACCATGATCTTATTAATAATCATGAGCAGAGACTTCACTATTATAGGCATTTTAATTTGTTTAGAATAATATTTAGAAATGTTTTGTGGTGCGGAATAATGTTCACATAATGTGGAATTCTGAATTTATGTAACTGAATGCTCCTGTTAGGTTTTGAAGGAACAAGCATAAGCTATGTCAAAAATGACCTCATTAATATTCATGAGCAAAGCCTACAATACTTTGCTGGAACTAGATGCTCCAGTGAGGTTATAAAAAATGTAAGTGCAACCTAATTAGTATTCAGTAGCTAACCCTGCTCCATAGTAAGATTCAGAATTTTCCCAAAATAGCGTAGTTTATACAAAAAGCAACTGATCTTTACAGTCAGGATTGAGCTTGCATCACTGGATGCTTCAGGAAGGCCAAGCCAAGGAAAGTACACTGAAATCTCACAGCTGCTGGTAGCCCATGTACAAAATGGGGAACACATAAAATCCTACACTTTGAAAATAAACATACATGTGAAGTTAATAAAGATAAATTGGCCATTTCAAATAAACATTTTTGTACTTAACTAAACATAAATAAACCATCCTAATTATCTCTGTGCTGAAAAAATGCGAGACTGTAGTCTGTAATGCGGATCGAGTGCTTTTATAAAATGACAAAAGCCCACATCTCCAATCACCAAAAACGGCTGCAAATCTTTAGCAATAAACACCCGCACTGCCTTTGTTATTTTTATGTGTCTCTTGGAACCAGTTGGGTATGTTTGCTTGAAAGATTCAGCGAGGTATTGTTGCTATGTGGAGGACTTTATTACCGTCTCTGCTATTCTGCCTTTAGACAGTGATATTGCTGGGTGATGGCACTGCAGATGTGCAGTCATGGTTATACGTGTAAAACAATACTTGCACACAGTTATTTTTTGTTCACCATTTTTTCTTTTATTGGCATTATATCTACCGGCAAAACTGAAATATCCTCACACCGCAGATTTGAAAGACGCCGGCGCTTTCTGGTACTGTTGCTTAATTTCGCCGGCACTTCCTTGTACTGTTGCCTTAGCCTCACTTCACTGCCGCTTGCAATGTTAAACTGTGTGGAATGATGGTTGAGCGCCCCCTAACTTTAGAGCATAGTGATTGGATATTTACTCACGGGGAGGAGTTTTCTGATCTCAGCTCATGGATTATGAGGCACACACAGTCAATTCGGGGAGCTATGAAACCCACATAAATTATTTAAACACAAAACCGAGAAAACAGCAATTTGCAAGCATGTATTAAACCGTGGAGGTCGTACCGTATGGTTCAATATTATATTGATAACCGTGGCATCCCTACTAAACATTTAGGATTTTTTCTAATGGGCCGGTAAATAGTATTATATTTATAAATAATTTTTGTATTAATAGAAGATCATGTAAAGGGATTTGTTGCTTTAGTTTTCTTTCTCAGCTTAGAGAATTTCATTTTGAGAATTTGCTGTAAAAATGTTTAACAGCTCTTGAATTGTATCTCTTTGTAATAAAACTTTTTGAGATGGATTATTGGCCCAATAGGGAAGCTTTACCTGGACATAAGAAAATTAAGACTTGTTTAAAATGATTTAAGACCTACAACCCAATATTTTGGAAAATCTAAGAATTTTTTAAAGTCCCTAAAATTTTGTTTTTGAAATTTAACACACTTTAAGACTTTTCAAGTGTTCGTAATTTATTTTTCTTTGGCTTATTCCTTTATTTCTCAGGAGTTGCCACAGGGGAAGAAATCACCAACTATTCTAGCATATGTTTTAGGTAGTGGATGCCCTTCCAACTGCATCTCAGTACTGGGAAACACTATACACTCTCGCATTCACACACACTCATACTCTACGACCAACTTTGTATACCCCAATTCACCTATAATGCATGCCATTGGACTGTGGGGGAAACCAGAGGACCTAGAGGAAACCAACGCACAGATATAAAGATCATGCTAATTCCACACAGAAATTCCAACTGGCCCAGCTGTGACTCGAACCAGCAACCTTCTTGCTGTGAGGCAACAGTGCTAATCATTGAGCCACCTTCCCGCCCACTAAAAAATCATCATTATTTTTGACAACAAATGTGCGTGCGAATTCTCATAACACATGCATATACAGAAAATCACTGCAAATAGCACAGACCACAACATAAATGTGCTGAGAGACCCCATAAAGTGACAACCACTTTTCTGTTTTCTTATTCTTGAGAAATTGTAAACAAAAACAAGGGTCCCAACATATTTCCTGTTTTACATTTTTAATTTCTATACTGTAGCTTCCGAGAATCCAAAAAAGGCCACCTATTGATAAACAATGTTGTGGCAACTGTTTTAATATAAAGTTATAGTTGAATTGCCTTTTGTTACATAATAAAATAGTTTAACAAAAAGCAGGAAATGTTTATGGGTCAATGACATGGCCACATTGAAGTAGTCTATAATTAATCTTCATAAGCAAAGTCTACACTATAGTGGAATTAGGACTTTTGCCTGATTCTAAAAAATGTATAAATAGCTCCAAAATGCTTCGGTAGGCAACATAATAATAATCAAAAGCTAAGCTTTCACATGGTGATGACTCTTGTATTTCCAAGTAAAAAAAAAACAAAAAAAAAAAAACAAAAGCAAATCTTCTACCTACAATTTAATGAAAAACACCCAATTTATGGCTTGTTTTCAAATATTTGATTTTGTTGGAAAGCTCAGCAAACAAGCCAAACGATGCCTCTGTGACATCTACCAGCAGGAGCAAACTGATCCATGCAGCTAGTCATGCAAACACAAGCAGAGCCGTCCACAGAATCCAGATATTGAGTGAGGAGGAGGACGAGAAGAGCTTTTGATGTGTAGTGTAGCTCAGAGTAAACTAGAGCAAGAGGCAATGCTGGCCGAAGGCTCATGAACACCTTGACAAAATGTGAGCTGGCAGTGGTGTGTGAGAGAGAAATTTGATGATACACAGTGTGCGTCACCATCACTGTCGTGCTAGACTCCGGGGATATTTATAGCCAGCTGGGGGACAAAAAAACAGTGCGAGACAAAAAATAAATAAATAATAATAATAATAAAAAATTGCAGTTCAAGCTGATTCAGTTCTGTTGTGTTTGTGAGAAAATTCTCACCACTACCAATTGAACAATGTCAGAAACACACACACAAACTCTCTCTCTCTTAGGATTGATTGTGGGTTTGTGTAAAATGTTAATATGTTTTATAGTATAAAGTTCCAACATATTGTCATTTAGAGAATGATAAATGGTCAGTGGAATAATAAATGTTTTCATTTCCAGGGCTATTCCACCAGATATTGAGTTCTTTAATCATCTGTTGCTGGATTTTTTTTTTTCTTAGACACAAAAAGTACACATCTACCTCCACTTTACACCAGTCAGCACAACTACAAACACATTAGATGCTTTAAACTCAGTTTGCCATTGAAACTTTTTGCAATACTTTAAACACAGTTCCCTAACTCAGACACATTACTTAAAACCCAGAGACATTTGTGTCCCTAACTGTTGATCCCTTACAACATTTAGACACAAGACAACTTTTCTTGTATGGTCAGATTATACAATTTTGTCTTAATAAAATCTTAAAGTGTCCTGTGTACCAGGTATGCCAGACTACACATTGCTTCACAATCGATCATTAAGTGACTAGTCAAGAAGCGGCAAGACTTGCTAGGAAGCGACATACATTACAAATGTCTCTGTAGTTGTCTATTCACTGTCCCACAGATGGAAGTTTGCCCCATACAGTATATAGACCATTTCATGGTGGCAACATCACCGGCCTATGAACGTTTCCTGCTTGTTGTCAAACTATTTCATAACTGTGCCAAGAGTCAATTCAATCATATCTTAATGTTAAAACAGCTATCATAACATTACTTATCAATATGTGGACCTTTTTGCATTCTCTGAAGTTATAGAAGTTAAAAATTTAAAACAAAAAAACGTCCGAGACCATGGTGCTCCACTGGAAAAAGGTGGTTTGCCATCTCCAGGTTGGAGAAAAATCCTTTTCCCAGGGTTTTGTTTCTGAGTGAGGGAAGGATGGAATGTGAGATTGACAGGCGGATCGGTGCAGTGGTAGCAGTAATGACAGGATGGCAGGGTGCTTTCTTATGGATTGGTTGAGAAACTCTGTCACCTGGGAGAAGCTCAGAGCAGAGCCGCTGCTCCTCCACATCGAGTGAAGTCAGCTGAGGTGGCTCGGCATCTTTTTCGAACGCCTCAAAATAGTTGATGGCTGTAAACAAAGCAGCCCTGCACTCACAAACACTAATGTTACTTGCAATTAAAATGACAACAACAATTTCAGTAGAAAGCTGTTTAATTGTAAAGATATATTCATTTAAAATCTCAGTTATCAATATTTGTCTTTATTCTGCCATTACGCATCATACAAATCAAAGTGTTCTTCCATTTCATGTCCACCTAGCACAGTCCACTCTCTTTCCTTATTTAAAGCTGTGCATGAAAGAGATTATGAATGTTGGCTGTTCTTTGGTGTGTTTGACTTCATGCAGCGCTGCACAGACCGATCGAAATCTGTCTTAAAGCGGTGCATGCCGGTTAGAATTTTTGTCCGGATTGACGCTGCACCAATGCCACGTGACTGTCACATGTGGCATCAAAGTACCGTGACAGCGCTTCGAGATCAGACGACTGATTCTGTCAGTGCAGCATCTGTAGAGCGACTGCAGGAGCTTCGATGAAGACACCGATATTACAGGATTGGCCGAGTTCACCGCATGACAACAACCACGGGTTTATTATTGAACAAATTCCATCTCACAAATTTCAAAACAAACAATTAACTTTTTACACCATCTTTATATTGTACTCATCTTTTGTTAAATAATTTGTTCATAATGACTAGATTGTCTGCATAAGTTTATTCTGCCTTTTTCATACAGACAACTATTCAGCTCCATAAATGAATAAAATTATATATTTTAGTCAATAACCTAAATATTAACTCAAATAGACTTGTAATAAAATGCTTATCATTGATCCTGACACCCCTGTAAAGCTTTCTCAACAAATTAAGTTAAAAAAAAATGTGTTAAATATAAAAATATATTTTATATATGTTTATATATATTTTTTTTTTCCTTTCACGCCATTTATGCAGATTTTTAAAAAGTGACAATGATACACCTTACACTTTCTGGGAAATTCCTACTAAGTGAAGCTCACTTATTTTGGTCCTTTTGTTCAATCTTTTTGGATTAAAAAGATTTTTAAAAATGCTTTCATTTTCCAAAATAATCTTAATCATTGTTTAAGACTTAATCAAAAATGTAAATAAATGTAAACCCCTTTTTTTAGCATATTCAAACAAGAACTGGAACAGTATAGAAACCATTAAATATCTATTAGCCTGAAGATGTTTCAACTCCTAGAATTTGTGCTTATTTTTTTGCTTAATGAGCCTCTTCGTGAATATTTATTTCCCTTTTATGTGCCCTTTCGTTTACCCTTATTTCTCATGTGTTTGTTACATAGGCTACTTAAATTTAATTCATAATTCCCTTATTTTTAAAAAATGAACTACAGTTTGTGAAGACTGTATTCTGTTTCATTTTTACTGTAAATCTTTTGTTGTTATTGCAATAAATAAATAATTGATCACATGATCATGCCATGTGATCGGTCATCATGACTGCCACAACTTTGAGCCCCCGAAGTGTCTGGCTGGACAGGTCCATTTTCAACTCCGCCCCCACCTGCGCTTGGATAATCTGATTGATCACTGGCTGCAGTCGTGCTGTATGTCGAACGCACCTATTGATATTGGTCAGACTTTCTGTGATGATGTCATAAACATCATTGGAGACATGGCATCAGTTGTTGTGCAATATAACACTCTTCACAAGAAGAAATGATTGAATTTTGAGTCACTTTTAAATCCCCATAACACTACTGTAAATCAAGCAAATTATGGCAAAATTATGAAAAAAAATATTTTTATGTAGCTATTATGCAAAAATAGCATCTTTAGAAGACTTTAAAAAGAGTTTGTTTTTGCAAGATATCTGGCTTAAAGGGAATTTGCTGTATCAAACGTATTCCAGAGTAGTTGGCGGTTCATTCTGTTGTAGCAACTCCTGATAAATCATGGACTAAGCTCATGAATGAATGAATGAATGTGTTCTGTGGTTTGTGTTTTGAGAGACGATGGTTTTGAGATTTTTCTCCAGTGGTCTGCTTTTGCAGTGATCTATACTATGGATCTGTTCATATTTGTTTGTGTTATGTGCACAGACATGAGGCATAAACTTGACACACTCTACCGGCCAATCTATGTAATTATTTATGACCATAAATTATGAAGAACTCAATGGGGAAGGAAAGACCAAAATTGTCAAACTAAGCAAAACAAACAAACAAACATGTACGCCAACAACACATATTGAAAACTAGCAAACATATTGAATCGTTTCAAAATGTTATTTAGTTTGATTATGAACATTGGCTGCGCAACTGATTTTGTCACATTCAAGATCTTATATTGTAGATATATATATATATATATATATATATATATATATATATATATATATATATATATATATATATATATATATATATATATATATATACATAGCATTTTAGATATTTTCATCAGTTAATGGGAATTAAATTTGCTATTATTTGGTGTGTTAATTTGAATGATTTTATCAACACATTTCTAAATATTATAGGGTAGCACTTTATAATAACTACACATTATGAATCATATATTAAACATGAGCAAATAGTGAATTCATTATCTGTCAAGCATTAACTCTACATTAATAAACGTTAATAAGAAGTTTATAACTGCAGCTACAAATCCTCTTTTTCTGACTTATAACCACATTTATAATATGCGTTATAATTGCACTTTCATACTTTGTTAATGATTTATATTTATTAGTATTGCATTACTTACAAACCAGTTATTTAAGTATAGTTGGTTATTTTTTCAAGATCATTCAGAATGAATTAGTAAATGATTAATAAACTACTCAAACTACCATTTATAATTCTTATTATTCAGGCATGTACTAATAGTTAATTTGTATGTTAATAAATGTTTTATTAACTCAACTTCATCCTGTTTTGTGACCTAATCTAAAGTGAGGACTATTTATGCTTTATAAAATCCTAATAAATAACAAAGAATCAGTTAAATTCTAAACAGGAAAAAAGACATAAACGATTTTATTCAACCCTATTCATTTGAAGATACACAAATGAAACTATACTTTAAATAAAAAAGTTAATCTTGTACACTTATCTAAAATAAAATGACTGTATAGTTTAAACATTGTATTCGATTGTTAAATTAATATATAGATGTTGTTTTATCCAGTTGTATTTTGACATTCCAGATATTTGTCAGTATTTTAACTTTACAGTAATTTAGTTTTTTGAGATAAGAGTGCAAAGATTATTGTTTATTTGATACTAAGCCTTTAATTGTCATTTATAAGGGATTTATAAAGCATGAATAGTCCTTACTTAAGATTAGGTCACAAAACTGCATGAAGTTGAGTCAATGAAGCATTTATTAACATACATAGTAAACATTAATATATGTCTAAATAATACAAAAGGTATTTATTTCAATAGTTTATTTATCATTTACTAACTCATTCTAAAAAATCTTAATAACCAACTACTCCTAAATATAAATGGTTTGTATATAATGCAATACTTAATTTAGTCATGAAAAATAAATCATTAACAACGTATGAAAATTCTATTATTAGGCACATTATAAATGTGGTTGTAAGTCAGGAATACAGCATTTGTAGCTACAATTATGAATTGCTTACTAACGTATATTACAGTAGCTAATGCTTAACAAATAAAGAACTCACTAGATGCTAATGTGTAGTAAATGATTCATAGTGTGAAGTTATTATAAAGTGTTACCCATTATAATTTTAATAACTCATCTCTAATAACTGATTTATTTTATCTTTTCCATGATGACTGTAAATAATACTTGACTAGATATTTTTCAAGACACTTCTATACAGCTTAAAGTGACATTTAAAGGCTTAACTAGGTAAATTAGGTTAACTATGTAGATTAGGGTAATAAGGCAAGTTATTGTATAGCGATGGTTTGTTCTGTAGACTATCGAAAAAATAAATAGCTTAAGGGGGCTAATAAGTTTGTCCTTAAAATGGTGCGTAAGAAAATAAAAACTGCTTTTATTCTTGTGGAAATAAAATGAATAAGACTTTCTCCAGAAGAAAAAAATATCAGACATACTGTGAAAAATTCCTTGCTTTGATAAACATAATTTGGGAAATATTTTAAAAAGATTAAAAGAGATAATTCTGACTTCAACTGTATACATATATATATATATATATATATATATATATATATATATATTTATTTATTTATTTATTATAATTATAACTAAATAACAGTATTATTGCTATTATACAATTATTATTCTAAATAATAGAAATTAATCTTAAGTGTAACTGGAAAATAATCTAGACAACTGGAGTGATGCTAAGATCATTAAAGAAATCTTCTGCATGGATATTAATTTTATTAAAATGAAATTCTGACAATTTAATAGAATACAAAAAAAAAAAGATGTTTTATCGAATTATCTATTGTGTAAAAATCTATTAGAGCCATGTTTAGTCTAAATAAGATCACCATCATGTCATATTATTTAAACTTTGTCGACTTGCAAAACTCACTGCATGCCGACACCTCGGCATAAAAGACTGTTACACCAGTTTCACAATGCTTGAGTGGCATGGCTATTTTCCGGCATGCATGTTCACAACCCGGACTTACACCGGTAGCAAAGCAGACCATCAGCGTCAAGCAGGAGTGGTGCATGTGGCGTGTGTGTCACAATCGGGTCTTGAACCCGGGTCTCTGGTGTGGAAACCGGTGTGTATACCACTAAGCCACAGAGGAAGTCGTGTTGGACCCAAACGAAAACATTCCAAGAGAGAATCCAGAAAACAAGGATTTATTAAAAAAAAAAAAAAAAGTCAACTTAGGTTCTTCTCAAAAATGAGGTAGCAAAACAGACAACTTAGGTTCTTCTCAGAATGAGGTATACAAAATATTCTAACAGTATAATAGACATGTAAAGAAAACTCCACGAGGGGAGAAAACAAATAGATAATAATGCAGTCAGCAACAAGGAAAATAAACACTCATACTGGACGTAGTTCAGAAAACCGAGTGAGGAACACAGACAAAGTGACAACTTAAATACACTGGCTGGAACAAGTCACAGGTGATCAAAATTAAGTAAACAAGAACACATGAGGAAGAACAAAGACAGAGGGGAAACACGGGGACCTCTAGGGGAATGGAGACAAACTGCAGGATGGTGACAGCGCGGGTATGTTTTTTTTTTTTTCTGTGCACATACTCAGTTTGCTTGGTATAGTTGCACATGGAGAATAGTGTCTGTATATCTTAATATACACCAACATAAAAACTAAATCGTATCTCAAAGCATTTACTGGGGCTCTGATGATTTTTACTGAGGCAAGTTAAAGCTCAGAGATATAACTTATCTATCTCAGGAGTTTCCTTAAATGAGACGGTGAAAGTAAACATTACCATTACCATCTTTATAAAGGCATAAACACATAAAGGGCAGTTCACATCGAATTTTTATTTGCGTTGAGAGGCACCTTTTTTGAAGGGTTTACTAATGGCTGCAAGTGTTTTCGCACTACTTATGCATCTAGCACGCCTCACATTTTTGCCATTGTGCGCCGTGCACTCAGTTGAAAAAAGTCTACTCAAAGTGTGTTACATTAGTCTCGTCTTTTTCATTGTCCAATCAAATAAAAGCAGAGGCGGGGTTTCCATTGAGGTGACAGCAGTGTTTGTGTTGCCAAGACAACTAAGGAGACCTTTGAAGATGAAGGAGAGAATTGTGGTTGCTGTTTCTTGAACATTCTTGAATATTACAATATTATTACATTTTAAAATTATATAATCAACAGCAATATCAACAGCAACACTCTCGCACAATACCCAGCTGATTCAGTCAGTGCCTAGATTTCTTGTCAACAAAAAAGGCAGTGTGGTGCACCTCATGTTTTTAGAATGGAAAAGTGTGTTCGGTATGTGTTTGACGGTGTATATTTGCTGAAATTTGTATTAACATAGCTTTGTTTGTTTTGTGCAACGTATATTTGTAAGGTCTTTATGCATAATATATATTGTGAAAAGGAAGAAAACAATAAATCGGTGTACAAATGCTGTTATGTTTACAAAGTTTAATAATACAAATGCATGAAGGTCATGTGACCATCAGGAAGAACGCAGCATCTCTTCTCTTACAAGACTTATTCTCTGTTCTCGTGGTCTCCTGAGTTTGTTCTTACAAGGTAATCTGGCAAGATCAATTTTCTCTGCGATCTTGGAATTAAGAAACAGCCCATATGCACATGTTTATTTACATTCAGGGCTGGCGCGTCCATAAAGGCGACCTAGGCAGCCGTCTAAGGCAGTAGAATAGTGAGGGCGGCGTCCGGGAACGCCTAGGTCCTCACTTTCATCCCTGAACTGGCCACTTTCTTTTTCACTTTCGGGTTCACCTAGAGCGCCAGTTCAGCTTGCTCCAGCCCTACTTACATTGAAAAATGTCTTTAACATCATGGTAAATTTATTATCTGCATGGCACTCGTTGTGCACCCAAGCAGACTCCAGTCTAAAGTAGAAAAAAGAACCATTTTAGTGCTTTCACAGCAAAGTATTGAAATATAGTTTCTCAGGGGAAAGCAAGACTTCCCTGTTTCTCAGGGGAGAGCTGAAAAGTTAACACAACAGCATTGACATATATATGTTTTCCATTACCATGTCTCCTTAGGGGTGCCATAGAATTTAGTTAACTATGATATTTTTCACACTTTATTGTATTATGTTTGAATTTCTTTATATCTGAAACATGCTGTTACTTCTGTTGTAAAATGCATACAAAACATCCATTTTGATTTGTGTTAATAAACATATACAGTGATCCCTCATTAATTGTAGGAGTTACTTTTTAAAAATAACCTGCAATAGACAAAATCTGCGAAGTAGTCCGCTTTAATTTTTACAATTGTTATAGATGTTTTAAGGCTGTAAAGCCTCTCACTACACACTTTATATACTTTTCTCAGACAGACATTAACATTTTTACACTTTTTTCTCTTGTTTAAACACTCAAAGTTCAAACCTTCGCAGAAAAATACATCCAGTATTATAGAATGAAACCAAAAATCAAAACCATTTGATCTTAATTTATTTATCCTGTAATGGCGCGTAACTTATACCTTCCTTTAGCTTGTCCAGAAGTTCAACGTTTCATGCGATGGTTATCATCTTCCTCTGCCCTTTGTGTGCTACCGCTGGTGCTTTTGACGGTGCAGTCAACATTGTGGGGAGAAAACATACAGTGCAGCACTTCAGAGTCACACTGCTAGCAATCGAAGATGGATGTAAACTCGGCAAGCTGAATGCATTATGTACAGTACAGGAGACACTACAAGGAGGAAGACTGATTGACAATGGTCTACAGTCAGTCAGAACGCAGAACACAATGCGCTGTAGAAAAAAAAAGAAAAATAGCATGTCAAATTACACAAAACTGCAAGGCCTAAAAAAGTACTGCGTTATAGCAAGGAACCACTGTACAGTAAATTAAAATAAGCACCAATGTGCTTGAATAGCGTTTCAGAAAAGCTTTGAATATGGCATCCTTATTTTTGTCCTTGTCGCAATTTAATTTTTACCAATAGTGACATTTTTTATAAGAAAATACTGAAAAAGCCCTTTAATATTAATAATAATCTGCAATCAGATGTAGTAAATTTCCAATGAATGTACTCCTCTAACACAGTTTCCACCAGCAGTCCACCAAATCAATACTCTTCCCTTTGATGAAATGACCATATACTGAGAGTCTTATTAAGCTTCGATTGCACTTCCCCCATGATGAATCCATCTAAAGATGACTTTCATATCCAAAACAAGTGATTGCATAAAAAAGAGAAAGAAACGCAGCCTGAGGCAACAATGAAAGGTTGTGCATCTGTGAAGCAGCCCAGCGCTGGCCGTCCACCTCATCAACATTAACTGGAAGCGAGACGTGATGCGCTCTGTCATCTTGTATCTCCAAGCACAGGCCCCACAGAGGAAGACCAGCCGTGAGGATCTGACAGTCCTGCGTCAGTGCTTCAGACACGGGAGGGTCGAGCTTCAACGCGCTGCTATTCCTGGAGGATCTCGCTTTCCATCCTTCAACTGGCTGGCAAGCTGTAGATTCGGCGAGATGAGTGGCAGGTGGACTCGGCCATGTTTTAGATGATTGGAGGAGGTCTGACCCCGTGGTTCAACTCCCTGCTGTTGTTTTCGGAGATGGAGAGACAGGATAAGGAGTGCTGGAGGAGAGAATGCTGACTGACTTGTCAAAAAAAATTGTCTGCTGGGCTAGTGTGAACAAACTGAAACTGTAGCCATGCTGGACCTCAAATTGATTGGCAGGAAGAGCTTCAGAGGCAATTAGTGAATCCACAGAAGTCTCATCAAACATGGATGGTCAGATTTTAAAACTCAAAGATTATGTGATGAAGGATGGCTGAAATGCTGTTATGGATGAATGAAAGGAGCATTGTAAGCATTCATTGACTAGTATAGATCAGCATAAACAATGGTTGTTTTATGAATGTGCTAGGAAAATTATGTGTGGTTGTCAAAGGGAGGCTTTCAATCTTTTTCTTAAAAACGAAGCTAACGCTTATAAAGAGTGTCCCTGCATGGGATAAAATTAAATAAAATAAAATAAAACATTACTACACTTTTGAATGCACTAATTTGATCAAAATGACAACTAAGACTGTTTTTCCCTGCGGAATACAAATAGCGATATTCCAAATAATTAACAAACTGTGAGTGAGTGAGTGAGTGAGTGAGAGAGAGAGAGAGAGAGAGAGAGTGAATGTGTAAGTAAGTGAATAGGTGAGTGTGTGAGTGACTGAGTGAAAGTAAAAAGGTGAGTGATTCAGTGAATAGGTGTGTAAGTGAAAGTGATTAGGTGAGTGGGACCCACATAGAAAAATTTCTCTGGCCCAGCTCTGGCCCACACAATCAGGTTTTGCTTGGCCCACATGCCGCTGTGAATTACGGTACATGGCTGGACCAAATCTGGCTTCCAGACAAGGGCCAAACACTGACCATATCTGGGCCAAGTCTCAGCCAAGTTAATAACTCATAACTGGGCCTGAACTGGGCCAGTAAGGTTGGTGTGTCACGATTGCAATGAAATTAATAAACCTAGGAAGCGTTGTGCTTTAGGCACACTATGGGCCTTGTTTTTTCTCAGTGACCTGATTGGTAGAATTGATTTATTTAATCAAAAATTATTTTTGTGTATTTTAAATGTGGGTCAAGACTGGCCAAACTCACGTGGCCCACAATCAATTTTTAAAATCTGGGCCAAATACTACGTTTTACATCTGGCCCAAATCTTGTGTGCCGCATTATAGACGGTGCCACCTCTGCCAAACCCAGGCCATGGTTGGCCCACATGCTGTATGCCAGTGCCGGATGAATGCCTGCTGTCCCAGCTTTATGCCAAATCTGGGCCAGAATTCTTTGCTACTAGGGCGACAATGAATTAGTGAATGAGTGAGTGAGTGAATGAGTGAGTGAGTGAAAGTAAATATGTGAGTGAGTCAGATAATAGGCGAGTGTTTGAGTGAGTGAGTGAGTGAAAGTAAAAAGGTGAGTTAGTCAGTGAATGTGTGATTAAGGTAGTGAGTGAGTATGTGAAAGTAAAGATTTAAGTGGGTCAATGAATAAGTGAGTGAGAGTGAATAGTTGAGTGAGCGAGAGAGTAAGAGTAAATAGGTGAGTAAGTCAGTTAATAGGTTAGTAAGTGAGTGAGTGAGTGAGTGAGTGAGAGAGAGAGAGAGAGAGAGAGTGAGTGAGAGTGAATAGATGAGTGAGTCAGTGAGTAGATGAGTGAGTCAGTAAGTGCGGGTGAATATGTAAGTCAGTGAATAGGTGAGTGAGTGAATGAGTGAATATGTAAGTGAGTAAGTGAGAGTGAATATGTCAGTGAGTGAGTGAGTGAGTGTGTGAGTGAGTGAGTAAAAGTAAAAAGGTGAGTGAGAGTGTGTGAGTGAATGACAGTGAAGAGATGAGTGGGTCAATGAATAAGTGAGTGTGTGAGTAAATGAGTAAGTGAGGGTGAATAGCTGAGTGAGTGAGTGAGTGGGTGAGCTAGTAAATGAGGGAGTGAGTCAATAGGTGAGTCGGTGAGTGAATATGTAATTCTCTCCGTCTGTGTGTGTGTGTGTGTCTGCATGAATAAGTACATATGCGAGATAGTGAGTGAACAGGTGAGTCAGTGAGTTAAAGGGTTTACGTATTTATTGACTGTCACCCATTTATACACTGAGTGACAGTAAGTAAATTTGTAAATCAATGGAGGAATTACCAACCGACTCTGCAGTTCCCATTTTATATCAGGTAAGTTCAAGCTATGCTAAATCATACACATTACTCATTTTTGATTACATCAATGATTTAAAAAAATCAATTATATAATTATAATATTATATTAAAATGCAAAAATAGTTAAATATGGTGAATAAAACTGCAGACACTGAATGCTTAAAATTAAATGTAAAAGTGTAAGTTCACATACTCTGCATGCCATACAGATGCAGGTCGCTGTCAGAATGCAGTTTTGCTTGTTGATGATTACCCAACCTTGTATAGCTCCGTCTTTTTGTCCCTTGTCTTTGGCTAGGCAGAACCTCGATTTTTAGCACTACAAAGTTTTGAATCTGGAAATCATGAAGCATTATTTCTTGCACATGACCACACAGAACAAAATTGTTGGCATTTAAAGACTTGGAAGCCTTTAACTTCTCTCTTGTAAAAACATTTGGAGTTTCAATGAGATTGTATATTTGAGGCTGGATGCTTGGCCCTTTCGTCTTATCCAATATCCATTGAGAGGGTGCTATAAAATAAACCTCAGACAAACACCGCTCACTTTAACGTTAATTTTGCCAAATAACTGTGCTTATCACTGGGTGACGAGCTGTTATAATACGCTAAAGCATTATGTAAATAATATATTTAATATGTAATCAATATAACTTATTTCTAAGACAACAACAAACTCTGCACCGCATCTAATGTCATTCCCTCGCTGTAAATGCTAGGGCTCATGTTTTTTACTGCAACCTGGCTGCATGCGCATCTTGAATGTTTAAAACCATAATAATGTGTCTATAGGTGAGTTAGTAAGTAAGTGAGTGAGTGAGTGAGTGAGTGAGAGAACAAGTGAAAAGATGAGTTATGAGTAAGTGAGTGAGGTTGAGTGAGTTAATAGTAAGTAAATAGTTGAGTCAGTTTGTGAGTGAGTCTGTGAGTCAACAGGTGAGTTAGTGAGTAAATAGGTGAAACAGAGTGAGTCAGTGAGTGAGTGAGTCAACGAGTGAGAGGAAGTGAATGAACAAGTTAGTGAGCAGTGAGTTTGTGAGCGAGCAAGTTAGTGACTAATTAACTAAATCTCAATCCCTTTTGGGTCATACCACCCAAGATTATAGAAAACACAAGACATGTCACTCGTATAGTTTTGAATGGGGTAAAGTGTTACAGCCAATATGCAGAATAAAGCCCCGCCTTATAGTACAGGAGCCAATCACCTATCACTATACACCAGGGGTCTCAAACTCGCGGCCCGCGGGCCATTTGCGGCCCTCAGTGCAATATTTTGTGGCCCGCGTCGACCGCTGTACACTGACAGAATCAGCGGAGCGGGGAGAGAGAGCGCTCCCCGCTCCGCTGATTCTATCCGTACACAGCGGTCACTGGCATTCCCCGCTCGCCGTGTAAACAAAGGGGCGGGGATGCCGGTGACGTCACCACGCACCCCGCCCCTTTGTTAGACGCTGTGACGGGCGGGAAGTGTTGATTTATACTTCTGCATCAAACACCGTTGCAAACACGACGCCGTGGCCGTCACTGACGTGCACCTCTCAAAAATTGTAACTACACGTCGCAACGACGCGTAGCGCAAGCTCTGTGATTGGTCGGCTTGCTAGCGCCGACGAGTCTGGGCGGGACCGAGAGCCGCGAGAATGGCGAGAGCGATTGTTTACAAGTGTGGAGTCCCGTGAAGGAGCTCCGGATGGAAAGTTTTGTTCTGTGTTTACCTCGTGGTAAAAGTTGTTGCACGTCCGCCGGTTCCTACCTCAAAATGAGCGAGTTTGAGTCACTTGTACATCCAGGAAGTGTTCAGAATAGCAAAACAGAAGCGAAAAAACTCGACACAGAGGAACATTTACACCTCACTGCCCACTAGCGTTTCGGAAGTGTTAATGCAGACCAACAGAGACAGCGCGCAGAAGTATAAATGCACAGCTGCACGCGTTGCCTGCGCCGTGGGTTGCGCCGGTCACTTGACGCAGAAGTATAAACCAGGCAGGGAGGGAACTCGCGCCGGCCAGAACCAAGGTAAGCTGTTCCCGCCCCTGCCTGCCACTTAGCTACCTATCTGCAGCCTGCCACCTACCTAGCTACAGCCTGCATCTTATATATATTATAGGTAGATACAGACAGGTACAGACTGATGTGACTGGAGTGGGGTGGGGGTGTTTTATTTATACATATATATACATATATAAGATTTGTGAGAAGAAGCGCTGTCAAGTCTCTGGCCGCAAGAAGTAGGCAAAAGATGCCATGTTCAGAAGAACTGTTCATAATCTTCACTCAATGTTCTATTAATGTTCAGGACACTTCATGTTCAGAAGAAATAATTAAAACTGTTAATAATGCCATTTGAGGACTTTTTTTGTGAAATCCCTTATGCGGCCCAGCCTCACCCAGACTTTGCCTCCTGCGGCCCCCATGTAAATTGAGTTTGAGACCCCTGCTATACACTGACGTTTCTCCAGGGGAAGAGCCTGGACCAGATGTGAGTTTCTGAAGATTTTGTGTGATTCAAACTATTTTAGAAATGAAACTAACGAGACTGTTGTTGTTTGATCTTATTGGTGATTCCTATTATGAAATTTGATCATAAGCTTGGCAAGCAATTTTGGAGAACTTGATGTTTATCCATTTAAACAGAATGCATGAGCATATTGGCCGAGAGGCATTTTTAAGATGGCCGCCAAGTGAAATGGCTTTCCTTAAAGAGACTTTGATTACTGTGGTCTTTTACGTGTATGTGCAACTGGACAACAATGCCCTGACCATTACCAAAAATATACACTGTAAAAAATAAAAAGTTGACTTAACTTAAAATTTTAAAGCAACCAGCTGCAAAACAATTTTGATTTTATTCAACTTCAGTGTTTGAAGTTGTGCCAAATATTTTTTTCTAAGTTGACTTAACCTAGGGTGACGCAGTGGAGCAGTAGGTAATGCTGTCGCCTCACAGCAAGAAGGTCGGTGGTTTGAGCCTCAGCTGGGTCAGTTGGCGTTACTGTGTGGAGTTTGCATGTTCTCCCTGCATTCGCGTGGGTTTCCTCTGGGTGCTCCTGTTACCCCCACAGTCCAAAGACAAGCGGTACAGGTGAACTGGGTAAGCTAAATTGTCCGTAGTGAATGAGTGTGAATGAGTGTTTATGAATGTTTCCAAGATATGGGTTGCAGCTGGAAGGGCATCCGCTGCATAAAACATATGCTGGATAAGTTCATTCTGCTGTGGCGACCCCAGATTAATAAAGGGACTAAGCCGAAATTAAAATGAAGGAATGAATGACTGAACTAAAAAAATTTAAAGCAATTGGCTGCAAAGGAATAGAGAGTTTATTTAACCTTATTTTTTTAAGTTGACTAAAAATACTGGTTTATTCATTCATTCATTCATTCATTTTCTTGTCGGCTTAGTCCCTTTATTAATCTGGGGTAGCCACAGCGGAATGAACCGCCAACTTATCCAGCAAGATTTTACGCAGCGGATGCCCTTCCAGCCGCAACCTATCTCTGGGAAACATCCACACATACACAAACACATGCGAATGCAGGGAGAACATACAAACTCCAAACAGAAACGCCAACTGAGCCGAGGATCGAACCAGCGACCTTCTTGCTGTAAGGCGAACGTGCTTCTCACTGCGCCACTGCGTCGCCAAAGACTGGTTTAAGTCAAGAATACTTTATGAAATGTCGATTCAACTCAATTTTAAAATTATTTTGAAACAACTTCAGCCACTGAAGTTTAAATGCACCGATGCATTAAAATGTTAAGTGAACTCAACTTTTAATGTTTGACAGTGCAGGAAACAATACTTAAATTAATAAATCTAAATTTTACGTCTCCTCAACAGATTTTATTATTTTTATTGAACAAACAGTTCTAAACATGCAGTTAAATAGTTTTCATGAGTAAACTCAACACTGAGCTCAAATTTATGCCCACCTAAGTTGTGTTTAGTTGCAACCATCTTTCACACTCCCATGTTAAAATCAATTGACTCACATATCCTTGCATAGTGCTGATCATGCCAGCATATCTGTGATGAAATTCCCAGAGTTTACATGTTCATCTGACATTTAGAATTCCTCCTCCAGAAAGATCAGGATATATTCCTATAGCAGTTCCAGCTAAAGATCTGAGCCACAGTAGAGCCATTAGACTCTCATTATTACCTTTCCTCCTCCATCCTTCCAGTATTATGACCACGCATAACCAATTGTGCTTTTCACAAATGTCAAACAGCATTAAAAGTAGAAACCTCCTGATGGGATTGTCAAACCAGGTCAGAGCTTTAGTCTGCTTTTTTAACTAGTGGTGCTAATTACAGAGTGCAAATTACAGGGGGTTTGGAGTCTTCGAAAAAAGTGAATATTTAGTGTTGTCATTACATTGTCCTCTTAAAAATTATTTGACCTTCACTCTTTTTTTCCTGTTAAGTACAAATGCTGATATTGCAAATAATTAGCAAGCTGTTATTCTCCAGATAATTAAAATAAAAGCTAGAACTTTCAAAATTCAAAAAGCTACCATAAAAAAGTGGTCCATATTTAATAGACTATCACTATGGAACACACTTTTTACATTCTCTTGTAACAGAAATTAGCTCATTTTATGAATATTAATAATCAACAATAAAGATTTATTCTTAATTATTAATATTCCGGCTTAAGCTTCAGTCAATTTGATCAAACAAACACATGGTTGTATATAATCTTGCCCGCTCGACCGAGCGGGCTCTCAGATTATGAATATTTAATTATCAACAATAACGAATTATTATTAATCAGTAATATTTTGGATCAATTTATTGTCAGTTTGACCAAACAAACGCAAGCAGAGCCGCCGCTCTTCCGAGCGGACACGGTAATGATCTATTCATTTAGAAAAAGGGAATTTAATAGCTACTTCTTGCGAAGTAGATTAATCATTCAAATGTTTTAAACAACTTATAATAGCTAGGCAGGGGAATCTGTATTTCAGTGACATTTTCTCGTGAGGCAAACAATACAATTCATATGATTATAATGGAATTTATTGACTAGTCGGACATAACAAACAAACAAACGCACAAACATACATTAAACACAGAACAAAGGTAAACCACATGGAGATATATTGATATTGATAGAACGTGTAACAACAAAGAGAAATAGTAAAGCTATGAGATAGAGATTTCAGATAAAAGAGTGACAAAACTTTCCACACGCACCATTAAGGACCACCGAGATTATAAAAAAACACCTTTTTGATAAAAGGGGCACAGCTTAATCGCATAACTAAAAGTACCTGGACTTAATGTCTGGGGTCCCTCTCTTTATGCTTCCGTCCTGATGAAACTCCTTTGATGTCCTTCTTGATGCGTTGAGTTTGTAATACAGTTCTGAGGAACGTGATCGCAAACTTTAAACTGAGTTTACTTTGCCGGAAAATAAAGAAAAACGTGGCGGGAAAAAGTCCATGCGGCTTAGAAGAGCCGCGTGGCCCGAAGGTCACCTTTTGTGAGTTCTTTGTTCGGACGATCCCTGAAGATGTTTGGGGGGAAGTCTGGTTATACCTGCGGGTCACGTGACAACCCGTACAGCATTCTGACCAGTGATTTCAGGGGAAAGTTTGCGCGCGAACCTTCCTTTGTCTCGAGGCTGCTCGTATGCAAATTTGAGTGTCCGCCCAAAGCATGAGGACAGGCATTTAATACAGGGGATTAAAGAATAAAGCAATGCGAGTTATGATTTTGCTCTATGCATCATGTGTTGTAAAATGTCAGCAGAAACCCATCGGTACCAAACATGGGGGGTTTAAGAGTACATCAACATGATTTTTCACATCCTCATATTATTTATGCTTTAAACAGGCTTAAAAGGAACAGGCATACAGGTTATAAGAGAGGTTACACATATAAGATAAGTCAGAAATGAGATACAAAGTTTACAAAACACAACACATTAGTTTTGTGCTGGTTCAGGATTTGATATTTTCATTTTCTTTCTGTCGGAACAGCCTCGTGGGGTGTGTGTGTGTGTGTGTGTGTATTTGGGCAGGAATGTCTTTGAAGCTCTGGGCTTAGTAATCCAGGGACACTGGAGAGGTAAAGTTTGTCGGGGGTACCCTGACTTTTTGGAGCCAGGAGTCGTAAAACCCTCCTGTCGACTAAAGCCAGACCATGATAAAATCAATAAGTAATTTTATCTGTGAACTGTACGCTATACAGTTACTGTAACTGTATTAAATTAAGTTCACAAGTGATGTTTATTTTCATGTAATTATTCTTAAATTTCATTTTTCTTTCTCATTTAACATTGGATTTTGACTGCGACCTTTGTTACTTTATATCCAAGTCAATTTATCGTGATTATGCATCATGTTCTCGAAATAAATGATGAGAGTCTTTGTATACTTGGAGATGTCACTGTATATTAGATAATCATTCATTTAATCATTTTCGGCTTAGTCCCTTTATTAATCAGGCGTCACCACAGCGGAATGTACCGGCAATTTATCCAGCACATGTTTTTACACAGCAAATACCCTTCCAGCTGCAACCCAACACCGGAAAACACCTATACACTCCCGCATTCACACACATACACTATGGCCAATTTAGCTTATTCAATTCACCCAAAGTGGCTCTGCAGCGACCAGTGTCTCAAAAGAACTGCCAACTTGTACAGCATATTTTTTACATAGCGGACACCGTTCTAGCCACAACCCAGTACTGTGTACTACATTCAGTGTTGCCAGATGTACCGGATTGATTCCAGCCCAAAAACTATCCCAAACCCGCTGAAATGCATAAACAACTGGCCAGAAATCTTGAGGCAATCATAAGCGGTTGTAAAGTGGAGGAGGGTGGGGGGGGGGGGGGGGGGTGGTGAGAGATGGCATCTCTTGAGTAGGTCATAACCGGTTAATAATTGAAGACCCAGGAGGAGTGGGTTGATTTGGATCTGAAGTGGTGAACATAAGCAGGTAATAAGAAAAGACCTGGGGGTGTGGAATCAGAAACCCCCCAATCTGGCAACACTGACTACACTCACTCATTCACATACACACTCATACACAATTCATCTATAGCGCATGTCTTTGGACTGTGGGGTAAACCCACGCCAACACAAGAAGAACATGCAAACTCAGCCGAGACTCAAACCAATGACCTGAGGCGACAGTACTAACCACTGAGCCGCCATGCCAAACACGTTTAATATTAATAACAATTATGTGTCATTTTAAAATAAAACATCTTGCACACTATTTGTCCAGACTGCTGAAACCTGTTGTTTGCAAAACATTTGCAACTGCCTTTCATCCCTTAATTAGAAATGCCATAATTAAAATGCTTTGTCTGTTTTTCAATCATTAATATTAATAAAAGACCTGTGTATTCGTTTTGTGAGTCTAAGAATAACAAAGCAATTACATCTAATGAAATAATACAATGTAAACAGAGATTCAAACCTAACCCCAAAAAATGCCTTTCATAAATCCTATTTGTCATTAATATTTTTATTAAATTTCACAAAGCATGTTTCTATGAAAGTAAGATCAAAATAGGTGTCAATATTACTGTAAAATTCAATTTGCAGCTGAAAAGCAGCAAACAATAAAGACGTAATTGTAAAAATGAAAATCCAAGACTGACAGTCATCGGTTGACAAAACGTTTAAAGAAATGAATTCTTTCTTTCAGAGGTGCTTTTCTGAAAACCATCATTAGCCAACTAAGGTAGCAAGTTTTGTCATTACAAACATAGTCTGTTGATTTGGGCAATTACATTTATGCAATTTTGAACATGACGAAACTATAGGTGACCCAATATTTAAAAGCGAAATTAATGTTACGTCTCCAAAGTTGTAAAAACAAACAACATAGCATACGTTAATGCTTTTAATTTATAGCAGCTTATTTATTATCTGTACTGTAATGGGCGTGTTGGTTAGAACATTTCTGCAGTGGTGTGTATGTCAAAATGCAAGTAAACAACTTTAAAATAAATAAACCATAACCTACTTAATAACCGTAAAAATAATAATAATCATAATTATAATTAACATTATTATAAAAGTATATATATTTTCATTTTCCATTAATTAATGATTAAATTTCATTTCTTAATAGCCTCATTATTTATTTATTCCTATAATATATATATATATATATATATATATATATATATATATATATATATATATATATATATATATAGAATAGAATATGAAATGTTATCAATATTTGTAAAGAAAACATACTGTATATAGGCCCTATATCTGCCACTTACAAATATTTTAACTAATATGGAAAGTGAGTGCATGTTTTTATCAAAACTAATATTGGATTTTATTTTTTTTTTCAAATGCGTGTGCATGTAAAATAATAAATTTGCACAAAGAAATAATGGGATTCTACTCCAAAGAAGTTGTTACCACCATGCTTAGAGTATCATTATGGGCATTTTACGTTATAACTAACATGGTTCAAATGATAAATATGCGACAGAGAAACTATGCGTTTTGGAAAACACTACATCTTTCTTTCCCCAAACGATGCATTGTACTCAATGACTGTAAAAAATATGGACGACGCGATAGCCCCTTTTCCCATTGAACGCCTTGAGGGCAAAACGCAAAAGACTGCTGAAATTGGAGCCTTGACATGCGCAGAAAGACAGTCTGACGGAGCCAGAGGAGAAGCCGCGAAAATGAGCGGAGTCGAGCTTCCAACCAAATGCTTTATGTAAAATCAACCACGCCCCCCGAACTTCTCAGCATGCGTTTGCTGTCATATCAACACAAATGGATGTAATAACGTTAAAAAATATGAGGGTTTTATATATTCAATCGCGCCAGCTCCGGGCCGCAGCGCATAACCTACTCGCGGCTTCGCCGGCTGATTCCGGCTCGCATGCGGCAGCGCCGGCTCGCATGCGGCAGCACCGGCTCGCTCGGCCGCCACATCTGGCTCGATTGACTCGGGCTGGAATCGGGCAGTGAGTCCAGGCATCCGGAGTAGGTCCAGCAGAGGTAGTCAGTCTGAGCTCTGAGGGGTAAGCCTCCTGCAGGCAGGAATCTAGCTGGAACTGGCCCGAGTGTATTTTCAGCAAACTAATAAAGCCCGAAAAAAGCGCTGACCTTAGCGAATAAACAGTGTTCCACCAGGATCATGTATGTCAGAAACTGTAGTTAACTGCTGAACTCATTTTGTCATGGTAAAATAACACAGAAATCGAATAATAACACTTCAGTCTTCTGCCGAAGCTCAGACGCGCTGCTTTGAGAAACTGTCAATCACAGCTGTCAATCACGATGACACGCCCAGCATAAAATTACTGCTAAAAACAAACTGTTTACAAAAATGAAGATCTGCATCTATTGCAGCACAATAACCAGTGCCTTAATCGACCAGAACCATCTTTCGGGATATTTTATTGCAAGTGTAATACATTTTTTTATTTGGGCTCAAGTCTCCTTCATTAACACGGAGGAGGTGGGCTTTATGACTTGTACTGCAGCCAGCCCCCAGGGGGCGATCTAACGGCCGAAACCTTCACTCAAACGCAGGCTTGCGGCACACTTGATTGTACTATGATAATTTCATTTCATTTTCATTTTGTGAACAGTGTTTTATAATGAAATAGTTTTTTTAATTGGCAGGAGCTATCTTTCATACATATGTACTTCTGGCTACATAATTGCGCTTGTGATCCAAAAATGGATATACAGGAAAAATGGACAGGACATCTGGGGTGCATTTCCCAAACAAGGACGTAACACGTGGCAGAACTATCATAGTGCAATGCATCTGTAAATTACACTCCTCAGAGTGAGAGAAGAATACAGTCCTTAAGGATCTATATAATTTGTAAAATAAAGACTTGCATGTTAATGCGGAGTTCAGACTGCATGATTTTCAAAGTACAGTAGTCGTGTCACAGATGTTTTCACACTGCATGACTACCTGGGCTAGCGTTTTGTCATTGCTTTGTAAAATTGGCAAGAGCTATCTTTCATACATACGTACTTCTCGCTACATAATTGCGCTTGTGATCCAAAAATGAATATGATAGTTTCATTTTCATTTTATTTTCAGTCCAACCAGCGGGAGGCTGGGGGAGAAGTTAAAAGTGCTAGTTTTTAGTTTATTTAGACCAAAGAAATTAAGGAAAAACAAGCAGAAATTTGGCAGGAGCACCCTTGTCTGTTTGACGTGTCATCTGAGCAATACCTCTACCAGGTCGTAAAAAAGTTGAGCAGAAATTACTAATTCCCTTCAAACCCATGTGTGCAGATATGTACATTCTACCCCTCTAAAGGCTTCTTTCTCGTTATGTAGTTAATATCAAAAGATATACTATGTGTTTTGGTTGCGAGATGTAGTTTGGACAAAGTTGTCGGCGATTCTTCCCATTTTAAAGTCATACAGTGTGAAAGCCCCTGTCATCGATCCATTTTGCGGTCTAAACAAAGCAGTGACAAAATGCTAGCCCAGGTAGTCATGCAGTGTGAAAACATCTGTGACATGACTACTTTGAAAATCATGCAGTCTGAACTCCGCATCAACATGCAAGTCTTTATTTTACAAATGATATAGATCCTAAAGAACTGTATGCTTCTCTCACTTTGAGGAGTGTAATTTATGCCTTGTACTCAGTCACAAGACAATCGCCTGTGATATCATGTCATTTGGTTTTTGATTGTCAGGATGATGGAGGCCTATAGTAATAATAATATTTATACAATAGTTATAATAATATTTATACATGATCATACTAGTGTGCAACTTACAAAGCAAAACTAATACTAAAATTTGGTTTTGCAGTTCGGGCCCAAATAAGTATTTGTTGCCGATTTTAATTGCTTAAGTTCATTTGATTGAATATATAAAAATCTGTGAATCTTATCAATGCCATTATCGGGTAAAATTGCTACTATTTACTGCCATTCAATGTGTTTTGGTCATTATCAATGCACTGTCACTTTAACTGAGCGTGAGCAGCGCGGCAAAAATTGACCCAGCGCTGAAACTATTGCGGCACTGCTGCTTCAGCGATGCTCACGTCTCACAAGGAAGCTCTGCTTCTGCCTGCTGTATGAAAGCTCTAATCTGTTAACATGGACACCAAAAAAAGCTCACGCTCTGCTCACACTTGTGGTGTGAAACAGGCTTAATAGTGACACAATTCAAATTAAAGCGTAAAATTAAGTTTTCCTTTTATTGACAATTTTATTTTCAACGTCAACCTGTATGCAAAGTCACGAAGCAGTTGCTGCATTGGAACAGCAAAACAAACAGAGGACACAGGATAACCAACCTTTAAATATTCATCCCACGAAACGATCCTCCCAATCGGTGCTTTTAAAAACACTATTGGTTGGGTTTAGGGAAGGAGGATGGTGGGCCCTCGATCAGTCAGTCAGTCAGCCTCTGATGGATTTACGTGAGAACAGCATGCGTGAATCGCACTCGCAAGAAAAGTTTGAGATCTGAAAAAGCGTTCACAGCGGCCTCTCGTGGATTCGCAAAAACTGCAAAAATAAAAAAAAGTACCTCCTGGAATGTATTTGGCGCACTCTAGAAATTTATACAGGGGTAAATATACAGAATGAGCCAAGGTTGGTCCTTTCAGGAGAGGGTGCTCGCTGCAGAGCCATTTGAGGAGAGGTGAGCTCCAGAGAGGGGGAGCATGAGCTGTCGCTCCTCCTCCTGTAAGCTGTTTTAATGCGTACACCAACCCCACCCCTAACCCTACCCCCAGTGACATCACTCGTAGAAGAAGTGCAAAAAAGGTGGAGCTCAAGCTTAAGCTCCCCCTCTCTGGAGCTCACCTCTCCTCAAATGGCTCTGCAGCGAGCACCACTTGCCTGTCAGTGCCTCTTAATAAACACCTAACTATTTGGACAACTGCACATGTACAAATACAGTTAACATTTACATTGACACTTTATGACACAGTCATTAGCGGGCGGCAGCACAGGCTGCATTTTTCCTGTTAAGTTTAATGCAACAACAAGAGCACTTTTTACCGTTATTTTCAAGCAAGCAGCTTCAGTGTTGCATGCTGTGAACAGAACAGTGATCCATATTTTAATAATGTGCATCCAGCATTCAGTCTGGCATAAAAAATTAAACAGCATGTCCTAGGGGACCCCAGTAATGATGCGAAATATCACCAACCTCTTATGGAGAGTTCACTGTAAAAAAAAAATAACCTGGAAGAGCGATGTACACCGAACGATCATGGGTTCAGACTGCCATGGCTGTAAAAATGCTCTCTGTTATCCTTCATATAATATTAACAGCATTTAATAATGTATGAATAGCCATTCAAATCCCCAATTAGTACCTACACGTGGAGAGAATACATGCTTATGAGAAACATGGCTTAAATTAATGAGGACAACATATTATTTTGTGCAATTAGCTGGTAAGGATGTGCGCGTGTATGTAAACCACTTCAAAGGATGAATTATGTAATGCATAATTCAGCCAGAAAATAACAGTGAATTAAAAAAAAAAAAGCGGAATAAAGAAACCAATCATTTACCTTTCAGTTCAAAATCTTCTTATGAAACTGTTTTTCTGTTGCTGTTATGCTTTAGAAATATTTATTTTCACGCTTTCAAGGTGATGTTAAATAATTCTTATTAAAGTTATTTTTTGTTGCCAGGTAACAGTCCTCTAAAGACAGATGACTCGGCCATTGTCCTGTTACATTTCTTAGGCTGAATGCTATGTGGGAAATCTTGCCTGGAATTTTCGCTTCCCGCTTGGCTGGATTCCAGACTTTGAAAGTTGCACAAATGTTAGCTTAATGAATCATTATCATTTGATATTTCTGCAGTGTTTGCTTGCCAGTAAATCAAGACAGCAGGCATCTGTAATCACAGACAGACATCTGCCAGAGCGGGGGAAATGCCAAACAAAAGCTGGAGACCTTCAATAATGCAGATACTTACTTACTTACTAACTAACTAACTAACTAACTAACTGACAAACTAACTAACTAACTAACTAACTAACTAACTAACTAACTAACTAACTAACTAACTAACTAACTAACTAACTAACTAACTAACCAACCAACTAACTAACTACATTTATCTATGGTTTTATCTGTTGTTCTATCTATCTATCTATCTATCTATCTATCTATCTATCTATCTATCTATCTATCTATCTATCTATCTATCTATCTATCTATCTGCCTGTCCGTCCGCCTTTTATCCATCCATACGCCTACGCATCCATCTGTTCATGCTTCCATTTATCCATTCATCAATCTATATCCATTAATCTTTCCATATATTCATTCATACATCCATCCTTCCATCATGTTACTCATCCATCCATCCATGTCTGCAACCTTCCTAATGTCCATCTGTCCATCTATCTATCCATCCATCCATCCATCCATCCATCCATCCATCCATCCATCCATCCATCCATCCATCTATCTATCTATCTATCTATCTATCTATCTATCTATCTATCTATCTATCTATCTATCTATCTATCTATCTATCTATCTATCTATCTATCTATCTATCTATCTATTCATCTATCTATCTATCTATCTATCTATTGTCTGTCCTACTGTCTGTCCTAGCGTTTTATTCTATCCATCTAAGAATATAATCGAACATAAATCCATCTATCCCTTCCCACCCCATCATTTTATCTGCATATTTTATTTAATCCATCCATCCTTTGATCCATCTGTTGGTTTATAAATCAGTCAATTCATTTGTCTTTCTCTATTTATTGCAGCAGTCAAACAAGTGTCCATCCCTCCATCTCACTCCATCTTTCTCTCTGTCTGTTCAATCTTATCCATTAATAATTTAATAATAATCCATTAATAATCCATTAAGCATTTGTCTCTCCTCTCCCAATCCATGAATCCATACATTAATCTGTCTGTCCATCCATCAATCCATCCCTCCACCCATCTATCTGTTGGTTTATACATCAGTCAATCCATTTGTCTTTCTCTGTTTAGCAGCAGTCAAGCAAGTACCCATCACTCCATCTCACTCCATCTTTCTGTCTTTCAGTCTGTTCAATCCTAACCATCAATAATCCTTTATTTTTTAATAAATGCAATCCAATCTTGCAATCAACCCATCCTTTAATCTGTCTGTCCATCCAGCAATCATTTGTCCTTCCCTATATCCATCTTATTGTTTACACATTTACCTATTTTGTCTCTGTATATATCTATACCTTCATCTGTGTCTCAATCTCTTAAGCTGTGTCCCAAATCGCATACTTATGCACTATTCTACGCCATTTTGTAGTATAAATAGTGTAGGTAGTGTGTTCACACTGGAAACTCTAAAAATAATAAGTGCACTTTAATTACCCGGATGATGCACTCATTCAGCAGCTAAAATGAAGTGTGGAATGATGGACATCACGCACTCAACGACCGCAGGTTTGCTTACATAGAGGAAGGGGCGGAGCTATCGGTCGCAAATGTTGAATAACTTTATTTATTATTGATGGTGAAAGCAAAAATCTCCTACAAGACTGATTATAGCACCTCCCGATGGTGAATGCGGTAATACTCACGGCAGATATTATTTGATAATTAGGTCTTTTATTTCACTGATTTTGGCAACCGTCAAACGTCATCAGGGAAACGGTTTGAATTTCCGCTTAGTAAAAAAACATTAGTGTGCCATTTGGGACGCCACTACATACATATACTATCCTGTTGAGTGTGTAAATGCATAAGTACATAGTGCATGAGAGCATAGTGTATAGTGTGCCATTTGGGACGCAGCTTTAGTTTCTTCAGTCCTTCATCCCATGCAACCATTTGTCTTCCTCTATTTATACATCAGTCAATAATCCATCTATTTGTTTATACATTTCTTTATTGATCTGTTTCTCTATCCGAAAATCCAAACATTCATCCATTCATCTTTATTTTATCTTATATCCATCCATCTGTTTGTTTATACTGTACAGTACGTCCATCAACCTCTCCTTCTATCTCTCCATCATCTATTCATCCACAAGTCTGTTCATACAGTAGATCCATCCATGATCCTTCCATATATCCAAACATCCAACTGAGTATTAATCCTTCTGTTCATCCATTCCTCCATCCACCTAACTTTTTGTCCTCTTCTATCCATCATCATCCCTTTGTTTCTTTATGCATCAGTCTACAATTGGTCTATCTGAGAATTCATCCGTATAGCTCTTCGTTTATCATTCCCTCAGTCTCTCTATTTATCTATCATTCCACTTCTTTGTCCATCTATCCATCTTGCAACTGTATCTGAGCAGCCATCCAACACCCGTTCCTCCATCTATCCCTTTTTCCATCCATCCACTCAATCATATGTCCTTCCATTCATCCTTTCTATTGTTAAACATCTCTCCATATCTCTCTTTCTCTGCCCAAGTATCCATCCATCCAACTTTATCTGTCTGCACTGTTCTTCCCATCCTTCATCCACCTGTTTGTGTATACTACTGTATATAGGACATGTCCATCAAGCTCTCCTTTTATCTCTCCACCATCTATCCATCCAATCATCCATCCATCAGTCTGTTCATAGACTCATTTATCCATCCTTTCCTCCATATCTATCCAAACATCCTACTGATTATCAATCTCTGTTCGTCCATTCTTGCATCAACTATCTAACTTTTTGTTCTACTCATATTTTGTACTACACATCCACTCAATCATATGTCCTTCCATCCATCCATCCTTAATTTTGTTATATGTCTGTTCATATTTCACTTTCTCTGTCCAAGTATACATCCATCCAACTTACCCATCTGTCTGCACTGTTCCACCCATTCTTCATCCATCTGTTTGTTTACGCTATAGTGTACATGTCCGTCAATCTCTTTTTATATTTCTCCATCATCTATCAATCCAATCATCCATCTGCCACTCTGTTCGAAGATGCGTTTATCCATCCTTTCTTCCACATCTATCCAACTGAGTATCAATCCCTCTTTTTGTCGATTCTTCCATCTATCTAAAATCTTTTGTCCTGTTCTATCCATCATAATCCCTTTGTTTCTTTATGCATCTGTATGACTTTTTCTATCTGAGGACCCATCCATATACCGATCCATCTATCATTCCCTCCATCTTTCTATCCATCTATCCTTCCACCTCTTTGTTATTATGTCCGTCTTTATACATTATCTATCTAGATAGCACTCTAACACCTGTTCCTCCATGTATCCCTCCTTCCATCCACTCAATCATATGTCCATCTATCCATACTTTCTTTTTTTATACATCTCTCCATATTTCTCTTTCTCTGTTCAAGTATCCATCCATCCATCCATCCATCTGTCTGCACTGTTCTACTCATTCTTCATCCATCTGTTTTGTTTACACTACAGTACATGTCCATCAACCTCTCCTTCTATCTCTCCATAATCTATCCATGCAATCATTCATCCATCAATTTTTTTCATGGACCCATCGACCCTACTTCCTATATCTATCCAAACATCCAACTGAGTATCAATCCATCTGTTTATCCATTCCTCCATCCACCTATCTATCTTTTTATCTGGTCTACCCATCATTATTATTTTGTTCCTTTATGATTTTGTTTGCCTTTGTCTATCTGAGAACTCATCCATCTACCCCTCCACCCATCATTCCCTCAATCTATCCATCTATCCTTTCACCTCTTTGTCCATCTGTCCATCTTGCTACTATTTAAAGAGCAGTCCAACATTCCTCCATGTATTCCTCCTTTCATTCATCCACTCAATCATTTGTCCTAACATCTATTCATTCTTTTTTTATACCTCTCCATATTTCTCTTTTTCTGTCCTAGTATCTATCCATCTAACTTATTCCATCTGCCTGCACTGTTCTACCCATCCTTCATCCATCTGTTTGTTTACACTACAGTGCATGTCCATCAGCCTCACCTTCTATCTTTCCATCATCTATCCATCCAATTCTCCATCTGTCCGTCTGTTCATAGAGATGCTCATTCATACTTTCTTCCAAATCTATCTAAACATCCAACTGAGTATCAATCCATCTGTTTATTCAGTCCTCATACTAACTTTTTGTCCTGTTCTATTCATCATCATAATTTTCAAGAGGGAGAGAACCCTGAGGTTGGAGATATTTGAGCCCAGGACTCCCGCCCAATCAATAAGCATATCAGGGTATCCAAGATCAGGTAGGTCTTGATAGCTCCCCTTTTAGAAAAGGGAGGAAAAGGAGGAGATGGGGTGGAAGGGGGGATTTTTCCAAAATAAAGATAAAGCAGTAAGGAGAAAATGACCCATTTATAGTAAGCTAGGATCACTCTGATTGGATTATTACTGATTACAGATGAGTGGCCAGCAGTGCTCAATCATATCACGTGCTCCTCTCGAAATTAGTTTATGAAACTTCACTTGTTTCTTTACGCACCTGTCCGCTCGATTCATCATTCCCATAATCTTTTCGTCCTTCTATCCACCTCTATCTACCAATTGTCTGTCCATCTCTTTGTCCATCTTGCTACTCTATGTATCTTAGCAGTTCCTTAATCTATCCCTTCTTCTATAAATTCAACACTCATCCATCCATCATACTCCTCATGTCTGAAGTGTTCTACTCATCCTTCACTCATCTGTTTTATTTTGTTTATTCTGTCTCTTAATCCAATCATCCATCCATCTAACCAATCAATGATTTATCCATTAATCCTTCCATCGACCAATCCATTTCCCACCTCTCCATCTATCCTTCCTTCCAATCACCTCTTCATACATGTTTTTATACATCTGTTCATCCATTTGACTATATTCAACCTGTCTCTATCTATTTATGCAACTATCATGTCATAAATCCCTTAATCTTTCATTCTTGTTTCTTATCTAACTGTCTATTTGCTTCTCCATCAATCTAAAAAGGGAATGCAGTCAATTTCTTATTTTTTTTGTATGTTATTTGCTGGAGCACTGCGCCTTTTGATACCAGGAAATACAGCTATTAAGTTTCATTCCACAATGTTTCCGCAAAACTTTGTTCAGCTGCAGAGTTTCATGGCTTGTATTTTTCTCTAATAGCTCTGTTCACCCACATATCTCATGTCACCGAGTAAAAGACTGTAATGAGTGGTTGTAAGCACACGGGGTACAGCATTTACACACATGTGGCCTGTCAGCTTACATAGATTTCTAAGAAAATGCCACTGTGTGCTTCTGACATGGAATATTTTTTATGGCTTTCTGATAATATGCACTGCGTGTGGTTTGTCAGTATGGAATTACATAGGGATTTTATTTGATGTGGTGGCAAAGTGTTACTTTTCAACTACTGAACAAACCAAAAGCAATCATAATATCCTGTTCATTAAAGTCGAGCTAACACTGTGCCATTTTGGCCATGATTTGGTCATCTGAGACAAATTTTGGAAAATCCCAAAAGATTCCCAGAATCCTACATCAAAATCTATAGTCTTTGATCCTAGATTGGATATGCTCAGCAACAGCCGCTTAATGGCCATTGTGTCAGAAGATGTGAGACACTTTCCTGCAGTGTGACTTCAACTACAGTTTAATGACCATAAAAACAAGAACCAATAGGAGCACAAAAAAGGAAGCGGGTATGTAGACACATAGCGCTGTCAAATCTAAGGGGCACTTTACAAATCATTTTAAATAAAAAACGGCAATCTTTTTATGAGTTCTGTCTATTTATTTACACGACTACTGCATTTTTAGAACTAAAAATGGATAATTTGATAATCAATGGATAATCTATCTGGAAATTGATTCGGTAACACTTTATTTTGATAGTCCATTTGAGTATTAGTCGACTGCTTAATATCTGTTGATACTGCTGCTTCAACAGTCATTTAACTGACTATAAGAAACAACCCTAACCCCAACCTAACACTCTCATTATAATCTAATGATAATTAGTTAGCATGTAGATGCAATGTAACTTAAATTCAACAAGCAGACCATCAAAATAAAGTGTGACCATTGGTTTCAGCATGGAAGTTTTTGAAAATTTCACTCTTGTGTGTATGTTAACACCCAAAAATGAGAGTCTTTGAAAACGATGACATCATGTACATGCACAGTAAAATATGTCTTTAGGCAGATGTAGATTAATGGCTACCACAAACAAATGTAGACAGCAATGGTGGAGTAGATGGAAGTGTTGTTGTTGCTCAAGTGTTTGCTAATGCTTCGTCAACAAATTGTGGAAGACACATCTTAAACAGTGCCTACGGCAAATCATACATACACATGAGTGCCGAGTTACCATTTGGCTATTTTCTCAGATGTGAAAGCATGGAATGCTATAAAAACGTTGTCATGTAAACATGAAACTTTTTTTTTTTATCTGTAAACTGCGCTATTCGCATGTCATATTCGCTTCATTTCCACGTGAAAATTTAGTCTGCTTTTGTCGGCTTTTGTCTGCTCGGTAACTGTAGCTTCATTGCTAAATGGCTAACATGGATTTTATTGAGAAAATAACTGTGTTTGTGTGCTTTATAAATGCTGAAAAACAGTCGATTCACTTGGAGCCATGTCTGAGTCCACTAGATCCTTTCAGAGGTCCACCCAGCTCTGAGCTCATAAACTTCTCCAGAAACTTAACCTGCATGACGGAGGCTTTAAGAGGTGCTTCTGACTGAGCTGAGCCCAGTTTAATGAACTGTTGTCAGTGTTGCTAGTGAGCTACAAACAAAAATTAGGTAAAATAAATTACTTTTTATTCTCGAATAATGAGAAACAACATTTTTTTGCTGTTGTTCTCTGTTCAATATTTGTTTTTTCAAATACAAACTAGGGTTGCACGGCCTACCGGTACTATGGTAGTTTTGAGATACTATGGCTCCAAAATACTGGTGGCGCAGCTATAATTTGTAAACGGTAGTATTGTAATTAACAGTCGATCTACAATATATAATGCTGCATGTGGAAAAGTCACTAAAATGTTTACATGTTTGTGCAACAATAGACCATTTTATTTTAATAGTCTCTGTAACCCTTTAAGGTTGCATGTTTTCTCTGACGTTTTGACATCTGAATTGGTTCATTTGTGTTCTTGTCAACATGATTTAGCAGCTACAGCAACCGCGACAATCTCTTTAAAAGAACAACTCCCTGAATGAAATTTTCAGTTACTTTGGATTTTTACCTGATAAGACTGAAAACAAAAAATAATGGATGAAAAACCCAAAATAGCAGCAGGAAACATTTTTGAGTACTTCGTACAGCCTAAATTTCTTGGAAAATTGCACTATATGCAAAAAATATTTTCCAAAATAAGATTTTTGGAAAAAGTTTTCGGAGACTAGATTAGTATCCTTATCTCCCTCACCGTCAGAGGCACTTTCTTTAAAACGACCAGTCCAAACTAAAACAGTAACAGTCGATAAATAATTTGGTCAACATTTTCAGTTTAGATATTTCAAGACACATTGTGCTTTACAATCCATCATCTAGAGCAGTGGTCTGTGGAACAATTTGTACCGTGCGCATAAGAAATCATAAATTATTTCTGTAGAAAATATTCCCCCTATGACTTGGTTTCTTCCACTCACCCCCGCCATCTCACATGAAATGGACTATGCCAAAATCCACCACGGAGCGGGAAGAACGATTGCTAGAATATAGCTCAGTGGTGGTTGTTGATAGTTTAAAGTTATAAAACAGGTATTATAGAGTCCAAATCAGCAGAGCATTTAAGGATTGTGCATATATGTGTGCGTGCATCGCTAAGTAAGTACCCGAAATCATTGCAATATGTGTCTATATGGAGTTTCACATAAATATACTCATTAGGACTGTAACATGCAAATGCATACATTTAATTCGTCTATACGGTTGTATTATTGTTAATATGTTTGTCAGTGGAAATGTTTGGCACACATATTATGTATTTGATGCATATAAACCTTGATTGAAACATAATCAGACCGCAATAGTGCAACTAGCACATGCGCACTGAGTTGTTTATGATTAACCTGGATGCATGAGCGCAGCAGCTGTGTTCACTGTGTTCAATGTTCAGCACTGAACATTTTATTATTTCATCAACAATATATGGAATTAATCCTGGAACAATCCAAAAAAGTCAAAAGCCACACATCTCCAAAGTAAATGTTTTGAATTTGATGACAATTTCCTGATTTCTATCCCATTTATCTGAGTCAATGTCTTGTGCTTTTCTCTCTCTCTCCTTGTTAGTGGAGAAGCAGTCTGATGGCCTCATTTACCAACTACTTTAGTGTTTTCACTTACCGTTTTTTTTTTTAGTTTTAGTGAAACATGTGTAAAACTATAAACATAGCCTAAGGTGCCATTTTCAAACTAAAACAAGATCTTCAGCATATTCAATAGACTTGAGATGGTTGAAGATGCCAGAATAGTGTAATTGCCAGGTGTAACTGTAATAAAACTTGCATTTAAAAAAAAAATAAAATACAAAACTGCACCTAAGATACATGACTGTAATGCACATGGCGCAGAAGCATTGAGGGCATGTCCGAATCCACTTTTGCTATTTTAAGGACGAACAAATATGGTTTGGCCCCCGGCTCATGGTCTAACAAGGTTGTATTATTCTCTTAATGAGTTATGGTTGTGTTTTGAGCACAAACTGCGGTAACGCTTTCTTTTACAACCCGCAAAGTACCGCGTAAGTACAGTGAAATAACGGTGTACTTTTCTGTACCTATAGTGTAAGTATAAATAACGTTTACGTAAGTAAAAGGGAACAAACTGTAATGCTTGGGTAATAAGGGGGTAACAACCAGATATTCAGCATGAAAGGTACCGCGTAAGTACAGTGAAATAACGTTGTACTTTTCTTTAAATTGCAAAAGAACAAACCATAATGTTTGCGTAAGAGGGGAGTAACAATAAGATATCCATCACGCAAAGAAGTATATTAAGTTTACGATGTACATTTCTTCAAGTATTGTATACATATAAAGAATTATGCAAGGATGGTGACAACCTATTGCTATCTGCAAATGTACTGTATATGCACCTGCGTGAGTACATTAGAACTCTTATTCAGTGCTTGGGTTTTATATGGGGCGTTTAATGAATAAAAGGTTTACAACCTGTGAAATTATGAACCCTTATTGTATACTGTATGTATTTTAAATCTGCAATTCAATATAAAATATATTTCCATACACTACTTACCTTATGTTTACTCGTCGATCTCACCAAAGCCATCAATGTCTCCATAACTCACTATCAACAAATAACTTTGCATGATACAGGCCTACCGTCAGGGTTCAATGCAGATTAAAACAGGCTCGCATCTTTACTGCTGTTGCACAGGGGGGCTAACTGTTGCATTTCAGTAAATGTATAGCTGATGCTTTATAGAAAAATCTAGTAATTTGATCTTCAATCAATAAAAACTGCTGCTGTAGTTTACTCTGTTCTTAGTGTTCAAGTATACACTAGTATGTTAAAGTTCAGCTTCTTCCCTCTTTGTTACCTGTAGTTAAAGGGTAAATACAGTATTTGTTTCCTCCTTGTTCCCTGTACTTACAGGGTAAATACCACATTTGAGGGTTGTAAATTAAAGTGAAGCTTTGTTCCTCCCTTGTTCCCTGTACTTACAGGGTAAATACCACATTTGAGGGTTGTAAATTAAAGTGAAGCTTTGTTCCTCCCTTGTTCCCTGTACTTACAGGGTAAATACCACATTTGAGGGTTGTAAATTAAAGTGAAGCTTTGTTCCTCCCTTGTTCCCTGTACTTACAGGGTAAATACCACATTTGAGGGTTGTAAATTAAAGTGAAGCTTTGTTCCTCTCTTGTTACCTCCTTGTTCCCTGTACTTACAGGGTAAATACCACATTTGAGGGTTGTAAATTAAAGTGAAGCTTTGTTCCTCTCTTGTTACCTGTAGTTAAAGGGTAAATACAACATTTGTTCCCCCCTTGTTCCCTTTAGTTTACAATGTAAAATCTTGAAGGCAGTGAAATAAATATACAAACACACAATATATTTCTTCTTTACTTTGTAACCTTTATTTTAATAAATAAGCATTTTAAAACACTCCATATTAATCAAACATTGTCTTGTCTATCATTGCCTATACTCATTCATTTTCTCTTCGGCTTTGTCTTTATGTTAATCTGGGGTCGCCACAGTGGAATAAACCACCATCTTATCCAGCATATGTTTTACGCAGTGGAAGCCCTTCCAGCTGCAACCCATCTCTGGGAAACATCCATACACACCCACTCACACACATTCACTACGGACAATTTAGTCTACCCAATTCACCTGTACCGCATGTCTTTGGACTGTGAGGGAAACCGGAGCACCCGGAGGAAACCCACGCGAACGCAGGGAGAACTCCATGCAGAAACCTTTTTGATGTGAGGAAACAGCACTACCTACTGTGCCACCGTGTTGCCACCCAGCTGCAACCCATCACTGGGAAACATCATTACACACTCATTCACACACATACACTACGGACAATTTTAGCTTACCCAATGTCACCACATATTTTTGGACTTGTGGGAGCACCCGGAGGAAACCCACGCTAACATGGGGAGAACATGCAAACTCCACACAGAAATGCCAACTGACCCAGCCGAGGCTCGAACCAGCGACCTTCTTGCTGTGAGGCGATTGTGCTACCCACTGCGCCTGCCTATACTCAAACAGCAAAATAACACATTATTTCCTTCCCCCTTTTTTCTGGCATCTCTTGCTTGGCTTCCTCTTCTGCTCTTCTCAGCTTCCACTGAGGACTCTGATGGTGAGTGGCTGATGAAATCCCATGGGTCTTGCTGCTCTGCATTTATATAAAATATATGAACAGACAGAAAGGCTTTTAGTAAGCTATAGACATGTTTATTTTCCTGTTTAATGTGTGTGTAGTGGTTGTCCAACAATTTCACACAATAAACATTTACAGATACCATACAGACACTATACATTACTATCAAACAAAAGTACTATCATCAGATCATATGGGAGATTGTGATCATTTATAGTGATAATAATTAAAGCGCAGAGGGGAAAAGGCTTTAATAGTAGGCTACTGTGCTAAAGTCCTAGGCAAACGTTACTAGTAATTGGGTGGGGTGGAGGGGGGGGGGTATTGATATATCAAACTGGCATGCTACAGAAAATATCAATTTACATCTCCAAACATTAATTTTGTCATTAACTTTGCTTTAAAAAACGTATAAAGGGAGAAAATCGTCTGCACAGTCAGTATGACAACAGCCACAGAGATCTGACCTGCTCATCATCCAGTCTTTCTGGAATGACATGAAGAAACTAAATCCAGAGGAACTTTGGCAACATCTCTAAGATGTGCAAAGTAAACGACAGTAAACATTGGTAAATATTCGCTGCTGGCCATTTAGATTCGGCCATGAACTAACGTTAATGTTACGCTAAAAACAAATGAAACAAAATAAATATAATCTGGTTAATGCACAATTTCTAATCGTAACAATAGCCTTATTTACTGACAACGATTTACTCACATGTGTTACATGGTGACGAGACGGAGCAATTCCAAACGTCCCAAAAGTCTGGCAAAACCTCGTGGCGTGCTGCTGCAGTTTGATTCGGATCTTTAGAGGCTTCTTGATTCACAACTCGTTTGAATCAACGAATCAGTAGGCGCGTACCTGAAGTGATACAATATCGCGAGATGGATTCAAATGCACACGGAGCTGTATGTTGTTCTCGCGATGTTTTGATGTCACACGGATCGGTTTGTTGAAGACGAATCGATTCAACTCTCCGTCCTCCATTCCCAGAATTTCCTGTTCACGGCAGTACAAGGACAACAGCGCGAGGTAAATAAAACAAGTATTTTTATGACGTTACATAGAAGTGTTTGTTTAGGTTTTTGTTTATATCTGATGTTTGTACCTATTTTTAACAATTACACCCTTTTCACAACACTGTTATGACGCGTTTAACGATCATCAGCATCTAAAATCCTTGAGTTTTTTATATGATTTTTTTTTATAAAATAACATTTATTTGTATTTACGTATGCATTATATAATATGATTACATGTGCGAGGTGTTTCAAACAGTGTCTATGGTCATAAGTAAATTAGAAGCTATTCTCTCTTCTTGCTGGCGTTATCAGTTTCACACTATTTTTTTATTTTTCTAATTGTCGAGACAACACCATCGTAAAGTTTTCATTTTATTTGAGCAAAGAAGATTGTAAAAACATGTGTTGTACTTTTCCATTCACTGCTCTGAAATGTAAAAAGGGTCCATAACAGTACATCAACCATATTATGTTATCTTTCACTTTATTTAGGACTAATGATGGGTTAAGACATGTACTTTAATCAAAAACTAACCTTAGGGGTAGTTAACCCAAACGTTACATTTACTTACCATTTAATGAGTGACACAGAATTTAAATATGTACACTGAACTGCAAATAATCTTTACTTCAAAGTCTATAACGTACTGCCTGCACATATATTTAAGCCTTTTCCCCTCTGCGCTTTAATTATTATCACTATAAATGATCACAATCTCCCATATGATCTGATGATAGTACTTTTGTTTGATAGTAATGTATAGTGTCTGTATGGTATCTGTAAATGTTTATTGTGTGAAATTGTTGGACAACCACTACACACACATTAAACAGGAAAATAAACATGTCTATAGCTTACTAAAAGCCTTTCTGTCTGTTCATATATTTTATATAAATGCAGAGCAGCAAGACCCATGGGATTTCATCAGCCACTCACCATCAGAGTCCTCAGTGGAAGCTGAGAAGAGCAGAAGAGGAAGCCAAGCAAGAGATGCCAGAAAAAAAGGGGGAAGGAAATAATGTGTTATTTTGCTGTTTGAGTATAGGCAGGCGCAGTGGGTAGCACAATCGCCTCACAGCAAGAAGGTCGCTGGTTCGAGCCTCGGCTGGGTCAGTTGGCATTTCTGTGTGGAGTTTGCATGTTCTCCCCATGTTAGCGTGGGTTTCCTCCGGGTGCTCCCACAAGTCCAAAAATATGTGGTGACATTGGGTAAGCTAAAATTGTCCGTAGTGTATGTGTGTGAATGAGTGTGTAATGATGTTTCCCAGTGATGGGTTGCAGCTGGGTGGCAACACGGTGGCACAGTAGGTAGTGCTGTTTCCTCACATCAAAAAGGTTTCTGCATGGAGTTCTCCCTGCGTTCGCGTGGGTTTCCTCCGGGTGCTCCGGTTTCCCTCACAGTCCAAAGACATGCGGTACAGGTGAATTGGGTAGACTAAATTGTCCGTAGTGAATGTGTGTGAGTGGGTGTGTATGGATGTTTCCCAGAGATGGGTTGCAGCTGGAAGGGCTTCCACTGCGTAAAACATATGCTGGATAAGATGGTGGTTTATTCCACTGTGGCGACCCCAGATTAACATAAAGACAAAGCCGAAGAGAAAATGAATGAGTATAGGCAATGATAGACAAGACAATGTTTGATTAATACGGAGTGTTTTAAAATGCTTATTTATTAAAATAAAGGTTACAAAGTAAAGAAGAAATATATTGTGTGTTTGTATATTTATTTCACTGCCTTCAAGATTTTACATTGTAAACTAAAGGGAACAAGGGGGGAACAAATGTTGTATTTACCCTTTAACTACAGGTAACAAGAGAGGAACAAAGCTTCACTTTAATTTACAACCCTCAAATGTGGTATTTACCCTGTAAGTACAGGGAACAAGGAGGTAACAAGAGAGGAACAAAGCTTCACTTTAATTTACAACCCTCAAATGTGGTATTTACCCTGTAAGTACAGGGAACAAGGAGGTAACAAGAGAGGAACAAAGCTTCACTTTAATTTACAACCTTCAAATGTGGTATTTACCCTGTAAGTACAGGTAACAAGAAGGTAACAAGGGAGGAACAAAGCTTCACTTTAATTTACAACCCTCAAATGTGGTATTTACCCTGTAAGTACAGGGAACAAGGAGGTAACAAGAGAGGAACAAAGCTTCACTTTAATTTACAACCCTCAAATGTGGTATTTACCCTGTAAGTACAGGGAACAAGGGAGGAACAAAGCTTCACTTTAATTTACAACCCTCAAATGTGGTATTTACCCTGTAAGTACAGGGAACAAGGGAGGAACAAAGCTTCACTTTAATTTACAACCCTCAAATGTGGTATTTACCCTGTAAGTACAGGGAACAAGGGAGGAACAAAGCTTCACTTTAATTTACAACCCTCAAATGTGGTATTTACCCTGTAAGTACAGGGAACAAGGAGGAAACAAATACTGTATTTACCCTTTAACTACAGGTAACAAAGAGGGAAGAAGCTGAACTTTAACATACTAGTGTATACTTGAACACTAAGAACAGAGTAAAACTACAGCAGCAGTTTTTATTGATTGAAGATCAAATTACTAGATTTTTCTATAAAGCATCAGCTATACATTTACTGAAATGCAACAGTTAGCCCCCCTGTGCAACAGCAGTAAAGATGCGAGCCTGTTTTAATCTGCATTGAACCCTGACGGTAGGCCTGTATCATGCAAAGTTATTTGTTGATAGTGAGTTATGGAGACATTGATGGCTTTGGTGAGATCGACGAGTAAACATAAGGTAAGTAGTGTATGGAAATATATTTTATATTGAATTGCAGATTTAAAATACATACAGTATACAATAAGGGTTCATAATTTCACAGGTTGTAAACCTTTTATTCATTAAACGCCCCATATAAAACCCAAGCACTGAATAAGAGTTCTAATGTACTCACGCAGGTGCATATACAGTACATTTGCAGATAGCAATAGGTTGTCACCATCCTTGCATAATTCTTTATATGTATACAATACTTGAAAAAATGTACATCGTAAACTTAATAAACTTCTTTGCGTGATGGATATCTTATTGTTACTCCCCTTTTACGCAAACATTATGGTTTGTTCTTTTGCAATTTAAAGAAAAGTACAACGTTATTTCACTGTACTTACGCGGTACCTTTCATGCTGAATATCTGGTTGTTACCCCCTTATTACCCAAGCATTACAGTTTGTTCCCTTTTACTTACGTAAACGTTATTTATACTTACACTATAGGTACAGAAAAGTACACCGTTATTTCACTGTACTTACGCGGTAATTTTCGTGATGAACATCTGGTTGTTACCCCCTTTTTACCCAAGCATTACGGTTTGTTCCCTTATACCTACACATACGTTCATTATACTTACACAGTACGTACAGAAAAGTACACTGTAATTTCACTGTACTTACGCGGTACTTTGCGGGTTGTAAAAGAAAGCGTTACCCAAACTGCATTAAACCAATCAGAGTCTCATCTCCCATTCCCTTTAAGAGTCAGTTGCATCACACCATGGTGCATTTGCTATGTAAACGCATTTGCTATGTAGACTTTGTAAGTGGGAAAACTGAACGCTTCACTAACGAGAAAATAGTTAAACAGATCATCTGCAACGCGGGTATAAAGAATGAGCCTCCTCCATTCAGCCTCTTTAATTTTACTCTTTACTCTACTTCTTTACTTTCAGGAAGTAAGCAAATGGTGTTGTACTCACTCCACTGCAGACATCAATAAGCCTACATATTTAATTTTCTTCATTAAGCACAAAGATTTGTTTCAAAACTATTTCTAAATTCAATTCTAATTTCCAGTTCCAAACACATGTCCTATTCTTATGCGCCATATGGTGATGCATACATCTCCAAAACTCGTCAGGTGGACAAATCTAAGCTTGTTTTTAATAAAACAAATATAAATGTGCAAATAATAAATAATACTGCTTATATTAATAACATTATACAAATGCCTATTTCAGTTCCTCAAAATAGCAACGTGTCAACAATGTGCTTCCAAATCCACAAAGTGACGCAATGGATTTGCTATTTTAACAACGTGGTGCAAAAGATGAATATTAGGGTTGCTCTGTGCTGAAAATAGCAACAAATTGCGCCAAAGGCCTTGCGCCAGGTGTATGATAGGGCCCCTTGTGTTTATCCTTATTTGGTGCAGTTTGATTGTTGTACAGTTTGACATAATGACTACTGGGATCTTACAGTTTGACATTTGTATCATGTTTGAACAGTCTCACAAGCTACAATCATAGATTATTATTTCAAAAATAAATGCAGTTTTGTTTACAATTATAGTACAAACCACTCAAGTGCCATACAGCAAATATTCCCATTGACTTGTGATTTTCTGAGTGACAGCTCCTGTCCTAGAATGTAGCAAGAGTAGAAGCATGAATCAGTGAATACAAAACACATTGATTTTACATTTACCTTTGATTTGGTTCATTCATAAAATGCTTGTGTGAAAATACTTGCCACAGAGGATACTGGAAGAGAGCAGGTATATACAGTTATGCTCCGAAAAAGTGAAATTCAGAGCTCCACTCTCTAGGTTTATTGAGCTCTAGACCTCCTCTGCTCTCAACATCTGTAATCTGTCTGAAAGTGATGAATGGCAGCAGGGCCAAAATGCTCACTCCACGGGGCAGATGGCTTATCCTGCAACCCCTCGTTTCCTAATAAATCAATCCTGAAGCTCTCCAGCCTGCAAAAAGTTAGCAAGAGATGTCACAGTCAGAGAGAAATAACAGACAGGGATACAAAGATCAAAACCAACCCTGTTTGATTTCCTTTCTGAGTTCCCAAAAATTACACCTTGCTATGACAACTGGAGAGAAAAGCGTTTTCAGAAATCAGATCTAAAGCAGGGCCTTTAAGTGACCCAGACTCATGAAAAATATCTGCCTGTGGTGATGTTTTTTTTTTTTTTTTTTTTTGTAAAAATGATCATGTTGTTTTTTGCATGTTCCTCGGCAGTTATGAAATGTTCAGCGAGTGGCACTAAAATCTGCGTTCAGTTTTCTATTTTCATAACATTAAAATACAGCAGTTTGGAAATCAAATGACATGCATGAATGAGATTTATGCTTTGAAAATAGCATACAGTGCCACTAAACATGAACACATAAACACAACCTAATAGAGGTGCTGACTTTAATAATAATAATAATAATAATAATAATAATAATAATAATAATAATAATCTATTATTTCATATAGTGATATTTTATAGGATATAGTGATATTTAACAATATATTATTTTATATTATTTGGGTTCTACAGTGAGGGTGCAACTTATACACAATGTAGCAGCTACAGTATTAAAGGGCACCAATTTTACATGTTTTACAAGATATGTGGTAAGACTTTGGTGTCTCCGGAATGTGTCTGTAAAGTTTTAGCTCAAAATAACCTTCAAATTATTTATTATATAATGTAAAATCTGTCTTTTAGTGTCTGAAGGCGATGTACCTGTTTTTGTAGCCTGTGACTTTAAATCCAAATGAGCTGCTTCTCCCAGCCTACCGCTTCGACGTGCATATCTGCTTCTCATGCGTTACATCAGATAAACAGCAGTCAGTGATAAGAGAAAAACATGGATGAAGCTGAAATAAGGTCACGAGTCTAAAAAACCAAGTTTATTTGATGTATTTGTGGTGGAGTTTATTCAAGCCTTTCTGAAATTATGAGTCTCACACAAATGCTGTTTGCAGTACACACAAACACATTAGCGCTTATTGACACCATGCGGCCCTGGTGATTATAGCGGTTAATAATTGTGATTTTACTGTCGTTATGGCAAACATTCACTTTTTTAAAACGTTTTAAACTTATGAATTTAAATATTAAGGAGCAGCTGATCACAGAGAGTTGTAACACGTTTTAATCCCAGTTTCTATGCAAAAAAAAAAAGTTCTGTGGACTATATACATGTTATCAAAGAAACATGGCACCTGTCAATCAATTTGCTGGATGGGGAAAACCACACTCCTAGGTCATTTTGTGGTGGGCCTCAAAATCACTGTGATTTGGAGTCCATTTTAACGTTAATAAATTAGGAAACTTGTTTGATTTATATCACGCCAATATGACAATGGACACACTATACCTACACACAGTTTTGTCCAAACAGCTTACAAAAGTTGATTTTCATCATAGGTGCCTTTTAATGAAATTGAAGAAACCGGAGCATATTACGCCAGCATAATAATAATTACACTGGTCACCAGTGCACCAAAAGATAGATTGTAAATTGTATGTTTCTTATAGTGTTAGAGTTTTAGTATTTCACAGTGTAAATATGAAGTGATTTGGTGGCTTCTCTTTTAGTCCCTGTAAGACTTGATATTATGTAAAGTATGTGTATTTTATGCATGTATGTATGTATGTATGTATGTATGTATGTAACAAATATCTATATAAAATAGTTCTGTCTGGTTCTTGAATCTGACTGGCTGATAGCCATGCAATGATCTGCAAATAACTGCACTCGTCCAACCAAATATCAACAAATATTGCTGCTGTTAGACAACATAATGTATAAAAAAAATTTTTTGTCGAAAATGTAGTTGTATAGACTGCAACTATGCAGTTTATTTATTAGGATAGGGGCTATTGTAAAATATTTATTATTTCTGAGAGACAGCACCTTGGTTCCATTAGCCTGTCATTGAGCAGAGCAATGACGGTTGATGTCCATCCACAAGACGGTGACAGAGACCACATAATGAGCCCTAAAAGGAGAAAAAACAGCGTAATTTCAAACTACACCATATCAAATCATTATAAAACTGGTAAGTGACATTCTGAGTCGATTTATCTCTTTTGCATGTTGTAGTGCATGATTTATACCATAAAAAATATAGTGCACTAAGTGTGAGATTGGACTGGCACATCAGGAATGTGTATGTTTTGTGTTGTCCAGTCTTTGTATAACCCGGAGTTATTTTTTGATTATCCATATGTTTGTTTCTAATGAGTCTCTAGTTTTTGTTACTGCAGAAAGAAGAAATGCCCGCATGTGTTTAGCGTTTTTCCTGATCTCAGACGCAACAGTAATCTGGTAGTACTTGCGCTGCTTTGGCCTTTTCTATGTTAATTATTGTAATCTTCCAATTGTTACATAGAAATACTGGGAAATCTTATTTGGCACAATAATGGCATTTCATGTCGTTCAGCCTTATAATCCTAAAATGTGAGCAAAATCACCTGTTTTTCATCACTTTACATTAGAGGTCACCAACCCTGTTCCTGGAGAGCTACCTTCCTGCAGATTTTAGTTGCAACCCTGACCAAACACACCTGTTTGTAATTATCAAGTGCTGCTTTAGGTACTATTAATTGGTTCAGGTGTGTTTGATCAAGGTTGTGACTGAATTCTGCAGGATGGTAGCTCTCCAGGAACAGGGTTGGTGACCCCTGCTTTACATATTACGCTAGAGAATCATTCATATACTAGCTCTAAAGTGACGTGTGAAGTAGTAATGTTTTTTTTCTGTTCTGACATCAGCTGCAGATGTAAATGAATGATGTAAGAAAGTGTTTCTCTTATAAAACGGTTATTCGACTCTCCTTGTTTGATTGTTTTATTTATTTATTTATCTTTTGTATATGCACGATTATGTCGTTGAAGTGTTGTATAAACGCAATATCACACTCACAGCAATGCGATACGGTTGTATATCGTCACTGGTGGGACACTAAGACACTCAGCCTGCGGCCTCATGCCAATGCCAATCTCCCATCAGTGCAGTGATTTGATATATACATATATATTCAAAACATAAATTGACAGTGAAAGTATATGTTAACATTATGTTGAAACATCTGTCTATATTTTCCAAAACAACTGACCACAGAGCTATGGAAGCAGGAAGAAATCGGGTAAACATTTTTTGGTATTTAAATGAGGGAAATAAACATGCGTTTAGGATGTAACGAAAAAAGTATGCAACTTCACAGTATACAACATACTTTGTAGAAATTCTGTGAGTTAAACTGCACAACCTAAAAGAATGATATCTAAAAGAATATGAGTTCTTTCTATAGAACAAAAACAATTGATTTTGTTTTATTTGACCTTTTTTTTGTTTTTGCATTTATAAGGGAAAAGCTTCGTTATGGATGTGACACCTCACCGTTAAGGATGTGACATATATATTACATGTATGTATTTAGTATATTTGTTGTTTATTTTGTTCTGCTTGCTTATATTTTTTGTAACACTATCACAAAATTAGTTGCTATTTAATTAAGTGGCAATTCATACAATTTCAAACAATTTGCTTATTCCTCTATGATGGTTGGGTTTAAGGGGTAGGGTTGGGTGCCATGCTTCTTTTTTAAAATCCTTCATTTTCATTCGACTGAACTCGTACAAATTCATACAAATTAGCCACTAAACATACAAAACTTAAAACAGTTACGTTAACTTGTGAGATCAGGCTGATTTTTTTTGTATTTTTTATATTTTATGCCAGATAAAACAAAGCTGATGAAAAATTGGTTTTTAGTATTTGTTTATGCTTGTGAATAACTTTGAGTTGCATTTTATGTAGGAAAAGTGCTTTACAAAAAAATGTTATTCTCCTTATTATATTATTTATCAATGAATTAATCAATCTTCACCATCAGAAATAACAAAAAAAAAATTACAATTTCAGTCATACAATAATATATCAGGCTGATATGGGAAAAATGAGTGTATGAATCAAGTGAGTCAATAATTCAAATTTTGCTGTAATCATGTACTGTAAATCAGGGGTGTCCACACTTGGTCCTGGAGGGCCAGTGTCCTCGAGAGTTTAACTTCAACACTAATCAAACACACCTGAAAAAGCTAATCAAGCTCTTACTAGGTATACTAGAAACTTCCAAGCAGGTGTGTTGAAGCAAGTTAGAGCAAAATTTTGCAGGACACCGGCCCTCCAGGACCGACTTTGGACACCCCTGCTGTAAATGATTCAAAGACAAATACTAAAGCCTATTGCTGTTAAAGTTTAAGAAGCTACTTTTTTAAAGCATTTTATTTTACATTTTTAAACTTTTTGAGTCTTTTTTTTTTTTTCAGCATATACAAATTTACTGTAAAATAACAATAGTTTTTGCATCATCTCTTTACAAAAAATGGTTCAGTCTTTGTTGAACTGTAGCATATACCTGTGAATCAAAATACAAAACATTATTTTACTGTTTCTGAGTACAAATTACCTGAATACTGTGTGTATATAGACTATCAAAGTCTAGTTATTTGTCTATTTTTCACTGTTGATGTTTTTTATTACTATTATTTTTCTGCATTGTTTCTGACTTGTAAAGACAATGAAAAAAAAAAAAAAAAAACGCTTTTTCCCTCTAAAAATCACCAAACGTCATACCAGTACTGAATAAAACATGTACTTTGTCAACAAATAAGGATGCAGAAAATAACATGTGACAAAAATACATTTCCTGAAGTAACAATTCATTTAACTGAAAACTACGACAAATTGTATGTATTTACTGCAGGTTTTTAGTTTTTATAAATATTGGTTTAGGCTCTGGCTCAAAACAAAAGTTGCATTATTAGCAATATTACAATACTTATTATATTTAATATATTCCGCCAATGCCTCTTTCCATATTTCATCTCCACATTTTGACGTCAGGGCTCCTCTTCCAGTAGTTAGGCTTCAGCAGTTATTTTTAGAGGTTACCCTCATTATGCCACGGTCAAAGTGATGCTTTGAGTTTGCAAAATCATGGGGTATTAAATCCTGTCTTCACTGTTTTGAGAAATCTGTGTCTCTGTCTTGTGATGAATTATTCATGCTATGCTGAATAAGGCCTTTGAAAGAGTCTCCGCTGACATGAGCCATGATTTTTTAATAGCAAGAGAGTAAGTCTTCCTGCTGCAGAAGTGAAATGTTTCTCTTGAAAAAACCCTCTTTTTTTGGATGATCTCGCAGCATTCTCACTTATCAGATATTTTGCATTTTGACTGTGTGATGACACCAGCAAACAAGTGCTAAGTGAGATGAGAAAAGACTCAAGTGTGTCATAGGATTTTTCCCAGAATGCCAGGTGTCTCTTCACATTTGGATTCTGCCAAGTTTGCATGTCTAAATGACCAAATTGATTAGATTACATAATTTCTCTTCTCTTCCAATTTTTTTTTTTTTCAGTCTGAACCAAGAGTACCAGCATAGAAATGGGGTAAAATATGTCTTTTTACTCTAAAACAAGAACACTACCATGTATTTTATTCCATTGCCATAAATAAATGTAGCAATATTAACAAACCAAACAAAAAAAAGTGTATGCTTTAATCAAAATCAAAAATACTATTAATAACTAGCTAGTGAATTCAAGATTCAGTTCAAATTGTTCTTATAATTCTTCTACTCCAGTGATTCACAACCTTTTTTTTTTTTTTTTTTTTGCCTGAGATCCCCTTTTCCTCTGTAAAATATTCTAAGGCCCCCCTCCTCATATACGTTCGCCATAAGGATGACAAAAAATGCATTGTGGCTGGGAGAAAATGGAATAAAACCAGTTCATGTAACTATCTTTGTATTTCCTGCATTTCGTGTTTCCAGTATTGCTAGCACTGCGACCCAAAATATTTAGAGCTTCCTCACCTGGGTCCAGTATGCTTGGGTCAATACTATTAGCTGCTGAAGGAGAATCAGTTAGAGTTTGTTATTTTTGTGGAGGACGAATGACAAATTTTTTGGTCATCCAGGGAAAAAATGAACTAAGGAAACATGATCGTTCTCCTTATCGTCCACGGCTAAACATTATTTTAAAAACATTACGCAACCTCCCATAGAGCTTGCTGAGGCCCCTTTGTGGGCCGGGACCCCTCTGTTTGGGACCACTGTTCCAATGAATCATTTAAAAGGGAAAACTCTGAACCAGATCAATAATCAGTGATGGGGAAATTACTTTTAAAAATAATGCATTACAGAATTGAGTTACTTCTTAAAAAAGTTACCAGTTACATTACTTAGTTACTTTTTATGGCAAGTAAGGCCTTATGTTACTTTTTCTGATCTGGCTGAGGCTTGATTTCTTTCAGAAATTTTTTTCATCGTCTTTTTTTTTTTTTTTTTTAATAGAGAAGCTTTGCAATTAACAACAGTGTAAAAAATGTAGGACAATGTTATCTTCAGAGAACTTTATAACCACAGAACGTTCGAGGTTACTAAAGTAACACTTCGTTCCCCCAGGAGGGGAACGGAAGCACTATAAGTGGATTTGACTGTAAAATCCACGCATTGGGAGGTTCGGTTCAGAAGCTACTCGTCTGAAAGAGTATTGAACGGGCCAATTAAGAATGAATTGGCAGCGCAAGCCTGCGCAGGTGAGCGGCATAAGCAATCAACTGAGTATATAAGCTCACCTGGCGCCAGCAGACGCTATCCTTTTTAAGCTGAAGAGACTTTCAACAGCTAAGGGACAGTCATTATGGCGACGGAGTATAGTGCTTCCGTTCACCTCCTCGGGGAACGAAGGGTTACTTTAGTAACCTCGAACGTTCCCCTTCGGGGGGAACTTCAGCACTATAAGTGGATTTGATTGTAAAATCCACGCATTGGGAGCCCATTGAAAGCGCCATAATGACTGCACCTTACCAACACCCCCGATGAGGAGATAGTCAAGCAAGCGTGACGCACCCACATCATGGGGGGCGCGGTCCTCCAACGTGTCCCTGGCCCTAATTTATCCTACTTCAACAGAAGTTTTACGGATTTATATATATTTTTTGGGAAGTCGTGAGCATCTAGATGATTCTAGGAAAATACGACAGTACGTTGGGAAGCGTGCAATCCCGATAGGGAGGACGCTGCGGAGGCCATCCGTTACCCAAGGGGGGATAGATGGCAGAATTTGCATATGGACTAGCCCTAAAAAGGGGGAGTACGCATAGCAAAAGAGTGGTTAGCGGGGAGGGAAGACACGGGTCCGCCCAGGGGGGGGGACTTAACCGTGGCTGAATAAGCATATGGGATCGCCTAGTGGGGACCACGCATAGCAGGCACCTTTACCCAAAACGCGGGCTGACCAGCGGGCAGACCTACAACGTAGTGGGCCAGCAAGTGACTCCTCCGCTGAGTCAGTGCTGGGGGCCACGGAGGAATCTGCAGGGCTCACCTGACGGGGAACTTTACTGACAGATAAAAAGGCGCACGTATCTCCGTGTTAGGGAAAATGGCGCAGCAAGCGTGTTTCAACACCCTACCGAATTGTTTCCTCAATCACCAAGGGTTACCTAATACCCTTGAGGAAACCGGCTCCACTCGCAGATTGTAAAACCTTGCAAATGTGTTGGGTGTCACCCAGCCCGCAGCTCTACAGATGTCTGTTAGAGGGGCGCCGCGTGCGCGCGCTCGAGAGGATGCGAAGCTCCGAGTGGAGTGCGCACGCGCTCTCGGGGGACGCGGCTCATCTCGGCTCTGATAGTGAAAGAAAGGCATCCACAATCTAGTGGGAACTTATTTCGGTACGGCACTTCCCTGCTGCCGACCGCTATAACAGACGAAGAGCTGCTCAGATGATCTAAACTCTGAGTGCGGTCCGGATAATACGCAAAACGCGAACTGGACAATAAAGAAGGGCTGGGTCTGCCTCCTCCGAGGGCAGCGCTTGCAGGCTCACTACCTCGTATTAAAACGGAGTGGTAGGAACCTTGGGCACATATCGCGGGCGGGGTCTCAGGACGTGAGAGAAGCCAGCCCAATTACAGGCACGAGTCACTGACCGAAAAATGCCTCCGGTCCCCGACCCTCTAATCGATATCAATGCGACCAGCAGAGCTGTCTTCAGGGACAGAAATATACTGAGTCGAGGATCGAAGGGATCTGACGCGGCTTGTGTAGCGAGGGCGAGATCCTAAGAGGGCATGAGAGGGGGCGGGGTGGATTAATTCGCTTAACGCCCCTGAGGAACCGGATGATGAGGTTATGCGTTCCCACGGTGCTGCCAGCCACCGCGTTATGAGAGCGGAGATGGCAGCCACGTAACCTTGAGTGTGGAGGGCGACAGCCTGCTCTCCAACTTCTCTCGGCGTAAAGAAAGCACAACGCTGATCTGGCAAATTACGGGGGTCTTCTCAGCGAGAGACACACCATTCAGTGAATAGACTTCACGTCAGGGCATAGGCGCGCTCGGGGAGGGGGCTCTAGCCCGAGTGACGGTATTAGCCACCGCAATCGGAGGTTACCTAAGTCTTCCTCGCGTCTAAAAATCTCCAAAGATCGGCGAGGGTGCCTGGTGGTGCCCTGTCCCTGAGAGAGTAGGTGCTCTGTCCCTGAGAGAGTAGGTGCTCTCTCGAAGGGACTGCCAGGGGAGGGCTATCGCGAGGGAGAGCTCTGACATCCAGGTCCGATTGAGCCAGAGGGGCGCAACCAGCAACCTGTTCCTCGTCCTCCCTGACCATGCACAGTAACTGCGCGAGCAGGCTCACTGGGGTTAGGCCAGCTGTAAGCCAGTGCATCCGTGCCGAGAGCACTCGGTCAGGGAAAGAACAACTGGCAATGAGCGATCTCGGGGGAAGCAACAGATCGATCTGGGCTTCCCCGAATCGCGCCCATATCAGCTGAACAGACTCGGGGTGGAGTCTCCATTCTCCAGGACGCAAGGCTGCCGTGAGAGCGCATCGGCTGCACGGTTGAGCTTGCCTGAATATGAATGGCGTGCAGCGATTTCAGCCGCGGATGACTCCAGAGGAGCAGACGGCGGGCGAGCTGAGACATGCGGCGAGAGCGCATACCCCCTATACGGCTGATATACGCCACCGCCGCCGTACTGTCCGTCCTGACCAGCACGTGTTGCCGCTCCAACACCGGAAAAAAACGGTGGAGAGCGAGGAACACTGCCAACAGCTCCAGGCGATATGCCAATGCAACTGGGTACCTTTCCACAGGTCCGCAGCCGCATGCCCGCAACGCACAGCCCCCAGCCCGTGTTGGAAGCGTCTGCTGAAACGACGTGCGCGCGCGTGCCATGCGTGTCTGGGGACTCGATCGTGAAGCCAGTGCTGAAGTGGTCTTATATAGAATAATCCGAGCGGCATGAAGCGGCTGCGGATGCCATATGCCCCAGGAGCCTCTGAAATAGTTTCAGTGGGACCACTATTTTACTGTCGAGCTCTCTCAGACAGTACAGCATCAGCTGAGCGCGCTCTCCGGAGAGGCGCGCTGCCATGGTGACCGAGTCCAGCTCCAGCCCGAGAGAAGAGATCCTCTGCACGGGGGCGAGTTTGCTCTTTTCTCGGTTGACCTGAAACCCCCACAGGTGGAAGTGCCAGAGCACTTTGTCTCTGTGCATAATCAACTCTGTGCATAATCAAAAGAGAGGGCAAAAATCAGCCAGTCGCAAAGAAATCGAGTATGCAGATGCCCGCGAGCCGAAGGGGCGCTGAGGCACCCTCCGCGGGCTTGGTGAGGATCCGCGGAGACAGAGAGAGCCCGAAGGGGAGGGCTTTGTATTGCCAAGCTCAACCTTCAAACGCAAACCGCAGAAACTGTCGGTGGCGAGGAAGAGTGGAGACATGGAAATACGCGTCCATCAGGTCTAATGCTGCAGACCAACCTAGAGGACGAACACACCGGAGGATGCGCTTCTGCGTGAGCATTCTGAACGGCAGCTTGTGCAGGCAGCGGTTCAAAACGCGCAGATCTAGGATTGGCCGTGACCCACCGCTCTTTTTGGGCACGATGAAGCGTGGGCTGTAAAACCCGCTCTCCATCTCGGCTGGAGGGAGCGGCTCGATTGCATCCTTCGCCAGGAGGACAGCAATCTCCTCTCGCAAGACAGGGGCGGACAGGGGGCTGACCCTGGTGAATACACACCCGTGACTTGGGGGGCCGTTTCGCGAACTGAATCGCATAGCCGAGTCTGATTGTGCGTATGAGCCACCGCGAAGAGCTGGCCCGCGCTAACCAGGCAGGCAGAGCTCTCGCTAATGGACTCATCGCTACAATCGCTGACGTACCAGCAGTGGGGCAGCGCGGAGTGGGTGTGCTGATCCGGGAAGCTCGCGGGTCCCACGGAAAAGCTGGAGGTGAGATATTTGCTCTCACTCCAAACCCGAGCTCCGGAGGGGAGGCTCGAGGGGTGGGAGAAAGGAGACCGTCCTCCCAGCGCTCGTGAGCCACTGGCGAAACGCACCGAATCTGCAAGCTAGAAAGCATAGCGTCCCAGACTGGCAGATTTCGGGCTGTCACATCTGGGGAAGTGAAAAGTGCCCTTTCATAATGTTTTCATGGCAGTAAAAAGTGCCGTTGGAAATGGGGCCCCGCCCTCCAGCGGGGAAAGAGCAAGTTCCCTCTTCTCCAGATGGCCTGTCCCAGGGGCGCTTCGCGGTCCGTTGCCGGACTTAGCGGCGTTCTGGGCAGGGGGGCTGCCTGCTTCCGAGGTGCCCGACGCGCTCGCTTCGCCGGAGGCGTGTGCGGGGGCGGAGCAGCTCTCGTAGGCGGGCGCCTTCGGCGAGGAGCAGGTATGAATGGCACGGCGGGCGGAGCGGGCTACGGACCGCCGATAAGACATCACCCACCAACTGCTCTCTCACCGCCTTGAATTCCTGGGTGAATTCACAGACAGTGTCGCCGAACCTGGCTGGGGATATGGGGAAGTCAAGAAAGCGGACTTTGTCGACTTTGCGCATATCAGCCAGGGGTGGCGCTCCTGGACCACTAATGTGGACATCGTCCTCCCCAACGCACACGCAGCGGACTCAGTAAAATAGCTGAAAAAAAATAGCTGAAAAATAGCTGAAAAAAAATAGCTGTTTGGACAGAACTGTCTGTATGTACAGTGTGTCTACAGTTATCTTTGAGTGATATAAATCCAACAAGTCTCTTTTAAATTTCCTGACAATGAAATAAGACACTAATCCCAGTGATTTTGAGGTCCACTGCAACGTGATGTAGAAGTACGGCTT